>NC_136718.1:13089229-14289229 GCF_936440315.1 Barbus barbus
CTGTCACTTCCATTGTAAATGCCTCAGTGTAACCACCATTTGTGACAAAAAATTTACCCTTATGACTGGTTTTGTGGTCCAATGTCACATATTTACTTTTTTATAGAAAACGAGGGACAAGTTAAAAGTATTTTACTATTTTGATGGTAATACCCATAATGTCACAAATGCTTTTAAGAAAGCCGGAATATTCCTTTAACTTGATAAACAACCGCGCCATTCAATATTTGTCTGTGATAATAATAGCATGTGCTCTGTATATAATGTACCACAACTAAATATAAAACAAAATCTCACCTTTTGTAAATTTCACTAAATGACTGATACCACCAAATGATTGCATTTGATTATATCACATCTGCATGCGAGGAATCAGGGTAATTGTTGTTGTTGTTTTTTCAGATGTAATACAAAAGTAATCCTTAGTATGTATCTGAGCATTGGCTGTGACCCAGTTCTTTCTTGTTTAAACAATAAAATATATATTTTTTAATGCCGCACCACCAAAGCGGTGTGCACAGAAAAGTAAGGTAGCTGAATAGTCGGAGTCGGCCTATTTAAATGTGTTTTAATGTTATTTTAGTGTGAAATGTGATAAGGAGAAGCAAAGTCTTCGGTGTAGGTACTTGTGTCTGATTGTTCGCAGTGTCACTTTGTTAAAAAAAATTAAATCATGTTTACAATGATTGAAGTTTTTGCAATTTTTCCATTACTATTTCATTTCATTTAAAAGCATTTCATTTGATTTTAAACTGACTGAACGTTAAATGGTTTTGAAATGGCATTGTGTGTGAAGACCTGCTGTAAATTAATAGTGCAGAGTAATATTTTATGTTGAATCTCAGCATATTTTCAGCCTTTTATCTCTGGGCAGCCACTGCCAGCTCTCGCAGTAAACATATCAGCAAACGCAGTATGGCGCAGCTCAGGCAGTGGTTAATATATGCACGTTGTGACACTAGTGCTACGTGAAAAGGATGCCAAATCACATCTCTGGCAGACGTGAAGTAAAACTGACCTGTCAGGATTCAAAGGAGCTGTCAACAGTCACTCATCGTTCTTATAGTAGAAATTTTAATCTAATAATTTTGTGCTATTCCTGTTGTGTTTTTCAAGTAAATGACATGATGCATTTAATTCATTCTCAAATGCATCAAGCTAGGCTGTTATTGAATATAAAAGCTATTGTGTTTGCAGAAGAGAAACTTTGGTTTACTTTGAGGATGGTGTTTTTCCTTTATGTCAGTAAGTTACTTTTTTGATTAGTAAGGAGCCTCATTTAGTTTGAGGAGCTGTTAACTATGCTTACATCAAAGGCTTCTAATTAGAGATGTTTGATTGCTTTGTGTCTAGTGGGAAATCAAGAATCTCATTATTGCTAATTGAAGGACTTGATCAAAATAATGCCCCTCCTTTGTTAAACTTAAATAGAAGCACAATGTTCATACCTCTGTGACTATGGAGGATGTGCAAATAACTGTGCTACTACTACAACGTGTGTTGATTTAAGATGTGCTGTAAAGAAAACAAATCCTCTTACATTTATGGTAAAAAAAAATAAATAGCTGGTATAGTTTCAAGTATTCCTACCTATTTACAATTAATTTCTGATATTTTAATACATAAACCAGAACGTAACAGATATACATTTAACTATATAAATAAAACGTTAAATTAAAATAATTCCAATTCTGTATGTCACATAAGAACATACTACACTGTATTTTTTGACCCGCAAAAATCATACTTTGAACTTATTTTATTTTTTTATATTTTATATAGTGTGTAAGCAATTTAACAAAATTTTCCTATAGTATTTTTATATTACAATCTCTTAATATTTTTAAAACGTGGCTTGTGCTCCTCAGCGTGAATATACAGGAAAAGAAAAGAAAAATGAAAAGCTGCTGAGAGAGAGATGAAAAAAATAACCCAGTTTCTCTGGAAAAATGTCTGACCTGCTCCTCTATGATCACAATACACTGAGGAGTATCTAAACGTCATATAATGTGTATTTGTGTGAGTGCCAAAAACTGACAATCCATCCATTTGGCTTTCTAGCAGTATAGCCTACTGTGCATTAATAATCCTTGTATATTAGTAAACCAAATAATTTTTTCCCCATTAATGAAACGCATACAATTTCACAGGAAACACAAAAGCGTTTTTATACTAACCTTAATATGTAAATAACGCAGCATTAAGTGTTTTTCCCTGGCAGTCATTTGTTCAGGTTGCTCGAGGTTATATTGAGCGAGTGTGTGTGTGTGTGTGTGTGTGTGTAAGAGCGAGTGTGTGAGTATGAGAGTTAATGACTGCGCGCGCACGAGAGAATGAATTCATTCAAATCTGTTGCTCTGGTGAATCTCCGCCCGACGGAGCCCAGAGAGATACTGCTGCTGCTCCCTTAGAAGCACACCATGACAAACCACACGCAGAATCGCGACGAGTTACTCAATATTTCAGCTTTACACGGAGGATGACATTAACATAATATTAAGATGGAATACTGACTCTCTTGCGGCTTTGACTGATATTAAAATAACGCAAAAGAGATGAGTATAATTACTTTATCTTTGCTCCTGTGTGCTGACCTACTGGATTTTGTTATAGGTAAGTTTTACTTGAATTATGTATCATTTGAGCAGTCAGCTGTTTAAAGAACAGCTATAAAAGTCATACCATATTGATATTTTCTCTACACTTTAAGAGTCGCGCTTTGGACTGAATGTATAGTCTATATGTCTTTACTTTATACTGTAATGCCAAACTGCCTAAAGCACACCTGCAGTATATATTTACAGCCTCAGGCTATTCTGCTTCACTCTATATGAATGCAGTACTGATTGAATGATTTCTAGATTGAGGTGGCTTGTTCTTTAAACTCAGGTGCACTTGTTTAATGATTTTGATGGGTGGTTATTTTGAGGATAAAGCTTAATCTTTTGTCCTAACCCAGTTTTATGAGGGGTTATCTGCACTCTGAAATAATTAAATTTATATTTGCAGAACAGTAGTGCAGGAACATCTACAGGTTAAGAACAAGCAAATATAACATTATGTAATGAGTATTTTTCATTTGAGTAGAGTTCATTCTTTCTTTCATATGCATGCATAAGAGAGACAGAGCGCTTGTTCTTGACATGAATCAGTAATTGCAGCCATCAAACTCTTTACTATAACTTAATAATGCTGCCTTGCATCGTGCCATGTCTCATTCCCTTGAGTTGAGCACTTAATGTCACCGGTCAGATCATATTAGAGGTCCAGAAGCCTTGAGAAGTGCAACATTAGCAGTGTTTCTTTATTTGTAATCATAGATATGTTATTTAAGCCTTATGTGTTTTGCTTTAGTTCTCCAAGTCTTTATCAGATATCATATTCAAGTTTTATCATGATGTATATGATATTTGGACTTCTGTTTAATAAGGTTGACAGAATTGGAAGTTACACTGGAGTAAATTATAATAATGTTTAGTAAAGCTCATGATTTACAGCAAAGATTGAGGCAAAATGATTGAGACTAAATGTAAAGGTCATTCAAAAACAATATTGATTGGATGTTAATGTAAATATGGGTGTATAGAAAGAATACACGTCTCCTTAATTATATACATTGACCTAGCAATTAGTTTAACTGCTGTCATGGATTATTTTTTATCAATTTCTCCACTGTTTTAGACTGTATGATTAATTTATCATATTCACAGATAACACAAATGCCTTCTTGTGAGTACACTGGACATCTTTAATATACTCTAACCTTTGATATGCTTTTATGCATGTTTATATAATCAAACCGATTACTGAAATCATCACAGTGGCCCAACTAATCCTTACACCATTAACATTTCAAACCAACTTTGACATTTGACCAGAGATTGATTTTCTGTGATTTTTCCAAGATTATTGCAGTCTATAAAAGGTGCTTATGTGGTGTGGGTCTGTCATAAACCCTCAAAATTGACATGGTCTCCACTCACTAAGCCTCCTACAGGACACTCTGCAGCATTTGCTCAGTAAATGACGGCATGAAGAAGTGTGTGCTTGAGGGTCACAGGACATTCCCAGTGTCTTGTGCTGCATGTGGGGCAGCCGAATCACTTGGTTGATGGAGAAAATACCATGGATTAGGGAAAGAAGAAACACACACACACACACACACACTGAAAAAAATAATCCATTCACTGACGTCACAGTTAAAAAAGCCAATACGGTGGAGCAGTGGGATTTTGTAGGTCAGTGAATTTGTGACAGATTATAGGCAGATTGCCTCCCACTATGATGCCGGTGCTCGGTACATGGTGACTGTTTCAATGGAACTGCAGCACTCAGCAAGACACGGCTGCTTTTCACGGTTGTTCAAGATATGAAAGCATTTCATGCTTTCTGTCTGATGTTGGTAAAACATTTGGGTAACAATTGTAAACTTGGACAGGGACAGTGCACTGGCGGCACTGATGGCTGGAAGACTTGGAAGAGATGAAATATAGCTTTAGATCTTGAAGAATCTAACTGCACAAAGAATCAATCTTTGTGACAGCCATTATGTAATACTGTAATGCTCTGAACAATGTGTGTGTGCAGCATCTTTTCAAATCCATTCCAAACAGATGGGTGTTTGATTTATGGTGTAGCATCTATAGTCTACTTAGCTTTGTTTTTTGTTTGTTTGTTTTGTTTTGTTTCACTTTACTTCTTTTGATTTTACTTTTTATGTCTTTACATTTTGTTTGATTTTGCAGTATTTATAGTGGATTTTGCATTGCTTTGTTTTTTGTTGAGTTTATTTTTTGTTCAGCTTTGTTTCACTTTGTTTCTTTTTTGTTTACAATTTATTTTGCTTAGCTTTGGGGGTTTTTTGGGGGGGGGGTTCACTTCATTTTCTTCTTCATTTTACTTTTTGTTTCTTCGTTTTAATTTTGTAGTATTTTAGTTTTTAACTTTTTATTACTTTACAGTTTCTTATTTTTCTTATAGCTTTGTTTCTGTTGTTTAGTTTTGTGTTTTATTTCACTTTGTTTCTTTTTAGTTTACTTTGTTTTGTTTCTTTACATTTTGTTTTATAGCATTTATAGTGTGTTTTGCTTTGCTTTTTGTTTAGTTTTTTGCTTAATGTTATTTATTTGATCTTTTATTTTGTTTCCTTACATTTTGTTATTTTGCTTTGCTTTGTGTTTTGTTGTTTTGTTGTTTAGTTTTGTGTTTTGTTTCACGTCGCTTAATTTCATTTTACTTCCGTTTCTTTAACTTAACGTTTTTACTTAGTCTCTTTATATTTAATAAAATTTTGTTTTAATTTGTTTCATTTAATCAGAGAGGTACAATATATTACAATACCTTTTATTGTATATTTAACTTTTTTAATAATAATAAGTAAGAGTAAATCAATGCAAAAAAACGATGGAAGTTAGGAACATTGCCAGCAATATAGATATTGATTTTAAGTCAGTTTATCTGGATCAATGTCATTACAAGCAGAGTTTGTTGAATAATGGATACTCAAGGATACATGTCACATATGGGCTGATTAAAGTCTGTTATTTATCATTTATTTTAAAGTTTATTTTTATAGAATAATTTACTTTGGTTTTTGGTTCTATTTAGTTTTTTGTTTATGCTTTTTTATTTTGCTGCTTTGTTTTGCTATAGTTGAGCACAAACAAAATCAATTAATATTAATATGTCTGTAATACAGACATTTTTTTAAGAACAGTTTTTTTTTCTGGATCAATGTCATTACAAGCAGAGTTGGTTGAATAATGGATAATCAGGTATACCTGTCAGGTAAGTGCTGATGAAAGACTGATATTTCTTGCTGTGAGGAGATTAAAAATTAATGAAACATAGCACAGAGACATCTTCTTGCGGACTTCTCACAACATCCATTAATATTGTTTTTTGCAATCATGCTTTTTGATCTGAAATATTCACAACTTGGATCAAGAGCTCATTATATGCTATAATTTCACTGTCATTGCAGTATGACCTCTCTTGAGGGAGGTTTATATTGCGTTCTTCAAAAACACACAAAAACAAGTTTTGCTAACTTATGACTTAATGATTTTAGAAATGAGGAGAGCACTGTAATTTGGCTAGGACTCGTTGCTGGTAATTTGAATAGGATTTTAAAGGAGGGCTGTGCAATTGGAGGATGTAATAATGCATTCAGAAAGTGACACTGCTATCTTTTTCCAGGTTATTTAACAGTCACCATTGAGCCTCTCCCTCCTGTGGTTATGGGGGACACAGTGACTTTGAAGTGCAATTTCAGGACGGATGGCAACTTACGAGAGATTGTGTGGTTTCGGGTAAGTGGGGTCCGAGCTTCATCTATGCATGATACACCTTTTATTTCAGCATCCTGGAAAAAAATAATCACTTGTTTTTCAGTGTGCTAGTTTTTGTGCCTTTTCAAACTCTTTTAGGTTGTTGTTCTGTTGGCAAACTGACATTGTGAGAAGAGAAGCTGTCAAAAATATGAAAATATATTCAGGATTAAGAGTAAACGGCTCAGTGATTTTAGGACAAGCTGTTTTCATTTTGTCGTCACACAGAGACATAACTGTAGCAGTTTTGATGAGCCAACGGATAAAACATTCAATTAAACACATCAGTATGCAAATATATTTCCATGACATTTTAAATAAGACTCTGCCACATAATTTCCAATATATCATATTTTTATTTAATTACTTAGAAAATCATGAATTATTTTTGCTTTTCTGCATCTATCCCCCTGCACTGGAAATCATACAAAGGTCACATTCTAATAGTGGTCCCATAAACTATTAAAAATGTATTGATGTCTCTGTATTAGATAACAAAACATCAAACCATTTTTTTTATTTTTCAAAATTAAATATTTGACACCAACTGGTAAAAACTTACTTTATCTTAAAAGCAATGAATTTGCTTTGAACCTAAATGTCTGCCAGGAGCATAACTGTAAATGTGGTTGTCAGATGTTAATGGATCTTGTCCATAGTTAATAAGATGATACATGTACTAAAAACCACTTTGACATCAACTGGTTAAAATTGGCTCAGAAAAATGAAGCTATTTCTGAACTTACAAGAACTTGCACCATAGATGTCAGTTGCGTTAATGCTGAAGTTATCTTATACATTGAAATTCATACATTTTAAAGCATGATTTTAGCCCAGATGACAGCTAAACTTTTACGTGAAATAATCAAGCATTTGCTGGAAGAAGTTATATAGTGTACGTTAAATGTCTTTGAGAGCTTCTTTTGAAAACTGTTTAATATTCTCTTCAAGTACAAAATATATGAGCAAATGAATACTGCCAGTGGTGTTTAGCAAATGTATATAAATGATTAAAAAGAGTCTCCCTAGCAACTATTTTTCCCTCATAAATATTTTAGCTTTGTTTGTAATGTTTCACACTTGAATGCCGAAAAATATAAACTATATACTCTGCAGGGCATAACCATGCTCAGTGTTTTAAAAGTCTGAAGTGTTTAAACATGTAATTGTAATTTTCTGTCAACTTTCTTTTAGCCTGTACATGATAGTATATTGTCATTGCTTTCAAAGGTGACGGAAGGTGGAACATCAAAACAGAAAATTTTCACCTACGACGCCATGTACAACACCAATTTTTCTCACATGGAGGACTTTCGCAGACGAGAGGACCATGTTTACCAGTCAACTGTCAGGTTATAGTTATATCCAGCGGAGCACAGTTTATAGTGGATATTATTTGGCTTTCCTCTCGGCACGCACAGTGCTATTTTTATGACTGCTGTTATGTGTTTAGACAGATTGTTCCTCACTGTTCTCAGGCTCCCTGAGGTTCAGATGCAAGATGATGGACCATATGAATGCCATGTGGGGATCTATGACAGGGCATCTAGAGAGAAGGTGGTCTTGGCATCTGGGAGTATCACTCTTAATGTCATGTGTAGGTTCTAGTTATAAACCATCATACATAATTTTTACGTTGTAGCATTGTATGTGGTCAAAAAAAAAAAAAGCAATGATTTGCTTTAGTATCTGGTTGGGTCAACAAAATCCATTATATTCTGTCATTAACTGCCACAGTTCTTCTAAAAAATCATGTTCTTTCAAACCTGTATGACTTTATTTCTTTTGGGAACATGAAAGAATAACTTTGGGCCCAGCTGACATTCATTGAATTAACAAAAATATCTTAATTTGTGTTGCACACAAGAAAGAGGTTTGGAACAACATGAGAAAGAGTAAAAGATGACATAATTCTCATTTTTGTGTGAACTATATCTGTAACCTGTGGGGGGAAAAAACATATCAGTGCACTTTTCCGTTGTATGAAAGGATTCTCTGTAAATGTAATAATGATAATGGAAAATTCATGATTAACTACTTTATAAAGATGCTTATTTTGATTCAGCGCTGTTAATATAATAACTGTGTGTATATCTTTTCGGTATCAGAACCAGGGCAATATTTTAAATTCTCATTCTCTTTCTTAATTGCTTGTGCAAGTACCTACATGCCCATAAAGTCTGGGAATATTCAGCAGGGTATTCATGCAATTTCCCTCTGCATGTACTTGTAAATTAATACGTTTCAATCAGATGTAATATGCCGTGACATGTAAGTGATATATGAGCTAGAGTTAATTTAATGGCAGCTAAGAAATCATCAGAAAGATTTCACATGGATTACTGACTTAAAACAAGAGATTTTGCTATTGTGATATAAATCTTGCTAACTAATGCACTTTGCTTATAAACTGAAATCTCATTAAATGAGGATCTCCTGGCTTGCGGTCTGAAGCACAAAAGTGCCCTTGAGGGAAAGATACTAATAATTACTTTGAATGCTACACTGTCATCTCTGCTTATCTCTTTGAATTGCTGGTGTGAAGCTATTGATTTATAATGAGTTTTCAATGTCTTTGTTTCTCTCAGCTCCACCAAAATCAATATCTGTTGAGGCAGCAAATCAGCCAGCTCGATTCAGTCGCTACGAGGCTCAAAATTTCACGCTTGTTTGCATTGTAACTGGAGGAAAACCTGCCCCCGTGGTTAGTAGAGGAATTAAAAACAAGCTATAAATAACAATTAAAACCTAAATAAAGACGGACATGTACAAAGCAGAGGTTATTTAAATGGAAATGTGTTTATTTGCCGTTTAGTTGTAACTTTTCATAATTATTTCTTCACCCAAACTCAGGTGTACTTCAAGAGGGATGGAGAACTTATTGAAGTCCTTCCTTTCACGTCTACTGAGAAAGTGGAAAACAGAGGCTTGCTCACTGCCATGGATAAACAGCCGCTTATCAGTCGAGAACTGGATGATACAAAAGTGCAGAAGTCTCTTTCTTTCCTGGGCCCTTACAGTGAGCCGGTGCATCTGGATAAGGACCGGCCCCAGCGCAGCTACACGTCAAGAGCCCCTGGTCAGGAGGAAGCCAATCCTACCACAGAGGTCATCCCAGAGACTGTGATCAGCCGAGAGTTTCCCCGCTGGGTGCTGAGCTCAAGCCCGATGTATTATTTCAACCATACGCAGTCTGAGCTTCATGATGGTACTTTGGAGATCCAAGCTATGCTGATCTGGCACTTAAACCCACAGCTGGACAATGAGGCTCTGTTCACCTGTGAAGTCAAGCACCCTGCTCTTTCCATGCCCATGAAGGCAGAGGTTACGCTCTGTGAGTGTCACTTTATATACGTTACCGAATACAGTTACTGAGGGGGTCTAAAGGCCCCTTCGCACCAAGGATGATAACTATAAAGATAGTGATAAAGATATAGGCCTAGTTCTAAAAATCGTTCTCAGTATAGAAGAATAGCAGGGCCCACACCATAGCTATAACTATAAAGGCACAGAAAAACGATATCCTTGGAATCACTTTCCAGTTGTTAAAATAAATAAAACAGATAAACAGATATCATCCGCTGGTGTGGACACTAATATAGTTATATTTATAGTTATCGTTCTTTGTGGGAACAGGCCTTAAGTATGTTTATTAGGGTCTCACAATATATGAGTTTTTTATGTAATATTTTAATCGTGTTTGCTCCTTTTTCCTGTTTTTACATTTAGATTACCTTTACTTTAATGTCAACATTTACTTAATCTTCAAGTTTAGCAACACTATTAAATGTAATCTTTATCAAATTGCAAAATGAATATACATTTTTTATTATAAATTTGTGATGCCTAAATTCACTTTAAAATGATTGATTTTACTTATTGGTCTTTAAAAAAAATAAAAAATAAATAAATATATATATATATATATATATAAATATATATATATATATATATGTGACTTATTTTTATATATTTTTAATGCTAGTTACTGTTACCACATGACTAAACCTTACTGACTGTTTACACAGGGTATAACAACTTTTAAAAAAATGGTAACGATTTGATCATTCTTGTACATTTTTGGGATCCCCTCCCCCCTCCTTTTTAGACTAAAAAATTACCAACATACAAAAAATTGCTCATATATTTCTTGTTTTGCTATATTATTACCAAATATTGGATTTCTTTTGGGAACTGATTGATTGTAGGCCTCACTGAACTAAGCACATTGCCAAAATTATCCACGCTAACAGTCAGTTCCAAGAAGTAATACAAAACCTGTGTGTGTGTGTGTGTGTGTGTGTGTGTATATATATATATACATATATATAAATGGAAGACTTGACTCTCTGCCTCCTCTGACATAATGACATCACTTTTGTTTCTCACTGTTTACAAGCTGCTCCAAAAGGCCCGAAACTCTCTGTGGCACCAAGCAGAGCGATAGTAGGAGACACAGTTCGCATCAAAGTGGAGGGATTCCAAATGGGGCCCAAAGCGGTACAATCATGAAAAAAGAAATGTTTCTAGTATATAAAGTGGCGCAAAATAATTATTTGCAAACAATGCAACTAGTAGCAGTGACTAGTACAAGTAGCAGTGATTCATGTTTTTGCCTCAGCAGAATATGCCTACTCTAATTTGAATGCACAGCAACAGTAACGGCTAATGTTTTACATTATAATGCCTACCAATGTCTTTCAGAAATGTTGAACCAAATAATTAAGTTGCTTTTGATGATTTATAGTGTACCTTAAATGTCTTTGAGAGCTTCTTTTGAAAACTGTTTAATATTCTCTTCAAGTACAAAATATATGAGCAAATGAATACTGCCAGTGGTGTTTAGCAAATGTATATAAATGATTAAAAAGAGTCTCCCTAGCAACTCCTCATAAATATTTTAGCTTTGTTTGTAATGTTTCACACTTGAATGCCCAAAAATATAAACTATATACTCTGCAGGGCATAACCATGCTCAGTGTTTTAAAAGTCTGAAGTGTTTAATGAATATTTGAGTTTTCTCTTTGTGCTACAGAATAAAGTGTTTCCAGAGCCTCTGTTCACATGGACACGTGTGGGAGGACCTCTGCTGGATGGAAGTGAAGAGAGATTAGGGAAAGTACTGGTTCTGGAGAGAGTCCCAGCTGAGCTCAACGGATCCATGTATCGCTGCACGGTCCAAAACCCATTGGGATCTACCAACACTCACACCCGCCTCATAGTATTTGGTCAGTTTACTAAAAGATGCATCACACATAATTCTAGTGGTCTGTAGCCAAACTTAGATGCCTCATACTGTTCAGTTTCTACCTAAGATGTGTCTGCTTCACAATGCTGGATCCACATCTGACGCTCAGAGTGACTTGTCTTTATCCAGCACTCGCATACATTAAAAAGTTCAGACCATTCCCAAACATCCTTATTTCTCACAGTATTTTGTTTGTACTCAGTAATTAAATGCCCCATACTGTTTAGTGAGATATAATCTCAGTAAGCTGTTTATTTTCAAAAGACATCACAGTGTTTGATCAGTTGGCAAAAAAAAAAACAAAAAAAAAAACTGTGCACACAAACTGTATAGTAGGTTTTTGATAGCAGCATGCATAACCATTCATGGACTTAAAGTTGCACTTGGTAATGTTGTTTCTCATTAACATGTTTTCTTTTTCGGAGTGTCTGTTTACACAAAGTGCAAAAAGCCCACCTTGTTGGCAGAAGCTATTTACACTAACTCCGCCCACCAACGTGTGATTGGGGCAGTCAACTCTACAAAAGTTGCTTGATAAATGTCAAGGGCAATTGTGTAGATAGTAAAACATGTGCTTTTTGACACGATAGACCCGGGTTTGAATCCACTGTTGGCCGAACTTTTTTTCTTCCTTTTCAAATCTCATATCACATCAGATATTATTATAAGGCAGTTATTTTCTATAAAAATAAAGGAAATAATCAAAAAGTTGAAAACAAAGTATTGGGTAGGTGTAGGGGGACTTCCATTTAATAATTTGAATTAAAATGATAATTTACACTCAATACATTATTATTGCATACTTTTTATATAATGCACTACAATACTGAGGTGCAGATAATTGACACTATTTGCAATGAGTAGTATAAATAGCAAAATCCTGCTATTTGAACTATTTGCATTTATATCGCTAAAAATGCTGCTATTTTCACTTCGTGTAAATGGCATCGAATTGAGCGAGCCATTGCCTTCCTTAAAAAAATATGTTTATAATCTTGCAGAAGAAGAGGAAGATTTCAGTCATATCAACAAAAGCTGTTTTCTTTTACATAAAGCAGGCAGCTTCATGGTGGCCACCATGTTGAGATCACATGACCAGCTAATACTATTCAAATTTCAATATCCTAACTGATTTTGGACATTTTTATTTTAGCTAAAACAGAGCACTGAAGTGATCATTTTACCTGGAAGTTAGCATCACCCTGGTTCCCTTGACAAATAGGATTTATTCACAGACTATTGGATTATTACACAAAATAAACTCTGCGCGCGCATGAACGTAATCTACGTATTAAGCGTTGTTTACGCTTAGGCAAAAGCGTGCGTATGCGTTATGATACTCTCTAAAATGGCGCACAACGTAATTTGGGGGAGAAGTATGGTTGAGTAAATTGTTATTTTTGTTTTCTTTGCGCAAAAAAAAGTATTCTCGTAGCGTCGCAAAACTGAAATTGAGCCACTGATGTCACATGGACTGTTTTACCGATGTATTTACTACGTTTATGGACCTGGGAACATTTCAGTTGCGTTGCTGTCTATGAAGGGTCAGATAGCTCTCCGATTTCAGCAAAAATATTTTAATTTGTGTTCCGAAGATGAACGAAGGTCTTACGGGTTTGGAACGACATGAGGGTGAGTAATTAATGACAGAATTTTCATTTTGGGGTGAACTAACCCTTTAAGCTTCTGACATCTCTTTCAGTCTTTAAAAAAAAACACGTTTTAACATTCAAGTTACAGAAGCTGGCAATAGTGCATGTATAAACACAATGAGGCAGTAAAAGTAGACTAGTTAAAAGAGTTTACCTGTTAAGTGTGATGATTTTTAAGCCCAAAGTATACAATACCTCGGCCATCGGCGTTCCACGACAGTCTGTGCCTGTTTGCTGTCCCTGACCTCTGTAGTCCCATTTAGCCACTTGTTAGCAACCACCTTTTTCAAGACATATAAAAGCTTTTCAAAAATCACAAGGGTGTATTAATAATGTTTTTATTTCAGAATAAAATATGAAAATAAATTGAGCTTGTGGTAAACACGCCTTATTTTATGCATTTGACTGAAACCCATTAAAAAAAACAGTGACTTGACAATAGAACCCTTAAAGTGCTAAAATGCCAACTTTTTTTGGTTTTTGGCCTGCAAAAATCCCTTAAATGGTATTATGGCAGAATGCAAATAGAGGAATACAATGGCATTAACTGCTAACTCACTTTTGCGTGATGGTACACGTGCACCACTAGGTGACTGTAAAGGTCCATGATGACCAGAATATCAGCAAGTTCAACGTAACCAAACTACCGAGTGCACCTTTAAGATGACATATTTCTATGCTTTTTTATTTCTGTTTAAACTTTTACGGTAAACAACTTTTTTTTTCTTTTTACAGAAAATCCCAGGATCAAGAAGGAGCCTGAACATCTGAACTGTAAGGGACAAAAACATACTACACATGACATATCCAACAGTATTGTAGATAAACTCTCACCATGACTGTTAAATGATTTTCAGATGGCGATTCTGCTGGAGACATGCTTGGGCCCTCGCTGATGCTGCTGCTGTTGTCATTGACTCTGGAGTTAACATGAGCACTATGGGATGTGCTTTAAATTAGTACCCTCTCTGATACTCTGTCAGCTCCTCTGCCATCTCTCTCGCTGTCCAGCAGCTACGCTATAATCCAGGACTGAGATTGCTGCAGAGAAATATGTGCTCAGAATGAGAACAATAAACTCAACCCTCCCTGACCACCCCAACCATGAGACAACGGTTCAGCTCAGTTTGTTCCGCACCTGTTTTGTCACAATACAGTGACATATTCATGCTTTGACTTATTTTTTTACATTGTATTTGTGCACAGCTGTGTTGCAGAAAAGGATTAGAGTGAAGTGGAATTGGACGGCCCACATAGCCTACAGATAATCCTGGACATACATTACAGCTTTCCTCATTCTAAACAGCTTATTGTAATATCATTTCATTAGGGCCCAAGCCAGTAAGGCGCAGGGCCCTATTGTTCTTCTAAGGATTATTATTTTTTTTTTTTTTTTTTTTTTTTTTTTTTTTATTTCAATCATCCGGGCACTTTTGGGGGCCTTAACGTGCCCGAAAACTCTCGAAAATTGGCACGCACGTTGGAACCTGCGGCCATTAGGACGCCGCTGAGGCTGGGACCCGGGCGTGGCACAGGGGCTCTACGGCGCCCCCTGGAAAATTGTCAGAAAGCTTGATGTATAGCTCACACATACTTGCACGTATTCATATGAAACTCGGTACACATATAGAACTCATTGAGCCGAACAACTTTCGCGCAGCATGTCATAGGCTCCGCCCAACAGGAAGTCGGCTATTCAGGGCTGTTTAAAAAGCGCATGCTCTGGAATTTGATATACTCCTCTGAGGATTTCCATACGATTGCCACCAAACTCGGTGAACATGATCTCAAGACATTGGGGACGCTAAATTGCGAAGATATTTTTGATATGTCGAACGGTTTGCCCGTGGCGAGGCGATGAAGTTATGGCGAAAAATGAGACCCAGGAAATGCCTAATAACGTCCACATACATTGTATGATGTTGATCAAACTCCAGTGGTTTGTTCGTTGTATGATGCCGATCGGATAGATGTGACTATTATGACTGAAAGTTATAGCGCCACCAACTGGCTGCAGGAAGTGTGTCGTTTTCAAAATTATTTGAATTCAGCATCTTATTTTTACTCGATTTGCTTCAAACTTCACCAGAATAATGTCAAAACACGGCCGATGTAAAACTGTGAAGGGAATATTGATATCTAAAATTATGTTGCCATGGCAACGTGTCAAAGTTGAAAATTCGTTTCTGGTGATTTTGAGGCAGATAACATGTTTAGAATGTCATGAAACTCAACACACATATCCATTTTAATGATAGTTAGACACTGGAAAAACCTCATAAACGGGCGTGGAAGAGGCACTCTATAGCGCCACCTTTTGTCAAAAATGGGGGGGTTAGTTTTAGCTACAGACACCAAACTCGGTACATAAATTGTTCTTATTAATCCGGACAACTTTCTAATTTACAGTCATTAGCTACGACCAACAGGACGTCGGCTATATTTATTTTAATGTGGGTTTTTTTTTAAAACGGGCTGTAAACAAATTCATACTCCTCAAAGCAGAAACACGTAAATCACACCAAACATTTTTTCTCATGATGCCAAAATACTGAAGATGCTAAATTGCGGACGGATTTAGGATATCTTGAACGATGATTTAATGGCAATTTATTAAAGTTACAGTAAAAAAGAGATTTTTTTTTTTTTTTTATCTTTTAAGAGCAGCTTCCAAACACTTCATAAAAAATTACATACACAGAACAATACAGTCTGAGGATATGTGATTAATTTCATGAATTTACAATACACTATGCAGAGGAGAAAATTTAAAAACTATCAGACAGTTGTTACAATGCTTCTATGAGTGAGAGTTCCCTGTCAGCCTGCAGCTGAGTGAGGGGGTGGGGGTGGGGTGTGAGTGACTGTGTGAGTGACTGTGTGGATTGAGGAGCTGGGTGAGAGAGAGAAAGAGAGAGAGGGTCTGTTTTTTTTAAATCTTTAAAAAATGCTTATAAAGCATTAAAGGTTTTCATAACACTTTATAATTAAGTCTCAATTGTTAACAGTAGGGAATGCATTAATTAACATGAACTAACAATGAAAAATATAATTTTTTACAGCATGTTAATTCTTCATTGATAGTATGAACTTACAATGAACTAACAATGAACAAAATATTTTTAATGTTAGAAAAATAGTCATGTTCAAAAGAGAAACTTTAAAATTTAATAATATATTAACACATTTTGGAATTAATATTGATCAACATTAAATGGAATATAATTATTAATGATTATATATATATAATGATAGCTACAGACACCAAACTTGGTACATAAATTGTTCACATTAAGCCGGACAACTTTCTAATTTACAGACATTAGCTACGACCAACAGGAAGTCGGCTTTTTTTTTTTTATGTGTTTTTTTTTTTCAAAACGGGCTGTAAACAAATTCATACACCTCCAAGCAGAAACCACAAATTCACACCAAACACAGAACAAGACAGTCTGAGGATATGTGATTAATTCCATGAATTTACAGTACACTATGGCGAGAAGAAAATTTTAAAACTTATCAGAGATATCCTGTCACTGTGCTTCTAATGTGTGCGGTAGGTGACTGGGTGAGTGACTGACTGTGTGAGTTCAGTGAGTGTGGAGGGGGAGAGAGAGAGAGAGAGAGAGAGAAAGAGAGAGAGAGAGAGAGAGAGTCTGTTTAAACTTCTCAATAAAATCCTTAAAAAATGCTTAAAGCATTAAAGGTTTTGATAACACTTTATAATTGAGTCTCATTTGTTAACAGTAGGGAATGCATTAATTAACATGAACTAACAATGAAAAATATATTTTTTAAAGCATGTTAATTCTTCATTGATAGTATGAACTTACAATGAGCTAACAATGAACATAATATTTTTAATATTAGAAAAATAGTCATGTTCAAAAGATAAAACTTTAAAATTTAATATATTAACACATTTTGGAATTGATTTTAAACATTAAAACATTGATTTCAACATTAAATGGTATATATTTATTAATGATGTAAATTAACAACAGTTAAATAATGTTGTTTTTTAACATTGGTTAATTCACAAATAACATTAAATATTAACAATATATTTTTTACTTTATTCATTTGTGTTAGAAAAAATTATTCATTTTAGTTAATGGAAAAATAAATCATTAAAAAATGCTTATAAATCATTAAAACCTTTGGTAACTATAATAATTTCTCATTTGTTAGCATTAGTAAATGCATTAACTAACATCAACTACCAATGAAAAATATATTTTCATAGAATTTAAAGTTTTATATGTTGTTCTGTGTGTGTGTGTTTCACAGAGTTGATGGTTTGGATTAACCCTTTAATTGCCGTATCCCTTAAAACCAAACTGCCAGAGGGTTACTGTGATGCTTGTGCTCGCTGGGCACCGTTTTATCGATGCCACCGGGGTGGCGTATGCTGACGGCTTGGGCCCGTCATCGCTGCTCGCAGCTATATTTAATATTGTTCTTTATATCCGAGCTGTTGAGTGCAAAATTATGGAGCGATTTTTGTGCCAATATTTATCAAACAAATCCAGTGTTTTGCAAATAAACACAATCTGCTTTGCAAAGAAAAACTCGACTTTCAAACAAACGCAAAGTGATTTTCAAATACAAAACTCTTTGAGAGAAAATGCAGAGGTATGGACAAATATATGTATTGTGTGTTATAACTGTGAGACTCATTTGCCTTTTATTATGTATCTATTATACATTTGCATCGTTTTGAATGTTGAACAATTGTATCAATATATATGTATATTCTATATCCCGCGATCCAACAGAGGATAAGAGATACGGAGTATGGATCAGTTTTTATAGGGAAAGACAGCCTAGTAAAAATTTTATCCAGGTCACCTCTGATTTTTGAACTAATCAATCATGTTAACAACTTTACAGCACTTGTTGTGAATTTCACTGACACTGTAGTAGGGTCACTTTGTGAAAACATCTAAATGGTTAATAGATCTAGTAAGACAGAAACTCACCTGTTCCCCACTCATATTGGTCTGAAAAGGTAAAGAGGTGTTTCAGGTCTCGGGAGACTAGCGTAAATTGACCAACAGCGCCATCTGCTGTTTTGGGAAAGAAAGTTGCTCAATCGCACATGTGAGAAAATCTGCCCGCATTCGTGTGAGAAAATCAAGCCAAGTTTCCTCATAAAAAGGCAAATGAGTCTCACAGTTTGTAACACACAATACATATATTTGTCCATACCTCTGCATTTTCTCTCAAAGAGTTTTGTATTTTAAAATCCCTTTGCGTTTGTTTGAAAGTCGAGTTTTTCTTTGCAAAGCAGATTGTGTTTATTTGCAAAACACTGGATTGTGTTTATTTGCAAAACACTGGATTTGTTTGATAAATATTGGCACAAAAATCGCTCCATACAAAATCATTTACTTGATATCATGGCTGAAGCTATTGAATGTTGAGAATGAGATTCACCTACTGCATATGACCTCTAGATGACGGTATAGATCTTCAGACCTTTTTTATACCTAAAATGTCCATAGACCCTTTTGGCTGGTGCGCACTGAGAAGTTCCTCAAGCAGTTATGTAATGCATTATAGCGCAAAGTCATTATCTCTGCAGTGAACAAGGTGTGTTGCTACACGTGATACAGAATAATTAAAGGCAACTTTTGAAATTAATTTAAATTCTTTTTTTTCTGTTTATACAAAATTCGTACAAAATGTAAAAGATGGTGTTACAGTTTACAACGTCCAATTAATTATTATAAAATAATAAGATTAACGCAAACTTCCGCAAATAAATACTCAGGTAATGAATGACCTGGTTGTGACGTTTGGAAGGGGCGTGTATGTCGACGCGAAATATGGCGGCAAACAAGTCGGTTGTGAGTGGTAATGAGCGATGCAAAATTATTGTAATTTTATTTTATGCACAATCAAATTTGGGGACACAAACACAAGTGCAACTTTAAATTTTGGATGAGCAATGTTCGAGGCCGCTGTAAAATGACTAAACAGATACTTTGCTAGATTAGGGTAATGACCCAGCTAACAAAAATATGTTTTAGTAATGGTCCCAAAGTTATAAAAACTAATTCTGAATGTTCTCTGAACGTTCAAAATGTCAATTTTTCCATTTTTAATTAAAAATATTTTCCCTCGGTTTTTTGAACGTTAAGGGAACATTCCATTTTTATAATTTTGCAAACATTATGTGAATGCTACATTAGATGAATGTCCATAAACAAACATTGTATGAAAAAAACCCTCTATTAATAATGCTTTGTGCTATTTTAAGAACAGAACGTTCATAACATTGAAAAGCGAGAACGTTCTCTTAGCTGCGGAGCTCGATATTTCCATTTGAAGGCCGCATTTGGATTCTTGCTTGTGAGATGAACCTTTTTTCACATGAATTCGAAGAGCAGCATTAAACTGTACAGATATTGTAAATAGCCGAAATGCCGCGTGAAAACGTCTAAGGATGCTTGAAAGTTGGATGACAAAACAGATGCACATTACTAATGAGTCTCACAGCAGTTCACATGATGAGTGATCAGCATGACTTCACGTATAATGAGAGGATAACAGTGTAGCATAAATTATGAATAAATGTTTCACTAATTATCTCTCTCAATCTTCGTAAGACACTTGAGTTCCGTCCCGCCTCTTGTGCGCACGGAGACCGGCTGATATTATACCGTTCTCCATAGAGAGAGAGAGAGAGAGAGAGAGAGAGAGAGACGTCTCACATGTGACAGTTCTTCATTCGTAGGTAGGTAAGACACTTGGCACGCTGATGGACCTCCTCTGTTAGACCTGCTCGCACTTTAAGGGACTTTCTTCTTACAGACCAGGAGAGCAGGACGCATTTCCAGTTACTCAGATAACTTAAGCGTGCCTTTTGACAGCTGACAAGTTACAAGCACTCGCTTCTTTTATTCCACAAACTCGACAGAAAAATCGGACTATCTGAAAGTCATGATGGAGATGAAGGTGCTGGGATGCGCGTTGCTTTTTCCTCTCCAGATCTTATTTTGCTTATTGAGGGCGATCGTGCGCTTCTTTACGCGCCAGAAGCGCAGAGATCTGGGCGCTGATGTGGTCCTGATCACTGGAGGTGGAAGAGGAATCGGCCGTCACCTGGCTAAAGAGTTTGCCAAGCAAGGAGCAAGAAAGGTAAGGTTGCGTTAGTGTTTTTATTCGGTGTAACGCAATTCATTACGATGTTATATACTCACATGCTCTTTGTAATTAAAAAAACAACAACCGAGTGCAGTCTTGATCAAGGACCGCCTATTGAAAATGAATTTGAGCTTTTTAAAGAAATAAATGTATTAGTATTAGTATGCATCTAATGTATTGTGAAATGTAAAATTCTAAAGCGCAATCTGAGGTTAGTCTCGCGCAACACAAACTGTAATTTGGCGCCATTAACAACGCTATTGATTAGCTAAACAAACGTAGCCTATTTATCTACAAAACTTTTTTAAGAGAACAATAAAGTTCTGTGATATATTTGCACAGACATATAATAAAATGAAACATAACAAGGCTATTTATCGCCGTCACGGAAAGCGCGCACGCGGCGTACAGTTGTTATGGTTACCTCATCTGGCGAATGCCACTTCTCTTCGTTAGCGTCTACAGGTATTTGGCGACAGGTGAAAATAGACCACGCCCTGTTTGTAATATCACTATCAAAATTGCTCACTTGCTGACATGGATTAAGTTATAAAATGTGAATTTTTATAACTCCTACAGTACTCACACATAGGGCCTACGTTTTAAAGTAAGCTCAGCTCAGATCTATGTGCCTATAAGAAACTTCCAAATGTGAGTAGGACATTTTCTGTTACATAATTGATTGGTTTGTTTATTATTTTAGCATTACTGACAACCAAACAAAACCAGTAAGGGTCATGTTTACCTGATTTATTCACATTGCAGTAAACACACCTTTTTGGTTATGTAAATACACTTTGAAATGGCCGAGTTTGTCCTGTTGGGGCACAGTGTGGTTTAGTCAGCGCAGTCAACAGAAGATAGTGACCTGTTGCTGCCCTCATCTGAAGCCTTGAGTTCTGTTTCATATTCCTCCTGCACACAAACACAGGTGTTTCCAAAGCCTTTATGTCTTTACAAATGCCCAACAATGGGCTGCTGACAGGCACGGCTGTTTTGTTGAACTCAAATCATGTGTGACTCTTTAACCTTCCAGGGAAGTTCAAACTCCCCAGTCGTACAGGATGTCACAAATCATCTTATTTATTCTGATTATTGTTAATGAATATAAAACTGATTTAAACTTACTATATCACTCTTCCCAAGAATAGAGTAACACCACTAAAAGCTCAAGTGTCAGGAATACATTAATAGTGTGCGTGTGAGGGAGTGAATGTATATGTGCTGCATTCATGTGTGTGAATGTGCGCCCAACATGTGTAGGTGTGTGAATGGATCAATTGCAAGGGGTGTAGTAGGCAGAGAAGCACCTTGCAGATTGGTTACCACAACCAAGTTCATTGGCAGGTCAGCCAGCTTTTGCAGAGCAGGGCTGATGATGTCATTTGTGTTATTGTGTGGGCTGCTTACGGCTGAATCCCAGAGGAACAGAATCAAACGGAAAGCCAATGGAGCTGAAGCTGTGTATAAAAAGTCAAGTCAAGCAGACACATGTTAGGCCTCCTCAATTACATATTGATCAAATATGTGTTTTATTTCCCTAAGAGGGGATTCAAATAGGATGAACATCTTTCCTTATTATCTACTGCATTAGTCTGTAAGTTTAGAAACCTTGAACAGCATTCAAATATTTTAAAAGTACATTTATAATTATGAAGATCTGCTAAGTTAATGATGAAGGATGAGGTATAAAGGTGGGAAGGTAAAGGTGAATAGAGGCTGGCACTCCCATACTCCCAGCTGGGCTTTGGCCCATGCCTGACCCCTCTGGGCCAGCACTAATGAGGGGGCGTTAGACTGCCCCTGCCCATGTCTCCCGGTGGCTCTGCTTGAACCTTTACTGATAATGGGACGCTCACCATGTGCTGTTGTTTGTGACATTGGTGGGACATGAGTCAGGCAGTATGTCACATGAGAAAGCACATCTGTTGCTTGCTTGCCCTGTTTCACTCTGCCCCTCTCAAAATTAGATTTTATATAAAGACAATTTAGCCAATTTTAGTACTATTAACACTTTTTAATTGCACTGTGACTATATATTGTCCTACATAGGATTGTGGGGATAATGGAGACTCTGCAGAATCTCGACCCATAGGCAAGGAAACACCCTGGATATATTAGTTTTATTTTATTTTATTTTATTTCATTTCATTTCATTTCATTTCATTTTATTTTCCAGTTGTCCCATGTAGGGTTACCAGAGATGCTGGAGCATTTTCCTGGCAAACAGGGAAGTACCTTATATGGATTATTTTTTATTTTATTTATTTATTTATTTTTATTTTATTTTTATACCCTGGATAGATTGTTTTTATGTTATTTTATAATACCCTAGATGGATTATTTTTTAATTTAATTTAATTGAATTATTCTGTACTGTCACAGTGCAAGAAAACAAACAACAAAAAACGAAAAACAATTGGGGTGACCCGGACACGTTCTTGACAGGTTATGTGAGATTCCCTAAATTAATGCTCTCCCTTGAGAGGCTTTGAATACTGAAGGATTCCTCAGAAAAAGTGACTGTTTTATGTATGTTTGTTTATGAGGTGGATTGAGATCGACAGGATGGGGAGGGGGCGGACTCATCCTTGTGTTCATTACCTCTCGCTGACCTTGCTGAGTGATGGATCTAATAGCCAGAGAGTTAACCGACCTACACAGCCTGATCCTGTCCTCTATCACTCTCACTGGCTCTCCCTAAACCTCGTGTGCAATGATAAGGAAATACTTAATTCAGTAACTCCTTAGAGAACTTATACATCAATGTGTAGCAATCATGCATAATACATCACAGGGTTGGAGAGAGTTGTCCCTCAGCTTACAATGTAAAAACTCCTCCTGTTGTCTTGAAAAGTGTAAATTATGTTATGCATTTACTTTACACCAATCATGATTTTCCTCCCTCAGGTGATTTTGTGGGGCCGCACAGAGAAATGTTTAAAAGACACATGTGAGGAGATCTCCATGACCGGAACAGAGTGCCATTACTTTGTGTGCGACGTGGGCAACAGAGAGGAAGTGTACCAGCAGGCCAAAGTGCTCAGGGAAAAGGTATGTTGAAACTCTTCATGCCTTGTCTCAAGAGATCAAAAAATATATTTTAGCCAAAAGGACTTTACATTTGAATGACCCCGTCTTCAGCAGCTAGTCCTGTGGCTTTTGCTTGGGTACATCCATCCACAAGACTGTGAGGCGTCTTATTTGTCATTTTAGGTTTCAGAAGGGTGCTCTCTAGCACCCCCTTTGTGGCTGCTAGGGTCTAGGCTAGGGATTTTGAAGTATTTTAATGCCAAAGACTCCCATATATAGTGCTTTCTTGTGTGGTACCCTTGTTCATGTTGTTTTCTAAAATTAAATAATTGCATTATTTATATTTATTTTATTTTCACACAGGTCGGGGATGTCACCATTCTTGTCAATAATGCAGCTGTTGTCCATGGAAAAAGTCTTATGGACAGTGATGATGACGCACTCCTGAAAACCCAGCACATAAACACACTTGGACAGTTCTGGGTAAGAGACTAATCAATATCTTAACTTACTCACTGCTCGCATGACTGTCAATTTAGCGTAGTGCAGCAACCGTGCTTTGAACCTAACACGACTCTAGATACTCCTTTGTGTTTTGCAGAACATTTTTCAGTTACTTAACGTTAAGTCACTTGGCATGCTGTAATTCTTGGAAGCGTAATTCCTCATCATTAAGCATGTTTTTGCCAAGAGAGAAAAAGTAACACTGCATTCCTCACATAGAACAGTCAGAGACAACAAGAGAGATTCACAAACAAAAGCGAACGGTTTTAACAGAACTGGTGGAATAGTAAAACTTTTAGAAGAAAATGGACTGCCCGGAAGATCTAGGCTACACACAGTCATGCTTTTTAGGACACATTCATAGTCAATGAGAACAAGAGCTGATCATCTGAGACTTAGTAGTAGCTCATGCTGAGGATTGCTGTAATATATTGTTGCTCTAATCTCAAACACATGGCGTTTTCTGAATGCCAGTTTTATATAGAGTTTTGCAGAAGAGCCATCATCTGACTTGAGATCAAACACTGAATGCAGGCTCATATTTCTGCTGAGCCGGTCAAATATGCTTGTTGACTTTCACCAAAGGTAGTCTAGAGAATACTAGACAATTAACACATTCCCGACCCCAAAGTTCTGAAGCTTTCATTGTTATTGTTGGATTTTCCAGAAGATGATTGAGGGAACAGAACAATGTGTAATTGTGTCTGTCTCCCCCACAGACCACGAAAGCATTTCTGCCTCGCATACTGGAGCTCTGCAACGGCCACGTGGTGTGCATTAACTCCATTCTCTCCCTCTCCTCCATCCCTGGAGCCATCGACTACTGCACGTCCAAGGCCTCGTCTTATGCCTTCATGGAAAGCCTGACGCTAGGCCTGCTGGACTGTCCAGGAGTGGGCTGCACCACGGTGCTTCCCTTCCATACTGACACAGAGATGTTCCAAGGCATGAGAGTTAGGTAATGATCTGCTAGTGCTGATAAACATGAAGACCTAGTTCAAATTTAAAAATGTGGTTCATCATTCAATGAATTCATGTTTTAGGTTCCCTAAGCTGTTTCCTCCTCTGAATCCTGAGATGGTGGCTGAGCGCACTGTGGAAGCTGTAAGGACCAACACTGCCTTTGTTGTCCTGCCATGGACCATGCACTTTCTTGTCATCCTTAAGAGGTGAGACTATCACTGTTGTAGGAATCAGAGCAGAATAACATATTTATATTCACAATTCATTATTTCATCAAAGATTATTCATTATTCTGTGCATTATATATTACGTATATTTCAATTGGCTGCACATAACGTCTTGATTTTTTCCACAGTCTTTTGCCCCAGTCTGCCCTGGAAGAGATCCATAAGTTTTCAGGAAGCTACACCTGTATGAACACATTCAAAGGACGGACTTAAACTTAGACGCAGTATGACTGTGAAAAATCCTCAAAACCATTTTTTTTACGCAAAGCAAGCACTACGTCCAGGAACATCAATCTGTTGCTTTGTGGACGCAAAAAAAAAGACTGTGAAAGGGTCATTGGGAACAGCGTATCAAGGTGGTTTGTTTTCCCAGGAACTGCTATGTCTGCGAGATTTACGTGGATAAATTTGGATTTGTTGCCCTATACTGGACTGCACACAGGCATGTAGGTGAACGTGTTCTTTGGATATTGTGATAGTAAGGAGCACAGACTGTTACAGTTAAACGGATAGTTCACCCAAAAATGAAAATTACCCCATAATTTACTCACCCTCAAGCCATCCTAAGTGTATATGACTTATACAATTAGAGTTCTATTAAAAAATGTCCTGGCTCTTCCAAGCTTTATAATGGCTCGAGATTTTGAAGCCCAAAAAAGTGCATCCATCCATCATAAAAAGTGCTCCACACTGCTCCAGGGGATTCTGAAGGCCTTCTGAAGCAAATCGATGTGTTTGTGTAAGAATAATATCCATATTTAAAACTTTATAATCTCTAGCTTCCACTAACTAGAGAGTGGCATTCCAGCAAAACAAAACACCAGTCACGAATTAGAAATACAAAAATAAGGATTTGTAAAGAAAAATGTCAAAGGATATCAATATAAGCCAAGAGGAGACTGGTTTTCCTTTTATGTAAACAAAACTTGGTTCTCAAGAGACTAGCGTATTCTTATTGGAGCTTACGCTACGCCTTTGTCCTACGTCACCTGTTGGAACGCCACTCTCTCGTGAACGTTCATACAACAGTTAGCAGAAGCTAGAGATTACGGTTTATAAAGTTGTAAATATGGATATTTTTCTTACACAAATGCATCAATTCACTTCAGTAGGACTTTATGTGGAGCACTTTTTATGATGGATGGATGCACTTTATTTTGCTTCAAAATCTCAAGCAACATTCACCGCTGTTATAAAGACGAAGAGCCAGGACATTTATTTAATGTAGCTCCATTTGTATTCGTCTGAAAGAAGAAAGTCATATACACATAGGCTTGAGGGTGAGTAAATCATGGGGTAATTTTCATTTTTGGTTGAACTATCCCTTTAATAAAGAAATGATTCTTACAATGCTCTGAGGTTTTCATCAGGGCTTGTTTGCCCTTGTAAGGTGTGACATGGGAGTTTTATAGATTTTCACTGATTTTAAGAACATTTTTGTAACAAAAGTCAAAGTCAAGTCTTCAACCACATACGGCAAATGTATATATATTTTTCCAAATATTTATATTTTTAAAGTTGCTAATATAGATGTTAAAATATATTTACATCAACATTAGTAAGTTTTAGTTTTTTTCTCATTTATCTTTTGGCCATTTTTTATATTTCAATCCAAACGTAATACTGTCCAAAACATAATTTAAAAAAAAATTTGATTTTTGCATTTACTCAAGTTAAGATTGTAAGTGTATGTTCTTTCTCAAAGTATATTTTGAAATATATTTTGGTTTAAACTAAATATATTTTGAATTTAAGCAGTACTGTTTACCTCATATATTAGAAATATATTTTGGCCAGGGAAAAAAAAAAAGTATATTTTTTTGCCGTATGGGACTTGTTTAAAGTAATTCCAGCATGTCTATCTTCATATTACTGTCAACTTCAAATAAACAGTATTTGAGCTTAAAAAAACCATGGTGAGTGTTATTTTGTGGGTGTTCATGTTGGTTTGAAAACAGGGAAGTGTCAGCCCCTGGCAGTGCGCTTGTTCGGTCTCTGCCAAAACTCACAGGCATTTCATGGTCAGCATTCCACCACTGCAGGCCAGCCAATCGTGAGCTCATTGTACACTAGGCAGGGTTGTCATAACACTAACTCCGCTAAACAGGAAAGCACACTGGAGAGGGGTCAGCCACTGGAAGGTTAATAGATGAATCTAGAACTTGTCATTTTATTCAGCTTTGTCACTCACACCTAGCTGAACAGCTGATGTTTGCAGACACCAAACAGATGGGTAGGTAATGCAGTGCCTGTTCACAATTTTCTCCTACACCTCGATTTGCCAAATTGGATGCAAGATCTAAGACTGTGTAACCTCATAAAATCAAATCTACAGGCAGATGTCTTTCGGCATCTTTCCCTCAAATTCTTTCCATGCGGTGCATCCCTGCTGCAGTATTAGAAGACAATATAGTGTTATCAAAGCACACTGGGGACTGAAACTGATATACAACAGGCACGAAGCAGCTATTGCAATTATGTGATTACCAATTCACAAAACATTCTTCATTCTACACTCTGCTGTTATTTTGTGGCTGAAAGGAAAAGTTACTTTCTGATAAACTATATAAAATAAATAATGCATGCTGTGGGGCTGGGGGAATAATCACCAAAAATGTTGTATAACACAAATGACAAAAACTGAAGAATGAGTCTTGGCATGTCTAACGGCAATGATGGACACTGTTGAGAGTGGGATCAGGACATGAAACTGTGTCATGGAGTGCATGTGTGTTGGAGAAGTTAGCTCAAATCTCAGGGGGTGAGTTCAGAGCAAGGTTAGCCAAATAGTAGATAAATCTGAGTAAGTTGTTGGACAGACAGCTCACCCTGTGATGAACCCTTTGCCCAGGAAAAAGAACTGCTTAATGTGACCCAGCACAGGTGGAAAAGAAGTAGAAATGGGTACTAGGAGAATTGTAGGGCACATGGTAACCGGTTGTATCAGATAACTTCAGGGATGTTGAACATATGCCATTAGCTTTCACAAGTTTGTGAGATCATATTTGAACCAGATTTTGTCAGACTGGTCTGTGTTACCACATACTTGTTTGTTTGAACCCATGTGTTTCTTATGACAGCATCTCATTAACGAAAGCACGCTTATACGTCTATGCAGTGCATGAATGCTAAAAGTTAGCAATAGTATTGTCCTTTTCAATGTTAGTCGTGCAAGCAGGGCAGGGTTGTGTGGCCACTGCACATCCATCTTTAGCTAATGAGTGTGTCACCCTGAGGGAAGAGACCATTGATCGGACATCACACCGTCAGTCAAGAAGAAGAATGTAGACAGTCCCTGCGTCCCAATGTGCATACAATCCACCCTATCTGCCCTAAATAGTATTGACAATTACTAATGGAATTTAGGATGGATAGTATGCACATTGGGGCGCAGGGAAAGTGTTTGAAAATGCAGCCTTGTTTAACTAAAATAAATTATGTTACAGAAAACTTGTGTGTAATTTTAAATACATTTTGATATCATTAAATCACTGTTTTATTGACAACTAAAATTCACCGTTATAAGCAAATGATCGTGTCTTACATCTCGCGATAATAAACATGGTGCGTCAACTAACCCCTGTTCGTCAGCCGCAGAAATGGAGACTTTAATTAAAAAGGGATACGCAAACATTGGTCAAGTCTAGATGCTAAAAGTGAAATTACAGGCCTACTTTTCAGACCACAAACATGGAGGTTCATCCAATCTCACAGAAAGTAAACAGAAAAAATCCTGCCTAGAGCACGTTGACATTTCCTGGTACACAAAGCAGAAACAATGGATAAAGCACACGTAAACGTCCACTTCTGGTACGGCAAGATGTCTTAAAATGTATAGTTTTTTTTATTTAAACTTAGACCACATTATTAGATTACCTTTTGATTTATGAATACACGTAAATGACAGCTTAATGATTTTTTTTAATTTTTTATATTTTTTGTGCATTTATTTAAAGACCACATGTACCATTTTTTGTCACTGGTGTTATCTTACTTCTTTGGCAATTTTAGAGGTTTTTATTAAATATTATTTATCAAAAAAAAATTCAGGACGTAGTTATAGAAAAATGATCATGCAACAAATAAGGAGATTATGTTTTATTTATTTTAATCCGGTTTGTTAAGAGTGCGATTAAATGATGTTAGTTCATTTACTCAATCATGTATTTGTTATAACAATGAAAATATTTGAAGAAAAAAAAAACAGTTACAAACAACTAAGTTATGATGCAATTCTTTAAATCTCTAAACTCTTGAATGTAGCAGAATTCAGTGGATGTAAAATTATCATGCCACACATTTAATTTTTTCTTCAACTATAAGTATTAGATGATACTAAATTGTTACTTTTGGCATTTAGTGAAAGCAGTTAGTAAAAGAACATGACAAATTTCATGAAAAATGCATTTTACAAAATGTCTGCTGCAAGGTATCAAACCACATGTTGTCGATCATGGTATACTCACTAAATTAAGTAGTTTAATCCATTCCTTTTCTTTTTTTTTTTTTTTTACAATTCCCTAACAATAAAGTACTGTAGGTCATAGACTTCAACTAAAAGCTTCATATGAAATCATGAGAAAATTTCTGAAAACTGAAAAGAGACAGTGGGCTTAACATGGGCCTTTCTTCATAGCTCTTCAGGAAATAGGAGGAAGGAAGTCAAGTGATGACATCACTGTGATTTATTTTAAAATAAATGATATTTGTTACAACGGTAACAACAGTGACAAAACTCCAGGGGACCACTACTTACATTATATATTTAATAATATTTATTTGGCTTTTTTATGTCATTTACATCATATATTTGATAGTTATGAATACATTGATGTCTTTTAAATGGTATAAAAACCTGTTTTTGACCTCAAAATAAAGCACTTTCTCTCTGTACATGGCTGTGGGGACGAGCAACTTTGTGGTTAAAAACAAATATTGCCACATTGATGGCTCAAGAAGGTGTAATTGTTCAAATAACACATCGTTTCATTTTAAAATATAAAAAATTGTAACCCTAAAGTGTTTTTCAAGTGTAATATTTCTATAAAGGCAAGGAACAGAAAAATGGACATTTTCATAGAATGACCCATAAATAAAAAGAAAAAAAGCACACCAAAATATTACAAATGAATCATTATTGGAAAGAATGCAATAATTACAAACACTGTTAAACCATAAATTTTATTTATCTTTATACATTTGCATATTAAAACAAATTAAATATACACTATATATTTACTTTGCATATTTGTGCAGTTATAGAGGAAACCAGCTTTGTAGGGCTGTATTCAACATATTATTTAAATAAGACAACTTAGAAAACACATTAGGTGTACTGTTCATATTATCCTAAAATATATTGACCAGTGATTTCAGAGGCACGGTCACATAAGTTAAAAATCGACTTTTTTTGTTGTTGAAAGACCAGTATATGTAGTTAAGATAAGCGAGGAAGGTAATTCTCTAAAAGAGAAAACATTAGTGTCTGATCTTTGGTAGCAACTTGTAACAACTTAAAATGAATAGCTTCCTTCAGTGAAACTTAATCAATTACTTGATACTGATCAATTTAAAACAGTGAGTAAAATAAGTGTTTGAGATAGGGAAGAATAAAGTACAATAGCTCATTGTCTCTGTGATCAGATGACAAATCTTCATATTGATTTTACACACAAAAAGGCAGAGAATCATTATTTTATGTGCTACAGAACACCATTATTTTGGATGTTGAAATATGTTAAAAGTTTTTCATATCTTAAGCTTGAACTTGTAAAAGATCTTAGTTAGAAACTAAATAAAGGGTAAACACGTCAAATTTTTCATTACCTTCCTTAAGATGGATATAGAAAAAAGAGAAAATAACTGGGAGAAGAAAAACACCAGACAGATGTTTTTGCGGGTGGACTGCATGTGGAGAAGTGAAAAATGCAATGACAGTATTTACAACACTCATTCTCTGTGTTGTGTTTGTGTTAATGTTGGCTCACCAGGGATTGGTGAGAGCAGCTTAAGTTTCCTACATTTACATCAGTGCAATTCAATCATTCAATCAACCTCCAATCACTCACATATTCAGAGCAAAATTAACTTTCTTTTAAAGGCAGTTTTGAACAGCAACCCAATTTCATACCATATTCTTATTTTCAACATTATATATACATGGCAGATAGTCCTATTGGTTTGTGCCTATCTATGTACATAGAGGATCTATACACAAACATATACAGTGTCAGAATAGCTGTGTGTATCTAGCGACAAACACAAGTTATTTTGCCAATCATAAAAAACAAAAACATTAATTATACTTCTAAGGTTTGCAAGGAACTTAAAATACTTGCATATGCTCAAGTTAAATCTGTGCTTGCCAGAGCTTACAGCAGCCTCTCTAGACTAGTTTGCGTCACTGAACAAACCACATGCTGCGAGCATGTCCCGTACACTGGCTTAAGTGGGTGATCACGCTCTGCTGATTTATTACTGTCCTTCCACAGAAACAGAAAAAAGGAAGTAGCTGCTGAAAAATGAGCGAGAAACACCATCTATCCTGCAGGTCAGTGTAGTTAAGAGTCTAATAATAAGATATCCTCATTCTCACTGGGAGGCAGCATGAGCTGCTGTTCATAGTAAAGGCTCTTGGCATAATTGATTTCTTGTGAAATCTTGATGGCAAGGTTCTCGCTTTTCACATGGACCTATGGAGAAACAACAAATTACATTGGAGTTGGACATTTGGAATGGATGACAAAGTGTTTTTACATGATTTTGGTAAAACACTTATGTTTGGGGATTGAATGTCCAGCAGTAATGATATACCATTACTGCTGGACATTCAATCCCCAAAGTTTATATATATATGGTGAGGACGTGACACGGCAGGAATTGTAGGTGGGGGGAGTGAATGTCCAGCGCTCTCTCCACCCTCAATACCACGACTGAGGTACCCTTGACCAAGGCACCGAACCCCCAACTGCTCCCCGGGCGCCGCAGCATAAAATGGCTGCCCACTGCTCCGGGTGTGTGTTCACGGTGTGTGTGTGTTCACTGCTGTGTGTGTGCACGTTGGATGGGTTAAATGCAGAGCACGAATTCCGAGTATGGGTCACCATACTTGGCTGAATGTCACTTCACCTCATATACATATATATATATATATATATTATATATGCACACATACACACATGAAGGGACACATCTCTTACCATAGGTTTCTGGTGTGATGGACCTGGAATTGCCACTCCACTACTGGTGCTTTCTGCTTTTTTAGTAAGCTGTACATATACTTTCCCATGGTCCTTGGACACCAGACAATGATAGAGATCATCATATTTGACCTCTAAAAAGATTGCTTCACGATCCGCAAATTCTCCAGGCTTGAGGAAATATACCACTTTGGAGGAGATCAGCACACAGTATGTGTCTATGGGCTCCACAGCAATGAAACTGCAGAAGAAAACAGGCATATGAATGATCGTTACATCATCGCTTTACAAAAAACAGAATGGTCTTATGCCCTGGCAAAATCTGGGTTAATTCAATTTACATTGAATTTGGTCTGAATTGAATCATAGTACATCTGCTTTGCTATTATGCACTCACAGATTCTAATGTAAATCTGTATAAAAATATTAATTCTGCAGTAAATGAAAAAGGATTAAGTCAAGCGTGTTATTAAATGCATAGACTACGTTCAGAGAAGTGAAGATTAGTACATCCAATTAAGCAGGCAATATTAAGGCGGTTTCAGAAAGGATGAAAGTGTGCAGGCTGCAGCTGAGAAGACTAATGGCCTGTGTGGCACCTCAGAGGAGAGAGGTCATGTGGGCCAACAGGGGAGTCTGCTGATCTGGATGGATTAGCCTCTTTGGTGATAAATGTCTTTTCTGTCTCACTTTGAACACATAAACAAGCCCTGATGCTTCCAACCAATGACTAAAATTATGTACCAACAAGTTTGGGATTCTTGAACTAGAAATGATCTAGAAAATGTGCTTCAAATTTTTAGTTGGTTTCAAATCATACATTCAGGAACAGAAGAATTTCGCAGATCAACTTATCCTGGCATTACCATCAGACAAGATACTCACTATTCAGAATGGATATTGTCCGTTAAGTGAAAGAGCTGTTCTTGTCCATCTGCTTGTAGGGAGGAGAATCGAGGCAGCAGCCCCTGAGGGCCCTTACAGCAGCGCGGCTTCCTTACTCGCTGTACACTCAGCCTGAAACACGCACACAAAACACACAAGGATCATTACTTACAAAACCAACAGCCTTAAGAGGGTTAACGTTAGGGAATCCAAGTTGGAATGAAGCACCTTTTTACTGGAAAGACTAGACCTTTTTTCCTCTTTTCCCCCCATTTCCCGTTAAAGAGTACAACGGAGTCTCTTGAAATAACACCTGTTGTGGCACAGTCCAAGAAACCCAAATACTCAGACTCCTGCTATGCCTGTTAAGGTGATATCCTGCCAACATATCATGTCATTCAACTCTGTTACACATTCAAGCACACTATGTTAGTTAAAGGTGTGCAGTTCAATCGCTGGTCAAGGGCATGACAGCTTCAGAGTTCTGGTGGCCCTAGCTAAAGCTGATGGGACTAGCCAGCAGGCTGCAGTGCCAATGCAAAGCTTGGGTCTTGCTTCTCCTGCAAACAAGCCCTCTCTTCTTTTCGGCTGCCACTGGTGGGCCAAGTGGAATTCCTACATCTGGCTTGAATCTGGGCCAGCAGGCATTTGATTAGAGCTGATGGTTTCCAGTTTATTCACAAAGACGGCAGTGTACTGCATTTCTCTGTTCTGTTTAAACTGAAGCCCGGGTGAATGCAGCTGCCTCTGTTCATCAAGAACTCAGAATGCAAGGCATTGGGAAGAGAAGATAACCAAGAATGGACAAACCTGAAGTCTCGAAGTGGGTCACATTTGCAAGCCCTTTTGCATTCCACATCAAGTCTCTAATATTGAAAACAAAAACTAAGTGACTCATTGAATTTGCTATAAACTCTGCTGATGTCATGCAAAGAAAAACAGCAGCACCCTGGCAAATTTTAGCATTTGCAACTAAATCAAATATTCCAAAGCCACTGGTTACTTCATTATGACATATTAAGGAGAATGTGGTGTTGTTTTTTCCTTAGAAAAGCCAGAACTTCCACATGGACTTGGCTCTCTTTTTGACAGCAAGTCACGGTTCATAATCATAACCGTAAGTCATGAGATCTGGCCCTGTACTTGACAGGACTGTAACAGACCCACAGAGACTCTTAACCTCTCTTTCTCTCTCTCCCTCTCCAGCCACTCCCACTGCTCTGGAGGCGATCAAGCACAATGCCCCGCACCCGATTGTGGGATTGGAACAATAGGGTTCAACTCTAGGTCAGGCACAGGGCTTGGAGCCCAGCCAGTCAGCCGTCAATGGGTGCAAACAAACAGTTCTTACTTCTTGCTTCTTTCCGAGAAAGATCATGAGCAAAATGGGTTGAGGACGGGCGTGATGTGGAAGGCTGCTGTATGTAGGCGTTTAACTTGGTTCTCCACTGACATAGCCACTAAAAGCATGCCTGCTGGAATATAGGCAAATTAGGCCACCATCTCTTGTCATCCCAAAGTTGTAATCAAGCTACAGCAGGTTTATGCATGGTTTAGTAACAGTTTTCATTTGTCTGTTCAAGGATACAAGATAGAGGTTTTTGAAATACACATTGCTTGTCACTGCTGTCTGTTGGAGCAAGTGCACAAAAGCAAGGACAACTGTAGTCTGATTAAAGCAGTGGTGTCCAGCTCTGCTCATGGAGGCTCACTATCCTATAGTAAGCAATGTCTTGAAGTTTTCTAGAAATTCCAGAAAAGTGTGTCATTGTAGGCTGGAGCTAAAGTCTGTAGGACATTGGCTGTCCTAGATCAGATTAAAGTGTATATGTGCTGTACGAAGCCGAGTTGCAATCACATTATCGAGGTGTGTTCGTTTTACTATGCAAAAGTCTGACTGAAATATACACATTTGATTTATGGTGAGACATCATATTTTCTCATCTGGTATGTTTCAGACTTGGCTGACTAATATTGCTTATCTTATCTTTGGTTTACTGAGTCAGCTGTGGGTCAATTGTGTAATCAAGTTGTATTTAGTATGCTGATTCCAAAACAAGTTAGAATTAGCAGGTACAGTAAGATTATCAGAAATGCACATTGTCTCAATTAAATGCCACAGAACAAGTACTGTCATCTTTTACAGAGGAGGAATTTGAGGTTTACCAAACTTTAGTGAAGACATAAAGGTTCTCCTTGATGCGTTTACCAAAGGTGACATTCAGATGCACATCAAGAGGCAAACCACATGAGGGACTTTCTTTAATAAAGCTTGGGGTAATAGAAAATGCATGCTTTTCCAAACTGAACTGACAGCTAAAGGTGGGGAACAGGGTGCTTATTCAGTCAAAGTCTGAGCCCCTACTGCTGCCCCAGGCCAACCCCCAGCACTTCTTTGCTTTTGTTTTGAAATTGTAATTGAGCTGCCTCTGGAAGCCTGCCTGGATTGCATAGTGCAGTTGGGAATGGTGTATGTTATGTGTGTGTGCGTGTGTGTGTGTGTGTGAGAGAGTGGGGGGGGGGGGGGGGGGGGGGGCTGATGTGGGAGGCTGAGTTCACTAGCAGGGCAGGAGAGCAAAAAGAATTGTGCGGACACTTCCACTATTCCTGACCTTGCTACAGTCTGCTTCTCATTTACTTGTTTATTTCCTGTTTGCAATCTTAGAGGGTATGTATAATACATATTCCTGACCAGCAGGAGACAAGCATCACTTCATTGTCACTACAGTGACACTACTGACAGTGTTTGCAAGAGAACGTGCAAAATGTGGGAAATATCATGAACGTTTCAGACAGGAAGGGAAGAAAGCTCAACTGGGAATCACCATGGCTGGTTATTGATGCATAGAAACTGATCCTTGAAGACAGAGCACATGTGAAGATTTGGTGCAGAAGTGCTACCTGAGAATGTGTTATTGAGGACATTTGACTCAGATTGGGTCAGATTGTGTCCGCTGAGACCCACGAATCCTGCACATTTTGTGTGTGAACTCTAGCTGAACTCTTGGCCACACTGTGGCAGGCACGCTCCGAATGCCTCTCCCTTAAACTCCCCCAGCTCTTCACTGCAAAGTTCACCAGCAGGTCCCTTTTCCGCACACACACACAGCCTCTCTCCATTCAAGGGGAATGGTGAGAGGACCGGAAACTCATTCCTCCTCCAGTTGGAGCAGTAAAACCACAAACACTCCCCGCTGCACATATACATAGGCAAATGAAGAACAAATGGCTTTACATACCAGACAGCCTGTGTAATATGACCAGATTTTGGGCCCCCTCATAAAACCTCAGGTAGAGCTGCTGGCTTTAGAGGATGAAGTGAAGGGGAGACCCTGAAGGCTGCTCTTAAAACAGTAGGCAAGTTTTTTGGACCAGTTTTGGACTGTGCTTTGGATCATTAGCAGGTGTTCATTAGTGTAGAGCTTGGATTGCCACAAGCTAAACTCATCAAAAGACAGGTGGGATTTATGGGCAAAACAACAGAGAGGTCACGAAGGCTCTGCAAAGTTGTAAGAGCTATAAACATTGAACCACAGATACCCCTTATTCACTGAAATGGTGATGGTTCTTGTGCTGGAGCCAGTGCTCAACTAGATGATTTACTCCACTGATGTCCAGCAGAACAATGATGTCACTGACTGCATGACTACAAACATGCTGCATTATGGTCGTTGTTTACCACTTCTAACGTCAGTAGTTTTAAGTAATTTAATGCAATCACAAGCTGCATGTGATGCAATGTTCATAAGATAAAAAAAAATTGATATTAATAAATTCCAACAAAATTTGAATAATTTTAGACAGTCATTGAAAATGAAGTGACTAGAGCTGCAGTGCAGTGTGACATTACTGCATCGTTTCCAAAGTCTGGTTTTTCATCAATCTTGCCAGACTGATTTGCTGCTTTTGTTTTGAAAAATTTATGCTGTTTTCTATTCCAGCTTGGGTACAGGCTCTGGCACCCTGTAGTTGGAAAAGGGCCACGCAGAAGGCCATGGATAAGGCATTCATATAAATATTTGTCTCAACCTCTTCCATAATAGAAAAAAATAACCTGAATACATAGTTGAGAAAAAAATACCTGTTGCTTAGGCTGGCCATGTCTCGGACAGTTTGTGCTGTTTCTGAGGCAAAATCCAGGGCTCCTGCCAAAGGTTTTGTCACTGTGCCAACCAGTCCCTTCCCCAGACCAGAGAAAAATCCACTGACACCTCCCTCAGTCTTCACTCCCTCCACTGTTGATGTTATCACACTGGTCAGACCGCCAATGATGCCTACACAGCATTGAGTGTGAAACAGCAAGTTGGGTGTGTTTGATATGAGTGGACAAATCATGGTACAATAAAGTGCCTGAATATTGAGCATTTCAAATACAAATATTCTGATGTACCATGAGCAAGACCATGAATCCCTGCCACAAGGTGCTCTCCGCTGGTTGCTCCATGATAGCGAATGCACTCTCGTTCAGTCTGATGGCGATTGTCCATTACCTTGCCCAATCCATCTGATAAGGTGCCTGCAAACTGCACAGACAGATAAACATATAACAGCAACCAAAGAAAAGAATACTAGCTTGTATCTACTACAATGAACAATTCATATATTATACTGGATAGAACATTCCCACTTAAATGAATAATGAAACCCAATCTAAAAATAAATAGTGCTGTCCAACAATTAATCGCATCCAAAATAAAAGTTCCTGTTTACATAATATGTGTGTGTGTACTGTGTATATTAATTATGTGATATATAAATACACACACATGCAAGTATATATTTAAGAAAAATGTTATACATTAAATATTATTTATACATGACAAATTATATGAATCTAAATATATGCATGTAAATATCAAAATATATGCTTTGTGTGTGTGTATTTATATATACATAATAAATATACACAGTACACACACATATATTATGTAAACAAAAACTTTTATTTTGAATGCGATTAATCGCAATCAATCACTTGACAGCACTAAAAATAAAACAATACAATAATTATGCAATATTATTAAGTTTACTGTACCAACAAGCAAACAATTCAGTCCAAATCACATGTGGTATGAAATACATTTATAAATCATTTTTAATTTAAATGCCAGGACACACCAAGCTGACAGTCAGCCATTGGCCAAAATCTGTCGGGCTAGTTATATCTCGTATATTCTTGTCATGTTTTCTCCTTTTGAATGATGAATATAGACTAGTGATACATGCTGTTACAGAAAGTAAATTTCTATATGCAGGCGCAGAACGCACATGCTAGTTTGCAGTCGGATGTAGTCTGTGCGTGTTCAAGCACAGATTTTTGGTCCAGATGCAGCCAACGCAAGGCGACAACACCGTTAGCTTTTGTTGCCTCTAGTTCTTTGAAGTCGGCTTGGTGTGACTTAGGCTTATAATGTCAGCCACTGGAACAGTTGCTGACACTGGCCTTTTCAGTTAGTGAAAACCCCCCACAGTGACCCTAAGGAGTGAACTGCCTGCAGTGACCTTAAGGAGTGAACTGTCTACTTTAGGACACATCCATGACTTATTGTGGTTCCCATTTCATTTACTCCAAAAGTTCATGTAGTTCTTCAGCTGTTTATACTATAGACTACAGTCAAACAAAATAAATGAAAATCAACTATTCTCCTTTTCTGTGAGTTCATGAAACCTATTTATTTCTAATATCTTACAGTCACTGAAAATGGAAAAATTTATTTGCAAGGTACCATATTCTGGGCAACCATCATTGTTCTCAAACACTTCCATTGCTGAGCTACGAGGATACACACCGATTTTACAGATAATTGATTTTACACACCATCTCATCCAGCTGTCAAATATATCAGGCTGTAATTTGTCTAATGGGGTGGCGTTTCCCCCTCTTGGCACAGTTGACCTGACTTTGCCCAGTGTGGCCCCCCTCAGGTCCCCTGCAGGTGCCTCCTGGAAGGGAGTTTGTGTTACAGGCCCAGTGAGCTCCCTACAGCAGCCGGAGCACTTTATAAACACAGGCACATTCTGCAGAACTCAAGCGAAAGCCAGGCATGAACTTGGAATGACCCCTCCAAGCACAGTCCCTGGTGAGTTCATCTGAAGGCCAGCTCAGATTCTTTGCTCCTCCTCCTCCTCTTCTGCCTCCCTCTCTCACTCTCTTCCTTTATATATATAAAAAAAAAAAGCTTGCCTGTGAAATTATACCAATACATTTACCAGATATGAGTTTGTGGGAGGGAGCGCAGGATCAGAACACTTTCAAGTTTATGGCCCCTCACACCACCCCTGCTTGAGCCATTAGACTATACTATCTCAAAGCAGGGCCCCTAGAGGTGTGCAAGAATGTGTTTCAGTGTGTCTACATGTGAGAAAGAAGATGTAAAAGAATGAAAACCACGGTGTGATCAGCATAAAGTGGTCTGACAGATGAGAAAAATTGTACAAACTGATAATAAAAAGGTAGGCTAAATCCTGTTCACAGTGAGAGATTTACTTCGAAACATGAAACGGTGAAGGAAAAATCAGCTTGAAGCTTAGCTGAAGATATGGCTGAATATGAAATTAAAGGCATTTTTAAATTATAGGAATTATAAAAAAATAAACTGGAAAATGTCAAAGGCACAGGCATTGCAGTCAACAGAGTGTGTTTTGGCTAAAAATGCCTATTAAGAAAGGCCCCCATAAAGGTAAAACTAACAACAGAGAATTATTGAGGACTGCACATGTTCCAAAATAAATTCTGGGTGGCCACTGACATAAGTTACAAAAACTAATTGTAATCTTTGCAAATACAATAAACCTCAAGCTTTCTAGGCACTTGATCAAACCAAGGCTCTCAAATGCCTTTTATATCTTTCATTAAAGTTTTTCTACCCCAAGCAGCACGACACGGAGCCTTATGCAGTTGGTGGATGATTTTGGCAAAGTATTTTTATTCAAGCTGCTGGAAGTTCTCCAGGGGGAGTAATAATTTGTTTATACATTTGAAATTGAGTTAGTGGCTAAAAAGCAGCCAGAGAGAGGATTTTTTCTTTGGTGAACCTAAGCATTTCTTCAGCAGTTCAGTGGGTTATTTAGAAAGACCTTAAAAGATACTACAGCAATAGATGAGCTGAAGTCAAAGAAAGGGACTGTTGCTCCAACCTATATTGAAAATCTATTTTTCTCCAAAGTCTATTTTTAAATATCACCTAAAATTACTGTAGTAGTATGATGACCGTATTTAAACCCACTCACCTTAGTTAAAAAAAGCAGCCAGTAAAATTAGGGTCTAGTGTGAATGTGAAAGATTGCTGATTGAGACCTAATGTTGTCCCATTCTATGAGTACTTTTGGCATGAGCTTGGCCAGTGTGGCTGGAAGGAAAGTAAATGAGAGCACAGAGGGAAAAGCACACAAAGCCTTGTCTGACAGTGAGCTGGCTGCCAATGAAGGACGTGGTGCAACGGCCTGTCAGACAGACATGCTGAGAGCTGGCTGCAGGACATGAAGTGTAGGCTCAGGTCTGACTACACACAACTGTAGCCACATGAGTATACACATTCATACACTAGTGGCATGAGCAAATTAGCTTTTTAAACTCATTAATCAGAGTCCATCTGCTCAATCTCAACACTAAGAGCCTCACAAACTTAAAATGTACATGAGAATGTTCCAGGGCCGATATTCAACTTTTATGCTGACAAAAGAATTAAATGCTGGTGTTCCCTGATTCTGTAAACAAGCAGAAACCTGCCCGATTACACAAGGAGACCAAAACTAATAAACTTGCTGAATCTTCACCTCTCCATTGCATATTAGGATGAAAATCAGGTCAGACTGCTTTGCTAGTGAACATCATGTGCATCTGACCTTTCAATGCTGTTCCCATTCTTTTCCTGGAAATCATCAAATGACAACATGTGGCTTGTTCTAGTGTTCCTGCTCAGGCAGACTGCTTGGACGGTTCTTCAAAAACATATTCAATAAGAAGTCTGAGAAATAAACAACTTCAGCTTCTAATTTACATTTGAACAGACCCGATCACAGAGGACAATTCGTTCTCTTGTTTTTTTTTCTCATTATGACTTGGCCTTGCACCCAGTGAATCCCTGTCTTGTGGTTACTGCTCTGGTACTTTGCAGCTGAACAGATGGACTTTACCATATATCATACATTTGGGAATAATATAGCAAAATAACTCTGTGAAATACTAAATGTGATTGAGAATCATGCATTGCCAAATGGACTGGTGAAGACGACAGTAAGAATGTGAACTTTTGCTACCTTGGCAGCTGAGTTGGAAACACCATGTGTAACACTGCGGATGAGCCCTCCAACGTTGCCGTACTTGATAAGTTCATTCATACCCTCAGTAACGTCATTCAGTAGGCCCATGGGGTTACCCAGGAAGTCCACTGAACCCAGAATCTGAGCTGCCTGACTGATAAGCTCCTACAAAAAAACAAAGAAAGCAGACGTAAGACCAAGTGCTAATGAAATCATACAGTTGTGATGCAACCATTGAGAACTTATACCGTAACATTGCACAAAAATCAAATGTAAATATAACAATTCAGAATGAAGAATGTTTAAGACCTCTTTGAAGTGCTTGAGAATGTCATTGATGATCATCTCCTGCGTCTCATAAGGATGGACTCGAGTGTAGGGGTACATGTTAATGATTGCATCTTCAAACCGAATGAGTGGCAACCCAAGGGTTCCCTTCAAAGCCTGTGCAGAACAACATTTGATTATGCTACAGACCACTTTATAAACTTCATACAACAGAACTGCATCCAGTGAAGAACTGACAGTACTCCAGCTGATTCTACTGTGGCTCTTGTACCTTCAGGTCAGGGGGTAACTTGTGAGAGGTGAAGACACTCAGCTTGACCTGAGGAAGACTGATCTTCAAGTTCTCAAAATAATAGTGCTTTATTCCTGCATCTTCATTGGTTTTCTCATAAAGGTTCTCATCCAGCTTCTCCACCTCTGAAACACAAAATCATGTACAGTACTTAGGAGAGAATCAAAAGGTGCATTCCCTATACTGCACATCAGATGGATAATTACTACACACCTCCCTCTGTCTGACCATAGCCAAAGAATAGGAGCAGTTTCATTAGGAGCTTCTCCTCAATGATGACAGTATAGCGGTGGGCTGTGACCATCAGATGCTGTAAGGCAGAGAGTAAAATCTATAATCAAACTCCTGTAGACAAAAGATGTACAGATAGGCCTGAAGCATTTTTTGGAGACAAAGTTGAGTCCATAAGTTGGTTTCACCTTATAAAGATCTGTGAGCATAAGACTGCTGGGCACTTTAACAGAGTTGACCTGCAAAGCAGGGCCTGAGTCCACTGCAGAACTTTCAGTGGAGCTTGGAGTCACACACAGCATAACAGGGTGAGTGGTGCCCAGGAGCTGGTTGTCCACCTGAAATAGACAAGAAAATAAAGATATGTCTGTCAGAACTTTATTGAAGGTTGCTAAGTCAGCACACCCACAATCCATCCTTGTATGTAGTGCCCATATAAGAGGAACAGCGGTATAAAGACATGGATTGCACATTAAATATATACATACAGGTCCATGATTGTTAGATTTGGTTGGGCTTGTACTAACTGAGATCCATAAAAGTGTTTTCTGGGACCTGGTATGAATAAAATCCAATGAACAATGTGTTTTCTTGGAATCTATGTTGATGTGTTTTTATATTAACAGCCATCACTTTGCCCAGCTGATGGTCATAAATATGACGGATGGGCAAAAATATAGATAGTCAATCTTACTAACCGGTCAACCATCTTGACCCTTCCCTAATCCAAAGTGAGAAATTCTCACACAGTAAAGAAGTACGTTTTGGTCTGTGGCTGCTTACCTGAATATCTTTCACTGTAAATTCCAGCACCTGGCTGGCAGCGGTGCGGATGAAGTGCACAACAATGCCAGACAGGGTGGCAAAAACTAGCTCTTCGGGAAGCTTATTCACCAGTGACAGGCCTACTCCTTCCTCTAGGTTCACCAACACCTTCACACAAGGGCATGAATTAGGACTTCTTAACTTCCAAGTTCAATATTTGTGAAACCTGTGCCAATTCTATTTTTACTGGAAACAGTCAAGGTAAAATTCTACATCGGAAACATGGTTTGTACCTCAAGCTCCTCCTCAGGAACCTTCTTCTGAGTGCTCTCTTTATTCTGGTCTTCCTCCGTGCTGGGAGAGGGTCTATTCACGCGACGTTGGTTGAAGTCACTGATCTGAAATGAGGTATGCAGCTTTTTATTATATTAGAAAGTGTGAAAGAAAGACAGGAACTGATTCCACTTCATATGGTTTCAGATGGCATGCTACCCCAACCATGTCCTTCAGTAACAATGAGAGTGTCTTACCTTAATAACAATGGGGTGTCTTACCTGCAATACTCGCGTTGGCCCATCAGGCAGGACTTGTACAGACAGAACCCCTGAGCCAGGCCTCATTTTCTGGTTGATGAACTGTTGCTCTGGTAACGGTTCCAAAACACCAGAGTCTGGTCCCAGTACCACCTCAGCACCATCATATAGTCCAGAAACTCCCCCTCTTACCTAAAACACCACAGACAGCTTTTTAAAGAGCCACAGATTGTTTAATACTGAAAATAGCCATTGAGGAGCAAAAAAATCTGATTAAAGAAGGACAGACCTGGACGACTAGTCTGGGTAAACCACAGGTCAACATGCCAGAGCTGAAGTGCCATGTCTGGGTGGTGCTGCGGCGGCTGTCTGGCTGTCTCAACATCAGAGGCTCATAGCTAAAACAGAAATACAAGATATGTGAGAAATAACACCCGCACATCATGATAATGTTTACTCTCTACATGGACAAAAACACGCTTAAAATAAGACAGCACAAGTTGTCCTTTGTTGTGCTATGAAGCAGTTAGGTAACCTGTTGTCTGTCACTGCAGCCAGTCCAGCAATGTCAAGCACTAAAGAAGAACTGAGGGGTCGAGGCTGAGAAGGTTTGCTCTGTGGAGGAGATGAGCCCTCATGACAGAGCATTCCTGTTCCTGTCATCCGCCAAAGCTGGGAACGCTTTCCAGGCTCCTAAACGGATAAAGAAATGTGAGAACTTTTGAGAAAAACCTATAATGAGAAAATGGAAGATAGATGGCTGTGGAATAACATCAGCAGACCTTTTTCTTCAGGATGACTCTCTGTGTTTTCGTCTCCACATCCAGCACCAGTTCAGCACAGCTGACCACCCGTTTCTTCCCCACTGGCCTCTTTCCTGCATCTCTGTTATAAAATCAAGTGAATATTTACTTATATTTACAAACATCAGTTTGAAGAGGTAATACGCAAGTGTGACGGCCAGTGGAAAGTTTTCTGCTTGAAATTGGTCAATTTCAAAGATTAGTGAGCTATTTGGAAGGTTGAGAACTCACTCTGAGAATGTGAAGGACGCAGCAATGTAGATGAAGTTCTCATAGTAGAGCTTGTTGTATTCTTTGAAGAAGTTCATGTCAGCAGTAACCTCTGAGGATCCAGCTCCCTTCACAGTGAGGGTGATGAAGGGTTGAAGAATGGGTTCATCGCAGGCATAGTCCAGAACTGCCCCAGGTTTGACCTCTGTGTGTAGCCTGATATCAGCCACTCCATGTTGCCAGAACTGGATAGGCACCTGAAGTAAAGAGGACATGTATAATGGAGAAGTCTGCAGAGAAAATGAGCAAATGCTACAACAAGCTGGTGCAAATTTCTCAAAGCTTTCCACCAGCTTGAATAGAACAAATAACATGGCAGAAATGGAAGTTGACAATGGACCTGGGAAAACAACTGAACTTCTCTCAAAATGTTGGCAAACCATCTTTGGACCTTATTGTTTTCAGAGACAACAAAGATGATGTTGGAATAACGCAGGAGCTCACAGAGCTTTCACACATCATTGACAGTGACAGTAGAGCAAGGTGCTTGCGGCTAGATGTAGGATATTTCTATCCTCTGGATGTAGGCTCTGGAGTGGATTTGTGTGATATTGCTGCTATAGCATAAACAGAAGTTTGATCATCCTCAGCTGGGTAGCCTAGATTGATGTTTGATGATGAAAGATCTGAAACACCCAAAGACTCCAAGATAAATCACTGAGAATGTGTCTAATCCCAGCACCAACCGACATTTGGTTGTTTAATATCAAGACCCACACCAAAGAAGCAGCTAAATGTCTATCCAAAATAATCATTAGCAGAACAAAAAAAGATCTGTTTTTGATGTAAGGGCAGCAGTGAGACAGAGAAAACATCGGATGCAGAGCTGTCAGGTGTGAATTCAATGCTTGACGGATGAATCGATTGCTTAAGTCATGCCAGAGGGAGTAAAAGAGCTATTTTGTGTGACAAAAGCTTTATATTCACCTTTTATAATGGCTAGAATGGTGTCTCACTCAGTAAATTTAAAACCACCTACAGATCAAATGACGGGAAATCTGGCTAAGGGGTCGGAAGAAGGTGAGGGAAAATGTGCACATCTGCAGAAGACCAATTAAACCTCAAATAACAGGCTAATATTGATTACAGGTACAGCTTTTAAGAAGAATGTGCTTTATCTTGCTATGCCTACTCTATTATACATGTTATGGTGTCTAGAATTGAACACTGAAAGGAAATATTTTCTGAATATTATTATTAATAAGTTAGAGGCACAAACAAAACCCAAGTCTCCCTTGAGCAAAACTGAAACTTCTGAAATGAAAGAGCTGCAGCACAATTTCTTATATGATTTAGGTTGAGATTGTGGTTAGCACTGCATTCTTATTCATGTTTTGACAAATTCAGCTGTGATGCCCGTGGGTGACCTGAGTTCAAGTCCTGGCCAGGTCATATTCCCAGCCATCTTAGTGATACTCTTTATTCTCAAATCTTCTGAACCGTTCTACAGCCTTTCAATACTTGATAATGTGCACCCTCTAAGGACTTACCTCAGAGATGTTATCTATACGGAAGGGTGGGGGCAGCTGGTCAGTGTCACTGAATGAGATTTGATACGTTGCCCCTTTCAAAGCAATCTCAGCTCGGAGGAAGAAGCAGTTTCCCAAAGTGTCCCTATGGAACACATAACGAGAGGAAAGATGTTTATGAAATTGAAAACTCTTAATTTTCTGTTCTGTTCAGCTATCTCTAGAGCATATTTGGTGGCACTGGGTACCTCATGTTGATGTGGAAGGATTTAGGCTTGTTGACCTCAAAACCTCCAGACCAGGTGCAGTTGGGAACATCTATGAGATGGACACAGAGAAGCTGATCGTAGTCATTTCTGGGCCAGTGAAACACAACACTAGAGCCTGGCAGGGTGGAGATATATCCCTCTGGATTTGCAGTACCCTATAAGCAAACAAAGCATTATCAGTTTTTATCCTGTGTCTTTTATTAGGAATATCTAAAACATAGCACAATGACAAACACAATGAAATCATGCATTCCCACCTTTCCTCTGACAAATTCCCGCTGAGAGAAGGCTAACTTGTGAGATGACCGATTGTCAAGCAGGTATCGTGGAGCAAAGGTCACAATGTGTGTGTCACGATAACGTCCTTTCCCTTTTTTCACATTTATTCCTATAATGAGACATTACATTATATTATAACATCAACTTATCACAGTGGTGTCCACTCCTGCCTCTGGGCAGCCATTACCCTGCAGTGTTTGATATAAAACACACATGTACCAACTAATCAGTGTCTTCAGGATTACTAGAAACTTCCAGCAAGGTGTGTTGCGGCAAGTTGGAGCTAAACGAGGACGGAATCACGGAATCCAGTCATAAAAAGTGAAATTACTGTATAACGTGGAATGTCATGGAATTTGGCAACTTATGGATGAATAGAGGCCAGGATACTAAAATCAAAACACGATATGGACTAGTGTCTGTAAATATTAAGCCGCAAAAATACTATTTAAATAGGAATCTTGCATGTTCTAAGTGTCTCCGTGTGAATGAATGTGAATTTAATTTACTACACACATACTGAAGTGCGCATGACACATTTTCAGCCTCCACCGCCTTAATATAGGAGTACATAAACACATAAACATAATCTCTAGAACTGCTCTGAGTCACTTCATGAGAATTTTCTTTTGAGAAAAATGTCAAATCCTGTACAAACTGCAACCGTCACAGCAACCGTCAAAATAAAAGTTTGGTTTAACTTTGACAGAAATATATTACTGAATGTAATAACAGTACTACTACTACTAATAATAAAATTATTATTAAAACATTATTTTCGAGGAATATTTACCAGAAAAATTATTTACCAGAAAAATGTAAACACATAAAACATAGTATTTCTGAAAAACAAAAAATATTTTTTTTATATTTATTTTTTTAAATCAAATCAATTATTTAGAGATGCTTTTGATTATTAATATGTAATGAAACCATTAAAATGGAATCAAGAAAAATAATAGAAAACAGTATTTGGTTAAAACTGAATTTGAGAAAAAATAAAATGCATTTCATAGGGCCTTAAAATTGTCATTTTTGTTAAACTTTTAATAAATTGCTGTTAAATTGTGTAAGTTTCATGATTTCAATTAATTAGACATGCTTTTAGATTGATACAATTTAATTTAACCATTAAAACAGAGTCTAGAAAAAATAAAACAGAAAAAAAAGAATTTGGGAAAAAATAAAATGGAATTTGAGAACAAATTAAATGGATTTCATAGGGCCCTAAAGATGATTGTTAAAACAGGATAGGCATTCCTTATTACCTATATTGTAGATGAGTCCGGGCCTGTTACCATGCTGGATGACTTTAACTGCTCTCACTCCACTCCCCCCATCCAGAGAGAAACCTTGGCACCATCCTGGAACACCATCTGGGTGGATCCCTTTACCGATCCGCATGGTGCACCTGTTCAAAAAGAACAAGACTTTAGAGAGCTTTAAGGAATAAAGGGTAATTATGTAGTTAAATTACATTTCTGCTATGTTGAGTAATGAATAAATGACTCTGGTGGTAGAATTTATGCAGGCTAATTAAATAAGATATACAAAAGCATTTGATGGGTGGGGATGGTGGGAACACACAATGAGAATTCTTTGGATTTTCCCCTTCTCTTGCACTCACATATTGGGTTGCTCTTTGTCAGTGTAGCAAAAGAGCAATGGGCTCAAACTCCTGGCTAACTCATGCTCCTCAAACTGCCCAGCGGCATCAGTTTTCCCATTGTCTTGGCGGAAGATCAGAGGCAGCCCTGCAGACACAATAATCAATGGAAATATTACAGATGTGGTGCAGTACAGTTGTGTTCGGTTAAGGTTTTGAATTCATATAATCAACCTATAGTCAATGCACAGATCTGAAAGCATACCAGTCTTGTTGACAAGCCAATAAGGAGCAGAGATGAGGATTTTCAATGCTCCCTGGGCTCTGAGAACAATCCGTATGGTGAGACAGAGCAGCCGTTTGTTGACATCATATAACCGCATTCGCACCACATAGTTTTGTGTACCCGGAGGTATGAGCAACTCCTTACACATAGGAAAGTTTTCCAGGAGCACACCTGAAAACAAATAGCAAACTCATGAAGCTTTGTGTCAACAGAAATGTGGATTAATAAAGCAGCTTTTATGTTAAAAATATATGATAAATCATCATGTATTCCAATTCACCTAATTCTGTATTTTGTGACGTGTCTGCTGCATGCAGCACTGCCTCTTTGCCTGGTTGCATGGTTCCCTTGATTGAGGTCCCTTTGATGTAGTAGTTAAGGTCACAGGGAAGAAGGTTGGCCAGCACCAGGGGGGGCAGCAGATAGATGGTGTGACCTGGTTGGCGGTAGATCTGCTTTGTACCTCCTGCCACAGTTTTGGCAGGCTGCTGATCAGGGTAGTTCTCTTTTTTAATGACAACACAAAACCTAAAAAAGTACAAAAGTGTTTAGAACTCTAGGCTCATTCTTCTTTGATATTTTCTTTTTCCAGTCAGCCTATTGTTACCTAAAGTTGCGCTTGAGTAGTTCATCAAAGTCTGCTGACTGGCACTCTCTCTTACTGCTGCTGACCTCACCAGGCCGCTCCACAGAGGTCCAATGGATGGGCATTTTACAGAAGAACAACCCCAAGCCTTTAGGTCTTGCTTGAAGCCTCCAAGAGGTCAGATGGAGAGGGATGGCCAAGGCCTCTCCAGGCAGGATGGGAGGCAGGACAACAGGTTCTATAGACGGTACAATTAAATTTAGATTCATAGTTGATAAACACAGGGAAATCATAAACAATAAGGTGTGTGCTTACTGTCTGGAGCTGAAGGACTGTCTAGTCGCACTTCCATGGGAACCTCAAGGCGATTCTTCACTGTGAGTGCTGACTGCACTGTAATGACCTTACGTGCACTGCCCTCCATAGTGATAGAGAGAACCACTCGAACGGGCGGCAAAGATGAGAACTGAACAGAGATTATAGATTGTGTACATACTCTAGAATAATTTAGCATAATGTTATGAGATACAAACACTTACATATACATGAGGGTGTATGATGTTGGTTCTGCTAATTGGGCTGCCAACCTAGAAAAGACATTATCATTTTTATGAAGCATTTTCATTTTTCATGAACTAAGTTTTTGTATTTCAAAATGATGAAAAAAATTTTTGTTTCAAAGACCCATGAGAGAAGTCAAAGACTTCAAAATGCATGTAGAGAATCACTAATATAATGCATTTGTGAATTACTAATGAGTTTAGAGGTTTAAATGAATGTCGAAAAATTCATTCTCCACATAACGACCCATTAAAACTCACAGTGTTTGAGGGGTTGTTTTGATCAGGAGCAGCGTAGCGGAAGAATACTCCAACCTTGTCCACTGACACTGGCTTCACCTGCTCCCAGCCTACAACACGCACCAGCAGCTGGTGGAGCTTCAGCTCATGGGTGTGTCTGTGGTCAGAGCATATCAGCAGCAAAGAGGTGGAAAGTACAATCAAAGAAGTATTAAAGGACAAGCAGTACAGCAAAAAAAAACAAAAACAACACGTTTAACTTTTTTGTAAACAATTAAAAACATTTAAATATTTCTGGTCATACTGTAATATGATAATTCAACAGTCATTATATTGTTTATGTGAACTTGCTTTAAGGTTTGGCTCCATTCTGATAGCAGTGTTATTACTGTTAGCTTGAAGATCTAAAATTACTAAGTAAAATTTAACTAAAACTAAAATCATAAATTGAAATTATTATTTTTTTAAACCAAAAGCTTATAATTTTTTTTTTTTACAAAAAAAGCACATACATTACAAAACATTAATATTCATTAATATTAACAATATTAAATATTAAATAAACTACAGATGAATCAAAACAAGTTCAGCTCAACATTTTTTCCTGAATATCTTGCCTGCTAAATTACAGGTTAACAATCTAAAATGACAGTACACAAAGTGTGGGGCAACCTTGGATGACTGCCTTGCTCAAGGATAAAATGTTGGTGGAGCAGGACCGTGATTTCTGTAACTTCACAGCTTCTGCATCATTTCGCCTGGGATCAAGAAGTCATAGCCTCTCAGTTATGAACAATCCCAGAGTTGGAGAACCGCTGTAGTTACTATCCATTTCTATTATAACTGTGCCCCTGAGCATGGCACTAAAACCAGATTTTCTCCAGAAAGTTTGTCATGAAGCCGTAGTCTTTAAATCACTTTGTGTTAAAAAAAAAAAATGCCTGAAATTCTCATGACATGAGAAAGCAACGCTAGCACATTCAAAGCCAATTGTATTTATGAAAAAGACACCCTCTTCTACCTGTGTCTCAGTTTCTCCCGCGCCTCAAACTCAAACGGGATCTCCTCCCCTGGCAGCACCTCTCTCCACTGGCTGATGTTGTGCGTATCGTCGGTCCCAGGCCCATGCACATCAGAAATGGAATCAGCACTACTGCTGTGAGACAGCGCCACTCTGTGGACACAGCAGAACCGTCTTGTATGTTTACAACTCTTAAATGCAGCTGAATATTATAGGAATAATATATGTATTCTTTTGACCTGGTTGGTGTGGTAGTGAGAGTAGTAAACAACATAGTGCATCCCGTATGGTTACGTAAGGCATAGGGCACAAATGGTTGTCTCCTCTTGGACAGCTTCATATCCGCTGAAACAAGGCATGAATATAAAATAAGCCACAGGCTTTCATTAAGCTTGTGAACAATGCCAACTATCAGGTATTATGCACCAAATACTGACTTTGAAAATGTTTTGTTGGGAAATGAACATAAAATGTTCCTCCCTGAAGTACAGCCCAAATCATATTTATATTAATGGAGAGTCCATGGAAAAGAAAGACAATAAATGAAGTCAGTGACAATTTCACAACATATTCATTAACTCTGTAATAAGAAAGCATGGTTTAAAGAAAAGGATGGCACCAGAAACTACTATTTAACACATAACAGGTTTTATACATGTATGGTTGTAGGTTAAGGGACAGGGGTAAAATGAAGGGTTAGGGTTAGAACAAAAGTACAGAACTCCGAGAACGAGGCTATCCTAAGCTTTATGACACCAAACACGATCTTCTGACTTCTTTATAGTTGGCTGCGCATCTATGAACTGTACCTCGGGCATGAATCTGCTGCTCGAGACAAGTCAAGCTGGTAGAGCTTCTAGTTCTAAGGTAGGCAAGAGGAAGACCTGACAGCAGAGAGAAAGGGTTAGGGAAAAGAGAAGAGATAGATACATGCTAGGAGTCTGTGGGAAGAGGAGGGGAGACGCATACGGTCAAAGAGAAGGGTAGAATGAGACGCACACATCATGATAGTATTTACTGTGGTCTTATCATACAAACACTTTGAAAACAGCTCATTGTTAGTCACCAATTCAAAATGATATTAAGATTTATGTTTATATTCAAAAGAAATAAACCTGATTTAAACTGTTACTTATTTTAAAATACATTTATTTGATGAATTTACAGTTTCAAACCATTCAACATTAACTTGTCTAAAGCTGAAGTGTGTGATTGTTAAGTGTATTGATGTTAAAATACTATCCTACCATCCTAGCTTCTTTCTATCCTAGCTTAAAATCTAGAGACAACTATAAGTAAATATTTTACAGGTTGATTTCTCAGGTTTGTCTGACCACTGGCAGACACTAAGAGTATATGGGACCCCTGTTTGACAATCAGTATTTTTGTAATTACACTACCATTCAAAAGTTTGAGGTCAGTACTTTTTTGTTAATAGAAAATAACACTTTTATTTAGTGAGGATGCATTAAATTAATCAAAAGTGACAGTAAAGACATTTGTAACAAAAGAGTTGTATTAAAGAACACAGAAAAATGGTTTCCACAAAACTATTAAGCAGCACAATGGTTTTCTATATTGATAGTAACATTAAAAATGTTTCTTGAGCACCAAAACAGCATATTAGAATGATATCTGAATGGTTTCTCATGAAAATTCAGCTTTGACGTCACAAGAATAAATCAAACTGTAAAATATATTAAAATAGAAAACAGTAATTTTAAATCGTAATAATATTTCACAGTATTACTGTTTGTATTGTATTATTATTTAAATTAATGCAGCTGTGGTGAGTATGAGACATCTGTCAAAAAATAAATAAATCTTACTTACCCCAAACTTTTGAACAATAATGTACATATGGTGACACTTATGGTGCAAAAATTGCACACTTCAGCTTTTAAAATTATGTATAATGTATATTAAGCTCTAATGTAAGCAAATATGTAACACACAGTGTTGCAGTGCAGTTCTTTTTTTTTTTAAGAGCTGAAAGAAAGTGCCGGTTAAGCAAACGGCTGTTACTCACTCTGTCCAAAGCAGGGGGGATCCACTGATGAACCCATCCAAGACAGGGCGGCAGAGGACTGTGGCGACTGCTCGTCTTCCTTGCAGTAATCTGCTAACCACGAAGTCTTGGTGGTGCTGTACTGCTCTGTGTGTCAGAACGACAGGCCGCAGCAGAGTGTCAAAATTAACATACCACTCATAAATGTGGAAGCAAACAGTTAGGGAAAAGTATGGAGGCCTATGAGTGTGTTTGACCCAGACTATGTACCCAGTAAGACAGAGGTGATGTTGACATCCAGCCTCTGCTTGGCTCGAACTCCGATCTTCAGGCAAGGAGGATGGAGCCGGCCTGCCGCCTGTCGCTGCCAATCCAGGAAACATGGCCAAGGCTCGATGAATGGCTCCCAGCCTATAGACCGGCAGACACAAATGTGTGCGCTCATGAATGTACACAGAAATACACAGTGAACAGTTTACACTCAGTTCCCAATTAGCTCACAACTCAATACTTGAAAATTAACCATATGTCTTCCGTGGAAATGTGACATTAGCTAAAATGTCAAACAGAAAATGGTAAATGTGTCAAGTTTTCATTTTAGTTTTAGTAATTTTATGTGCTTTTCACATTTTTATTAGTATATATTGTTTTATATTCTATTTATAGCCTCTACTCTAACTTATTTACTTTACTTAGTTGCCAAGGTAGAATTTGTCATTTTTAGTTAAGGTTTACGTTTTCAACAAATTTTTCAATTGTATTTTATTTAAACCTTATTTGCCTGAAATTACCAAATTGTCATCTAACAATCAAAGTAACAATAATAAAAAAATGTAATTTAAGAACACTGTTAATTGTCCTCTTCAGCAAATCCCAAAATGAATATCCATTTTTCATACTGTACATAATAATGATATAATGCCTAAATTCACTCTCCAGCTTATATAACAATAGAATTGATTGATTTAGACAAAATAGTATTCAGTTTTAATATTATCTATTAGTTATCAGCTATAGGTAGGGTGACCATACGGGACTCGTCCTTGCCGGGATTTCTATATTGCCTAAAATATCCAGGTTTTGGCTTTTTGCACTGTGCAGGTTGATCGTTGTGTGACATTCATGAGATATGCTATAGACAGCAGAGCAGATAGCTCCTTATGCTTTCGAATCGCTCTCGTGCATACCTTGGTGTCTTTTTTTGATTGGTGTGCAGCGACGCTTCAAGTCAAACGAACGAACAAACACGTGGGAATAGTTGATCGTTCTCTGTAGATCTCATCTTCTCACGCGCAGCACCACGATTGGTCATTTATGTACAATACCTGCATGTTATTGGTCAAACTACTTTAGATGTTTTAGGCAATATTAAAATCCTGGCCAGGACGTGTCCCATATGAACGGCACATATGGCCACCCTAGCTATAGCATAAAAATAACTAATAGGCAGAATTTTTATAGCAGTGCATCCCTACTTTCCAGGTATAAATTTGCTTAAGCATCCCCTTTTAATGTCTCAGATTTTAATTTAAACTCCATACTTCAAAATGAGATAGTCCTATAAAATGACTCTAAACCAGTGAGTTAAATGTTATTTGAACTGCAAAAATGATTGGCTAACTTTTGAGAAGGTACTGAGATCAAGGGTAGAACACAATGCTGAGATCTTACCTGAGAGCTCTCTGTTGTAATAATCTCCAGACAGTGTGAAACTAGCCTTGCCTTCCTGCATAGACCCAATCCTCTGGAGAACATAAAGACCTGCAATAGAGGAGAAAAGATGCAAAAAAATTCCTGCCTACAGTATATTAGATATTATGGAGTATCACAGTATGCGCTTATCCTCACGTGAGAAGGTGAGCTCTGCCAGAGGGACGTCACAGTCCAGGCAGTCATCAATAAAGCAGATACACACGCTTTCGGCCCTCACTTCCACTCCAGATAGGGGAGGAGCCGAGTGCCTGCTGGAGTCTGAGTCGGTTCGGCTTCGGCCAGACATGCTCTCTGCGTTCTCCAACAGCCATGTGGCGGCTTGGTCCAACTGACCTGCAATTCAACACGCGCACACACACACAATGAATCACACAATTCAAAATTGTATTTTCTGCGATAGACAAGTATGCAATGGCAAGTGCAATGGTGTACCTTTACAGTGAATGAGTGCCCATCTGCAGTCTTCCCTTTTGAACCCAAGATCCTGTAACCTTTTAAGCTGACCCTCTAAAATGAAATATTTTAAGAAACTTTAGCAAAGCTTTTTAAATAAAGTGATAGTTCATCAAAAAATAAACAAATCTTTGCAGATCTCTTTGAGACATTCAAATAGAAACAATATATTTTTTAATCAGCTAACAAACCCAGTAAAGCCTCTGTCTTGAGCCTGAAGCTGTCCTTTGATTTGGATGGAGTGTCTGAGCTGGCAGTGGATGCTGAACTCTCAGCTTCTGTGGCAGTGTCCGAAGGGCCGCTGGATCCTGTGGTTGGAATGGACTTAGCTATTGCCAGGAAAAGCAGCACATCATTGTAGGAAAGACGGATGTCTAGAGCTGGAAACTGGATCTGTGGGGGAAAAAACGAAATCTTAACTTGTGCACCTATATTTCATCCCGACCTGTGGTTAAGTTTAACTCAATACTGACCTCCAAAAGAGGTGGAAAGTCCTCTATGTTAAAGGCATCAAGGAGTCCTGAACTGCTCTGGTACGTTGGGCTGCCACAGAGCTCCATTTGTACATTGACAGGATCAATGATAGACAAAGCCGTTTCCTGTTCACTCCCCAGTCGACAGGAGAATACCTAAGCAGGGGAAGAAGAAAACAAACAAAAAATTTAAAACAGACAATCAACTCAACTACAACACTGCTTTCATTTATGGATACTGTAAAATCATAGATGTCCAGGGCATTACCTCAATTCCTGCTAAGCTGCCAGAGAAAGGTCTGTCCAGAAGTCGAGGCTTGTACGTAAGCACAGTAGTGCCTTTCAGAATGATAGCATTGGTGTCCAAACATGAAGAATCTTCAATGACCACAAACTCTGTCCCTAAAGGAAAAAAAGACAACAGAAACAATGCAATTTCAGATATTTAAACTGCCATCACATGATTATTAGTTTTTATTATTGTAATAATATTTCCCAATATTACTAGTTTTACTGTATTTTTGATCAAATAAATGCAGCCTTGACGAGCAGCATAAGAGACTTCTTTCAAAAACATTTGACTGCAGTGTATATACAGTGTTTATATACAGTCAAACCAAAATTTGTTCAGACACCCTCAACATTTGTCGCATTATCACAGTTTATTCGCTATAGTTTAGAAAATGGTAATAAACTATGACAAGAACTCGGGAATAAAAATGTGTCAGAACAAATTCATCTTGATAATGTCAGATAACTTTGATAGAAAGGTATGTATTGATTGAATTAGATGAATAGCTGTCAGCTGATAAATTTAAGTACACAATTAGATAATACCAATTTAGGTCAACCAATTACCAAGGAATGCTTAATTTTGTTCAGTCTGTGGTATAAAAAGGTCGCATTAGCAATTAAAGAAAAAACACTTAAGCAAAACATGTTAAGGTCAAAGTGTCTGAATAATTTTTGATCCCGAATTTTTATCAATTTTACAGGCAGTCCACTGTATGAAGAATTTTTGGGTATAATGCGTCACAGGTTTACTTTATTTTGAAATCCTCACTTACATAAATGAACTATTATGTCCTGCACCCGCTAGTAAAAAAATATCAACAATTATATCTGGTGACTGAATTTTTGGTTTGACTGTAGCTTTTGAATTTTTGATCCAATCAAGAAAAGCACTGATGTAATTCAATGAATCACAATTGTAAGATTCGTGTGTCCAAAAATGTCAGGGCTTTACAATACAAAGTATTGTAAAGATGTTACCTGTCACATTGATTTTGACCTCCAGGCATTTATCTTGAGTAACTGGCACAGTGGATCGTTTAGTGACCACACCACTCTTGACTGTTTTGGGCATGACTGCTCCTGTGCCGCCTTGGTCGCTGCTGCCACTAGGCCAGCGCTGGTGGGTAGGCGCTGCTCCTTTTTCTGCAGACATGTACAGAAAGTCCCTCACCAGCTGTAGCCAATCAAAAATGAGGAAAACTCGCAGATTGTTTAAAACCACAGTGAAGCATGAGGAGTCCCGCGTAGATCTGTGAGAAAGAGAGAATATATAGTAGAACAAGCATTTACTCTTTAGATGCATTTAAATGCTTTCAGTGTCAGCCCCAGACCTGTAATGTAGCTCCAGCTGCAGTGAGGCTCGGTTAGCACCGGTCCTGGATGGCTGGAGAACACAATCAAACACATTGCGTTTCCCTTCTGTGGGTCCACTGCTCCCAGTGAATCGCGTGTCATGTGCCAGGAGTGAATGAGACACCAGATTCACAGACTTGGAGCTGTTAGAGAAACTCTCAAACAGAAGCTTCGATTTCATAAAGTCAAACCTTTTAGGAGTAAAAGAGTAAGCACATTAGTTATCCCTATGGTCTATAAAAACAGCGCAAAGAAATAAAACACTTTGAACAAAGAAGTACCTGGCCAAGGAGCAGTTATGGCCTGTGGATTTAGGGTTGTCCAGTAACTCCAGACTAACGTCCTTCATGTCCACCAGAAGAGACAGGGATGTGTACACATCACCACTTAACACGGTCTGCAAGATGACACTTGTATTATTACATTGGTAATGGCCTAGAAAGCCTGCAAATCTTTAAAAATAAATAAGCCTTAAACTTTTGCCTTTAGTACAGATAAGACTGTTTAAGAGGGGAGAGGAAGCGATGGGGGAAGAATAAATAAATTAGCTATTCAGTTGTCAGCAATATTTTCGACATCAAAGGCCATCTTTTATTTTTCTTGTTAATTACAGTTTCACTGTGTTGAAACCCATATTGATGGTGGTAATTTTGCATTTTTATTAACTGTTGTTCTGAAAGCTAAAAGTCCCTATAAACAAATGCCTGTTATAATTACAATGACGCATCCATTAATACATTGTCACAGGTCTGAAAAGCCTGTAAATTACTTTTTAATGAAAAAATTCTCCATAATTTATATTATATCAGTGGTCAGCGATATTTTTTAAATAAAGGGTCATTTCTTTTAAATGGTGGCAAGATGCCAAAAGTGTTCCCACTGCAAAAAGAGCATCAGCATAGCTGCTGTAATAAGCTTACATAGGTGCTGGGGTCTTGGAGATTGTAAGGTCTGAGGAACTCCTCCACAGGCTCTCCCAGGTTGTGCTCCAAGAGTCCGCGGATCAGCTGATACCTCTCCAGGTCTAGGGAGCAGTGGACAGAAGACAGGCTGCCATGGATGGACATATCCGGGACAGCATGACTTAGTTCCCTAAGACAAGGTGGAAATGAAACACGTTCAAAACAAAGACAAATAAAACCAAAACTGGTAGTAATGTTGGTAGAAAAGCTTAAGAGACATAAGGACAGCTGACTGACTTGTCAAGGTTGCGCTCTACTTTCAGCTTTAGATGGCAGCGCTCCTTTAGCAGCCTCTCTCCACTCCTGCGCACTGTGTAAGATGGGAAGATCAAGTCTGTTTCCAGATACTTTCCAACACTGTCCCATGGCTCACAGGGCAGCCGCTCTGCTGCAAATATGTCCATCTCCTGAAGGTCCAGAGCTATACAGTCCAGGAGACATACATGGTCTTCTGTAACAAAAAGGGCATGTCAGTTACCACAAAAGTTCAGGCAGATATAAACATACAGAAGGGTCCAAAGAAATAGTCCACTAGTAAAAATGCTTTTATTACAACACTTTGGGATCAGTTGCACCCTATTTGTATCGCCACAATAAAGTGCATCTCAGATTCTGGGTACTGACCTGGACTCAATGGCACATCTGCTTCCGGGATGCATTCGAGGCCGGGCTGGGGTCTGCCCAGGGTAAATCCAGAAGTTGTGCTGGAACTTGAAGACTTTTTATCACTAGTCTTCCCAGCATCCGAGGCAGACTGGGCATCTTTCACTCGATCCTTCAGGAATTATTATTATGTTAATAAACAGCCAAAGAGAGATTAATTTTAAAATTGCAACCAAAATATGAACTATTTATAAAAGCAGTATAGAAATATAAATGGAAAGAAGATTAAAACATTGAGATTTAAAAGATACTAACAAAAGTGTGAGCTTAGTTCAGTGTGCACTGCAGCCAAAAGACTGTCATGGAAAACAGTATTGGCATCAGTTCCACCATATTTCACTCATGTAGGATAATTACTTCAAATTCACAAATACTTTGCTAATCTTCAAAAACATGCATGGCTCACTTTTAACATAAAATAAAGGTATAGTTCACCCAGAAATGAAAATTCATTATTTACACAATAAAGGGATGTTTTAAATAATGTTTACATAGATCTTTGCCATACAAATGCAAATAAATAAATAAATAAAAATCAGCAAGTGAGTAAATAATGAAACAGCTGTCATTTTGGGTGACAATTACATTCAATTTCAATGAATTGGAAATTCAAATAGAATTTGCTCAATGTGAAACTCCTTGCATAAATCATGAAAAAAAAGAGAGAAGAGACACCATCATATTATCAAATAAAAAACACACATCAGATTAGCATTCCCTGATACCTTATAATGTGAGGGATCCTTGTATGAATTAGCATGCAAAATCAAATTCTTCAAACACAAATAATAAGATGAATGTTAATGTTCATAAAATGTTGTTGTTAATTTGGGTTTCATATTCACACAAACTGTAGACAAACCACACAGGGATTCAATTTAAGGTGAATTCATAGTAATATAATTTTTCGGTAACTTTATTTTAGGGTCTCTTAACTAGTTGCTTATTAGCATGCATATTACTAGAGTATTAGCCATTTATTAGTACTAATTAAGCACATATTAATGCCTTATTCTACATCCCTAATCCTACCCAATACCTAAACTTAACAACTACCTTACTATTAATAAGCAGCAAATTAGGGATTTATTGAGGGAAAAGTCGTAGTTAATAGTGAATAAGTGTTCCCTCTTCTAAAGAGTTACCAATTTTTCTATACTAAAAAACTGTGACGTTTACCATGCAGAGTAAAGAATGGGACTACATCCATGAAGCACTTTCCTCAATGCTTGTTTGAGAAATTCAATTTGAGCTATCAACCCTCAATGCGTTTCCCCGCCCCCCCAAATCTTTTCACATTATGAAATCATTCTGAGATTGCAGCAAACCGACAGTAAAATGCTCCTTAAATGCATCCCACATGTGCAGAGTGGTGGTGTAGTGTGTATATGGTGATGGTAGGACTCACCAGAGAAGGGAAAAAGGTATGTGCCATTGTAAGTTTCTCTACCTTATCTCTGAGAGAGAAGGTGCCACGAGTGCCAGCAGGCAGGAAGCGGTTATGTACTCGGAGTTGGCCCAGGTTGGCCACTATGAGACGTTTAGAGCGGGAGCTCTCTGGGATCAAGAGAACAGGAGCACCTGCCTCAATGTCCAGCAGCACACGAGCAGCTCGCTGTGGGCGTTCACGCACCTGTAGGGTAGAAGGTGAATTAAAACAATCCCCTTTAAAGATCACTGCAATGTCATGACGGCCTAGAATTAAATGGCATCTCATGTCCGAATAAAGTCAACTATTTTTAAATGTTAAGCTAATTTAGAGTGATTATATTAAGCTAAACAACATGACAGTGTTTTACATTTTCTGTTCCATCATGTGTAGACAAACTCCGTACAAAGTCGTTCATTTGACTTCAAAGATAAAAGCTTGTTTTCAGTTAGCATTCTTACATCTTAGCACAGCACTAACTGGTTTGAAAAGCATAACATATTGATTAGCTAAATCAAGAATGAACAATAGCTATGTTGTCTAACAAACCCAGAACAAAATAATTATCTGTGAAAGCAACAAAATTCTCATGTGACCTACACATCTGGGCATTTCAAAACACTTCAGAGAAAACCAACCCATTTGCAAGATAACACTGTCGGTAAGATTAATTAATCAAATCAAAGTAGATGCAAATATTGGTACTTTTGCTAATGCAAAGCGGAAAAAGGACCGAGAGCAAGACATAAGAATGTCCTAATGGGTAACTGCTGATCTCTAGCCTGTGGTATATAAGAGGGGATTAGAGCCAGGATAGACAGCTCAGTGTCCAGCCTTTGTCACCAGTGTCTCCAGTTTGAAGGAAATGGGTGTTGACAACAACTTGTATAACTCTATTTTGTCTCTGCAGGGAAAGATTGAGGACATCCAGCAGATTACCCAAATGGTTATCTGAGCAGCATTGTCTGGTCTGTTTTCCCTGGGATACATGCATCATTTACACTAGGTTGTACAAAGCAGATACAAGGATGGGCCAAATAAAATTTAAGGATGCTATCTCAACACTTCAATTTATTAGGTCTAAAGTTTACAACTGAACAAACAGAATTAAAATGGGCCCTTACAGCCTGACCCTCAACGGCTGCTCTCTGCCTCCCCAGGACATCCTGTAGCTGTGTGAAGTGCTGGATGAAGGCCACCACCTCAGCCTGGAAGCGCTGGGTATGGACATACTGTACTGAGGCCATCTGAAGAGACACCTTCATATCATATTCCCGCTGCAAACAGGGGTCAGGTTCGCCATACCTAGAGATAGAGGCAATGTCAAAATGAAATGTGTTAAAATGTAGAACTGTATGCATGAATAAAATGATAGACAAAAGGAAGAAAATACTTGTGTATGTCATAGACAAGGGCCTCTCCACCGTGTGTTGTGAAACGCTCTCTGTATAGATCCCCATGGGGTGTCAAATCACTCAATGACAAACTTCCCAGACTTCCTTGCAATGCCAGATCTCCATCTAAAATTGTGGAGTACATAAAACATATACTTTCAGAAAAAGCTTTTTCTGATTTTAACAAATATTATCATAATTATACACACCAATCATTTCCATATGCGTAAACAGTTTAGAGACACTAGCTTTAGCAAGCTCGTTGGATTTCTTCCTTAGTACCAGTGATAAAGAGTGAACCTGTGGAGGAAGTTCACACGTCATTTTCACAAGTCAAGTTTATACTGTCCATCATTTTTTTTAAATGTAAGGAAACATTTGTTTATTATATATTATTTTAATTGATATAATTATTATCATTTCTGGCATTATTTCTACTGTACCTTTAAATCTAGCTTTGTATTGACCCTTTCCTCAATCTCTGTATACAAATCTCCCAGATCATTGAGGGTACTATTTTCCAGTGAATGTTCAGGTGTAGGCTGAGGTGTGGTGGTAGGCACTTTCACAGCATGGTTATTAGCAGTAGAGCCGATGCCAAAGAAGTCTAGGATCATTACCCAGGTTTGCAGTGTGATAAGAATATCAAGGCAGTTGAAGTCCACATCCACACTACGGCCGATACTCCCATATCGTGTCTTAAACTCTGGGTGCCGCCTATCAACCATTAGCACATTGATATGTACCAAAGAATCATCAAAGTCTGGCCGTGGGTGTGGAGACGGAATATGGCGTGATGGTGATGGAGGAGGGGTACTGGGGCACTCTGCATCCTTCTTGCTCTTCCGACTGGACGCAGATGGTGTACTGGGGTGCCTTTGATAGAATTGGAAAACATTCTGTGCCTCTTCAAATTGTGCTGGAAGAGAACGGGGCATTTCTGCGGATAGAACATTGGACGTTGTTGGGCAAGATTGTGACAGGTATTCCTTTGGACTGAAGGTGGAGGGCTTTGGAGCACCTCTGGACACCATGAGGTGTTTGTACTTTGATTCAGGGTTTAGCTCTAGCAGGTCTTCCATTAACAAGGAGTGAAGGGTTAGTTGGATGGAGACTGAATGGGCATGATCTTTGGTGAAGTCCACCTCTAGGTCTTGAAAGCGCAGACTGACCAACCCTTGACATCCCTGGCTAAGGTCTCCGCTCAATTGCACTTGCAGCTCAGAAACCTGAAAGATGGCCCTCACTTGGGTAAAAGAGGGAGGGTGGAGAGGGGGGCTCTCATTTCGCAGTGGAAGTGTTGCTGAAAGGGATGACGGCAATGAGGAGTAACAAAGGCCAATATGAGGAGGGTCACGAGCAAAGAGTCCACCTTGCAGATCAGGGAAGCGATGAGGTTTAGTGGAGGAAGGTGTGGGGGGCTGACAGGGCGTTACTCTCTGATCTTCGATGAAGGAGAGATTATCGAGAGTCTGAAGGACCTGCTCATACACAGGTTTACACAGACACACCTGACAGAAAATATGACAATTTAAAAACATGGAATTTACATATGATAAAGACACAACTGTTATGCGTTTGTGTAGTGCTTTACCTGGATGGCATCAACAAATCTGCCTTCCACTTTCATTAGCCCAGTGCTCTGGTAAGGTTCTTCACTTGAGAAGGTAAAGTGCAAGTTTTCATCAACAGGGAATTTCTCAACAGTGAGCTGGATGGTGGCATCTTTTAGAATATGAAATGCTGAAAGAAGACGTAAAGAAGGAGATGTGCCTTGAAAGGACTTCAATATAAAGAAGAGGGAAAAGCTTCATGAATTCATCAAATGTTATTTCCAACTTACCTTTTCCTCGGCTCAAGTGCTCAAAGAAGTCATGTCGCGTAAATTGCGTCTCGTTTAGATTAATGTTGCCACCATGAGAAGGTGAGGGTCCAGACGTGGCGCTGCCGTTAAGTTGTGCTCCTTTTCTTAAAACCAAGTTGCTTGTGTTGACTGAATAGAGTCTTATATCTTTCACTTTAACCTGCAGTTTCTCCCCTTCTGAGTCATGCCCTGTAACAAAGTTCTGAATTCGTATGCTCCCTAAATGTCCTACAAGCAACTCAGGGTGACCAGGTTTTCTAGGAATAGACACAACTGGGGATTCTATACTGACATCTAGAGTCAGCTTGACCATAAAAGAATCCAAGCCTTGTTCCTTTTCAGGGACACAGGAATCGTCTTCCTCAAATGGGTCAAGTGTCCAGTTACACTGACTCTGCCTCCTAGATCTTCTGTGTGGGTTCTCAAAGAGAGACACCATACCACTGTACTCTGCTGTTTTCGTTGCCAATACAGTAGAGACCTTTGTAGCTGCAGTTTTCAGCATAGACCGAAAGTTGTCTTCTACTTCATTTGCTGATAAACTGAGCTCTTTCAGGAACTTTGCTGAGTGGTTATAGTGTAAAGATGCCATCTGAAGTTGGAGAGAGCATTCTCCCTGAGATTTTTCCATAAAACGGAAACTCAAAGCTTCAGAGGGTGCCATGCCATCAATGGAAAAAAATGCCACACCATCTGTAGAGGAGCTGTCTTCTACACTTCCAATACTGACCACAAACTGACTTCTGCCACCTTCCTGAGTCAAGTCTACGAGCTGAATGCATCCTAGAGAACCATTGACATCCAATCGACTTCCCATTGAAACATTGACTTTTGTGCCATTTATACTGGCAGTAGCAATTTTCATGCCTTTTTTTTCACCTCCTAAAACAGTCCCAGTGGTAACAGTTCTCAAAAGCAGCAAGTTTAACCTGTGAATTTCAACAGTTAACTCTTTATTCCGGACATAAGTGGACTGATAGGTCTCCTCGTTCTCTTCTCCATTAGGCAGTGGTGGTAGCTGTTGTGCTGGAGAGTTTTCATCTTTGGGGAAAGATTGCTGAAGGAATTTTAAAAGCTCTACTATGGTTTCAGGGTTAAGGATGATATCCAGGTTGTTGACCTGCATGGAAGTGACCTGAAGAGAGCTGTCCAAGTTCATAGACGGGCAGTCTGAGCTGACAAACTGGTATTCCAACTTAATAAGTGCCTCCTGGTCTCTCAGGGGAGAGCCCCGTGGAGATGCTTTGTCAAAATCAAGATCTGAGGAGTCCCTGTGCAGACCTGGCAGTTCTGGAGATTTAGCGTCTGGTGAGACTGGTGAAGTGGGTTGGCTCTCTCTCAGACTTCCAGTAGGCACATCAAAACATAAGTGTTTATGAGATGCAACAAGAAGATCAAAGTCAGAGCCATACGTCTGCAATGTGTCCACAAGGTAGAGCCCATGGACTGTGAGGGAAACCATAGCATCATAAGGTCGCTTTACAAAATGTGCATTTGTTCCAAATACTTTCAGAACAGAAATATACCGGCCTCCACTTTCAATGCCAAGTTGCATGTAATTAATGTTAAACTCTGCAAGGAGAAGTCTAGATTCCACAAGCACCTCTCGAGTATGTTGCTCAAGTGTCATCACACTCTTGGTAAGATTTTTATCATAACTCTGGAGCTTCCAATCACTATCTTCCCTCTGAAAGATCTTCTCATGACGAAGTATAAGAGGGTCAGGGGATTTGAGGTTCTCCCCCTGTCTGTCACCTCCATCTGCCCCTGAATTACCAAGTCTAGCCAGGCAGCTTCTCAGGGCAGTCATCTTCTCCAGGTTGATGTGCACTTTAAGGTCTGGTAGTGTTCCTGAGAGAACAGCCCCTGGAAACTGAGGGTCTGATGTGTATCGTAGTCTTTGCTCTAGCTGTAGTAGAACATTGAATTTCTCCACCACGTGAGTGGGGCCCACTTCACTGTCCTGTAGATGCTTCCAGTTGTCTTTATAGTGACCAACCATGATCTGGAGGTCATTGAAAGATAAGGAGTACTTCTCATATAGGTTTTTACTGACAATTTGGGCACCTTCTGTTGACTTAAGGCTGGTAATATCACAGGGCCTCTCTTGACCTTTGACATCCACCTCTTTCTCTGGAGGTGGAGTTCCAGGAGGTGTTGCTAATGGTGTCTGGAATTCTTCATCACTTTCTCCTTCTGTCTGAGAGGTATTAGGATTTGTTTTATGATCTTCTGTGGGAGGACAAATAAAACTGTCACAAGTTGCCATCAACTGCAATAAATTGGAATGTATGGAAAGGCTACAGCAGAAAATTTGATTTGACCAGAACCAGTTACCTTTGGAATTAGTAAGAAGAATTCGCCCAAGGTCTAACACTACTAGCATGGGGTCTTCAGACTGAAAATCATCTGGGAAGATGACTTGAGGGGCACATATATCTAATTTCATAGTCCAATGCTTACTGTTCTCCTGTGAAAGAAAAACCACAGCAGAATTATTACTTAATATCTCATAGAGACTGTAAATGATTGCAATTAAATAAAGTCCTCTCTTACAATGAACTCTCCAACTAGGAGCTGATCAATGGTTTGTCTGATTTCTGCCTTGGTTTGCATCTTCAGCTTGTTGTATTGCATCCTGGCTGCTTCAGCCACTCTCAGCTCCAACTCAGACTGATATCCAAATCCTGGAAAATGTTATATAAACCATAATGAACTGATATTTCACAAAACCAATTCAAACTAATTTAAGATGGATGCTTATCCTTAATGCGCACCCGAGGTGTGGACCCTTCCTTTGTAGAAAAACTCAGCCACTTTCTTGATAGCCTGAGGGTTATAAATGATATTGAGAGGACTGGTATTGACCTCCAGTCTCCTCTCAAATTTGCTCCTTATTGGATTACGTTCATAAATCATCTCAAATACAGGAGGTGCTGATGATTCCACATCAGAGACTGAAAAAAGACAAAATAAGAAGTTCTTAATCAGCCCTCATAGACATTTATTTTCATACAACAGATATATGTTTTAATTTATTACTCACACAGATTGCTCATTTCTGTGCAGTTAGTCTGGCCAAAAGGCTGACTGATCTTGCCCTTAAAATGTAGAAAAGTTATGAAATCAATTATTACAGTTATATTTTTGTCACAGACATTTTCAGCACATGCAGATTACTGTTCTATGGCAACAACCAAATTTAAATGAAAAAAACAAAAAAAAAACTAACTGGTTTTGGTGAAACAAGGACAGGAAAAATGGAGCCCTGGGTAGTGAGATCACGGAGAAACAGCCCACCAAGTTTCACTCTGAGTAATGAAGACTCTGAGCGAGGAAGAGACTCGACTCTGATCTTCACACCTGTGAAGCAAAATTAAAAATGTAAAATCAACCTTCAAAATTGATTCGAAGCCATTGAGACTTTATTGCACTAATAAGTAAATATATATATATATAAAACCTGAAAACTCTAGCTGAATAACCCCGCTCTCATTCAAAAGTGGTTTCATTTTGTCTTGATGGTACAGGGTGACAGCTGCTTTCTCAAGGATAAAGTCCAACCGAGCAAAGAGATGATCTCTTCTTGTAAAGGTATTCAGTGTTTGTGAATCCTCCAAAGGATCAAAGAGATCATCTGTCTCAGCTGTTTGGAGGAGAGAAGGAACTTGATACATGGTGCATAATACTATGAAAATGTTCTATATAAATAACAGATATTTGTAAGAAATTAGTACCTGCAGAAATTATTTAAAAAAAAATCATCATTACAAATCCTTTTTCCAGGTAACATTGATCGAAGACTCACCAAGAAGTTCCCACTGGGCAGTGCCAGGTAGAAGGTCATCTGAAACTGGTTGTCCATCTGGCCCTCTTTCACTTCCCCCATACCAGCCACCCCAGCCTGGGAACCAAGACTGCAGATACTGGATCATACCAGAACTCCCACTTTTAGGTATAGAGCCTGAGGGCGAGGAGGCTGGGGTCTCATTTATCATAGGCTCTCGTAGACTCTAAATGGATATGAGGGATGAATAAAATACATGATTAATTAGTGTTAAGTGAGACTGGATTTAACAAATGTATGGACAGTGATTATATTGATAACACAATTTGTTTTGTTTTTTTCCTTCAATATAAGGCTACACAGTATCAGCCATGACTTTCAACTCTGACATTTTCAAAGACCCACAACTGTGCCACTAAAGTAAGTCATCTCAGCTTGCCTCTGCAATTTCCTCATGTTTGCGGAAGGAGACATAAACAGTGTCCCGGAGAATCTGCAACTCCTCCAGTGTTTGTTCATCTTCAATCCTCTCTAACTCACACTGATGTGAGAGACACAGATTACAAATTAATATTTCAAACTCAAGAACCACTTATGCAAAGGTGAATACAGAGACATTGTGGCAATCTAACTCTTCAATCCTGTAAGTCCAAAATTCTTACCTCCTCCTGTGGACTCAAGGTAACTCCCTTAAGCCTCTGGAAATACAGGCTAGTGTAGAGTTTGGCATCACGAGCCCTGTGCAGTGCAAAGTCCCAGCTTCCCTGTCTCCGCTGTTCTCTGATCTCATTCAGGTTGGCATTAACGGCAAACATCCACCACTGTCGACAGCTTCAACCATTGTGAAACAAAATGTTTTTCAGGTTTTAATCAGCATGACCTATTAAGAGGTTTTTAAAGCTCATTTGAAAACATATTTAGGCTTGTTTGTAATAGAAAAAAAGAAATCTCCTTACTTTCCAGAAATGGGATGTCTTGGTCTCCACTTCCGAAAAAGCATCTCCCTTTCTCGTCGGTCCAGTTCTTTAAGGAATGCCATCATCTGCTGATACTGAACCTGTAAACAAGCACCAATTTAAATCATAAATGTGAGTTAAAGTAGTTTCATATATAGTACATTTTAAATGAACCAAACCCAGTTTGGTTAAAGTCACCCAGAAAAGGAACCAGTTGCAAGTAACTACTATGATGTTCACATTGAAGCAGATAGCAGGGACATTATCGCATAAATTAATCAAACAACAAAAAATGCTTTTACAAGTAATGTCAGGCTAATATTCCTTGGAGCGACAGAAAACAGCCTAAAGGAAAGGTCAAAATATGGGACATAAAAACAAAAAAAACAAAAAGATTACCTGTGACAGACGAAGTGAGAGGGGTTCCAATAGCACTTGGCCCTCAACGCGAGGTGTGTTACGAGATCGTAGCGGCTCTTTAGAGGCATTCCTCCTCAACAGCACAGAGGCACATACTGGCTCAAATATATACTGATGCTCACGGCTCTGCATATATTTACTCATCATCTCCTGTAACAGACAAAGTTCGAGAAAAAGTTCACAAGAAGCACTAGCCTTTGTGCTATTGAGTGTCCTTGCATTATAAAAAAATCAACCTGCACGTCTGTTGAGGGAAGATCTCCAAGCATGGTGCACTCCATGTCCCAGTACACACTGAATTCATCGATTTCCAGCTCCTTCTGCCGAATAAGCTTCTGAGCCTGTGAAGAGTTTACCTTTCATGTTCCAACATGTAAAGAAAGAGCCGCTTTATGAAGATACCAAATAATATGGATGACTCACTGGTTCTTTAGAGCAGTTCTGCGCAGATACATTCTTGATACAAACACCAAAGGCATAGGGCTTCTCAGGGTTGGAGAAATCATCTTCAAATCGTAAGTGGACACCTTGAATTTTCAACTAATGACAAATACAGAATAGCAAAATTAATATTTATTTCTGAAATTAAACTATAACAGCAGAGTGCAAGGAAAGAAGTAACTATGACAATACTGAAAATTACCTCTATATTCTCAACTATTCTAGTCACAACAGACGCTGTGACAGAGTACCAGTAAGATTCTCCTTTCTGCTCACATTCACTCTGATAAAACACAAAACAATTATTAAAACCACACATAATTGAATTGTGCATTTCTTATATAAAAAGTTCAAAGTGATTCATAGATCACAGCACAAAAAGCATGCATTAAAAACAACAGTGAAATATTAATATTTACATTTACATTTATGCATTTAGCAGACGCTTTTATCCAAAGCGACTTACATTGCATTCAAGTTACATTTTTTACATTTTTATCAGCTTTTAATATAAATAAAAATAAATACATCTGAAAGATTAATTAAAAAGATATACCTTTAGAACTGTGAGTGCTTGGTCTCATTTTAATTATTTCAATTGCAAAAATTTGTATTTTTAAAGCGTAATGGCAAAAATAAAATAAATAAATAATCAACATTAGAAGACAAATCAAATAGAATGGAACAGCCAAATAAATAATTTACAGTCAATGCATATGTACACTAGTACACAAGTAAAATATGAAAAACGTCAGCATTTAACTACAGCAATTCAATGACATTTTCTAACATCCCGTACCTTCCACTTGTCCTCTAGTGCCTTGAGCAGCTGTTTCTTCTGCTCTCTCTCAGCTTCTCGTTCTCGCACCTCATCATATTCCTGTGGGGGGGCAGGGCCAATAATCAGGTTCAGCTGGGACATGCAGATGACCCATGGGTCACTGTGTGGTCGATAAAAAGGGATCTGGAGGGTGATCTTCCCAATGACACCTGAAAAAGAAAATACACATAATATTTATGAAACTGGTTCTGGTCAAATCAAATACACATAAAATTTATGCATACACAACAGTGTTCAAAAGTTTTTTAATTTTTGGAAGACATCCCTTATGCTCATTTATTTGATTAAACTATAGTAAAACAGTATTTTGGTACTGATTTTTACAATCTAAAATAACCCAATTATCTATTTGAATATATATTTTGCTGAATTTTCAGCAGCCATCACTCCAGTTTTCAGTGTCACATAATCCTTAGGAAATCATGCTGATTTGCTGCTCCAGAAACATTAATTATGGTAAAATCTTTAGCTTAGGGACTAATTCTCACTATTATATAGTTGCTTATTAGCATGCCTATTATTAATATATTGGCTATTTATTGGTTCCTATAAAGCACATATTCTGCATGACCATATTCAACATCCCTAATCCTACATAATACCTAAACTTAACAACTACCTTGCTAACTATAAATAAGCAGCAAATTAGGCGTTTATTGAGGCAAAAGTTAATGGTTTGCTAATGGCAAGAATTGGACCTTTAAATAAAGTGTGACCCAATATTATCAATGTTGATAACAGTATTTTGTGTAAACTGTGATACCTTTTTTTAAGGATTATTTACTGAATAAAAAGTCCAAAAGGTAATTTTGCTGAACAAAAGTATTAAAACCTTACAGATACAAACTTTTGAACAGTAGTGTAATATTTAATAATATGTATGTCTATTAATACATTGAGAAATTGATCATTCCTAAAACTAAGTCTAAAAACACAAGTTCTCAAATATCATGTCACAGCAGAAGAATATCCAGATAATCCTGTTCTGACATGCTTCTGCTGTGTAAGAGTTTCCTTAATACCCACAATTAAGATCACAAAATGCGAATACCTAACCCTTAGTTAGCATATACAATGTTTGTGCAAAGACACCCAATACGCATCCAATTTAGGTTTAAATATGCACTTAGATTAATGACTAAAACATAAATATTACTTCTGACAACTATGCTTAAAATGGAATACAAACACAACATCGATACTCCACTCATCACTGGTCAAGGAAAAGCTAATTTACTCAAAATAAGGTTTGTCCATCTCACGTGCTGGGATAACATGTCATGAGCAGCCGAATAACTGCTCACTTTATCTTGAAAAGCCTCTCTATAAACAGACACTTCTGTTGTTTAATAAATTAATCAGCAGGGTATTTCCATAAGGGCATGCTGACATGTGTAGTATAAAGTCCAAGGTGACTGTCACATCAGCCAGCAAAACAAACAAATTACTTACTGAATCTCTAACTGGTTACAGTCCAAAGGCTGGACTACCACTAACCTGCTTTAACCTCAAAGGGCAGATCAAATCCTCGGAGAGCATCTTTTCTTAGAGGGAGGTTCTCCAACTCCACTGCCCCTGGATCAAAACAAATTGCATACTTCACAAAATGATACACAACACAGACAGTAAGCTCCAATTTGCACAGACTAAAACAACTGCATTCAAATACCTTTGAGAAGAGCAATAGAGAGCTGGGCAGTGTTAAGGTTGCTCACATATTTGCCCAGATATGTGTTGAGCACCCAGGCAACAAGTCCCTCCAACATTATAGGAAGGGAAGAGTACACTGGAATTAGTCAGTTAAAGTAAATCCTAGCAGGCGATGAACTTCACAGTTAGCGTTCAGTCCAGTCATCTGAAGTCTGAGGAGTCAAAGAAACACAAACAAAACACAAAGTTTGTTGCAGTGCTCCTAAATCAGTGGTTGTCAACCTTTTTGACTTGAAGGTCCCCTATTGCCATCAACAATATTTAAAGGCCCCTTGACTTATGTTGTTCATGATTTATAGGATAAAGATTAAGGACTATTTACCCAATAAAATATCTTAGAGCTTGGAATGGAAAAATGAAAATTCATTACAAAAATGCCCTTGGAGTTATAAGATTTTATTACTTTACATGAATTTGCCAGGTCTAGATATCACACCTAAAATTGTTTAGTTGTTGAGGGAGTGAAAATTACTTTATTGGAAAGGTACAAAACGTTAAAAAAAATTGTGGACATGATTAGAAAAAGCTAACTGGTCTTTACAAAAAATAATCACACTTGTGATCTTCATTGTCAAAAATGACCACCATCAATGGAAAAATAAAAAAATACAGAGAATTATTTTGGGGCTACAATCCCATCAAAATACAAAATTACAAAGAATAAATATTATAAAAACAAAATATAATATCTTTAGTTCATTATGAAAAATTCCCACTAATTGTCTTCAGTGTTTTGAACACAGAGAATCACAACTCTGACTCCTAAACGAATAATATCAGGAGTTTAAAGCTTGCTTTGTCTAATTTAAAATCATCTTGAGGCCAGGACGTTTCGTGAGGCCCCCTAGTGGACCCTGGCTCCCTGGTTGAGAACCACTATCCTAAACAATTATTTGCCACACTAAAACAAACAGACTAAGACCATTATAAGTGATTTTTCTTACTATCTGCCAGACTATTTCTACAGTTTGTACAGCAGAAGCTTAGGAGTCAGTCTCTTTAACTGCATCGTTTCCCATTCAATGAGAGTGAAAGTGAAGCTTTCATCCTGCAACTCATGATAGTGAGTCAATAACAGAATATTCGTTTTTAAGTGAACTAACTATGCAGAAAACTTACCATTGTTATGAGACCGTCTACTCCTCGGTCAACCGCAGTCTATGATCATTTCAGTCCAAATAAAGTTAAAATCTCCACTGTCCAAGCCAAGCAAAGCCCTCCGCTCTGAAGATAAGCTGTCCTTGCTGGCTAAAAAGAAAGTAAAATATCTCCTTTCGTTTTAAAGACCCTTATATAACACACCGCGGCTGACAACCACAAACGAAAACAAACTACTGTTTGTGACGAACAAAACAGCACGGCTCTGTCTCTGGGACTCAAAGGCAGTGACACCGGGGCAGCGCTAGCATGCGCGCTCGTCCTTTAGCATTGCGCGACAACTGCCTGCCAACTTTAAAACATGACAAACAACTGAACAGAGTGACCGCTCACAGTCCGCAGTCTAGTTCTGCGTTGGTCCGAGTCTCTTGTGAAATGCGCCCTGACCTGCAGTCTATAGTGGGTCCTCTGCGCTCATCTTTCAACTTCCAACATGTCAAACTGAATCCATGAGACGCTTCCGGTCACGTGCCAAAACAAAGCGATTTCTACCAACGTCATTGGGGTAAATGGTCGTCATGTGACATCTAGCGTTTGGAGGTCGGTTTGATAACACATTAATTACTGATGGGCTATTTTCAGTGATGGCGCAAATATGGAATCTTGAGAAATTAGATACAGTAACAAATCGCGAGACGATATCAGATCAACCTATTATAATTATTATGCGCAGTCATATCGTTTTCTATGGGTGCAGTTCCTGTTTCCTACATATGGGGGCGGAAGAGTAGCGAGTAAAGTGGCGGCAGTGCTATTCAACCTCAACAAGTTGGCCGGATGTTAACATTCTTCCAGGTAAGAATACTTTGTCTAAATATAACCGAATTTACTATGCCGTATTATGTTCGTTTACTAGATAAATATATTCAGACAAAAATACAGTTTAACTTGAGACTTCAAAATTTCAAAACTGCTTTCAAAATTGGTCAATATCACAATTGAAAACCATTAAAAAACGGTAGCAAATATGTTTTAAAAATTATTTATTTATAATATATTTAATAGCCTATTAATAAAATACATTTATAATATGATTCATGATTTAATAGAACACACAGCTAGATAGATAGATAGATAGATAGATAGATAGATAGATAGATAGATAGATAGATAGATAGATAGATAGATAGATAGATAGAATAATGCATGTCAGGCTTAGCCTATGTGATAGATACAGTACAACGATAATAATACATTTTTATATGATGTAAAATGATTATGTAAAGTAAGCTTCAATGAACAACTTTTTATTGAACTCAAATTACTATTATTCTTTACCTCTTAGTCATACTGCCAATAGTTTATAACACTCATGCAATAATTTATACAAATGTATTATTAATTGCACTGTGCAGGGTTATTATATTTAATAATCGTTGCATCTATCTCATTTATCTCTGTCAAGCAGCAGCGTGATTATGCATCTCTAATTACTAAACTTTACTACTGCGATCCCATGAATTCATTAGATCTGACTAAATGCACTAGGCGGTGTAATCCATGCAGACCCTATATCCAGTGTAATCCCCCAGCCATGCCAGGACTTCCAGAGGTCGTAGGGGTTGTTTTTCCATTTCAGGGGCAAGTACACATGAGGACTTTTTGCCATATATATCTTGAGATGAAATACACCACTCTTCTGCTGCTGAGCACATACAATAACAATAATCCCAGCACATGTGGAGCTCTGCACCCCCCTGGCTGGTCGTGTGCGACCACATAATCCCAGCCTGCCCATAATAGCATAGAGGGCCATCTGTTCAGCTCATAACCCTTTAAAACTCTACATCTGGACACTGAGTGGGGCAGTGCTCGTACTCTTCTTTCAGTCTATATCTATTTTTTCTCCCATCCCTTCTGGAGTTCACAATTGAGATTACATATTCTGTCACTCTGTATTTTGCTTAACACGATCATGCATTATAGAGATTCTTGATATCACATACTGTAGGTCTTTAAGCATAAAGCATACCTCTTTTGAAGGTAAGAATATACATACAACTGTATAACTTAACCTGAATATAACTGTCTGTAACTTAACCTTTACCAGATTCCAAACCAGTGGTTCCCAGCTAGTTTTGCAACAAAATCAGGATTTTACATTGGACATCAAATGGTAGCTTTTACAAAACCCATATGTCAAAAAATACATTTCAATACAAATAGATTTAAAATATACACTAAATATATGTTGTAAACTGCAGTTTAAGAAATATATATTTTTAGATTGTTTAAACTTTCTTTTGCTAAAAATATAATGTACATCAAGAGGCAAAAAAATATATATTTCTAATTTCAGAATACATTTTGGGAAAATGCAAAAAAAAAAAAAAAAAAAGTATTTATATATTAATGAAATATGTAAAAAATGTATAAACAATATTTATGTAAATAAATGTTCTAATCTATTTTTGTATATTTTGATATATTAATTTATATTAATTAAAAAAAAATTTATATCTGGAAATATATCTGTTTTACGGGAAGCATACAGTATATAATTATCCTTAAAATCAACCACTGAAATGGTATAATATTGCCATGACCTGCATAGAGGCGACAGTGATGATTTGGGACAAAACCTGTCCTCGTTGGCTGGTTAATTTATCTATTCTACCAAGTCACATGTACCAAAATACATAAATTGGTCACAGAGTTTCATATGCATTAAACAAGCGTGCATTTTTCTTATTAAGCGTTGCTATAAGCGTTGCTTATTTCGCTAATTGAATTCTATTATCTGCATATTTCTCTGATCAAAAAAGCCACTGCTCCAAATCATTATAATGCAGCAAATATATATTTTATACTTAGCAATGCTTTTTGAAATTGAAACCTCTAAAATGAACACGACGTGTCTTCCTTTTTAACCACTATTGACAGGCTTGTCATACTGTAATCACACTTACCACTGTAAACTATCCAGCATCAGTGTCAGAAACGGTAAAGAGGATCAGGATGCAGGGTCATGCTGCTCTTGTTTTCAGGGATCTTGGTTTCGTTCTCAGGTCTTCAAATCAAATCAAATCAAATCACTTTTATTGTCACATCACCACAGCACATGTGCCTTCGTGAGTGAAATTCTTGAGAGCGTGCTCCAGACACTGCAGAAACAATTTACATATAGACATTACCATACATACGTACAGACTTATACAGATGACAATGTGTAATATACACATACATATACTCAGTACACACAGTGTACTATTAGACAGACATACAGTTACCGATACACATTATACACAGTATGTAGTACACATTCTACGTTATATACACACAGTAATATGCGAAGATGCAGCAGATTATATATAACCGGATGTGCAAATGTCATGGATGTGCATTGGATGGTATCCAGTGCTGGCAAAAAGATTGTTGTATTTGTGCAGTAGTGTACTGGTAGTCCAGTTTGAACTGTATGGAATTAAAGTGCAGTGCGTGGTATATTGTAAAGTGGGAGTGTGCTGTAGGGTGTATTAATTTCGACTGTTCATTAGCCTGATAGCCTGAGGAAAAAAGCTATCCCTCAGTCGGCTAGTGCGGGATCGGATGCTGCGGAGACGTCTTCCTGAGGGCAGCAGAGAGAGCAGTCTGTGGGACGGGTGGCTGGAGTCATTGATGATCCTCCGGGCTTTCTTTATACACCGCCTGGTGTAGATGTCCTGGAGGGAGGGAAGCTCACCTCCAACAATGTGACGGGCAGTTCGCACGACCCTTTGCAGAGCTTTGCGGTTGCCAGCAGTGCTGTTTCCAAACCAGGCGGTGATGCAGCCGGTCAGGATGCTCTCCACAGTGCAGGTGTAGAATGATCTGAGGATGCTGGGGCTCATTCCAAACTTCCTCAGCCGTCTCAGGAAGAAGAGGCGTTGGTGTGTCTTCTTCAGCACTGCATCTGTGTGAGCGGACCATGTGAGATCCTCAGTGATGTGAACACCGAGGAATTTGAAGCTGTTTACTCGCTCCACAGGTGTCATGTCGATGGTGATGGGTGTGTGTTCTCTGCTCTGTCTCCTGAAATCCACCACCAGCTCCTTGGTCTTGTCGATGTTGAGTGAGAGGTGGTTCTCTTGACACCATTTAGTCAGGGTTCTCACCTCCTCTCTGTAGGCCGTCTCATCGTTGTCAGTGATCAGGCCTATCACCGTTGTGTCGTCAGCATATTTGACGATGACGTTGGAGCTGTGTGTTGCTGTACAGTCGTGTGTGTACAGGGAGTACAGGAGTGGGCTGAGGACGCAGCCCTGAGGAGCACCAGTGTTGAGGGTCAGCGGGGATGAAGTGTTGTTGCCCATTCTGACCACCTGACATCTGCCTGTCAGGAAGTCCAGGATCCAGCTGCACAGAGATCCGTTTAGTCCCAGAGTCTGGAGCTTCTCAACCAGTGTGGCAGGCACTATAGTATTGAATGCTGAGCTGTAGTCCACAAACAGCATTCTCACATAGGTGTTCTTATTTTCCAGGTGGGAGAGAGCAGTGTGCAGGGTGAAGGCAATAGCATCGTCTGTGGAACGGTTTCTGCGATATGCAAATTGTAGGGGATCCAGTGAGTCAGGCAGCACAGAGCAGATGTAGTCTCTGATGAGTTTCTCAAAGCACTTGCTGAAGATGGGTGTCAGAGCAATGGGCCTCCAGTCATTCAAGCATGTGATTTTATTTTTCTTTGGAATGGGCACAATGGTGGATTTTTTGAAGCATGCGGGAACCACAGACAGAGAGAGGGAAAGGTTAAAAATGTCTGTGAAAACCCCGGCCAGTTGGAATGCGCATGCTCGGAGCACACGGCCTGGGATGCCATCGGGACCCACAGCCTTGCGGATGTTCACCCGTCGGAAGGATCGGGTTACATCTGCGACAGAAAAGGAAAGTGCGCTCGCCTCTTCTGCTACAGCCGCGGGAGCGCGCTCTGTGTGGGCGGTGTTGTGAGCCTCGAAACGAGCATAAAACTGATTAAGTTCGTCCGGTACAGAGGCGGCAATGTTCACAGTAGCTGGTTTATTCCCTCTGAAATCTGTGATGTTATTGATACCCTGCCACATGCTTCTTGCGTTGTTGGATTTGAATTGTTCTTCAACTTTGTTTTTGTATTGTCGTTTGGCAGCTTTGATTGATTTCCTGAGATCGTAACTGGCTTGTTTGTGATCGTCAGAGTTTCCGGATTTAAAGGCAGATGTCCGCGCTGACAAGGCTGCTCGGACATCGCTGTTAATCCACGGTTTTTGGTTGGGGTAGATGCGGATTGTTTTTGTCGGTACTACATTCTCTACACACTTCCTGATGAAACACGTTACAGTATCTGAGTACGCCTCTATGTCGTCATCAGACGCTGCCCGGAACATGTCCCAGTCCACGTGATCAAAACAGTCCTGTAGTATAGCGTCTGATTGGTCCGACCAGCATTGAATTGTCCTGAGGGCGGGTGCTTCTCGTTTCAGTTTCTGCCTATAAGCAGGCAGGAGCAGAACGGAAGAGTGATCCGATTTGCCGAAAGGTGGGCGGGGGAGCGATTTGTAGGCGTCCCGGAATGGAGAGTAGCAGTGATCAAGTACACGATCACCACGCGTGTTGATGGTGATGTGTTGAAAGTATTTTGGAGCTATTGTTCTGAAGTTGGCTTTGTTGAAGTCCCCCGTAACAATAAACGCCGCGTCTGGGTACGCGGTTTCCTGCTCGCTTATATTCCCATACAGTTCCTTGAGTGCCTGGTCTGTGTTGGCTTGAGGGGGAATGTAAACAGCTGTGATTATGATCGCTGTAAATTCCCTCGGTAGCCAGAATGGTCGACACAGAAGCATATGAAATTCCAGATCAGGGGAGCAGGAGGATTTAATAGAGTGTAGGTTCCTTTCATCACACCACGAGTTGTTGATAAAGAAACAGACGCCCCCGCCTCTGCTTTTCCCTGTGAGCTCTTTCGTTCTGTCCGAGCGGTGCACGGAGAACCCCGTAAGCTCGATGGCTGAGTCTGGAACCACTGCAGACATCCAGGTTTCTGTGAGGCAAATAATGCAGCAGTCCCTTGTTTCCCGTTGGTATGAGATGCGTGCCCGCAGTTCACAGAGTTTGTTGTCCAGTGACTGAACGTTAGCCAATAAAATAGTTGGGAGAGGAGGTCGGAGGGGACGGCGTCTGAGTCTGACAAGGACGCCGGCTCTCTTCCCCCTTTTCCGGCGGCGTTTCCTCGGTCGCGATCGTGCGGCCCAGACAAAGGGCTCTGATGCGGTGTCTGTAAACAAGGCGCCGGCGTTCAGGAACTCAAAGTCCGGTTTGCGTTGCGCGACGAAGGAACCAATGTTTAAAAGCGTGTGTCTATCGTAGACAGTTATACTGACAACATCTAACACGTGAAACAACAAAATAACAAATAAAACATAAGAAAAACTGCAGAGTTTTCTTGGAGCTCGCAACACGGCTGCCATGCTCGGCGCCATCTTGGTTCATTCACAGGTCTTAGTTCAGCACTGGATAATGAGTGGACAGTTGAAGGATCGGTTTCATTTGCCCTGAATGTAAAACAATCTTGGGCCCCTGTCCAAGTAAACAGGGCACATACCTTCATACCAGACATATAGCTTCCTCTTCAATTGACCTTTGACCCCCACCATTTAATCACCTTTAAAATCAAATTGATAGTTTGAGTGTTTCACAAGGTTACCATCTTTTAATAAAAATCTTCATATTTAATGTTCTTATTTATTTTGTAGCTAATGTCCATCTAAATCATACTAAGGAAAGGAGTAAACGGTAAGGAAAGAAGCAGGAATGTTAGTTTCACAACAGCTAAACATGCTATAAATCACGTCAGTTTTAAGGAGAGGAAAGTTGGTTAAAAGTCAGTGAGAAATAGCAAGGGACAGGAGGAGACTTGATTAGTCAAATATTCCAAAGCCATCCTCGGTAGCGGTGTCTGAATTCAACACAACTGGCCCACAGACACGTAACCATAGCAACAAGATCTGAATGTTGAAGAATCGTAGCCTCATTTTGCCAAATTCTTTCCTCTGTCTCATTCAACTTTTCGCCTAGAAAATGAGCAGGCAAAATGAGCACAAAAAAGCATTGTGTGCTTTCCATCGTCTCTCATCTCCATCTAAGGGGATGTTTGTGGAATCTATATCTCTCTGTCGCTTGCTTTCATCTATTGTCTGTTAAATTCATTACCCTGAGTAAAACTCAGATGTCACTGTTGCTAAATCATGGATATCTCCCAACCACAGCATATATATTAAGCTCAATTTTAAAAGCTTTCATCGAGACAAAAAACCTCCTCCAGCATGAACCTAAAATACTCAATTCTGTGTGCAGCAGAAGCAAAATGAGATTATATAAAGGCACTACATTTGCTCTATTGTTTGTTTTGCACTTTGAGAGCTTGCAGGGCTTTCCGGGTCAAAGGAAAAGAAGGAATGATACAGCTGACGTCACCGGCTGCACCTGCAGGAACTTACTGTTATTTTCACAAGATGGTGGCAGAAAGCAACTTCATCTAGTTACAATATGGCCTAGACTGTGACCAGTTTTCTTGTTCAGAGACAGATTTATTAATTATTTGAACACTAAAAAGTGTAGTTAATTAATATAGTATATTCAGTGTTGGAAAGGTTACTTTGGAATTTGGAATAGGTTACAGATTACAGGTTATTACCCTATTTTAAAGGTAATAAGTGGTGTAACGCTTTTAATTACTTTATTAAAGTAATGTAACATTCCATTTGATTAATGGAAGGCAATTCATTTGAATTCATGAATGTTTTCAACTGGTAATCATTTTCAAACATTTAAAGTAGGCAGGTTTAACCAGTAGGACTCAACACTGATTACTGTCAGACTTTCAAAATCCTTCTTCACTTAAATTATGATTATAAAAATGTAATTTTATGGCACAGGCACCACAAAATCAGACTTTAGCACCTCTGTGTATTTTGAGATCATTCAGGAGGTTAAATACTAATTTAAAATCATAACAATATATAGTTTAATAGCTTTGATACTGTTTTTGAAATCAAATCATTGCATAGCTATGACAGGAAACACTGGCATCTAACAATGCCTTGGGACCAGTGTTGGGAAGGTTACTTTGAAAATGTAATAGGTTACAGATTACAAGTTACCCTTCTTAAAATGTAATAAGTAGTGTAACTTTTCAATTACTTTATTAAAGTAATGTAACTGATTACTTTTCTAAATTTCTAATGTTTTCAACTGTTACTCATTTGCAACACATTAACCAGGCAGTAATACTCAACACAGATTTCAGATGTCAGGCTTTCGAAATCCTTCATCACTTGAATTAAGATTAAATTTCAATTTTAAAGTAGATATTGGATGCAAAAATCACTTTTACATGGTGTTTGCATATAATGTATCTTAGCAGTGTGTGGACACAACCACCCTACAATGACAAAAATCCTTTCACTCCTTTTTTTAATCCCTCAAAATCCTAAACCGTCTCAATTATCAATCCATTTTGATACTGTTTTTGAAATCGAATCTTTGCATAGGTATGATAGGAAACACTGGAATCTAACAATGCCTTGGAAAAAACAGTTAATCTTTAAAAAATGAAGCATATACATAAACCCATATAGGAAATAAAAGAGTTATCGAATAAGCATACTTTAACCTCCTGAAACATTGGCATTTCATATTTTAGAGCAGTTACTGCAATTTATGAAAGAAATCAATTAAATCTGTATGTGAGTGTGTGTGTAAAAAATCAGTTGTAATCCTTAAAATTTTCATAAGTAACTAATTTAATTACACATTTTTTTCTCAGTAACTGTAACTGATTAAAATTACTTTTATTTTGTAATTAAATTACGTAATTCCGTTACATGTAACTAGTTACTCCCCAACACTGCTTGGGACATACAGATTAACAAACAGTTAAATCTTTAAAAAAATTAAAAATAAAAGCATATACATAAACCTAAATAGGAAATAAAACAGTTATCGAATAAGAATGAAAACTCCTGAAACATCGGTGTCTCATATTTTAGAGCAGTCAATGCAATTTGGGAAAATATCAATTAAATTTGTGTGTGTGTGTGTGTGTGTGTGTGTGTGTGTGTAAATATTCAGATGTAACCCCCTTTGTAATCGTTAGTATTTTCATAAGTAACTGTAACAGATACATTTATTTTATAATTAAATTGCGTAACTCTGTTACATGTAACTAGTTACTCCCCAACACTGAATATAATATAATATAATATAATATAATATGAAAATGTATTTAAAGAGTGCTACCCACTTGGGATCAGGTACAATGTGTATGGAAAAAAAAAGATTAAGGCATAATTATTGATCTTTTTAAACACTTTGGCGTCAATGTTTATTTAGTCAAAGTAAAGTGAATGTTACAAGACAAAATCGACATAAAATGAAGGACAAAAATTTCCCTTTAATTTAGCCTTTAAAATACCTTGATTGAGTACTTGATATACAGTATATAATTGCGATCCATCTGTAACTACAGCAAGCGTATTAAGAGTATGCATGACATTTATGAAGTCGTGGATAACCAAACATGTCTTATGATATTTATAATAAAACCAAATTGACTGGTGTTTTGAAACTTTTAGATGAAAAACATGTACAGTATGTCACAATGTACAACCTGAATTCCGAAAGTGTTGGGATGTTTTTTAAATTTGAATAAAATGAAAACTAAAAGTCTTTAAAATCACATGACCTAATATTTTATTCACAATAGAACATAGAGAACATAACAAATGTTTAAACTGAGAAATTTTACTTTTATTTTCACTTTTATCCACTAAATGTGGTCATTTCCAATGTTTTTGCTACAGGTCTCAAAAAAGTTGGCACGGGGCAAAAAAGGGCTGAAAAAGTAAGAAATTTTAAACAGATTCAGCTGGGATAACATCTAGCAACTAATAGAGTTAATTGACATCAGGTCTGTAACATGATTAGCTATAAAAGAGATGTCTTAGAGAGGCAGAGTCTCTCAGAAGTAAAGATGGGCAGAGGCTCTCCAATCTGTGAAAGAGTGCATAAAAAGATTGCGGAATACTTAAAAAAAATGTTCCTCAACGTCAAATTCCAAAGGCTTTGCAAATCTCATCATCTACCGTGCATAATATCATCAAAAGAGTCAGAGAAACTAGAAATCTCTGTGCATAAGGGACAAGGCTGAAGACCTTTGTTGGACGCCCGTGGTTTTCGGGCTCTCACACTGCATCACTCATTGGCATGTTTCTGTCATTGACATTACTAAATGGGCCCAGGAATACTTCCAGAAACCACTGTCGGTAAATACAATTCGCTGTGCCATCTGCAGATGCCAACTAAAGCTCTATCATGCAAAAAGGAAGCCATATGTGAACATGGTCCAGAAGCGCTATCATGTCCTGTGGGCCAAGGCTCATTTAAAATAGACTGTTTCAAAGTGGAAAAGTGTTCTGTGGTCAGACGAGTCCAAATTTGACATTCTTGTTAAAAATCATGCACTCCGTGTCCTCCGGGCTAAAGAGGAGGGAGAACTTCCAGCGTGTCATCAGCGTTCAGTTCAAAAGCCAGAATCTCTGATGGTATGGGGGTGCATAAGTGCATACGGTATGGGCAGCTTGCATGTTTTGGAAGGCACTATGAATGCTGAAAGGTATATAAAGGTTTTAGAGCAACATATGCTCCCCTCCAGATGACATGTATTTCAGCAGGACAATGCAAAACCACATATTGTAGCTATTACAACAGCATGGTTTCGTAGTAGAAGAGTCCAGGTGCTGAATTGGCCTGCATGCAAGTCCAGATCTTTCACCTATAGAGAACATTTGGTGCATCATTAAACAAAAAACATCAAAGACGACCACAAACTCTTCAGCAGCTGGAAACCTATATCAGGCAAGAATTCCAACACCAAAACTCCAGAAACTCATAACCTCGATGCCCAGACGTCTTCAAACTGTTTTGAAAACAAGAGGAGATGCTATACCACGGTAAACATGCCACCATCCCAACTATTTTGAGACCTGTAGCAGGCATCAAATTTTAAATGAGCTCATTTTGTGCATAACATTGTCAAATTTCTCAGTTTAAACATTTGTAATGTTATCTATGTTCTATTGTGAATAAAATATTGGCTCATGAGATTTGAAAGTCTTTTAGTTTTCATTTTATTCAAATTTAAAAAATGTCCCAACATTTCCGGAATTCGGGTTGTATGCTCAATATGTTAATTCTTTGGTGATAAGTGCCATTATGATTTACTGTATGAAAAATGGCTTACAGTATGGCTCACTGGGATTGTGTGCAATATGTCATCTGTACTTTAAAGTGCAAGTAGCTAAACCTTACTAAAACTGAGCAAGATTCATGTACACAATACCAAAAATAACTGTAAATGTAGAAAATACTACTTAACTCGCACATTTCCATAAAAAGACCATTGTTGCTATTTAAAATATAATGCTAATAACTTTTGAATACGGGGCATGAGACACTGCATCTTCAGGAACAGTTTTAGTCTTAAGGCTCAATTCGATCATTGGTGTTCAAGTATAAAAAACATGATACTCCATTCAAGCATCACGGATGAAGGTTGTGAGATGTGAGATGGCTCTAGCAGCCTCACCCTAGTCACACAGGGGCCTAATTCAGGGTTTCTTTTGTCATGGAATTAAGGTTTTTCACCTCTTTATTCAATCACTTGGCTTCCACTGTGTGGTGTATTATGGGTAATTCGTAACCTCCATTCTGTCCAATCAGTCCCCTCAGTCCTCTGCCTCCTCTTCATCTGTCCTTTTGGATTTGAGCCGCTGGAAACAGTGGATTGTGGAGGCCAGAAAGAAACTGGCAATAATGGCTGCCACCGAAATACAAATTCCAGAAAAAATGACTATGAGATAATCAGTGAGAGTCAGCAATCCCCGACACTCCCGGAAACTGTCCTCAGAAAGCACACTGAGGGACACCTGCCGCCCGTCCCCTGGAAGAGAGCACTCCATACCATCTAACCCTGGAACAGAGAAAGACAGAGAGGGGAACAATTATTATTGAACATATACAATCTCAGAAAAGACCTTGTGGTGTATCTAGTTTAGATTTTTCTTAACTTTACTTTTTGTGTTTTTGAACTAAAAGATAAAGTATATTTTCAAAGCACATTGAAAATTTGTCAAAAAATTAAGAATTACTTAAAAAGATATATTATCTCACATTATCTGACCTCTTTATTTGAAATTCCTTGATAAAAAAGCGCGCATTGAATCTTTTGGTGAAGAGTCCATGGAACATTCAGTTTAGTCTCTCATGACTAGTGTTCAGTTACTGGACTTGTATGAGTTTCCAAACCAGTTCACATGTCAGGTCACTAATGTCAGAAGCATCCTCAGCAGCACAATATCATGAATAAACATTATCCGAGTTTGACCAAAGCACCCACTTTCTGCAATTCCAGCATATTGCACATCATATGATGATACAATGATAAACCAATATGCACAAAAATGCACTAAGTATATATACTGAATTATGATATAGATATTTCAGGTACATGGCGCAATTCAATAAAGCAATAAAGTGTATATATACTACTGTTAAATAGCTTGTGGTCAGTACGATTTTTTTAATTATTCAGAAAGGATTTAGTAAATTGATCAAAGGTGACAGAAAATATATTTTTAATGTTACAAAAGATTTCGATTCTAAATAAATGTTGTTCTTTCAAACTTTCTGTTCATCAAAGAAACCTGAAAAAAATATCACGGTTTCCACAAAAAAAGCAAACAAAAAAAACCCTGATAATTAGAAATTTTATTAAGCAGCAATTCGGCATATTAGAATGATTTCCGAAGGATCAGGTAATGCTGAAGAGTAATGACTGCTGAAAATTCATAGGAATAAATAAGCTTTTAAAATATATTAAAATAAAATATATTAAAACAGTTATTTTAATCTAATATTATTGGTTTTGCTGTATTTTTGATTAAAAAAAAATACATATTTTGTGTGCAAAAGCTAAAAAATATGTAATTAAATGGAATGTTCATATTTTTTTTTATTCATTTTTTTATTTCACTGTCTGTTTCAGTTTATACTTCACATTTAATTTATTTTTGTTCGGCTCTTTAAAGGGCATTTGATGGTCACATATCCAGACAGCGTATCGCTTCAAAGGATAATAAATGAGCACGCGGACTTCATTAACACACACTCAAAACTCAAGGCTATATACACTCCATTTGAACATGTGCACTAGCGCTCAATGCCATTATATTCACGTGCCTTTCTGATAGCTGAGCTACACCTAGAATGAGCTTGTTTTCCAAATTCATGCTTGATTTGCCCTGTAAATCAAAGAGACTGACGCATCAGTTTGAGATCAGGTTTAAAAAAGCCATCTATAGGAATTATTACTAAATAAAATGTTACAGAAATAAATAAACATATTATAATAATCGGTATACAGAAATATGCCCTACTATAGAATAGTGGTATTATTACTTGGAAATTTTTGTATCTAGCAATAACACTGCAGCTATGACTCAGAAAACTCCTATTACATAACAGCAAGATAAGACGCGAGATGGGATGCTTTCCAATTTTGTTTTTCTTTTTTTCCCTCTCTTTATGAGAAACATTTGTGAAATATTCCTCGTTGGTGTGTATTTAGATTTTCACAGAGGGAGGTTTAATCTCCTTTCAGCCATGTGATCAGCGGACACCAGATGACAGATTTGAAGCAGAACATCGCCTACGTAATACAGCCACGCTGACAGACAGACACAACAGAGCAGCAGAGCTTCACAGCCCCATCTCTCCTCTAATTGCATTCACGCTCAAAACCCCTTGTGATTCTGCGTAGCCATTTGTGCTTTGGCAGAGAGAAACTGGAATTTTTGAGATAAAATAATAAGAAATGGCATTCTCGTCAATATAAACCCTCCGTGTCATAACACAATGCCAACATGTTTGTTCATGTCATTGGCCAAAGTCAGTTGACATCATCATCAAACGTGTGAGGCAGTAAGTGCGAATGAGTCACTCCATCCAGAAGGGGTTTTCCACATGCAGGGGATTCAGTGGCCTCAGCCTCCTTTGTTGGGTCTGTCACGTGGCCGTTTACCCAGCTCTACAAGCTCATCTAATGTTTTAATCACACCAGAGCTTCAGTGTTTCACGCTGGAGATCCCCAGAGCGAAAATCACAAATCACAAACACGCGCGCATGCTTTTACCCATTTAGAAAATTCTCACAACGGCCACAAGCTCAGTCAGCCGACTAGTGTCGTCTAGCCTGCTGTCACCACATATGTATAACACGAGGAAGACACTGCCATGTTCTAATGTTTGCATCAGCGAAATGAACCAAAGCTGCGCTTTTGTTGTGTAATACAGCTGAATATATGAATCCCATTATCATTAGGTCTCTCTATTCAGATTACGCTGATTTCATTCAATACATTTGATGTGCTCAAAATCCTGTAGACCTGAAAAAAATCCATCCTGTTTTTTTTTTGCTACAGTTACAGAATGCATGCATTAATCTTGTGGTAAATTGATGGCATAATTGTGATATATTATGACGTGGTAACCTCTCAGGCTCTGTCTTTGACCTTTGAGGGTTGTTTAAAGAGTTGTGTGTGCGTCTGTCACATATGTGTATGTCACTTCACATGCTTTGCTTACATACTCAACAGTGTATTTGGTGGAAATCTTGGTTGTTGCCCTTGAAAGACTGAATATCCATTTACCAGGTAACTGAAAGTGTGCCAGAAGTGTGCTATCATCAGTATCAGATTCAATGTTGGGTTGAATAATGGATGTAACCAAGTGCCAGAATTACAACGCTGTAAGGGAGTTTAAACTAGTGGCCCCTGGACTATCTGATTTAAAGACTACATTATGATGGATTCTGAGTTTTACATATAATATTTAAAATAAATTGTGTCTCATTTTTGTTTCTTGAGTTACAATTAAAACTATCTAACTGCCAGCATTTATAGCATTATGTAGCTATATAACACCACAGTTTAATTGCCAGGAAATTAATGATGAAATACATACATTGAATACTATGTCAATTTTGGTAGACATGACTGCCAAATATAAAAATGTAAATAAATACTAGATATCTGGAATGTCTAAAATATCTTGACATATTCTAAACAATATGGACTCCTTTGATTCTACCCTGTATTTGTTCATCAATAAATGAATTTAAATGTTGCAATAAAAAGATTACTTGTAGAGAATTGTCTATATATTCTTTGACCACAATGAAATAATGCCTCAACGTGAAATATTTGCCCATAACATTTAGAGTTTCGCCTAAATATCATATCCCCCTTGGTTTAACCGACATATACTTAGTAAAGACACAGTAACAATACAATAACAGCTAAAGTATACCTGCTGGGAAGAAAAGAAGTGTTACTTTGTCCATAGTAAGGTCCATATTGTTATTTTCTTTCATTTTAGCTTTTTAACCAAAATATCATATATTATATAATTATCTTCAAGATTTAATAGTAAACTCAAATTAATATATTGCTAATAATCTGAAAATTACACAGAAGTAGTGACATTCATAAAAAAAACTGTGCAAGGTCTATAGGCTGCAAACTTTTGTGAATGGGTGAAAGGGTGTTGTTTACAAATACAACTGACCTTCTTTGTCTCTGGTGACAAAGGAACAAACATCCTGTTCATGTTAAATTAATGGGCACAGTTAATATTGTTACTCTGGAAATGGACTATAATTAAATGATGATGTGATTTAGAAGTTACAAATAGAAAATGGAATACAGTCAGATACGATCTCAGTCTCAGGATTAAGCAAATCTCTTAATATGGAGTTTAATCCAATCACAAAGATTCACACCTATGACCATCAGTAAATTCTGTTACAAATATGTGAATTGAAACTTCAAATCAAAGTATCTAAGTAAAAATTTTCATTTTAACATGAAATGCTTATATTTTTGTATTAACTCACTTTGGTACTGCCCAAACAAAGATAATTTTTAAAAAGTTTTGTTGTAACAAAACCACTACACGTGTTTCCAGCACTTGGTTTGTATACATTATATAAATGTGCAACCAAAACCCAAACTAAATGTTTTAGATTTACATGTTCGTAACTTGTAATCTAATGTTACATTAGTCTCTCAAACAGACATGGGGAGAGAAAAGTGACTTGTGCTTCTAAGGTACAGTGAGGATCATGCATATATATTTGATGTAGCTGTGGAGCTCAACTTGACCTTAACCTTGGCCTAGTGGTAAGTGACCTAATGACCAACGGATACTGTAATCCAAGGAGTACATTTCCCTCAATTTCATCCTTTAGTTACCACTCAAATTAACGTCAACTAAGAGTACAAGACATGAAACAAAATTAGGGAACATGTTATGTGGCATATGTTTCATGAATTATGCACAAGAGTATTTTGCATATTCTAGTGATCACCTACGGTGTGTTGACCTCTTTGTCTTGGTTCGAAAACATTCCCGTGCATTATTGAGCTTAAGACAAGATTCAGTGGAAGCATGTAATATCACAAGTGTTATAATTTAACATTTTACTTTAGATTGAGAGATTCAAGACATTAATCAATTGAATTACTAGCCCATCATACTAATGTGACGAGTCAAAATAGTTATCTCTCAGCTGTAAGCAACCAATGGGTTGTTAAGCATCTCTATCCCAAACAAAATCAGTCCACCCACATGTAAGTCCTAGTCAGAAAGTAGATCTAAAGCATCAACAATTCTCACCCTCAGATTTACTGACCCTTTGGACCTTTCATAGGTGAACCACCACAGACTGTGAGGGTTAAAGTGATTCAAAAGGTCTTTAGTGTATGAAAAAAAAAAGTATGACATTATTTCATGCAGATCAGGAAAGCAATATTTAAGCAGCTTACCAGTTGGGAGCTTGTGACGATTCTCCAATAGCCACAGAAAGAGTTTGGCAAAGTTGCAATTGCACAACCAGGGGTTCCCTTCCAGGCGTATCACCCGCAAAGAAGGCAACTGGCTCAACACCCCAACGTCCAGGCCAGAGAGGGCATTCCTCTCCAGCTCGAGCTCTCGTAAGGAGGTGAGGCCCGCGAAGGCGTCCTTGCTGACCATATTCAAATATGGATTGTTACCCAGTCGTAGCTTGATCAGACTTCGGGATTCCCCGAAAGTTCCCGAGGGGATCTCAGTCAAGTTGTTGCTTCCCAGGTCCAGGTAGACCAGTCTGGAGGACGTGCTCAGAGTCCCAGGCTCCAACCTTGTTAGGGAGTTATTCCTCATGTCCAGGTACACCAAATCACTGTAGAGAACCAGGAAATCAGAAGGGATCCAGGGAATCCAGTTGTTAGACAGAAGGAGTCTCCGTACGTCCAAAGGGATGGAGTCTGGAAGACGGGTGAGTCCTTGACCTGTGCAGTCCACGGTGTGATGGTCTGGACACAAGCAGCTGGATGGGCAGTTGTACCCCCAAGTTAACAAGGTAGAGGATAGCAAGGCAAGGAAAGGCTGAAACCAGCGAACACATGAGAACATTGTCAAGAGGGTGCGAGGTGAAGGGGAGATTGGGGGGGATTAAGAGAGGGAGGTTTGGAGAGGGGTAGAGGAGAGGGGATGAGGTAAAAGGTAAGGGGGCGAGATACTAGGAAAGGGGACAGGGGTGCATCTGGAGATGACAGGAGTCAGGGTTGTCGCGAAGGCATCTTTCCTTGTCTCTTAGATTGCAATCTACAAAGGCTCGAGCAACAGCAAGCGGCTACAAAGACACGGAGCTCTGTTTTCCACGAGATCATGTAGCAGGCAGTGTGGGTCGTGTGGCAGCCCGCTGACTCTGAGCATGAAAGGGGAGGAGAGACAGCGATCGAGAGAATGTGGGGAAGAGAGAGAGCGAGCAATGCAAGGGATTAGCAGAGAGGTAGACAGAGACGAGTGAACCAGAGACTGGGAAGCGCTGGGGGTATGGAGAGGGGAGGGGAGTGTGACGACTGAAGGGGAGGTGTAGCCCACTCGGTTTACCCACAGTCGAAAGGGAATTCTGATTCTTTAATTCAAATGTACACTATGTGTTGATCTGTATCTTGGTCCATACGCTTCTGCTTTTGATTTCGTGCCAGCTGAACTGTGGTGCCCATAGCACATTTGACCAAAGGCTGTGGTTGTAAGTCTAATTCCATCCTTGATAAACGGCTAATGACTTGTTGGCAACAGATTTGGCTTCTTTTCTCTTGTCCTCCGATTCAGTCGGTGTAGTACATAATTTTATATTCTGGCTCCATTGCCATGGTGATGGATGTGACGATTAACATGGGGCTGTGTGCATACAGATTACTGCCCTGAAAGTGAGAGATGGTGACTGTGAATAACTGTGTGAACCTCAGTGAAGATGAACATTGCATGCTACAAATCAGAAATTGCATGCAAAACCTTCTGACCTCGTCACAGCTGCACAACTCAGTCACACTTGTTTACGTCCTGAACATAATGGCTGTCCTGAAAATCGCAACGTTTTCAAAAAGTCCACATTTTATATGAATTGAGAGAAATACAAAAAGATTTTGACAGTACCTCTTCTCCAGTGCGCTCATGAAAGCGGTCATTACTCATCGCTTTTCCAGCTGTTGTTGTTTATTTTTGTCGCTCTGTGTTCTGAATTAATGTTTACTCCTGTGCTGCTGTAAATCTCCAGGCAAATAGAACACATGCTGTGACCACAGACAGCTTTCCTCCTACATCACACGCACTGGAGAATAGCATGGCACAGCCCAATGGAATTACACAGTACTCCCATAGGTCATATTGTAACCTTGACCTTTCAGGCAGGCATCACCGGGGGGGAGAAAGACTTCCCTTTGACCTTTTTCATATGGCACATCTTTGAAAAATATCAACTTGAAATGTTACTTCCTCCGGTCTCCCTGTAAAAGAAATAAATGTCAGGTTCATTAGTGCAAAGGAGGGTATGGTACAGGATATCTTCTCAGTAGGGTATTTGGCAGTGTCAGGAAAGCCGTGCAGATTTTCCATTTACAATTAAAGTCTGGCACATGAATAAATTATAAATATCATGAGCAACATACTGTTTGACACGGTTGGGCTAAGGATGGAACACAACAGGAAAGGACACAAACAAAAGGTAATGCTACTTACTACGATTTGAAAATGTGGCTTGCGTGCAAGACAATAAAATGCCAACACTCTCTCTCAACCAATTCGTATGTATTTTACGAGGTGGCTAATTCGTACAAATTTGTATGACCTCACTCATGCGATTTTTGTACGATTTGTCTAAACCCCACTGACAGGAGGATTTAGGGGCGGGGTTAGGGGTAGGTAATTCGTACAATTTCATACAAATTGGGGAACTCCTAAAATACATATGATTCGTCGTACGAATTCATATGAATTATCCACCTTGTAAAATATGTACAAATGGCCAGGAGATTGGGTTGAAAATGCTGATAACTTTGTGTGCCTTGCTTTGGCAGGGTTGAGTTGATTCTTTTATAGAACCAAACTATTCATCGTCAAGGAAGGTGTGTGACAGGGCTTAGTGGAGAAGATCATCCAGCTCAGATTTTCTCACCAGGGTCTTTAAAGAGAAACATGAGATAATCTCATATACACATTCACACACTGCAAGAAGACCATGTGCCAGCGCCCCCAAAAAGAACACCTGTCAGCCTCGGCTGAGGACATGGTGACACACTTTCCTTCCAGGTGCATTCTGGGCCCTCACTCCGGATGATCCTCACCAACATACCCAAGAGCAAGATACTGTCACCCTACTGAACCTAAGCCATGGTGAGACAACTGGCCACAAAATAAATAATGGGAAAAAACACCAATAGTCACAAAATATGAATGTCTCGGAAACTAGGACACCCACTTGAATGCACAGCATCGAAGTCCAGACTATGAGGGATCAACGAAACTGGGCCAAGTCATTAAAGCACTTTCAATCACAACAGTACTGACAAATTCAATTTATGTGGATATAAGTGCACCATGGTATATGTAGAATTACAGGTGCTGGTCATAAAATTAGAATATCATGAAAAAGTTTATTTATTTCAGAAATACCATTCAAAAAGTTAAACTTGTATATTAGATTCATTCATTACACACAAGACTGATATATTTCAAATGTTTATTTCCTTTAATTTTGACGATTATAACTGACAACTAATGAAAGTGACAAATTCAGTGTCTCAGAAAATTAGAATATTGCGAAAATGTTCAATATTGAAGACACCTGGTGCCACACTCTAATCAGCTAATTAACTCAAAACACCTGCAAAAGCCTTTAAATGGTCTCTCAGTCTAGTTCTGTAGGCTACACAATCATGGGGAAGACTGCTGACTTGACAGTTGTCCAAAAGACGACCATTGACACCTTGCACAAAGAGGGCAACACACAAAAGGTCATTGCTAAAGAGGCTGGCTGTTCACAGAGCTCTGTGTCCAAGCATATTAATAGAGGGGCGAAGAGAAGGACAAGATGTGGTAGAAAAAAAGTGTACAAGCAATAAGGATAACCGCACCCTGGAGAGGATTGTGAAACAAAAAACATTCAAAAATGTGGGGGAGATTCACAAAGAGTGGATTGCAGCTGGAGTCAGTGCTTCAAGAACCACCACGCACAGACGTATGCAAGACATGGGTTTCAGCTGTCGCATTCCTGAACGAGACAGCATCAGAAGCGTCTTGACTGGACTGCTGCTGAGTGGTCCAAAGTTATGTTCTCTGATGAAAGTAAATTTAGCATTTCCTTTGGAAATCAAGGTCCCAGAGTCTGGAGGAAGAGAGGAGAGGCACATAATCCATGTTTCTTGAGGTCCAGTGTAAAGTTTCCACAGTCATTGATGGTTTGGGGTGCCATGTCATCTGCTGGTGTTGGTCCATTGTGTTTTCTGAGGTCCAAGGTCAACGCAGCCGTCTACCAGGAAGTTTTAGAGCACTTCATGCTTCCTGCTGCTGACCAACTTTATGGAGATGCAGATTTCATTTTCCAACAGGACTTGGCACCTGCACAGACTGCCAAAGCTACCAATACCTGGTTTAAGGACCATGGTATCCCTGTTCTTGATTGGCCAGCAAACTCGCCTGACCTTAACCCCATAGAAAACCTATGGGGTATTGTGAAGAGGAAGATGCAATACGCCAGACCCAACAATTCAGAAGAGCTGAAGGCCACTATCAGAGCAACATGGGCTCTCATAACACCTGAGCAGTGCCACAGACTGATCGACTCCATGCCACGCCGCATTGCTGCAGTAATCCAGGCCAAAGGAGCCCCAACTAAATATTGAGTGCTGTACATGCTCATACTTGTCATGTTCATACTTTTCAGTTGGCCAACATTTCTACAAATCTTTTTTTTTGCATTGGTCTTAATTGATATTCTAATTTTCTGAGATACTGAATTTGGGACTTTCATTAGTTGTCAGTTATAATCATCAAAATGAAAGGAAATAAACATTTGAAATATATCAGTCTGTGTGTAATGAATGAATCTAATATACAAGTTTCACTTTTTGAATGGTATTACTGAAATAAATCAACTTTTTCATGATATTCTAATTTTATGACCAGCACCTGTACATGGCCACATATTCAGTACAGATTACAGGATTTATTGTACTTTTGGTGTGGTTTGTTGTGGTGGCTAATTCCACTGGAGTTAAATAAACACCAGCTAATGAAGTGATACTACAGTTATCAGATGGGCATGACACAGTTTGATCATGTTTCAAAGATTAGCAACTTTACTTGGCCCCTATTTGTCAAGACCGTGAGTGCAAAACTGGTGTCCAGCAAGCTACCTAAAACATTTAGCACCACCAAATTAGTTGAAAAGTGTTTCCAGAACACTCCCCATGTCTGCCATTGGTGGGATAGTCACAAATCACCTGCAAAATTGAATTTATGAATGACAATTTAGAAGGAACAACCACTGGCAAAGAACAGATGGTCTGAATTCAGGCTCCACACAGAAGCATCCAGATCACAGCCCAAGGTTTTCTAATCTTTTTAATACTACAGCTTGAGAAGTTTATTCCCTCTCTCTCTTTTTCTCTCACACACACACACACACACACACAGAGTATTGACTGCTCAGTAATTTGTTTGCTCTCTGGGTGACCATAGAGGATGCCATCAAACCAAGACTGGGCTGGATGACAGGAAGCGCAAGGCTTTAGTTCAACTGGCAGACCAGGTCAAATGCCAATGGCTTTTGAGGGATGAGTTTACATGCCTGCAGAAAACACTTTCCAAATGAACTACAGGAGAATAAAAGGTATAAGGGAAAAAAACTTACCAAATTAGTGGCATTTTAAAAAAAACTGAAATCTGGGAGCAGATCAAGTATGGGTAATATTTGCAAAATATTGAGAGGCCTGTGACAAACTTGTTTAAAGATAATACAGCAGCATGCCATAGCAGAAGCACATTAATCCAAGAAGAACATGGAAACATTACTTTGGACAAAAAAAAGTAATTAACAAAGTTAAGAAATAAATACAAAAACATTAATCATAGAAAGCATAAAATCAAACATTCAGAAATGATGTATTCTGTTAAAAATAAAATACTAATAACATATAACTTTTTGACATTTTGTGGTTTCTCCAGTAGTTGTGCTGCTACAGTAGATATGCTTCTAACAGCATGTTAACAGACCTCATTTTGCAGCCTACAACGCCCCCTGGTGGTCTGGAGCAATGCAACAACACAAAATAACCATTCAGACTTTAGAATCATGCTGCAAAAAATAAAATACTTATCACATGACCCATGACACTGACCCTTGCTCCATATTTTATTGAAGAAAAACATAACGGGCCACAAATGTTCTTTCATAGAAAATAAACCAATAGCAATACTACAAATTATTTAACCGTAACATCATACACAGGGTTACAGTAAATGTACATTTATACAAAATCCAGAGCCTCCTGCTTCACTCACAGTGGTCATGGTGGACAGTACAGTGTGTGTGTGTGTGTGTGTGTGTATGATGGGTCAATACCAATGAAAGTGAGTGCATACTATTGTATGCATGTGCATGGCCTAATCCACAGTCATTTTTACCACAAAGAAATGGATCTTTTATCAAATAGAGAGTAAAATGGAAAAAATTGCCACATTACAATTAAAAATGGTAAAAAAAAATTACAAAGTTATACATAAAGGTATTTTCTAATATATTAACATATGTACATTCTTTTCATACAACTTTATGTTCTGTCATTATGGTAATGACATATTAAAAAAAAAAAAAAATCACGACAGTCCACTGAGCCTTAAATTTTTTTATTCCCTTTATAAAGTTGATTCCTGGTGCTTTCGTGAATTGTTAAAATTTCAATTAAAAGGGAAAGAAGAAATGGTTTTGCAATAATAATGATGTTGCTAACACAACATTGCACTTTCAGTTTACATTTTACTATAGAAATTTGGCCAACACTCTGAAAAAATGCAGTTTAATGTAAAATGAAAGCATGGAATATATTTACCTAAATATTGCAGCACATAACTATTAGCAGTTATGAGTTTGTCAGGCAAAGCAGCCTGTCTCACATTAAAAGTCAGTACGCCTACGGAGGAAAACAAGGTCGGTAAAAAAGGTGTTAGTGCTGAGAGAGAGAGAGCGAGTGAAACAAAAATATGTGAGATTCAGACCTATTAAGAAAGTGAACAAGAGTATTTCTATACAAGTGTAAAGTGTTTAGACGTGGAAGACCAGTCAACAAGTTGATAGGAAGCACATTCACTTTAGAGAGACGGTGTCACAGTGTCAAAAGTGTCAACTCAACAACTATTTTGGGTTAAAAATGTGCTGTGCTCCAGGAAGAGCAACAGACTAGAACTGCTTATCAACCAACACTGTATATACTGAAAACAACAAACAAGCAAGCATGTATTCTGCAAAGTACTTTACAATAATGATGAATATGTCATGAAGTTTAATGTATCAAACATGTCAAAGATATATAAGAAAACATATATGGTCAGTGAAGCCTTTTCACTTAGTCCAAGCTCATACTGTCAAAATGACCTTTGCCACAGCACTATAATTCAGATAAACTGCACACATCTATACAAATAAGAGAGCATATTGATGTTAAAATTCACAAAACTGACAGACTTTTTTTATGTGTCTTTAGGTCTCCCTCTTTTGATCTCGTTCTTTAATTTCGTAAGCTGCATTTTGCGTGTGCAGTGCTTCAATTGTGGCAAGAACGTAATACTATTTCATGTGGACAGCAAAACTTCTACAAATAGGGTTCAAAACAAGGCCCAAAAATGAAGTTGGACAGGCCAAATCCAAATTTCAAGGGAGAGACAGGGACATTTAAAGTGTTCAAAACTTGCTATTTTTATGTTAATCTTATGTTAGATAATAGCTTTTCAAACATCTAATAATTCTTACAACAAAAAACATGGGATTAGCGCCTCTAATGCTTTCAAAAAAGTAACTGGGCAACAAATTGTACCCTATTTGCGAAGTGCCAGTATGCATATATACACACACATAATTATATATGTATACATATACATAAATTGTTGAAATATCGAAAGAAAAATGTGGGGGGAAAACTTTTTCAAAACATGACATTTGATGAAAAATTAACACTTAGGAACACTTACTATTGGGCTAAAAAATAAACATCAAATTAAATCCGGCATGCACCTCTATTATATTCTGTCGGCAGGCTCTGTAAAGAAATCAGCACATGAAGTGCTTTCGATATGTGACAAGAACATCTGTAGTACAACACTGGTGCATGATTATATGGTTAATTGGAAAGTATTGGTGTTAAAAAGTATAAAACAAATAAATAAAACTCATGAAGAAAATAAAACATATCACATTACTTTGTACAAAAAAAAAAAAAAAAAATACTGAACCAGTACTGGCTGCTTTGCCAACTATTCACATAGTTCTATAATAGTCCTCATATTGGCAAATTCTGCCAGCACAAGATCCATCACATGGATCATTCCTCATCATACATGAGCATCACACATGTATACTTGTTTCTTCTTTATTTCTTGCTATTAGTCCATTGTCCATTTCAGATGCACACCAAAACAAAATTTGACATTTTAAATGATCTTGTCAATACATTTCTGGTGAATATGGTTGAGAACCAAATCATTTCAAAGAGTAAAGGGGCTACAGTATATATAATCAAAATCTGATTTAATCTCATTTAATGAGACTGCAGATTTACCCAAAAAACAGCCAAAATAATGTGTAAGTGGCTACATTTACATGCATGAACAACCTTTCCAACACTTTTATTCTGCATATGGAAATGCCATGAATAAATTTATACCCAATATAACACTATCATAAAATGGTGACTGCATTTTATTCTTATTCTGTGAACTGACATCTAATATTTAAATTTTAATGGGTGCACTTTATAAATGCTTTTTTAAATGGACCCAGAAAGTGCTCAGAAATATTTTCATTTGTTGATTTTAGAACGAATGCAAGAATAGTTACTCGGCAGGTGATTTGCAGGTAATCGATAGCACATTTCATAATGTAACAATAGAGAAAGCTGCTTAGAGCAAGGAATTTACATACAAAAGGCGATTATTTTTATGCAAAGGGTATATTTAACGAGGCCGCCACCTTAAATTAGAAATGTATTTTTAAATGTCTATTAAATAATAGATATATCAACATGAGAGTCTTTTATGTGGTTTATTAGAAATACTGCAAAGTCAGAGATAATACTGGAACATAAATGTGCATGTAAATGCAGCCAGAATGACATTTATGGATAATTTTGGCCATTGCAAAGACTACAGCTTGCCTTCAGTGTGCTGGTGCTGTATCAAGACCATAGCGGTCTTACGGGGATCTGTTCTTGATCATCCCCAGAGAAAGTGACTACTGCTGGTCTCTGGACACAGGGCTCGCTGAGGGGGACGTCTTTCTGTGAGAAGATCCACAGGGGTCTGGTGTGCACAGGCTGGTCCCATCCTCCACTCTTACGAATCAAACCTCCACTGACTGGATCTGGTTCATTTGGGCTCGCATCATCTGCACACTGTTGAGAATCTTCTTCTGGTGGCCTGCTAGTATGACTCCCACCCTCAGAATGTCACTGTGAGGACAGATAGAGGGTGTCAGAGAAGCGACTGCATAATGTCACAGTCAAAGAATGATCTAAGCAGACAAGACTATCAATCAAATTTCTAGTTATAGGTTTCTGGTGGCTATAGCATCTGGTTCTGTAACTTAGTCATGAAAATGATCGATTTGAATCTGCTGAGCTGTATGGAAGATAGCGAAAACATACTCCATATTCAACTGAGACACGGCTTCAAAGGTAGTGAGGTCTTCATTGGCAAAGTTCTCTTTGTACTGGCCCATTTTGATGGCGTCCAGCCATTCATCCACTGTGCTGAAGCTGGAGAAGTCTGGTGTGCTGCGGTCCAGCAGAGGTAGATGTACGCTGTAAAACACTTACAGAATCAACATCACATATGGGACTTAAATCATGAGTATTCAAAAATGGATTCTGTTTAATTATAAGAAATATTGCTAACACCACCTGACCCAGTTGAGCAAATTAAAAATGACAAACTACATCTGTAACATGCACTCAAAACAGCAATACTGTTAAATATTAATACAATTTAAAATAACTGTTTTCTATTTTAATATATTTTACAAATTTATTCCCGTGAAGCAAAGCTGAATTTTCAGCAGTCATTACTCCAGTCCTCAGTGCCACAGAATCCTTCAGAAATCATTCTAATATTGATTTGCTAATCAAGAAACTTTAATGATTTTTTTTAAATAGAAAGTTTAAAAGAACACTTATTTGAAATGCAATTTTAACATTATACATATCTTTACTGTCACTTCTGAACAACTTAATGCATCCTTGAATAAAATATTAATTTACAAATTAAAAGAAAACTAATCTTACTGACCCCCCAAACTTGTGGATGGTAGTGTACATTAAAAAGTGTGACAAAAATAAAGCATAAAGCAAATAAAGCATAAAACATTGGTGAAATGGGAGTCTTTTATGGACAAATCATGACCTATTTTTGAAACCTGTGTATTCTTATAAAACAATATAACTTTGTTTGCCCATTAACATTAGTTGTTACTTTTCAGTCTTTATATTTGTTATACTTCTTTGTGTATTATATACTATTATGTATTATAATATTATGTAATGTATATTATGTATAATATTATATAATATTGTGTTTCTACCCGCCTTTTAAAAACTTGTGCGGTAGAACTTACTCTGGTTTGGTGCACACTTTTCCAACGTTCACTGGATTTACACAGAGTTCCTGCACTTTGGAAAAATTCTGTGATTACCCCAATCCCTAAGAAACCACACCCATCTGAGAATAAGGATTATAGACCTGTAGCAATAACTTTGATCATTATGAAATGTTTTGAGAAATACATGGTCACCTTACTGAAAAATGAAGTGACACCACAGCTAGATCCATGGCAGTTTGCCTATAAGCAGGGAAGGAGCATGGAGGATGCAGTTGGAGGTATCACTCATTTAGTTTTGAAGCATCTGGAGGACACTAAGGCATATGCACGCCTCCTTTTTATTGATTTTAGTTCAGCTTTTAATTCACTACAGCCTTATTTACTGTTGGATAAATTAAAGAAGATGCAGGTAAATCCATTAATTATTAAGTGGTACTTTTCCTTTTTAACAAATAGAACACAACAGGTAAAGGTTAATAGGACAATATCGTATTCCAACTGTATTAGTACAGGAGCCCCACAGGGATGTGTGAGCTCCCCAGTCCTCTTCACATTGTACACAAACTGTTGTGTGAGGAAAACCACCAATAATTATGTTGTAAAATTCAGTGATGACACAGCCATACTTAGTTTGTTATACAAAAACCAAGATATATCATCTTATCATGATGAAATTAAACAGTTTGTGGAGTGGTGTGATGCACACCATCTCGTTGTCAATGTGAAGAAAACCAAGGAGATGATTTTTGATCCCAAGTTAATTGGAGATCACAGTCCAGTTTTTATTCATAATGTTCCTATTATGCAGGTGTCCTCTTACAAATACCTCGGTATTCATATTGAGTGTTCATTGACATGGAATGTCCACGTTGAAAGCTTACAACCGAGACTGTATTTCTTGAGAAGGCTGAGACTCTTTGGTGTTAACAGTAAGATCATGTGGTTGTTCTATCAAGCTGAACTGGAGAATGTGATTCGTTATGGTATTCATCTTTGGTATGGTAACTTGACAGCGCAGTTAAAGACTAAGCTTACACAGCTTATTCGAATAGCCATGAAGATTGTGGTCATGAAGGAGCATTCTTATCTCAAGACCCTGTATGAAACATCAGTGCTTAGGGAGGCATACAAGATCTTAAATGACAATGCACATTTTGAATCCAGAATTTGAACCGTTACCATCAGGAAGGAGATTTAGAATGCCAAGGTGTAGACTTAATAGGTTTAAGAATTCATTCATTCCTTCGGCAACTAAGGCACTAAACAGTAGCATGTGATTTTTAATTTTTTTTTTTAATTAATGTTTTATTGAGATAGTTGTTTATTTATGTGTGTTATGTATTGTTTAAATATGGTGATGCAGTGGCTGTTTTTGGAATAAAATCTCTTACCCTGAAGAGAGAGGGGTGGTGGCCTTCAGGCTGCCAGGATTACGGATCATCTTATCCAGAGTGTTTACAGTCTGACTGAATTTCGGACGGTTGTTTCGGTCCTTCTGCCAGCAGTCCAACATTAGTTGGTGCAGTGCATTTGGACAGTCCATAGGAGGGGGTAACCTATAATCCTGTTCAATAGCATTTATTACCTGGATTGATGGGAAGATAAATTACTTATTAAGCAATACATCAATATAACAATACAATAAACATTTTAAACATGTTCTTGTATGCACTTTCATATGGTGTTTAATGACATTGCTTGTCCACTAGGGGACATCCTTATCCAGGCCTTCATGAAAAAAGCTAGATGAAAACCATCATCTATAATCATCAACATATAAGAATTGATTTCATACATCTTGATTGCTCAGGTCCCAGTAAGGTCGCTCTCCATAGGACATGACCTCCCACATTACGATCCCATAGCTCCACACATCACTCGAGGATGTGAACTTCCTGTATTGAATGGCCTCAGGAGCAGTCCATCGTATTGGAATTTTCCCTCCCTGTGTGGACATTGAATTTAGTTAGGAATATTTCATTAGCATGAAGTATTAGGTGCTGCCACATAGCATTAGGCCACATGACCCATTAAACACACACTCACCAGACCGCTTGTGTATGTAGGATCTGACGTGTCATCTTCCAAAAAGCGTGAAAGCCCAAAATCGGATACTTTGCAGACTAGATTGCTATTAACCAGGATGTTGCGGGCGGCCAGATCACGATGTACGTAGTTCATGTCACAGAGGTACTTCATGCCAGCTGCAATGCCACGCAGCATGCCAACCAACTGGATGACAGTGAACTGGCCATCGTTTTGCTGAGATGTCATACAGAGAATACAGAAATATGAAATATATTAAAATATAATCAAATTATGCGTTTAAGACAGAGGATACACGTGTTTCTTCTCTGGATTAAGTAAAAAAAAGCATTTCTAACGTTTTTAAATCAGCCTTTCTAACAAAACATCTTTGTTCTGTGAGCTTGTGTCACAATCTTGTGGCGAAACATCTGGACTTCAGTCCAGCTGTGCCTCTCGGCAGACACATCTGGGCCCTGCCCAATGGGATCATGAGTCAGTTAAAAGCAGCACAAGGACAAGTACCATCACACACTGTGAAATAAAAAGCTTAAATAAATTGGTTTTAGGACAATGTGTGGGCAAAAAAATAGTTATTTTTTAATTAGGTGCCAAAAATCTAAATTTACAAAGTTAAAACCCGATGTAGCATGAAATCACGATTAAATCGCAGGTGCAGCCTAATTAAAGGTGCACTCAATTTTTTGACCTTAAAAAAAAGAAGAAAATCACTACAGTTCAAAAGTTTGGGTTCAATTGATTTCTTGGGTTTTAGAAATAATGCTTTTTTTTCAGCAAGGATGCATTAAACTGATCAAAAGCGATAGTAAAGATATTTATAATGTAACAAAAGATTTCTCTTTCAATATCTTTTAAACTTTCCATTCAGTTTCATGTTTTTGACAGAAATTTTAAGAACAGTTTTCAACATTTATAACAATAAGAAATGTTTGTTGAGCAGCAAATTCGCATATTCGAATCATTTTCGAAGGATCATGTGACACTAAAGACAGGAGTAATAATGCTGAAAATTCAGCTTTGCCATCACATGAATAAATTAAATAGTAAAATATATCAAAATAGAAAAACAATTATTGTAAATAATAAAAATATTTCATAACGTTTCTACTGTAATTGTGATCCAATAAATGTAGCCTTGGTAAATACTGTATAAAAGTGTATTGTAGTGTTAATGAATGAATTGTGTTAATATTGCTTTAGAATAATGTTTACAATCATGTATACTTAAATAAAACAGCCATATCATAAAATTTGTTATATTCTACATAGAGCGGGTCACCTCTTGGTGGCAGGTGTGTTGAGATTACATAAACAGCCGAATTTGACTGCCACTGGACAATTTTAGTGTGAAACCAATTAAAGATGGTTAACTGTGAAAACAGCATTTGAAGAGTTTATTTGCAAAAACAGACAACTTCGTTTTAAAAAAAAATCTGAATTTTTTTTACTGTTTTATTCTGTTAGCTGTGTTTTTTTAAAGTTATTTATTCACCTAATCAAAATACCCCAATTGCAGTTTGAGTGAGATTAATTGGAATGCACAATGGAAAACCCTGATTTCTGAAAACTGTTAAAAACGGAGTAATCTGTTTTCGCAGATTAACTCTTCATTTCTAAAATGGCATCGGTAGCTGAAAACATTTTTTGCATGATACTGCTTCCACACCACTAGGTGTCAGTAAGTCCAAGACAACTTATAAAATTTAAGCGCATGTTGCTGTTGTTATTTTCTTGCAGCAACACTGAAACTTACCCGAAGGAAGGAGTCCAGTGATCCGTTTTCCATGAATTCAGTGATGATCATTACTGGAGTGCTCTTGGTCACCACTCCTTCCAGGTGGATGATGTTGGGATGGTCAAACTGCCCCATGATGCTGGCTTCGCTCAGGAAGTCCCGCCGCTGCTTCTCCGTGTAGCCTGATTTCAGAGTCTTAATGGCCACCAGAATCTCCCTCTTCCCAGGAAGCCTGAGATTACCGCTGCATACCTCTCCAAACTCACCTAAAAAGTTCAATCATTAAGACCAGTTGATTGCACCTCAGGAAAAATAATTTATAATTCAATTAGATGAAAATAATTAAATTAGCAGCCTGGTTTACTAAAACTGTGTTGCTCCTTTAACAATAATTAAAGGTATGAACACATTAAAAGCTCCAGGCTTTTGCTAGATTGCACCTGCTTTCTAATTAATGCTTGATTTGCTTATATGCACTCGACTAACTAGATGAGATGCAAAGATGTTGGTTAGACTGCAAATCAGCACTCTATGCATATTGAAGTATTCCTAATTTATGTGAAAAGTGACATTCACCTGCACCAATGACTTGCTCGATTTTCACACAGGTCACATCTATTTCTTTGGCGAACTCGCGCACTGCCTCATTGGGATCCTCATATGTGAAAGGATCAATGTAGATCTTCATTCCTGGAGACACTTGGAAAAAGAAACAGGAGCTGCAGCGTATAGAAATATATTGCCTATACTCTAAAAAATTACATATTAATTATTCTTAAAAGATGGGATGGGAAAAAAACTTGACATTTCACTTGAAAATCAGATCACAAACTTAACACAAATGTCATTTTATTGTATTATTTTAGCATAATTATATTCTTATATATATATATATATATATATATATATATATATATAATTTATCCCAAATAAAAGTTTTTGTTTACATTATGTGTGTGTGTTGTGTCTACTTATGTATATATAAATACACAGAAATGCATGTATATATTTAAGAAAAATTATGTTATGTTTTTATATTAAATATATTTATATATAATATAAATTATACGAATATAAATATATACTTGTAAATACATGTAAATATTTTCCAAATATATACTGTATGTGTGTGTCTTTACATACATAATAAATATACACAGTACACACACACATATTATGAAAACAAAAACTTTTATTTTGGATGCGATTATAATCGTGATTAATCATTTGAAAGCACTAGTTTTTTTAAGGTTTTGTCCCATATCTCAAGAATCAGTGATGTATATTTATCTAATTAAATTGTCTATCAATATTATAATACCCATCAATGATACAGAATCATATAGCAAACAAAATAAATATTAAAGTTGGAGTATTCTGAGCATGTAAGCGCTTTTGGGAGAGGAAATTAAGTAAAAACATGCTGAGTCAACTAGCACATTTTATCAATGCCATATGAACCATTTCAATACACTGCAGTTCATAGTGTGGTATTGTGTGGTGAAATCTTCAAATTGTAAGTAAAGTTGTGCCGTGGTTGAAATGTTATGTTTATATGTGCTGTGCAGCAGTCCGCTGTTTTCATTTATTGACTTGAGCCTTGTTTAAAAAGATCAAGTAAATATTATAAGCACAAATGAAATATTATAAAGTCGCTGAATGGTTTACTCACTGTGGCCGCTGGTGTAATGCTGAAGCTTGTCCGTGTATTCAGATTCTGTCCTGTCACTGCCTCTCCTGATGAGACCCCAACAGGAAAAGAAGAAAAAGTCAGAAAAAAGGGGGCTACATTGCAACACTATTTCTTAGTTTATAAGAAAAAGAGGACATGAAACATCTGTTCAGTTTTGTGTATTCTATTCCAGATCATGGTAAACAACAGACTCACCGATTACAGACGATAATGAGCACAACCACAGCGATGAGAAAAACAACACCAGCAGCGGCAGAGCCGATTATGAGGGGCAGTTTCTCCTGCAGGCTGGAGTTGTACTCCTCTTCAGATGTACACATGGTGAACACAAAATCAGATCAGTTCTTGTGCCTTTGGGATTTTTAATTATAACATTTATTTTGGGGGGACAAAAACATCCTTTTGCATACTGTCTGTACTAAAACATTTCCTGCTTTAGCCAAAGACATTTCAGGTTTTGCAATAGAACAGCACACTTTAAATATGAAAATGATCATTTCAAATTCACAGAGGCATTTTTATCTAAATGTTGGAAGAAAGACAAGATACACACACAATATATTGCCATTCAAATATTTAAAGGTCGTTCAAAAGAATCAAAAGAACACCATTTATTGGAAATATAATTTTTTTTTTTACATTATAAATGTCTTTGATCACTTTGTGATCCATGTAATGCATCCTTCCTGAATAAAATATTTTTTTCAAAAACTTTCTTACTGACCCCAAACTTCTGAATGGTAGTTTACACAGAAATTTGACTCAATTTGTCTCAAATATTATATTACAGTATTATTGAAGTCTTGGTTCTGATTGGCTGACAAACCTTCTTAAGCTGTTGATTCATCTTCAGCAATTGACTGTCAACACTTTGTACATGCGTGACACCTTAATAATAATTAGTCAACAGTCACTTTCTGGATTTTGTCAGACATGCCACAGAATATTCTAATGCCAGCTCAACACAAATAAATGTGTTTCCAAGTAGCAAAGTGCTCCTTGCTGTCAAATGTTTCCATTTTCATCAAAGTGAACGTGGCTACATGTCTCAGATTAGTATTGAGAACAAGCAGCATGCTGTGATGGCTTGGCCACTGGCTCATGTTTCTGGCTTTGCCCTTGGCACATAGATCTAAAATTGTGGTTAAAGCGATTTAAGAGACCAGAAAGCAGTTTTTGCCAGATTGTAGCACCTGAAACATTTGACTATTAATTAGGAAAGTAGAAGAGCAAAATCAATGTGTCTAGTGCTAAATGTCTGTTAAAGTCCAATACCTTCAGTCATTGTTTGGAAGTACATCTTCCCACTTAAACGTCCAAAGCCCGCCACTGTTCTGGCCCGCACCTGGAACACATAGATGGTCCCCGGCTTCAGCCCCCGGATAACTGCTGTATTAGTCTGACTCCGCAGTAGAGAGGAGTTTGACTCTGCTGAATTCTGGATTTGAACCAAAGATCACATAGAATAAAATCCATACAGAAGCAATTAAAGTCATGTTTAGAATTATAAAATGGTCCATATTTTTGAATAAATCTCAGTGATTCAGTTTCATTTGCTTTTGCTGCTTGACCCATTTAGTTAATTTAAATAAGCAAAATGGAAGTCTACTAAATGCATTTTGTTGGGACTGCATTATCAATTTCATTAGCAAAACAAGATATACAGAAGTTCACAGACACACTGGAAATTGATTTGAGTGTTGTGTGTTAAACTAATATCATCTATTCATGTAATATATTTAATTTAGTTCTTTATTAAATTAAAATCACAGGCACTTCATGTGGCCTGAGCTCTAATTCCACCCTTAATTAATCTTAATTTAAGTTTGTATAAGAACATAACTAATTTATCCCCAAAAAAGGGATTTTTTAAAGTTCACCTCAACTGAATTTCATTGAATGTTTCTATTTTTTGAGAGAACAGCTGGACATTTCTGAGTGTGTTCGTATTTGATGACTTATTACCTTCTCATAATATTGCAGCTCATAGTCCAAAATGACTCCATTGGGCTGGTCTGGTTGGGACCAGGACAATGTGATACTGTCCACAGTTCGACTGACCTGATGCATGATTGACACAGCAGATGGAGCTGTAGAGAGGGTGATAAAAAAGGAAACAATTAAATGAGAAATAAATATTGCAGGATACATTAAGTGTGGAAGTTCATCTGAGAGTCTTTTCATGAAAACTAAGTTCATAATAAGGATTGCATTAGAGAGGTTTAGATCACCAAGCCAAGGCCCCTCAGTATGAGAAAAATGGTTTTCAGTAAGAACATTAAAATTCATATTGCATAATCCTTAATAGATCAAAAGTTAAAGTTAAAAATTATTCATTAAAACTTTTATTCAGCAAAGATGCCTTTAATTGGTCAAAAGTGAGAGTAAAGACTTATATTACAAAAGATGACTATTTCAAATGAATCTAGTTCTTTTGAACTTTATTCATCAATTAGTCCTGAAAAAGTATCAGTTTTCACAAAAATATTAATCAGCACAATGGTTTTCAACAGTGGTAATAGTAAGAAAAGTTTACTGAGCATCAACTCAGCATATTACAATGATTTCTGAAGGATCATGTGACACTGAAGACTGGAGTAATAATGCTGAAAATTCTGTTTTTCCATCCCAGGAATAAACTGCATTTTAAAATATATTAAAATAGAAAAATAAAAAAAGAGTAATTTTAAACTTTAATGATATTTTATAATATTACAGTTTTTATTGTATTTTCTGATGAAGTAAATGTTGCCTTGGTGCACATACAAGGGAATTTTTTCCAAAAATATTTAAATAAAAAAAATCTTACAGACCCTAAACTTTTGAATGGTAGTGTATAGGGACCTCTGGTTGAAAACTCTTGGTTTAGATAATGACTCTGGAGAGTTCACTGTTTTTGACATTTGGAAAGTACTGAAACAGCATATAAATTTCTTCCTAAGCACAACAGCATTTCCAAAAAAGATCAGCTATAACGTCGACAGTTCTGGAGCTCCCATGCTAACTGGCCACTGCGTTGCACTCACAGTCCTCTGGCATCCGTGCAGTTTTGGATATAGAGGAGCCATTATATCAACTGCAGCTCCAGGCTGACTACTAAAAGAAAGACTCTGGAAGCCCATGTAACACTTCATTATCATTTACAAGCTTAAAGAAGCAAAAGACAAGCGTGAAAGCTGGCAAACACTATGGCTGCTGGTAAAACTGCACTTGTGGTTTAAAGATCAAACAAATGACGGTGCCTTAAAGCCAATCGATGCCTTGAACAGGGTTCAGATGTAGCAGCGGGGTGGCGGAGTATATGAGGTTTGCTCCTGGCATGCTTGCTTGGGCTTGTAGGGAGGAAAGTGATTCTGTTTATATGCCAAATACTGATTCCCTAGACATGCGTGATAAAATATAATAGGTAAGACAATATCTGAGCATTTTAAGGCCATTTTAATTTTTTTTCAAAATAAATTGGTCAAATAAACGACACTGATACTCTTTCACGTGTGCCATCTCTGTATAATTATGGCTGTTAAGCCCAAAGAAAGACGTTTTATACATTGTATTTATAGTTGGCATAATGTTGATGGTTGATCGCTCAGAGAGTTCGAGGCCTCAGGTTGTTATGCTTTCTCTGTTGCCCATCAGAGCTCAGAAATATTAAGCACACAATGTTGTGTAAAAAATATGTCTTGTGCTATTTAGTTTCTCTGTAAACTTCAATCCTGAGCTTTGATTAAGTGTTTTTCCATGTGTTAGTTTCAATAGGCAGAACAGGCTCTGTGTCTTGATTTATTGCACTGAATGATGGGATGGTGTGTGAGGAGGATGGGATTGTTGAGAAGTTGAGCGTGCCATTGTGTATGTTGGAGAGATTCATCCAAACAACAATAGGAAAGACTGATGTGATTAGACTAACACTCCAAATAGGAAGACGAACCATTTTAAACAATCACGAATTTCAATTCCTCAGGCACATGTAACTTTTTGACCCCCATAATTTGTTGTTGATGACAGGACTACACCCTGGGAAAATATTAAAGACAAGTCAATGTCACTTTCATCCATCATTTATTCACACTTGTGTCTTTTGGAACCTGTATGACTTACTTTCTTCAGCGAAACAAAAACCAGAAGTTTCATGGAATGTTGAAGCTGCTCTTTTCTCAATGCAAAATTAATGGTGACCAGCAAGATTTTCAACTTAAATTTCAGTCTTTACCTCACACAAACTATTATATGGTTTAAGAAGACTTGGCATGTAGTTCACAAGTTGTATGGACCACTTATAATTTGATCCTCCAGAAACCATTCTAATATGCTGATTTTCTGCTCAAGAAACATTTATTATTATCAATGTTTAAAAGAGTTGTGCGGCCTAATATTTTTGTGAAAACCGCAAATAAATTCTTCAAAATAACAGCATTTATTTGAAGCAGAAATCTATTGTAACAAATGTCTTTACATAACTTGATCAATTTGATGTGTCCCTGCTGAATAACAGTATTAATTTCTTACAAAAAAATTTTGAAATGGTAGTGCATATAAAACTCACTGGAATGGCAACAACAAAAATGCTATTAGCCTTTGAATCTTGTTTATTCTAAGCAGCCATGGTTCTTTAATAGACCACAACGTTTTCAAGGAAATGCAGTTTTCTAAAGTTCAAGAAACTCCAGAATGTCTGGAGAGAATGCACCACAGGTATGCGTCTATAAAATAGAGCAAGTCATTATATATGAAAATGAGTTCTCTTGGTTTGATGAGGTGATTGGTTTTCCAAAGAGTCTGCAGTAAGTGGTACTTGATCATTCCGCTGCTCTCTTTGACTGCAATTTATGAGAAATACAAGTAGTACTCCCTCAGTGAAAAACATAAATTCATATGTCCTTGTGGTATTCTGGAGGAGAATAAGAGGAACAGATTACGAGCATTTCCATCTGAAATGGATCTCAGAATCATTCTTTCCTCCACAAGAATTTCCACTGCGGCAAATGACAAAGTAATTTCCTAGTTGATCGCAGCTTAAAACAAAGTATTAAAGACTTGAAAACATTAATGGGAATACCTATAGGCCTAATGTTTTTGAAATGTTTTTTTTTTTTTTCATCCTGTATTTTATAAAAACCATTAGCTTGTAAGTTTCTTAGAGCAACATTATTAATAAATCCCTGAGTGTGGGAGGACGTTTATTGTTCCTGAGTGCTGTGTAAAGCTGTAGCTGTTGAGCTCACGCTTGGGCTCTGGCTGAGCAGCCGGTCCTGGCATTGTCCCTCTCTCTCTGTGTTTGGGGGGATGCGGGTGGTGTGAGGTGGATTTTTGTCTTTTAATGGCAGCAGTGAAGCGGTAATGTGGACTGACAGGCACACCGGTGGAGCCCCAGCCTCCAGTGATAGGGCCAGCGAGTTCACTGCAGCACAGCCGGGGGCACGGCTCTCATTAAAATGCTCTATTAAACACTATTATGTTCCTTTTGAACTGGCTCTTTTTGACTGGCATTTAAAATCTCTGTACAGAGCAATATGATGAGTGTTGTGGACTAGATTTCAGTTCTCAGATAAAAATTGAGGGAACATTAGAAATCTGATCAGGTGAAGATAAAAAGATGCAAACACATCGCTTTCATGATGGTGTCCTATAAAACTGAAGACACTGAAAGCAGCTTTCGGTCAGGGGAAAAAAAAAAAAAAAACTTGGCAATGTGAACAGTGAGACTCACAGGGATACTAGAGTGTAACTACAGTCTGGTGATGTGATATTTTCAAAACCAGGCCGGCAGGTTGCCTGAATAGACAGCTAGACATCTAATCGTTTTAAAAAGGCTCTAAATAGTTACGCTGGTTTTGGCATCAAGTGACTACAATTAGACACACTTCTTAGATGGTGCTGCTTCATAAAAATGTAAATAAATGAATAAATAAAAAAAAAAAAATGATAGTATTACCATTTTATTCTAAATACTAATTGGAAATGATTATGTAAGAATATAATTAGAATTGCATAGTTTCCATATACACATATATTATTATTATTATTATTATATAATATATAATGTATATTATTACATATATATAATTATAAAAATTAATTTGAAGTTATATATATATATATATATATATATATATGTGTGTGTGTGTGTGTGTGTGTGTGTGTGTACATATATATACACACATATATATATATACACACATACATACACACACACACACACACACACACACACACACATACATATACACACACATACATACACACACACATACATATAACTTCAAATTAATTTTAATATATATTTTTTAAATGTATAATATATGTAAAATACAGTACAATATCATAGCAATATAATATAAAATTAATTTAAATATTATATAATTACATTATACTAATATAATTAAATAATACAAAATTTAAAAAAGTTAAAAAGGTAATTGTGACTTTTTATCTCACAATTCTGACTTTTTTCTCATAATTGTGAGATATAAACTCGCAATTCTGAGAACATATCAGTCTCTAGCCCCCTCCCCCCCTTAACTCACAATCGCAAGTTTATATCACGCAATTGTGGGATTTAGTTCTCGCAATTGCGAGTTTATCTCTCAAAATTCTGACTTTATAACTTGCAATTGTGAGTTTATATCATGCAATTCTGAGAAAAAAAAAGTCAGAATTGTGAGTTTATATCTTGAAATTCTGACTTTATATCTTGTAACTCTGATTCTGTCAGAATTGTGAGATAAGTCGCAATAACCTTTTTTTTATTCAGTGGCGGAAAACGGCTTCCATACAACTAGTCTCATACTAAATATAATATATCCTTATACTAAATTCTAGAAAAGTTTCCCCGCAACACAAAAGCTTGTGTAATTCAAGGTCGAATCCAGCCCCCAGCAAGTTAAAAATATTTTGAGTATGAACATCATCTGCGATGTCTCAAACTGTTACCTGTGTTTACTGCTGTCTTACCGGCCTGGTTTGTGGTGATGTTGACAGCGGTGAACTGAGGTGAGAAGGGACTCTGGTCAGACACTCCATTCACAGCCTGGATCTCAAAGGTGTACTGCGTGTGAGCCAGCAGGTCACTGATGTGGACCCGAGGATCAGTCAGGCCCAGTTGGCGGGGCACGAACTGCACATTGTCACCGCAGCGAGTGCAGGCCCCTCGGCCCGAACCGCAGCTCTTGCAGATAATGTTATAGACCACGTCCTCCCGGCCTCCGCTCTCTTTCGCCGGATCCCACTCCAGCCGCAGGGAAGTCTCGTTCACGCTAGAAATCACTCTCTTGGGTGCAGACGGAACCGCTGTGGAAAGTCAAACCACACTGCCTCATCAGCAAGTCCACGTCTTATCGGGACAGGAGTTTAATTAAAACCAGCCTAGGAATAGATTCTTGGATTAGATGGTGTAAGGTTGCAAGAAAAAGTATGTGACCCTCTTTGAATTAGTCATAAAATTTAATCTCATCAAGTCACAACAATAGCCCACCTAAATTGTCCCTAAATTAGGCCTATGTGATGTAAAGTAACTTTACACATCCAGTCTTTTTTCCCCTCATAGTCTGCTGGGCTGCTGACTCGAGCGCATTCTAACTGCTCCCTCTTGTGTCTTTATGATCTGATTTTCACTAATTCATTAGCCTATTATCACTGCTCTTTTAAAAAAGAAACTGGCTCAAAGTAATCTCTGCTTTCTAACAAGCCACATTAAAGTAATAATTTCATAATGGGTAATGACAAGAGATGAAAAGAGAAGTGGTTCATTGTAATGTAAAACAAGAGTGAAAGGGAAGAATGTCCTCCTCCCTCTATTCTGGACACAGTGCAGCAGTTCAGATTACTGACAGCGTAGAGCACTACTCCAGCATTCACACAGGCCCAGCCTCCCCAAAAGAACAGAGCATTATGCAAATCCCGTCGGGCCAATCTCGCTGCTCACTGAGTTACAGCACTGAATGAATGTTCAGTGAGTTGCACACTCGTTTTCTTTTTGCTGCACTTAACTGAAGCTCTAAAAAGGGCAACCTAATGGAAAAATGAAAAGACAAAAGATTCAAGAATGTGTACAATTCGAGTCTCCAGTGCTGACGCAAATGAGGTTTCTAAGTAGGGATGTCAAAATTATGGGTACTTTGTGACTGAAACTGATACTAAATTACAGCTGTTTACTGCAACAGCAGTTTTTTACAGTATCAACTCAATTCTAAAACTTCTTTTAATTGTTATTCTTATATTTGAACTGGTGCATTACAGAATGTCTTGCAGTGTAAATTGTAAAATATTGTAAAATAATTGTAAATATTCACTGCTCTTACTTTTTTCATTACTACAAGTGCACCAAGTGCATCATTATTTTAATTGCTATACTATATTCAATACACCTTGGATATTTAAACTATATTATTATGTAAAAAAAAACTATTTAAATGTTACAGTGGAATCACAACAAACCATATGAAAAAAAATATCAAAACAATGCCAGAATATCTTGCAGTGTAAATTGTAGCTTATTAAACTGCTGAATTCTAATACATCATGATATATTATTATTAAAGAATTTGGCAATAGTAAAGAATAACAGCTTTAATAAAATCAAATGTTCTGCTCTTTCTTTTTTATTATTAGAAATCACCAATAATAAACTTATGTCTGATAAGTTAATGATTATTTTCATTTTGTATACTATAATCCATACATTTTGGATATAAAATTTCTGGGGGGAAGTCGTGGCCTAATGGTTAGAGAGTCGGACTCGTAATCGAAAGGTTGCGAGTTCGAGCCCCCCGGCCGGCAGGAATTGTAGGTGGGGGGAGTGAATGTCCAGCGCTCTCTCCACCCTCAATACCACGACTGAGGTGCCCTTGAGCAAGGCACCGAACCCCCAATTGCATGGCTGCCCACTGCTCCGGGTGTGTGTGTGTGTGTGTGTGTGTGTGTGTGTGTGTGTGTGTGTGTGTGTGTGTGTGTGTGTGTGTGTGTGTGTGTGTGTGTGTGGATTTGTTCACTACTCACTGCTGTGTGTGTGCACTTGGATGGGTTAAAGGCAGAGCACCAATTTCGAGTATGGGTCACCATACTTGACAATACGTCACGACTTTACTTTACTATATTATGTAAAAATTAAAATTAATCAATTTAATGCTACAGCTGAACCACAAGAAACCATATGAAAGAAAATTATAATCATTTTGAGATTTACAATTAAATTACAATTTTTTCTCTTTTTTTAAAGATTAACTTTAAATGTTAGATGATGGCAAAGGTAAACTAAATGTATAATTACAGTAAATGAACAGCACAATTAAATATTAATGGAGAAATAATAAAACTTATTATAAGTACTCAATTAAAAAAAAAAAAAAAAAAAAACTAATATCAGCCGATAACCAAAATGGAACATCATGCATCCTTATTTCTTACCATCTGTACTGAGAAAGTCCTATTTCTGAGTGCTTTGAAGATAATCAAAATTGACTAGATGTTTGTGTGGACCACATCAAAGCCTGTCTGATTTAAAAAAAAAAAAAACACCACAAATGACATAAAATAGCATAAGAGAATGACATACTGGTACAGGGCATCTGTAGAGGGTCAGAGTCCGCACGGTAGTATCCGCTGCGGCACACACAGTTGGTTGCACCCTCACTGGTGGTGCGGCTGTTGATGGGACACTGGAGACACTGCTGGTCCCCTTGAGATGCTTTGAAGGACCCAAATGGACATGCTGCATAAATAGAAACAATAGTGAATGGTAAATCAGAATCATTCATTTAGGAATTGATTTGATAAGCATGTTATAAAATGCATCACACATACATAAATGTCTGGAGCTCATTATTATCACTCTCATTAATGTCTCCCCACATTAAGCACATTTTCTTATAAAACAGCCATCTTTATATTTCTGTTTGGAATCAAAGAGAAACGCAGGAAGTGAAAGCCCTCATAATGCTTTCTGATGGGCCTCCTGTGCAGATTTGAAGCTTGGTCTTGTACTGATAATCTTTTGTTTGGCATACAAAGAGCCGAATGGCACTCAGATATATCTGTGGAATAAACTAACAAAGTCCTTGTTAAATCACAGCACAGTTTTTTCCCTTCTGCCTAGTTTTACTGAAAACAAAATGCAAATGTCCTTGTGCTATTCATAATTCTCTCTTAAATGAAGAATTTAATTACTTTTTGTAAGCTTCAGTGGTAATAAGGCCCGAACTGGATATTTAGGAATTGATTATGATTTTTCATCTGCTTCACAAAGAATCTGTCATGGCAAAAAAAAAAGATTTATAAAATCAACCAACTTTTTAACTTTCAAATCCGGAAATACAGGGCGAGGAAAAACACCCACCCCTTGAAATGAAAAAAAAAGCAGCAGTAGAGGAATGACAGCAGTTTTAAAAGATGTTCTCAAAATGTGAGTAAATGCCTTAAATGTATTATATATTAGATTAGTTCATGCCTAGAGTTTTAGACATCTTCTGGAGCCGGTCACATTTTTTTCAGTTTCCCACTTTCTGAACAGAATCAAAATATAATTATTATATTCTATATATTATATTCTGTAATTTCTATATTTTTCTGATTTTAATGTTCACAACAACTCATAGCAACAACTTAACAAATTTCATTGAATATTTGATTTTTACAAATATTTGAATAATACAAATTAATAAAAAGTCATAAAATGTTATTCCATTGGGCATTACTCCAGCTTGCTAGCTAACATGACAATCTGCCTGCATTGAGAGTATGATTGGGAGAAGCAGCCAGCAACCGTTCTGATTTGCTGAAAGTATTAAAATAGGAAACACTGTCAATTATTTTTAAAGCAACTTTGAATAAAACGATGAAAAGCGATTTTAAATAAAACATAATAGCAAAAAACAACAACAAAAAACCCCCCCAGCTCTTTCTCCCTTCAGTGTCATCTGGTAGAGAACCATAACCAGTCACAGCTGAAACGTGATCCAATCATTTGGATCACGTTTCAGCTGTTTTTGTCCATATTTAGAAAGTGAATAGAGTCCCATACTTTCAAGCTCTAAAAAGGACATCAAGGATTTATGAAATAAATCCATATAACTGACATATCAAAAAGCATCTAATGTCTGGCCTCATTGGTTCTCACGTGTTACATGCCCAAGAACATGATACTATCATCACCATATTTAATGGTCTATGACACTATACCATTCAAAGTCAGTAAGATTTAAAAATGTAATGCATCCCTGTGCTAGCATTAATCCAGTCTTCATATCAACGTCATATGATCCTTCAGAAATAATTTGAATATGCCGATTTGCTGCTCAAGAAACATTTATTATTAATGTTCAACAGTTGTGCTGCTTAATATTTTTTTAAAACTGTGATACCTGTACAGTTTTTTCAGCGTAATAATGTAAATGACAGACGTTACAATTTTGGGTGAACTATCCCTGTAATTTTAAGTTATTGATTCTAAAAATGTGACATATTTACATTTTAGTAAATAGTCAGGACATACGTCATGAAACCGGGACTCTCTCTGGTAAACCGGGACGTTACCATATTTATAATTTAGAATATACTTCAAAATGAAGACTACACCTTCCAGTCATGCGGCTGCAGAATGATGTTAAATTCAAGCAACATTTTAACAAAACCCAAACTCGCATCATTTCCCAGCCATCCTTTATTTGCTCACACCAAATCGGTCAACAGCTGCCATGTCTGCCCGTCGGCCAAAATAACCTCAGCGCTCATAATAATACAAACGTTTGTACCACACAGAAATAGCCCACTGACTCCGACTGGGAATAAATCAAAGATTGAGGGTAAATGTAATACATGTCACATATCATCTGCAGGTGCAAAGCAATCAACACTTACCAAGAGCAAAGTGTGTTCTAGGAAGTACAATGAAACTCATTCTATTAGCCTAATACCCCAAATGGCTTTGACAGTAAAACATTACTCTTGGCTGGCGCTCTCAGCCTATGATTGATGACAGAACATTCTCTTTCTGCCAGAAGGAATATAAGGCTTTCACGCTCATGCATCAGAGTTAGAGCAGTGGACGCGGTGAATGAGGTGTTGGTTACAGTTGAATGAGGCAGAGTGGGTGTGAGTGACAGTGTACAGGAGTGGAATTAAATCTGTGGTACCACAGGGCTCCACAATAGAGACCGTGCCGTGTGAGAGGGAGAACGACAGCAGAACAATATCCCGCCGACATATTAGATGTGTGCGCCATGTACTGTACATAACTGGAGTATTTAAGTAGGTGCTAATGGAATTCTGGGAGAAATTGATTAAAGACCTTTGTGGCACCGCACATTTTTTATAATCTTTCAGATCTGTTTATCTTCATTCCTGTGAGCAGCTGTGCTTTTTTATGAGGCACATTTTACAACAGGGAAATCACAGTAAACACTTTATTGCCTCAGTATAACAGTTTATCCTTTGGTGAAAGACAATTTCTTGCCTCTTAAACACCAACTCACTAATTTAAAGGTGTGTCATTTACTCAATGTTAAAGTAATATCTTCCTTATCGTCTTAAAATGCGGAGACAATTTTAAGTAAGACATTTGTAGGCTGATTCTCACAAAAAGTGTAAAAACTGTGGCTCTGTTTGTTTGAGAATCTAGACCAGCCCAATATACCTCATCCAATGGCATGAGTTTGGGGCGGGGCTATCTATTTGGCTAACCAATGGAAGATGAGGAGAGTGTTTGGGAAACCTGTTCGAAAACCAGTCATTTTTGCAATTCCGTCTGGAGATGTCATGACTCAGTGGTTGTGATTTTGATTCACTGAACAAATCGTTGTAATATAATGAACCAAACAATTAAATGAATCAAAAGAATCATTTCACTTGTGCGTTTAGTGAGTCTTAAGGTGCATTCACATTTTTAGCAGCTTGGTGAAATCGTTTTCAATAGGTACCTGCAAAATCACGAAAGTGATTTCTGGGTGAAAAGTGCTTCATACATTTATTGACAGTGGGAATTTTATGCAGAAATTTGTGACCGCTCCTTTCCATTACATTATTACCAGTGGGTGGTGACTTATTGAGTCTTACTGACTCATTAAATAACTGACTCAACAGAATCGTTCAAAAACAGAATCATTCACACAAGAGTGTCTTATCCTTTATTAAAAGGATGGTTATATGGATTTATCTATAGAAAACTACAAAAATAGCCTAAATAAATGAATTGGGTTTTAAAAACAATCGTCATGAATCATTTTTACACATTAAATAACTAGGATAATTCTTCCACCCAAGATTGATTCATATTTCGCACTGAATGAACAACATGCCCCCTTTCATTCAGCAGATTCTCATTCACGAACGACATGTCCCAAATCGATTTTTGTTTAAACTCGAAAACGCCAACTCATTCACGAACAACAAGTCCTAATTTGTTCGTTCCGCTTACTAATAAGATGTCCCAGTTTCTTCAGTGTTTCCGCTCAAGAATCTCGTTCAGACTCGAAACACGGACTCATTTAGTGCATTCGTTCAGTAGGTCCAACCAATGAAATGGTCCTTCACAGTCCACACTCGAATGCTACTCGCTCATGCTACAGTCAGTCTTTTAGGGCAGGAAAATCCACCAAAGTGGTCACAAGTTTAAAAAGGAGAGCCTTATGAGTCAGAGCATGGTGACTAAATGAGAAAGATTCGTTTACTTAAAATGATTCATTCAAAACACACAGAAGCATCAATAGTTCTGTAACTCAATACATGTCTTCAAAACATGACAGCTAAGCCACAGCACAGTTGCAATGACTAAACTGAAAATAAGATGTATTTTGAAGCTTTCATGGTAAAAGCTTTTTGCATCTCCATCAATCAGTATTAAGCGTACACCATACGACTCCATCTTCACATACTTTGTCGCTTCATAAACAAGCTGCTCAGCTCAAAAACCACAGTGGTTGACAGTGAGGAAATTAAATCCGCAGGAAAGAAAAAGGCCCATTCTTCCTCAGACAAGGCAGAGACTGACATCACAGGCCTTTTTCATTGACATACATAATTTCATGCAGTATAAGATATGGATGCAGTCTTTTGTAAGCCCTCTCCAACAATTTTCTTGGCCAACTTGAGGCCACAGATGTGTCTGTAACCCTCCTTGGCAAAGCAGGTGGTTGGAGAGACATTAATATCCATTAGAGGTGCCGCGTCAACCTGCTGAACTCATCTCAGGATTCACACAGGGGAGTTCACTTGTTTAATGGGGGTGAAGGACTGAACTCATCTGTGCTATACTGCCCATCATCTCAATATCAAGGTGAATGAAGAATTTGAGGAGTTACTAAGATTATGAGCTTTTTCCTTGAGCATCAATGTTTCATGAAGCCTTCAGAGAAGTAGCATAATTTGTGTTTGAGGAGTTTACTCTCCAATGAAACACAAATTTTGCTATTATATACAATAAACAGACAAATCAGTCCTGTACTTTAATTTGTTTAGGATTTCAAACTTGCTAAGGACCCACAAATATGATCTACCCCTTGCATGGGACCCTCTTTCTGCACTGTAAAAAAAAAAAGAAAGAAAGTTGTTTCAACTTAAAGTAATTTGTTACCCCGCTGACTTAAAATTTTTAGTTTAGTCAACTAAAATATTCCAGTTGTCCCTTAAATTAACATTGGTTAAATTAACCTCCCACAGCAACCTCCAAACTACAGGAACCTGAAATATCAGCCCAGCGAAGGTACAGTCACGAGCAGTCAGACAGCACGTGATGCGCCGGAACAGAACAGCCACCCAGAGCAAAACCGTCAGTAAACACAACTAAGAGCTCATCTCAAGAATGTATAAACAATCTCCACAGTGAGCCTCCACTAATGCTTCTAGAAGCTTGTTAACACTTAGCATAGCAGGAAGTCTACCAAAAATCAATTACACCCACTAAAATAATCTTTTATTTGCACATGCTGTTTGTGTTGTTGCACCCTATACAGTAAATGAATTATGAAAAAATAACATGGCAAACATGCCCCAAAACGATGTTTTCTATGTCAAAATACCACATTTTGCAGACAGTCTTGAGTGCTGAGTTGCAGAAATACCTCAGCTGGCTCTTAAAACATCAAAATGTGCTAGGTCTACACTTCACACCTGGATATATGCCCAGTTATGATGCTCTTCTAATGATCATCATTTGATCAATTAATGCTGTCGAGATGAATAGGAGCTGCACAAACATGTATTTTAAACTAAATTCTGTGGGCAGCAATATTGAAGCACTAATTTAGCCAGGCAAATTATTTTCTGTTTGTGGATTACTGTGATGTTTTTATCAGCTGTTTGGACTCTCATTCTGACGGCACCTATTCACTGTAGAGGATACACTGGTGATCAAGTGATGCAATGCTAAATTTTCCAAATTCTCCAATGAAGAAACACCCTCAGGTCTTCCAAGATGTAGATGAGTTTGAGTAAAATTTCAGCACATTTTTGGTGGACTGATCCTTTAAAGTTAAGATGCTTTTTTAATCTTATTTTTTCACTAAAAATATCAAAGCCACTTTAAAACAAAATATTTATAATGTTAAATACATCTTTTTTTTTGTCACATCATTGCAAAGGGGTCTTAATATTTTGTTCTCTTTGTTTTAAAGACGTTTAAATATTTCACAAAAAAAAACACGGATCAAGAAAATGTTTTCATAGCGTGATCTGCGATGTTTGGTCTAGAAATTGGCAAATGCATATGTCAAACATATGTTCAACAGCATATGTCTTCATAAAATGTCAAGACACAACAGCTTGAGCAAGTTGAACACTAATGCACTTAGAGCTCCTTATTACACTGAAGTCAATGAAGTCTAGTACAGTACATTCTTACAGAACAATGACAACAGCTGTAGCATGTATTAGCTCACACCAACATCTTGTTTTCATCCTCAGTCAAGGTCATTAATTCCCACCAACATGTGAGGGAACTCTCCCAGACTTTCATCACCATGGCTGAGTGCAACAGAAGATTCAGATTAATCTTGAATTCTTATGAGATGGCCGGGATTACCCAGAAGGACAGGACGGAGCCTGGGAGGCACTAAAACAGGAATCCAGCCCCGCCGTACCCAGAGAGCCAACATGGCCAAGCAGCGCCCAAACTAGTCGTGTAATCCGAAGGGCGACTGGCCAAGACACATGCTTGAGAGATCTGAACATAAACCACAAGAATAAAGCAGCGGAAGCTCTAGAGAGTAAAGTCATTAACAGTCTCTTTCATGCCTTTATTATCACTAATGTCTGGAATCTGAATAATTATGGGCCACAGCCAGACTGAGTTGAAGGACATTTAGGGTGTACAGTCCAGAGGGAAGAAAACAAATCCTTAAAATACTGACAGGCTCATTTAAATAACAAAAACTCATCTTTTTTGTTGTGTCTATGGAAAATGTGTTCTGGCCACAACATTAAACACTCACTAGTCTCTGTTGGATTTAAATGAGAAGGGGCCTTACTCTTTATTTTTTTTTTTTAGGAGTGACAAATATCAAAATAGTCATATTAGTAATCATAAGTATCTGCTGTTTTAGAACATTTACATTTTTGGACTTTTGTATAAACACTGAAATGAACATTAAGAATGTACCGATCTAAAATGTAACAAGTTTACGTATATAAATTAATGTAATATGTTTACAGGTAAATACATAAAAAGATAAACAGCTTTGAAAGTCTCTTATACTCACCAATGATGTTTATTTGATCAAAAATACAGTACAGCTGTAATATTGTTGAATTTAAAATGACCGTTTTAAATGTAATTTATGATGACAAAGCTGAATTACAGCAGAATTCAGTGTCACAAGATCCTTTAGAAATCTTTAATATGCTGACTTGCTGCTCAAGAAACATTTCTTATTCTTATGAATGTTGAAAACACTACCATTGAAAAGTTTGGGGTAAATTAAAATAAGAAAGAAAGAAATTACTGCAAAGATGCATCAAATTGAATTGAAGGTAACAGTGTAGACTTTTTTATGATGTTTTTATAAGATTGTGATTTCATATAAATGCAGTTGTTTTGAACTTTCTACTTGTGTAATTGAGCATCAAATCAGCATTAGAGTGATTTCTAACATGCTAAAAATTCAGCTGTCTCACAGGAATAATTTACAATAAACAGAAAAAAGTCATTTTAAACCTTAATATTATTATTATAACCCTAACCTTACAGTTTTACTGTATTTTTAATCAAATAAATGCAACCTTGGTGAGCATAAGCCTTTTTTTAAAAATACACACATGCAAACCAAAAATTATTCCAAATTATAAATGACTATTGATCAGGTATATTTAATATAAATGATACTTTAGATGCGGTCAGTACTCTTTAGTGTCGATACATTCATATTGCACATTTTCACCTTCAAACATATAATTTTAGCTATATGAACACCATGCTGGAAATCTTCAAATATGGCAGCAAATGTATGACAGCAAAAAGCAAACAACCATATTCTCTTAAATAAAGCATTTTCTGTCAGTGCTTTTCTAAGCATCATGACAGGACTCTCCCAACTAGCACCTGATACCCACAGACAAAAACACCTCAAATTGCTTCATTTTGACTGCAATATAGAAGCAGTCAGAAGTGCCAGCGTGGACTGATTTTGAGCTTTATTTTTTGATCCAATTTACGCAATTTTGTGCACATCAGCTCTTTGCATGTGTCACTGATAAATGCAGGAAGTAGAGAGACACAAAAAGGCTCCAAGGTTTGTTACCTCCCCGAATATTGATTTTAGTCACACTATTCATGTACAGAGCTCTACTATACTACAAATGCAAAAACATATTTACATTTTCAAGGCTCAGTGCGTTAACACTACCGAAAAGGGCAAAAAAATTTTTACCTGAAAATCTATTTCCCTCAGAGAGTGATTTTATTTTATTCATTCATAGTATTTGGTGTTAATATTTCAGTGCTCACAGACGCCTCAGCCTCGGCTCTCCAGGGAGCTTTTTTCTGGTGACTGCCTTCATTGTGCCGTGACTGACAGTTCAAATGTATTCATTTCATTTAGAGTTGTAAATATTAATGGTGTCAACTCCATCTGCTAACCTCTACCTGAGACAAAGACCCCCATATTCATAGAACAAGCTCTTTTATGTGACGTTATGACACCCGGACCAGATCTTACTGTGTGGTGTCAACATCATGCATCTAAGATGCTCTATGTTCCTTTTGTGAGGTTGTCAACCGTATCTGAATGTGTCACTCAGCGGCACTGCTGGGGACAGAGCTAGCAGAAATCGCACGGCAGCAGCGAACAATGACGCTGATCCGACAGTGATGAGTGTTTCAGATGGGCATTTCAATCGCAGATCGTCAGTATGGATTGGGTAAGCATTCTGATGATGATCCAGAGGCTTCATAAATAACTCACTCGAATGACAAAGGTAAATATGCCTCACAAGTAAACAGCTTTATCTAAACAAAGGTTCAGAGTAATAAATCAAATCAGGGTGGCTGCTCGCTAAACCTCTTAATTGTTTGCAACAAGTCAATAATGCTAATCTTGTCTTTGTCTATACAAAAAGACATAAGCAGTTAAATATACATTAATCAAAGCACTGTTTCTCCCCTTGGGTCAGAATGCAAAGTCAAAGCTGATGCGTCTTGTGTCAAACTAGGTAATAGGAAATTGATCAAATGCTAACTTAATACACTGATGGAGAGCTAATGCTATTATGGAGATGGCAAAGAGAGAAGATTAGCAGTATTGTGTAGAAAAATGCATTTAAAATGGCTGCTAATGAAACATGTGTTTTGTGTTAGCCTTACCAGCACACTAAATTAAAGAGATAGTTCACCCAAAAATTAAAGGTCTCCAAACATGATATTTTTCTTTATACTTCATAGCAGAAAAAGGGGTCCAAATAACACTAACCCCCCCGACTTTTATTATTTAGACAATAAATAAATAAATAGTTATTATTGTTTATCATATTTTGCAATTAAATTATGTAATTTAAATATAATATCATAATATTTTAAACATTTAATTCTAAATAATAATAATAATAAATACCAAATATTTAATTCTAAAACAAAAACAATTAATAATAATAATAATAATAATAATAATTATTATTATTATTATTATAAATATTACTATTACTATTATTATTATTGTTGTTGTTGTTGGTGTTAATAATATTTAACAATTAAATACGGAGCAACTTAAATTTAATAATTCTAATAATAAAAATAATATTTTAATTACAAAATATTTAAATACAATATTTTAATTTTTTTAATCAATTAAAATAAATAAATTACAAATGATTAATAATAATAATAATAATAATAATGAATTAATTTATGTATAGAAACATACCATGAATAACCATACTATGAATAAAATGACTGATTTCGACTGAATGTATACCTTGAATGCAATGCAAATTGCTTTGGATAAAATCATTTGTAAAGGCATAGAAATATTTAGGATTATGCATAGTATGTGTTAGGTTAAAATGATTTAACCCAAAAAATACCAAATAAAATGTGGTGACACCATATTTTTGTAATCAGTGTAGATTTCTTTTTATGTGGAAGCCGTCCTTGCTCAGCCAGGAAGAACAGATAACATCTCTGAAGGACGCTGGAAGCGAGGAGGAGACTTTTGCCTTGTAACTTTTTCATGACATGGTCTATTTTTAGAGCTACAGATCTATGGTCAGTCTTCACGCACGAACATGCATTAATGTTTTTGGTCAACGTTATATTAAAAGCGCTGCTGCTGTGTGTCATTGAGTATGCTACATGTACTGTATGCTAGGTATGTTAACTGTAGGTATGCTAACACCTGTAGCAATATGTCTTCTGGTGTATGTCAATTATTAGGGCCATAACCACCACAGACACTTAGGATACTGAGATTGATGGAAAACTAATATGGGTTTTAAATAGTTGCTTCCTACATTTTGTAAGTCATTATGATCTTAAAGCAGACTTTAGAACACGGACATTAAAACAGATCCCAACAATAGGCTTTATTAGTGGTTTCTTTCTGTATGTCCTTCAAAAAGTTAGTTGCTACTAATGTCCTGCTGTTAAAACAAGCTATGTTAGTTTAAAAAATGAAAAAGTCCAATTATCACACTTTTCTAAGTAGCCGCGGGTATGTTCAAACTATATAATTTTCTTGTCTTGTTCTCTACATTCTCTCCCTAAATAATCATCCCTAAATGTCAACCACCCACATACAAATGACAACTACATAAGGCTCATTTGCTAACGTTTTTACTAAATAGGTTCAGTAAGCTGATGTTTGAATTTACAATAAATCCTTTTTTTGGAATTTGCTGCTTGAGAAGACATACGAAAAAGAAAGAAGAAAAATGGATAAAATCCCATTTCAACAGCAGCCCTTTCCAATCAGACGGCCGTTGGCTGAGTTTGGGATTCAGCCCCATTTCACAGCTGCACAACAGAGACCTCACATGCCCTATTTCTCTGTGCCCCCCGCATGGGCCTTTTGTCACTCATTTAAGCAGGTGTGCCAATGTGTGAACAGAAACGATGAAGGCCAGCCTGCTTTAAGCACCATTTATGTCCCCATGTAGGTCAATTAGCTGTGGTTTGATACGCTGGAGGCCTTTGACTTTTCCAAATTACGTCTCCTACACCGTGCAGCACGTCCTAATCCTGCCCACATGTATAATCACTGTTCTTAGAGCACAATTTAGAGCAAAACTGACAGTGTGTTATTTTGATTTTCTTTAATATACCGCAATATGAAAAATACAGGAATTTTCACCATATGACTTGAATAACTTTGTCTGGAAATAGTGGGATAGTTTTGGTGGGGAGTGTATGTGAATTTTTTTTTTTTTTATTAAAAATAAAAATAATGAGGAAAAACTTAAATTTGGGTTTTCATATGACACAAACCTATTTCAGAATTTTAAAAAAGCCACATTTTATAAGCCACATTCCACTGGTTTTTACCAATTCAATATGACTTTCAATGAAATAGAAATGTTAGTTGGCGCTGATAGCCTTGTGGGCAGCGTACCAACATACAGCATCATGGTGCTACAGACGTCACGAGATCAAATCCCGGCTCGTGGACCTTTCCCCAATCCCGTCCACTCTCTCTCTCCCACTTCGTTTCCTGTCATTACACTGTCCCATCTAAAAAAAAAAGTAACTAAATAAATAAGGAAACTGAAATACTAAAATCATAAATATATTGTAATGATACTATAAGAAAAAAGTTAAAAAAAATCTAAAGTTATTTTACTATAAAATGATACTAATATTCACATCTTAATTTCTACATTTTCAATCAGTAAACTGTCAAGCATTTATTTTTGTAGGTTGCAAGCAAATCAAAATATGTGCTTCTGGTTTTAGAGTGAAGCTCGACACTGTTCATTTACACGCATGCAACATACGATATTTGTGTCTCAGAATGGCTTGATTCACAGTAAATTACACTGAAAATGCTGGAATATGGAATTTATTTCATATATCGTGCAACCCTAACTATACGAGTTGCATACTGTGCTAAAAGAAATGAGATCTGTGTATGGCCCTACGTAAAAAGAAAACAAAAAAAGCCCTCCTAGTTTACTTTTTTGCCTGGCCAGTGAAGCGTTTTCTTTCATGGTGATGTGCGAGGAGGAGAGGCACTGACAGTCCTCGTTTCCGTGACATTGCATGGCTGCTGGAGTCTGATGGATGAGCACTGGACTCCTGAAGGGCCTTTGATCAATGAGCCCCTCATCGATGACAACAGGACACCTGCTTCCCATCAAAGAGACGAGGGCCAGGCAGCTCCGGTGTGGACATCCACCTCTCAGCATTGATTAACCCCGTGCTCCACTGAAGCCTCATCTTTTATCTCCATGCAGGTTTTCATGTCTCTCAGAAGGAACAGGAACGGATTGTGGACAATTTGTACTTGCTTTTAATGGTAAGTTTAGTATTTGTACCGAATGGTACACACCATAAAAAAAGCTGCTGTCAAAAAATTACATTTTTTATGACAACGTTTTGACTTTAATTCAACAAGTAACACACTCGGAAAGCTAAAACTCTGACTTGCCCTTATCATAAGCCTAACATCTTTAGACACAAAGGTCAGCTGAAAAACAGTGGGCTTCAAAGCACAGTCCAATACATGCAAAGCACTGCCTTGAAAGCCTTTAAACAAACCACGCTGAAAGCTGACATAAGCTAATGACGAACAATCAATGTTCGTCATTAGCTGGCAAGACAAAGCATTTTCAGTCTGTTGCATCATAAAAATCATACAACATTTATAAACCCAATAAGCCCAGATATATTTGGAATGATTGTGTTATAAATTATGATACATTATTCAAGACAACGCTGTTGATTTCCACATGTCTGGGCAAAGGTTTAACAATAAATAATAATAAATGAACATAATAAATATGTACACTGCAATGTCCCATGATATAAAAAAAATAAATAAATAAATATGGATACAAATACATGGATTTGATTTTTGTGACCTATTAGATGTTTGAAAAACTACTATCCAATTTAATTTACCTTAAAATTAAGCATTAAAAATATTAAACATCTCCACTTGAAATCATGACTTTGGCTTGCTCCATCTTAGTGCAACAGATTCAATTTTTGTACTAATTTCAAATCCCTGTTACTATTATTATTGTTATTAGTATTATTTTTGTTGTTGTTGCTTATAAAAAAAATAAAAATAATACTTATAATTTTTATCATTATAATGCATGGACATAATATTAGTATTATTACTATTATTTAAACAATATTAATCCCCACAAATAAGGGTTTTAAACAGAATTTAGACAAGTTTTTTTGGTACCAGGATAGATTTTTTTTTTTTGCAAAAATTACAAATACAATTAAAAACACAATCAGCTCCTATGTTACTCAATTTGACCTCCTGAGGTTGATTTAACTTCCATTTGCTGAAATAAAAGAAGAAAATGTTTTGTTTAACCATTTCGTACTATATTTTATGGTAAGTGCCATATACTAGGTAGGAGGCCTTCCCACAGGTTGTGAAGTCATGGAAATTACACTTCAGTATTACCTGCAAGCACAGATAATTGTAGCACTTTCAGAGCGAACATAACAGTGTAAGCATTACTTATACATAGTCAGAATGCATGTGTCAAGCCTTGAAATCCATGGTTTACATACATTTGACAAACCTGGAACCTGAAAGTTGTAAGGTGTGCAATTATGTTCAGGGAAATGCACAGCTAAAGTAGTTCTAGGCAGGTCTTCACCTTATTACATGTCCATATCACTTCGCCAAATGATTTCAGTTATTTCAAAGGTCATTACAGCTTACAACAGTAAAAGAACCAAAACCAACAATGACCAAGCAAATAAATATAGTAAACAATATGATAAAAATTACAAAATATTTCCATGTTTTCACAACAAAATTAAGTTTTACTATGTACGGAAAGCACATACTCTCTTTCTCCCTCTCTCTCTCCCATACAAACACACATAGTTCAAACTCACAAGCTCAGAAATGTGTTGTCAGTGCTGCTCTGATGATTTTATCAGGAAATATTTTATGCTACATGTCATTTCTCACTAGCTAGGTAATAAATGGCACTGTTCTTGAAGCATATGAACTTAAAATTTCGCTATTAGTAGAAATGCTGCTGCCGAACTCTGTTGAGAAACAAACAGATTCAGGTGATTCACACATGCTTAATCTCTCTCTCTCTCTCTCTCATAACTCCATTAATAACGGCATTAGCCTGCTATCAATGGTTCAAGCTTCCGTTACTATGTCTAAAATGTTGTTTTGGAATTAGCAACGGAAGCATGGGATGAGATGTGTAAGAAATTAATCCTACACAAGAACATTTAAGGACAGAAACTGCCAAATGTCTTGAAATACAACATCTGAACAATGTCTTAAGGTGTGGTGATGGTAGTATAAGTGGAATAATTGACTCCGGTCCATTGAATTATTAGAATATAATGCGCACCTGAGGTGTGCTGGTCACGACACCTCAGGTGTGCATTATATTCTAATAATTCAATGGCCCGTCGGCAACCATTGCTTACATACACTGTAAAAAATAAATCTGTAAAATAACAGAAAAAGTACTGGCAGCTCATTACACACGACATTATCCATTAATTTTATGGACATTTCTGTTAACCCTAAAACACAATGCAATGAAGCGTTAAATTAAAAATACTGGTAAAACACCTGTAACAAATAAATATGGAAAAAATTCAAATTATACAGTATGTTATGCTCTATTTTTACAGATTTTGTTTTAGAGTGAGTGTATAAACACTGTATAATGAATTGAATATTAGAGTGGATCGTGACACATGGAGGTTTTTCCACAGTAAGGAGAAAGATCAAAGAGCTGCTACAAGTCTGGCCTAGTACAACAATCAATAACAATCATCATAATTTGAATAACTATTCATCCAACTCTAGTTACAACTCAGTTGCTAGTGAAACTTCTGCATCTCAGCAGCTGCACTGTCTATCACAGCAAGCCAAAATGGCATGAAAATATCTCACCACACAATAAAAACTTATTAATAACCTATTATCATCATCTGCATTCACAGCTAAACAAAAAATGTCAGTGAAGAAATGGTCAGTCAACTCAGTAATATCCATGTTTTGTGAGATACAGAATGAGGAAGCAATCCAAAGAAATCTTCAATAATCCACTACTGTACATGACAGAAAACAAAAGATGTGGATTAATGGCCTGGCCTTGCATGATCACTTACCCTTCTTCAGAAGTATGACATATATTTTCTTAAGGCTAAGGCTTTTGATTTAATATCTAGGGACTGTAACATAACCCTGCAACCCAAGGGCAAGAGACACATCTGTAGCATCTGTCAGTGTGCATATAAAATATGCAGATATTGTATGCGTGTGGTTTTCCTCTGCATGGACAATTACCAATCTGATTTGGTTTCCTTACAGCTCGACTGCAGTCTCTTTACGTCCAGTGCTGCGGTGAAACAAATTGAAATACATCCTGTGTCACAGGAACAAATAAGGTAGCAGACGACCTCCCTGCAGCAATGTGCTGCTGAGATTGGATTAGAGAGCTGTACCTGATAAAGTCAGTTCAGGAGACAAGCTCCAGCACCCTTCTTTACTGCCATGCCAAATAACACGGTTCATCTTGGGACTTTCCAGACCCCACATCCACAGTGCACTCTCACTGCCATATCTAATTACATCCAGACATATACAATACCCTGTGCCACGGTGAATGTGTCATAAGCCTGATATTCTAGAACCATTTCCAATGTGATGACATCGAGGAAGCCCAAGTTATCTACATACAGGGCTGAGTATCCATAATGATATCCTTATTTCGATTCACTCTTGCTAAAACATTTAAATATATTTTTAAGTGAAAATAATAATTGAAATAAAACAAAAATATTAGATGAAAAAAATTTAACGCAAATTAGAAATGTTGCCTTGGCAACTAACTAAAATAAAATATGTTTAAGTTGTTAAAGTACTAAAATTATTAGGGGAGGGAATCAAAGGGTACCTCATGTTACAATACACGGCTCATGATACCGATAATATCACAGTACAGCAATCCTGCGATAGTTGATATGTGGGCTAGACAATCCTATAATGATTGATACATCGCGATATCTAACTATGAAAACAAAATGACCATGAAAAGTCCCCAAGTGACTTCCATAGTAATATTTTTCCCCTTCTATCAAAGTTAATGGGGAATTCTAATTTTTGGGTGAACCACAAAAATAAGATTACATTTCCTCATATATTTAATTATTTACATTATCAAAGAACATCACTGACCTCACTGACTCTAGTATAAGTTTATGCACTTTAAAAAAGGCTCCCATTATAATCAGTGAAGCTATCTCTTATACTTACTTTGCAAGTGCATTTGCACTTTGTTGTAGGGCTGTGCAATTAATCGAATCCAAACTAGTTTCTTGATTAGCAGTAAATCGCCATTACCTGCTTTCAGATGGAACAGTAATTAGCCTAGTACACAGAACTGTAGTTCAGTGCTGGGGTTAATGCATTACAAGTAACGCGAGTTACGTAATAATATTACTTTTTTCAATTAACTAGTAAAGTAACGCATTACTTTTTAATTTACAAGAAGATATCTGAGTTACTTTTTCAAAAACGTAATGCCAGTTAGGGATGGGCGATATCTTATTGGTTGCGATATACCGGTAAAAATTCTCCCCACGATAAGAATTATTCTTCCCACGATAATAACGATAAAGTCTAGTTGTTGAAATATTTCTGTGCACGACAGTGCGGAGCGACGGGTGGACGTGAAATTGAGGAGGAGTAAATCGCTAAATGAGGAGCTCGAGCTCCTTTTACAATCTGTAACTGTTTGGTTAGGGCTGTACAGTGCACAAAAATTGTTCTGAATAAATGTAGTACAGTAGCACGTGTGTTGCATGTGTATGAGCCTGTTTACAAACCTATTGTCCAACAAAGATATAATTTATCGATGTGCTTTTTCTCCAAATTAACTTAACATAGTCGAGTGTTTGAAATTGTCGAGTTTTATTCAGCGATAACTGGATGCCTTCATGGAGCGTTGTCAGTAGTATTACTTCTACTATGGATGTGTGGAGTTTCTGCGCAAGGGCGCCCTCTGGCTTCCAGTATGAATTAAACAGTGTGTACTCAGCAATGCTCCCAACAACCTATTTTGGGTAAAAATAGGAAAGATAATACTTTTCTCTAACGAAACAGGATTCCCTGAATTATCGTCATTGATATCGTTATTGCAATAAATACCAGAAATATTGTGATATATTTTTAAGCCCATATCGCCCATCCCTAACGCCAGTTACTTTTTTCCCATTTATTGACTGACAGTGCGCTGTGTAAACATGCTGTTACTGTACTCCTATACTAAATGTGAATGTTAATTCATCCCACTCGCAAAAAACAGATTTAGTATTTATCAAAATTAAAAAAACCTGCAATAATTAAATATGTTAAACAACACAAATGCATCTAATCCCATTTTATTAACCAATGTCTTTGCTGCTGACCTTTGATGATCCAATTCAACCATACTAATAAGCCAAAATGACTTTAGATAAACTAACAATTGTGCTTCATTGTTTTTTTTATTGCCGAAGAGTGTTGAACCTTCTTCTCCTGCGTTCTACTTCACAGACGTGAATTTACTTTTCCTTCAGCCTGAGGTGTATTTATTACACTTTTTGGTGTGAAAGGGCTTTTACATTTGCTATAATTAGAACTTCTTGTATTAAAAACAATCAAGCCCTGCTCATATTTAAAAAGTAACGCAAAAGTAACGCAACGCATTACTTTCCATAAAAAGAAGCTAAGTAACGTAATTAGTTACTTTTTAGGGAGTAACGCAATACTGTAATGCATTACTTTTAAAAGTAACTTTCCCCAACACTGCTGTAGTTCACTGACACGCTAGGCAATATTGTGTTCATAATCGCAGACGAATTGCCTTTGATTATGAACGAGATATTGCCTAGCTTGTCAGTGAACAACAGCTCTGTGTAGTAATTGCCGATCCATCTGAAAGTAGATGATGGCGATTTATTGCTAATCAAGAAACCGTTTTACTGACGAGATGCGCATGATAATCGAATTCGATTAATTGCACAGCCCTACTTTGTTGTTTATCATGACAGAATTCGCAAGAGAGCAGAAATTCAGTCACCAAGACGCACTCAACAACAAAACTCATGCGTTTCATCGATGAATTATCTGAACGCCTCTGATTGGTCATTGCATTCAGAAAGTCAATGGTATCATGTGTGATTGGTTAGAATGCGCAACACTATAAAAACATGTTAAAAGGAATGGAACAAATAAGCCCTAATATTAATAAGATGGTTATCTCTGACAATCGTCGATACACAATATTGTCTATCGGCACAACCCTAACTTATTCCAGTAATCAGGCAATGTTTGACAGGCTTCCTAATGAATCAGATCACACCAGTAATGCAGATCATTGCTCAAATAAAGATTACTCGATGTACACTGCTGATTCTCTACAAAGAACCTGATTCTTTACCCCGAACTGTCACATGAGAGCCAACACTGCTCCCAGTATGTTTTTAATTCATTAGAAAGAACTAGCTCATTTGTGTCCAAGTCAGAATACTCATGAAGATCACAATAAGTAAAAAAATATATGTTTATACCCTATGTCAGGAAAAATATCTACAGTCATGAAGGTTGAAGTAAAATTGAGGAACAGACAGACATTGTGACCCCACCGTGCTGAAAACAGAGAGTGTTGGTACATTATGATCTATAGTGCCCATCTGAACACATTATCCAGCGTAAATGCATCAAACTTGAGCTTTTAAACAGCAGGAGCATAGCACAAAGGTCACTGAGTGGCCCTCAGCAGTGACTGTGAAAGATTAAAAGATAGATACAACATTCCAGCGGACACTTATTACTGGAGTTAGCAAATGCAACACAGATACATTGCATTTACATAATTAGGAATACACAGCCTTGATTTACTGTAAGCTTTTAGCTTTGAGCTTACTCTAACAAATCAAAAACTGAGGTTTAGGCCTAAGGTACTCCCTAGATAATAAAATATCATATTCAAAGATAACAAGATAACAAAACCATTACTTCTAATTGAAAGGTCAACACACTAAAACAAATGCACATTGCAGCTGTCCGTGGAGGAATGTATTGATTGGCCATAACACAATATAAGCAAAATCAGCTAACATTCATCTTGTTTGGAGACCCAGGCGGGCTTGGCTTGAGGGATTGGCCACAGTCCAGCTCTATACAGTAGAGGTAATTCATCTGCGGCCAACACCGTCCGGCTGAATTTAGCTATTTATAATCATTAAACGTTAAAACAAGCAGAGACTGTACTTTAAGGTCTATGTAATTACTTATGAAATGCAATCTAGAAGGCCAGTCAATAATATCCAGCACAAACCACATCTGAATGATGGCAAGAGGACTGAAGAAGATCTCCAGAGAAGAACAGATAGGGTCAGAATGTCAGCTGGATTAACTGAATTAGTGCTACGACTATAATTACTTTAGGTGTGGGTGAGTTTCAGCTCTTCGCTATGGAGAGGAGAGGCGTTCCTGGCACAAGACATATAAATGCTATTTCACAAGCTGTTCCCATACTTCCTTTCATAAGGATGGTTAGTCACGTTTCAGTAGGCTAAATATTTGACAAGGTTCAACAATAGGAACGGCCTGATGGCCAGGGGCCAGTATGAGAGTTTTGGATCAGTATAATTTATAGATTCCTGCATGAAAACCTAATAAACTATCAAATGATGTTGCTTTTATAGTTAGAGAAAACTTCATTTATTAATTTTTATGTGTCAAAATATATTTATTTAAATAAATACATTAAACAAGAATGTAATAAAATTATGTAAAAAATTATAATTATACTTTAAGAAATGTCATTTAAATATATTTTTAAAAATTATATTTCATACAAATTTACTTCATTTATTTAAATAGAATGTGTTAATTTATTTTATTTTAATGTGCACATTAAATAAAACAAAAAAAACATAAAACAAAATAAAATAAATAATTTTAGCATTACCCAGCATTAGATACAAGTCATTTTATATATTGGGACCAGTATTAGATGACAAAAGAAAACAAACAAAACCAAATTTACTATTGCAAATTTATTTTCTAATAAAAAAAAAAAATGAATTGCAAATAAAAGTCCTTATTTTTCAGCAAATTTAATAAAAAAAAATATTTATTTATTTATTTAGGAATAAAACAAAGCCAATTTTTAAAAAATATAAGTACAATTTGTGAGGTGGAGCCATTAAAAATATTGGCAAGGCAAGTACAAAAATACTAGCCTGAGTCTAACTAAGCCAGCTGACAAAATCCTTATTGTTGAGCACTGGAAGGCTTAAAAAAACACAGCCTTGAGATGAAACCACTCATGTAGGGCTTTTAAAGTTGCATTGACCTGAAGCATGCAGTGCTGTGCCATTGTTCCAATAACATTACAGTATAAGAGAATTACACTATCAATTAGACCATTATGTCTCTACTTGGCTTTAATGAGTACTGCTACTGCATATTTCTTTTAGAGACAGAAAATGGAACTCATAAATCCATTTGTCTACATGCAGCCCTTGGTTAACAACCACAGGGGGATTCATTAGTTGTGCTTGATTTCTGAATGGACTCGCCAGGGAGAGCAGCGTCAAAGCGTCCACCCAGCTCCCCCTGTTCACTCCAAATTAGTCAATTAGGAGTGTCATTAAAGTGGTGGCAGCGAGGAGGATTAACACCAGGGGAAATAAAAGAGACGGTCTGCCTTGTGCTCGCCCAGGATATTGCCGATTTCCATCCATCAGCTGCTCCAGATGGGGGGATATTAGTAATTTAGATTCTGTCAACAGTACCCAGGAGAACCCTGCCAAAATCGTTCCCTCATCGCCGCCCTGCTCTCCTTGAATGTAATCATATCTGCCGAGTGCTGAGCGAGGGCGAAAAAAAAAAAACACCTTTTTCTACCCAAATCCCTCTATTCATTCCAACCTATCAATGCAGCGTTACAACTGACTGGAGGATTTCTATTCATTACGGCTCCCTTGTTCTCAGACACAGAGAGCTACTTCCTTGTTGAGTAATGCAAGAATAACAGCAAAATCTCATGTTATAAAAACAGTATTAAGGGTCAGTGCTTGTGTGCATGCGCGTGTGCACATTTAATTTGAAATAACACTGTAAGAAAACCGCTGCACATGGACAGACGCAGGTTATAGGACACAATGGCCCGATGTCTTTCAACTGGCTTTCATAAGGATAAGAACGGTGAAGGTTTTGTGCCTGCAGGGCAGCTCTCAATAGTAAGACTCTATAACGTACATGTGTGTGCATTCAGGGAGGACATTAAGTCTGACTGTAAATCTGCATGCAGGCTTTTTCTTAATTTGGCAATGTGTCTCTTTTTCGTTGTGCAGAAATCTGAGGCTGAAGCTGAGGTTATTCATTATTTATTTATCATTGCTGGCATCCAGCACTGTAAAAAAATGTTTTGTCAGGCAACCTAAAAAAGTGCTTTGTGTGGTAACGTCTAAATCAATCTGACAACATCCAGTTACACCTATGAATGTCCTTTCGTAGGGTCAGATCTGCTGGAAATTGCTCCCTAAGTAACAACAACAGTTTCATTTTTTAGTGTGTCATTAAAACCAGACCAGACAAGGATGAGATTGGCAGACTTTAAAGAAGCTCATCCAAAAATGAAATTGATATTCAATTATTACTTACTCGCCTTAATGTGGTTTCAGACTCTCATTTTGATACTATCTTCATTAGACATAAAAATAGCTTTTAAAGTTAGAGATCATGTGCTGCTGTCTAGCTCCAAAAAGGATGTAAAAGTACTATAGAGCACTATAAAGTCTATGACTCAATATTTCATATCTTCTGAGAAGGATTAACAGATCTACTAACCGAATCAACTTTTTCATTTTCTGGTAAGAATGAGTTAGCAGAAATTAAAACTAAGTTAGGAACATTATATTTTTAAAAGAATGTTTTCTTTTTCCTTATTATCTTTATTAAAACTTATTAAAACTTAAAGGGATAGTTCACCCAAAATTGAAACTTCTGTCATTAATTACTCAACCTCATGTCTTTCCAAAGCTGTAAGACCTTTGTTCATCTTCAGAACAGAAATTCATATATTTTTGATGAAATCCAAGAGCTTTCTGACCCTCCACAGACAGCAAGGGTACTACCACGGTCAAGGCACAGAAATGTAGTGAGGACATTAGGCCCTTTCGCACCGCAGGAACCTTTTCATAGTACCCAAACTTATTGAGGAACTACCCACTTTTTTTTGCACTGCTGGAACTAGGAACTGTTTTAGTTCCCGGAACTCCGTTTGGAGGAACTAAATTAGCTCCTACTTCAGAGTAGGGTCTAAAACAGTTCCATAGGAACTATCGTGACGTAAGTGTATGTGTGTATATGTAAACATATACTGTGTAAACATTCCATGTCCATTATTGTGAAACCCGCGAGACACAACAAAAATACAGCTCCGATCACAGCATCCACCATACTCCTGTTGTTAACGTTGTTCTTATTTGTTTGTAATTTGTTGAACGCCACGTGCAAATGACGTCACTGTCGACCAGCTTACGTTACTTCTTAGTACCCACTGTCGGTGTGAATGCAACCCTTTAAATGGTACTGGGAAATAGTTTGCGCAAAATCGTCCCAGTACTTTAGTACTGTACTTTCAGTTCTAGAACTAAAGCGGTGCGAAAGAGGCTATTGTTTCGCTTGAACAAGGCCTTATGGGTTAGGAATGGCAAGAGGGTGAGTAATTAATGACAGAATTTTCATTTTTGGGTGAACTATCCCTTTTAGTTTTAATAAGAATTCCTGAAAATAAGATAAAAAATGCAAAACCAAGTGCTGAACTTCCATCATGCCAGTTAATCAGAATTATAACAATATTTTCTGTCATCAAGAATTTTGTTTTTATTTTAGTGACATTCTTATGAACTTATTTGAATTTAAGACATTTCTTAACTATTTCTTTCAGAAGATTTTTGTGCACTCTGCCCCTGAAGCCACACAATACAAACTTTATACATTGTCTTTATATACACTTTTGATCTTTAACCGCAGCTCTCAAATAGGACGCCTATGGTACAGGTTTGAAGTCACAATGAATTCTGATGTTATTGACATCCAAAATGCATCATAGGGGCCATATTTGCTTTGAGAAGGAAAAAGAATGACTAAATAATGATTCATACTGTGGTCTACCAGAAATCATACAGCTTCAGAAGACATGGAATACAGTGCATAAGTATATGAAGTACTTTCATGATACGTTTTGTCCTTTTTGGAGTTTGACAGCCTGTTGATCTTAAAAAAAAAAAAACCTAAAAAATAATGGAATATGGGTTTGGAATATCATGAGGGCGAACAAATAAGACAAATACTCAGGAAGCAGCGTTGAATAAGAAACAAAACTCACCTCTACACACAGTCCCGTTGTCCACAGACTCATACCCGGCCTTGCACACACAGCGTCCGATGGGTACCAACCACTCCCCATCTCCATTACAGTACAGTTTAATGGGAACATCCACTTCCTCTCCATTAGGTACACAACTGCCCCGGGCCGACACCAGAGAGGTGCTCTCCGCACCTGACAAGGTCTCCTCAAAGATGGCCCCATTCCGAATAACTCGGGAGCATTTGCGATAGAAAACCTTCACAGCGATGAGCGACATGCATGCTCCATAATCCTGAAAGGCCAAGTAGAAGCCTTTATGGGACACCGGGCCAAAGCTGCGCACTTCCGTGTTGATCTTCATTACACGGCCGCCCAGGTCCACCTGGGAGAAACTCTCATCGGCCGCAATGGTGTCCACCTTGATCCAAGGGTTCTCCATCCAGGCGGGATACACCTTGGAGGCTACGTCCTTGTCAGACTCAAAGTAGTACAGATTAAAAGTTTCCTTGCAAGAGCCGGTGACGTTCGGGATGCTGCTGCAGTCTCGCACGGAGAACTTCATCTCCACGTGGATCCGTTGAGCTCCTCGCCGCTGGATATATTTGGTGCGTACCCAGTTGTTCTGGTTGGCGTTGAAGACGTTGCACACCTGGTAGGTGCGGATGGTGTTCATCTTCTCGTCGTAGCCACTCACCTCTTCCCACTGGGACCGAAGCACAGATAATAACATTTGAATAAGCAATGTGTGCTTCTAATAGTAAAAGCATGTTTTTCATGCTATTTGCATATTTATGGAACATTCGTTCCTGGTTTCGCACCATTACAGACACATTATGACATCTAAGGTAAAAATGTGCAGAAATGAGACAAACGGCATGGATTGCATTAAAAATAATCTAATTTGGAATTCATTCAAATTTTATTTCTGCACCACATGAGTCACGCTGAATTTTTGCCTTGAATTATTCATTTATGCTAGGTCTGATCATCTAAATTATTTCAATGAGGCTCACCCCCAGTGATGGATATATCGTCCAGCCCAGCTCTGCCGTTGCCGTTGTGGAGTCCATCAACACATCTGAAAAGAAATGCATGTCAAAAACCTGTAAGTTTAAAATGCTGCCGCTAAGAGCCTTTTACTGCACGTTTGAGCATTTGTGAGGTCATTGTTCTTCAAGTCTCTTAACAGTAATTATGATGCATAATGGATAGCTTTTCTGAATGTTAAATGAAGGATGACTCACACCGAGATGCAGAATAACAGTTGCCCATTTCACAGCGGTAATAGCTCGCTATTTTTGACTCTTATTGTTAATCAAATGTTACAAATGGCCATTACTAGATTGGAAGTGTTATCCATCACAGATGATAGATCACACCATGTTCTAACATCTGCTTCCCTTCACATCTAGTTCGTAATTGCCCCAGATGACAGAGGGTGCCTTTCTATTCAATATAGCAAATTGGACAAAATAGTTCAGAAGCATGACTCTGATCTGACATTTTCAATTATTTAGCCAGGTACAACTGGTTCTTGCATACAGCCAAAATCAGCATAATGAGACTCTAGAGAGGTTTTAAGTGCAAAAGATTTGTTGCTTTGAAGCTGGCCTAAGGAAGCAAAATACAAATGAACAAATTAGGAATGCATTGATATTAAAAGTCTGTCTGAAATCACAAAGCAGATGATTTTTTTTTCACCTTGCGGCCAAAACACAATTCTAAAATAGTTTGTCAAAATAAATAAATATGAAAAACTAGGTGAATTTAGGCATCTTAACATTATAATGTACAGTTTGAAATCTAATATTAATTTTAAAATTGGCAGAATACTCCATTTAAGTGTTATTTAATTATGAGTGTTTTTAAAGATTAACTTTATCTTCTTATCTTAGTCTAAACATAAAAATAAGGGATATGAAAATACACAATTAAATATCCAATATCCACCAATATATACCCAATATTAAAGGAAAAATAATACCATCTTCTTGAAAAGCAAAGTTTTCTCAATGTTGGTGCATTTTATCCCAAAGATTTAAAATGATAGTTCTCCCAAAAAATTTAAATGACCCCATTATTTACCACACTCAAGCCATCCTAGGTGTATACGACTTTATTCTTTCAGATGAATCCAATCAGAGTTATATTTAAAAAGGTCCTGTCTCTTCCAGACTTTATAATGGCAGTGGGTGGGTGTTATTTTTTAACAGTCCAATAAATAAGTCCAATAAAAAAAAAAAAGTCAAATAAAGCACATCCATCTATAATAAAAAGTGCCTCACACGGCTCCAGGGGGTGAATAAAGGCATCCTGTAGCGAATCAATGCGTTTTTGTAAGAAAAATATCCATATTTAAAATTTTATAAACAGTAATCTGAGCTAATCTCTAATTTTCACTAACTGTCATACGTATGTTCACAAGAGAACACCGTTCTGGGCGGATGATGTAGGATGTGGGGGTAGTCACAAAATAACACCCACCCATTGCCTTTATAAAGCTTGGACGAGCCAGGACGTTTTAAAATATAACTCTGATTGGATTTGTCTTAAAAAAGAAAGTCATATACACCTAAGATGGCTTGAGGGAAAGTAATTTATGGGCTATTTTTAATTTTGGGTGAACTATCCCTTTAATGAATTTACAAAAAAAAATCTCATTACAAATTTGGAAAGATGGTTGATGTGCGTTGCGTTTTTATATGCACATTATATGTGTCCCAAACTCACAGCACTTACAGAGACGGAGTTCATGTTGAGAGGCATTTACTCTGAACTGAGCCATTCTGAGACACTGAAAACAGTGAATCATGAGCTGCTTGAGTGAAAAAGAACACTGTGCCACACTGAGCTATGCAACTCGCAGCGAATCAGATATTTATCATATCACAGGCATCAGACATACATCAGACATCATATCCTGTGTGATTTGATAAGCCATAATGGGTTTTCACAACCATGACTTGTTAAAATTCATAAAAAGTAAATGCCCAACTGGCGTATTAACACTGTTTCACATAGGCACTTGCCAATGACTGTGATTTTTAATCAGATTTGGCACTTGATGAATGAAAATCCTGGACCGTGACTGAGCAGCTAAGGGTGTCCGGTATTTGTTTAATAATTGTTTAAGGCCATTTCAAAAATCCCGCCACGTAAATGACATACTATAAATAAATGCATACTATATGCTAGTTGGAGGCAGGTTGTGGGACAAAAAAAATAAAAAAATCGATGCAGTGCAGGATGATTCTTCCGTATTTATGGTCTGTTTACACAGAAACTTTAAATCTGTAGTTATGTCTGCCAATTTGTTTTTTTTCCAGTGTTAAGGAGTACACGTATAGACAGTCTCAAAGTGAACAAACTTAAAAAGTCACAAAACCTCCCAAATTTAGATTTTTATATGGTCTTAATCTGAAAATCCCATAAGCCAATAGCGTGAAACATTCAGAATGGACACGGGAAACTTTTTTCCCAAATATTTAGAAAAATTAGAGTACTACCATCTGTCCAAAGCTGTAGTACGGTGTATAGCTGTTTATTTTCATGTATATAAGAAACGTGACTGAGCATTTTTCATGTCTTGAGGGATGATCTCATATGGAGTCCTGCCAGGGCATACGGGCCTCAGTCAAGGCAACATAAACACATCCAGTGTGACACACAGACTCCCCATGGCATTTATGAATCGGGATTTGGCAAGTGGCAAGAGGACTTCCTGAGATCGAAGCCAGAAGCCCGTGACACACAATCCCGGGATCCCTGTAAACACTGGCTCGATACAGCCTCAGCCATTAAGTGTCTCATTTATATTTCAGCAGCTTCTGCAGCTCAGGGGCAACCAAATATATTTCTCTCAGGAACAGCACCATCGCTGTGTATTTAGTGCTGTAAATGTGAGAATATGATGAGGCCGGGAGGAAAATACAAGAGGAAACAAACAATCCTCTTAGACTTTATAAGCCCACGGGTCAAACAAAAAAGCACAAAACACGATTACTATTACTAGATAAAACATCCATGCAACAATATAATGAAAACCAGTACATTTACAACTGTCTGTGCGTTGAAAGAGAAAGTTGTAGCATTTCCCAGTACTTGGTGCACTGTTTAATCAAACCCCCACTCCATCTGTCCAAGCATTCATGCAATCCCTCTCTCCCTCTCTCTCTCTATATTTTAATGAAAAGTAGGGCAGCGGGAGCCCAAGTCCAGTACATATAATCCTTACAGCCTGCGCTACACTCTGTATGCCACACTGGATTAATCCCACGGGAAACATGGCGAGTCTTCACTGGATTTTAGGTCAGCGTGCCAAGGCACAACTTTCAGTCCCACATTTTTTATTTATTAATTTCATTGCCCAGTTTGCACAAGCTGAGCCGTACCAGTGCGATGAACACAGGCACACACCCTGAATCCACAGAGCCTCATCATCCTCATACCAAATCACTCTGGTTGGGACATATCTATGCTTTGTGTAATTTTATATGTACCATAGCATGGCATTTAAATGCAGATGAATAAATCTCAAAATACCCATACATAATGGCACAACATCATAGCAAGCAGGGAGGATTAAGGAATGTTGACTTTTCTGTCAAATGCACTAACATGATAAACATAGAATCCTCCCTCTAGACATGACTACGAGAGAAAATATCAACAGTGAAAGTGGAAAAACTGGTAAACACTATTGGTAACAAATCTAAACTGGCTCAGTAAACACCACTTTGTGGATGAGAAGCTGAATACTTGAAGTCTAATTTGCTCTTGTGATGGTGCTCTTAAGAATCTACTGTATGAGCTACACTTAATGTTTTTTTATGGCCGCACTGCTCCTTTCCAGGCTACGGGACATATGAGATTGGACAAAAAGACCTGGATGAGACACATCTAGAACTTAATTATATGCAGGGCTTGAGATTGCAACTAAAAAAAAAAGACAACTAAAAAAAGACTTGGAAATAATAATTTAAAAAAATAGCCTAATAATAAAAAACTACATAAAATTTTAAGGCAACACACTTCAGTAGATTTTTGAGTTCTCAACTTATTGTTTTAAGTTTATACAACAAAAATTTGAGAATCTCCTACAAAAATAAGTTGAGAGAACTCAAAACTCTGCAAAAAGCTGGTTGCTTTAATATTTTAAGTTGGCTCAACTTTCTTTTCTTTTTTTTTACAGTGTAGGCAGGAAGGCTTTGTGTGCATCAGTATGTGGTTTCGTGAAATATATAATCTGGTTATACTAGTATGCACCAAAGTTTTCTGCTATGTAACGGCGAACAAAGAATGAGCAATTATGTCTGATTCAATCCAGTTAAAGTCAAAAGGTTTCACAAAGATTCACAGTTAAGCTGCAACCACATTATTGTCATTTTGGCAATTTTATGGTCCACTGTCCATTGTCAATAAAGTCATGATGGATGAAGCAGCATTCACACAGAAGTCACTTCCAAAAACAAGCAAAGTGTCCTCACCTTTAGCAATTTGAATCAGACTCACTCAGCCAGCGAATCAAACAAATCTCTCACTGAATCAAGAATAATCTTTTGTTTATCTCCAATTTAAAATAAACCAGGAACTGAATGTGATGTAGACTATATTTAAGATAGATGGAGACATCAGTGTATTTACTAAAGTCTAAATAAACACATTGGGCCTCATTCATGAAACATTCGTAAATATATACGAGTAAAATCTGCGTAAAACGGACCTTTCTGAAAACTCTCCTCCGAATTCACAAGCACTTCGTACAGATCAGATTTGATAGTTAAGCATGTGTATGTTAATGAAATCCAATCATTCGTAAATAGGGCGCTTGTGCACGCTCAGCATAATCCCCCCCTATGAATTGTCCAGGAACACAGTGGAATATTCTGGTCTACCTTATTTTAGCCAGCTGAAAAAATGTCAGGTGCTCTTCTTAAAACGACCAGTTGGTGGCACTTGAGAATGCTTTGATGGCACAACGTTTTTCCAGCTGAGACGCTTTGGTTTCTATGATTTGAAATATCAACGGCAGTAAAGTATTACTACTATCACCTCATTTTGAAGAATATTACTGAATTTAAAAATGCAGTAACCAGCAATATTAACTTCTCTATTGTTGTTCAGTTGTTTAACAATAACGTTAGGATGATTGGTCGGTGTAGTATTTGTCCTGCCCCTCCTCCATTGATTGGACGGCTGGATAAAAAGTGAAAGTGACGAGCGCTGCATTTGACCCTTTACCCAAAGCTAAACAGTTCATCAACTCTCAGCTACAAAAAAAAAAAAAAAAAAAAAAGAGCAAATGAACTTGTAAAATATTATAATGGCAGTGCATCAAATTCAGTATCATGAGTTTGCCAAAATGAACACAGAACATTTTACGCACCATTTACACGTGTAGGGAGCAGGTGTAAATTTCTTTCGTACCAACTAAAATTTTGAAAATACGAACATTTTCATGAATTCAAATGTTTACGTTAGAATGGCTTTGCGAACAATTTACACAAAAATTCATTCTGCTCGTGTTTCATAAATGAGGCCCATTTAACATAAATGCTATGAATCTGAATTTATCCATGAATCGTGATATTCTAATACAACAAAGACACAATTGGTTATTATTTGCAATATGTAACCCTGGACCACAAAACCATAAGTAAATATTTAAATAAATAAGCTTTCCATTGATGCATTGTTTGTTAGGATAGGACAATATTTGGCTGAGATACAACTGTTTGAAAATCTGGAATCTGAGAGTGCAAAAGAAATCTAAAATATTGAGAAAATCACTTTTCAAGTTGTCCAAATGAAGTTCTTAGCAATGCATATTACTAATCAAAAAATATTTTTATATATTTACAGTAGGAAATTTACAAATTATCTTCATGGAACATGATCTTTACTTCTTATCCAAATGATTTTTGGCATAAAAGAAAAATCGATAATTTTGACCCATACAATGTATTTTTGGCTATTGCTACAAATATACCCGTGCGACTTGCGAATGGTTTTGTGGTCCAGAGTCACATATGAGGTCCATTTATAAAGATGAATCAACTGTGATTTATTTTGGTTACTTTCTTAACACAATCAACAGAACATTTCAATCTTTTCCCCTCAAACAGGCAGAAAAATATTCTTAAACTTCTTTTCTTATTCTTATTCTTGAGCCTTGGTATACAGTACATTGTCATTTCATAATGCTTTTTATTATCCTGATCTCCAATGCTGGTCTTCTTGTCTGTTTAATTCAGATGGAAGAAGCACAAACATTGCCCTTGAAACATACTGAAAAATTAATGTGGAGTTAATTAAATCAAGCTTTGATCATACACGACACACAAACCCTCACAAACTATGCAGATCCTTACAGTCTTACATTCCATTATATCAAATATTGCCAACACACACACACACACATAAACACATGCAAAACATATATTATATACTCCTTATGTTACTGACATACATTAGGATCCAAAAGTCTGATAATCTGGGATTCAAAATCATATTTTATCCCGGAGATAAAAGAAATGAATACACTTCTAGCTTGATCACTAATCAAATAAATGTGATATTGATCATGTGAATCCTTTGCACAAATGGTATCTCATTAAACCAAGAACTTCTGACCAAACTCATCTAGTTCATGTTCATAGCTTGAGTGCTGTTGCTGTAATGTAAAAAGGGAATGTAACCGTAAACATGATTATGCAACTGAAACAGCATCTCTCCAGTACATGATGGATTCAAACAGCGCTGATTGTAATAGATATTCTAAACTGATCAATAGCTTCCATGTCCAACAGTGAGCAGCTATGACACATCATGAACGTGTGAACTAGTGTGAGGACATGCTCAGAATTCCGCATCCAAAACCAGGACAGAGTGCATTGATCCTCTGTGCTCCAGATCTGTCAGTCAACCTGTGGGTGGGATGCTAAAACATTCACTAGACCACGGGGACTGCCGCAGTGTGTAAATTCACAATCCATCTTCAAAAGAACAATAGCACCAGTCTGCAACCGATGACAAGTCTGACATATAGAAAGAAGGAAATTGTTTTGTAGTTTCACGGTAAACTTAAAGCGACAGTTCAGCCAAAAATAAACTCTCTGTCATCATACACTCACCCTCATGTGGTTTCTTCTGTGGAATATAAAGCAATATTTTCTGACAGTTATTTTAGCATTTTTTTATTCTTTACATTTTCAGTTTTTATTTAAATTTATGTTTTACTAATATTGTTTGTGTATATGTGCTTTTGTGATTTCTTTTTCGTTTTTAAAAAATATTTCTATATAGCTTATTGTTATTCATTTTTATTTCAGTTATAATTTTAGAAATTATAGTACTTATAATTGGTTGATAATACAACAATTCAGAGTTTTTAATCTAATATTTACATTCTATTCTTTATGTTCTATTTACGAGCCATTTTTTACTTTTTATTAGTGCTGTCAAACGATTAATCGCGAACTGCAAATGATCCCAAGCATACAGCCTCATCTATAAAGCATGGTGGAGGTGGGAAGTGCTTCATATTGCATCAGGACAATGACCCAAAACACCCTGCCAGTTCAGTCAAGGAGTTTATAAGGGCAAAGAAATGGAAAGTCTTAGATTGCCCAAGTCAATCTCCAGATTTAAATCTGATTGAACATGAATTTGACCAGCTGAAGAGGAGAGTAAAAGCAGAAACTCCCCAAAACAAGCAACAATTGGAATTGGCTGCATTAAAGGCTGGGAAAAGTATTTCAAAGGATGAGACCAAGAGTCTGGTGATGTCTATGGGTCACAGACTATATGTATATATATATATATATATATATATATATATATACACACACACACACACACACACACACACGTGTATTTATATATATATATATATATATATATATATATATGTGTGTGTAGAGCACTGCTTTTTATATTTTATTAATTAGATTTCATTACAAAAAAAAATATTTTAGTAGTTTAAGTCACTGAAACAATAATAATACTGTATTTTGAAGAACTTTCCAATAGTTTATATGGGGACCAAAGCAACATTTGACACCAGTGACTTTAATTTTATGGACAAAATAAAAACATTTAGACTTTTTGACTTCTGTGTTGCACATAGGGCTGGGCGGTATATCAAGTTTGTACGATATAATCGATATATTCTTTATAAGCGATACGATATAAGTCAATACAGTTTATATCGATATACAGTAGTTTGAAAGAGCGCATTTGAAAATTTAGCGGAGGACACAGACTCAGCCGCTGCGGAGAAAGTGCATAATATAATTTGTTCTAAACATGTGACAAACTTTATATGAAGGGCTTAAAAAAAAAAAACTGTAAGATATAGAAGCCTATAGTTTAGTTTCAGTTTCAAACGGCTCTGACAGAAAGGCTGTGTGTGCTGCTGACAGAGACGCGCTGTTTAATATATTTGAGATGTGCTGCTTTCCTAAATGCCTAACTTACATTTCACAGGTATATTCTCCATCTGTAAATGTTAGAAAGCCATGGAAATACTTCCATTTTGCTATCAGAAGTTCATGAGCCTTCTGCTTTCAGATTCTCCACTAAACTTCACAGACTTCATTTAGAACGAGCGCACCAAACAGACAGAGTGCAATGAAATAGGAGCGCATTGACTGACTAAATATACATTTTGCTGAAATATTTGTAGTTAATAAACAATAAATGTGGCATGTAGAATTTTAAACCTACAAGTAGCCTAAGGGTGTATTTGTATGATAGCACTAACTGTGACTGTAATGGGGTAATCAAAACAGCCTTATTACTCGATTAATCTGTGCTTTTTTATTATTTTTATTTTTAGATTAGTAAATTTAACTTCTGCTTTAAAAGCATTATTTTTGTTTTTAGATTGCAATGTTATGTTAGAATGTAATGTGATTTTAACCCTTTTGAGCGTAATATATGACTATGGTTACATTCACTTTGTTTGTTTGTTTGTTTAATCCAAAACAAACAAACAAAAGCGTAGAAAATACCGAGATATATACCCTATACTGCAAATCAGCCAAAAAATACCGGGATATGAATTTCTTCTCATATGGCCCAGCCCTAGTTGCACACAGAAAATAATTTAGAACAAAATGACATGAGTAAACAATGGCAAAATATTAATTTTGGTGGGATGAAGGATCCCTTTAAAAAAAAAAAAAACGCATTTTCCTCATAAATCCTTTGTTGGATAAAGAATTGGGATTTACTGACCTACAAAAGCTATCGACGAAACATGTCTGTGGTATAGTGGCAGTAAAGCATTCACTGCAGTCCAACAGGAGATTTGTCTCACTCTGTTATGTCAGGATTCTGAGCAGACGTCAGGGGGACGTTTTGCATATAAACCCCTGCATATCTCTGCTATGTGACTGTCTAACATTTGCAGACAGGAGCCAAATGTGATGGCGCTGAAAGAGCAGTGGGTCAGTGGAGCAGCCTGCTCACAGTTTACAGACCCAACACTAATCCCCTGCTTTCCCAATTTACAACTCTCATCTCTATGGCAATGTGGGCCAAGAGCCGAAAAAGCGCCCTGAAGCAGACAAATCAGTCACATTCAGAGGACAAAATTAACCACACCTGGCAATGGTGGGTGTATTGGGAAAATTTATAGGCCATTGAAACTATTTTGCATTATTGATTTTTATCCCTGCTGCAACAATGCGATTATTTGTGACAAACAGCAGGTCATTGTGTCATTCGAGATGAGTCCGTCTCCGTCATTCTGAGGTTTTGGTCTGGATGTTCTCTTTTTGGAGACTTATTAATTCACTGAATATTACACCCATTTGTTGACACACAGTTCTGGAAAAATAAAAACCTCCTAGATTCCCACTAAAGGAAGAGTTCACAGAGGTTGTGACAGATGTTTTAGTAGACATTTAGTCTTTCAATTGAATCGCTTGCGTCACTTACATCAGTGAGGGTCAGATTATCATTCATTCAATCCGGCCCATGAAATTTTGCTGTTACAGGCCAACTGGCGAGTTTTATTTACAGGCCAAACCCAATTTTCTCATGCTATAAGAAATCTCTTATGCTCACCAAGCATTAAAAATAGAGTAAAAAAATATTATTCTAATTTAAAATAAATGTTTTAAATTTTAATATATTTTAAAAATGCATTTGTTTTTTCTGTGACACAAAGCTGAATTTTCAGCCTCATTACTTTCTTCACTGTCACGTGATCCTTCAGTAATCACTGTAATATAGTAATCTGATGCTCAAGAAACATTTATTATCAATATAATTTTTGAAAACAGTTGTGCTGCTTAATATTTTTGTGGAATACATTATACACTTTTCAGGAATCTTTGATGAGTAGAAAGTTCAAAAGAACAGAATTTCTAACTTCATAAATATCTTTACTGTCACTTTGATCAATTTGATGCATCCTTGCAGAATGAAAGTATTAATTTCTTTAAAGAATCATTCTTACTGACCCCAAATGTTTGAACAGTAGTGTATATTCACTTCAGACATTCATTGATTAAGTCAAAGGTGCAGAAATGAGCTTAAATGGAGATGCAGAAAAAGTACATTCATGAATTACTAATGGATAATACATTAACTTAAAAAATTATCTACTGAATGCACTGAATGCACTGAATACACTGAATGCGAATCTAGTCTGCATGACTAATGTATGAGGAGGTGGACGTTATAAGAAGCATCCCAAGACTATGATTATGCATAAATGTTTTCCACTGAGGTGACGATCATCAAAAAGACTAACTACCGGGTAATCAAATGATATTAAACCAAAACATGTACCCTTGTGTTTTCAGATAATCATAGTTTGAAAATCGAGAATAGTGGAGAAGTAGGTCATGAGCTTTTTGAAGTTCAATATTTTATGTCAGCTCTCTGTGGAATAAGAGCGCTTCTGTTCTGACGGCAAAACCGCTGTGTATTAGCTGTGCCTGCGTCTGTTACTATTGAGGATATTAGGATTATGCAATATCAGCTCATTATCTGGGATGTCCATTCATAATCACTTTTGCTTGCTTTGAGACATTCAATACCTGAAAATCAGGGAGAACACAATGAAGCTTACACAAAACAGAATTGTACATGTAACACAGAAGCCACATCCTGAGGCAAATTCTCCCCATTTAAAAAGATTACTGATGAATATCTATAATCTTAAAATCTAATACCAACAAATACAGAACATGGTTCCAAATGGTTCCAGTTGAGAAGGTTTTGACTGAAGACGATCACTCAACAACAATCCATTTGCAAATCAGATCCTTGGTGGATATCAGAGTAAATTAGCAGCTTCAGGCTATGGGAGCAAATTAACTTTTCATCTGATTTTTAATCACTCTGAAGAGAGATTTTTTAGCTCAGGGATCTCTCTTCTCTTTTCATTAAGTTCGTTTCGGAATGTAAGGCTTCTGGGTCAATGACTACAATTTATATCTAGATTCCTTTTCAAGAAAGAAAATATCAATTTAGCACGCAGTCCATTAGACACCTGTGAGTATAGTGACTGAGCCAGGTTTCAGATACATTAGAATTACATTGCACTTATACATCCATGCTGTGTATGGACTGGCATAAAAACATTTTCTTTTTTTGTAGCAGCAATATAAACATCTTTCCAGCTTGGGTGGCATGCAGATTTGACTGGTGTGAAATGCTTAATGTACCATATGATCCAATATATCTTAATCAAACAAGCACAAACACAATAATGCCATGTGCTCAAATAAATCTTCATCAAATAAACAACACAATAATGCAGAATAAAGCCACATGCTCAAATAAATCTTCATCAGACAAGCACAAGAAACAACTGGACTCAATTTATCAGTGTTAGCCTAATGTCAAATTAAAAAGTCCACATCAAAGAAGAGGAAAAACTTAATGTGATTTATGTGCATTTTTAAAACTTTTGCCATATCCTTAGTTAATTAGGCATTTTTCTTCATTATGATATCAGGACAGTTGTATCACCCTGACATTTATTTTTGCCATAGGGATTTTAAAAACAACTTTGTTAAACCGCTAGAGGTCATGAACAAGCCAACCAGCTATGATATACAGTACGCTCTTTGATTTGAAGCAAAAAAAGACAAAGGTACAAGACTGTATACTGGCTTTAATGAGGGATAGAATTACAATCTCAAGAACCACTGCGAATGTAGGGCCTTATGATTTCAGCGATGCGGAAAATGTGGATGGAGTCGTGGAATCCAGTCATAAAACCGAATTTACTGTATAACGTGGAATGTCACGGAATGTACCAAATTTTGTGGATAAATCAAAAGTAGGTCAGTACACTTAAATCAAAATGTGATATGGACTGGTGTCTGTGAATATTAAGCTGCAAAAATATCCTGCATGTTCTGCGGGTCTCTGACGGCGCAGACGCACGGTTTCCTTTACTACTCACATACTGAAGCACACGTGATGCTCGTGGTGTCTTCAGCCTCTGCCGACTCAATATAATAAACACATGAACATAATCTCTAGTACTGCTCTGACAGTTACTTCATGAGCATTTAACCATTTCTTTTGAGAATACTACTATATAGTCATATCATATACAAACAGAAATCTAAAAGGTATTCACAGCAACCTGTCAAAATATAAGTTCGGCTTAACTTGAAGAAACTGTGACAGAAATATTACTTCATATAATGACAGTACTGCTACTAATAATAGAATTAGTATTAAATCATTATTTTTAAAGGAATATTTACCAAAAAATGATTTACCAGAATTTGTTTTTTCATAGCAGAACATATTTCATAGGGCCTTAAAAATGTAATTTTTGGTAAACTTTTAATAACTTACTGTTTAACATTGTACGTTTCATGATTTCATTTAATTAGACAGTTTATATTTTCCGTCTATAGAAATTACATTTCACTACTTTCACTACTAAAATTAAGAGATTAATGTTCGAACTTTTGCATATTATAACCTGGAACTTGGATGTGGGAAATAATTACATTAGATCCAAAAGCTAGTTTTAGCAACATAACGCAGACGCTACAGAACACAGTTAGCTGACGAGCTGTATACGATTGTGTGCTACGCTAACATATTACTTCACAGGCATTACTGGCTTGTACTTTTACATCCATAATATTATAAATTGACCGTTTATTGCTGTTCTGTGGTTTTGTAGTGCTGCAATTTTGAAAGATTTCATATTATTTTAAGGTGAGCTTATAGGGTGCACTGCTATGAAATGAAAATCACACAGCTTCAGCATGACATCAATAAAAAGTACAATTTTATAGATATTGTTAATAATAGTTGTTCATATTAAAATATGTATGAACTTAATACATGACCTACACTATTTATTTAGCAAAAATCCTGTCATTTTACATGAAATTTATAAAACATTGTTGCTGCTCCAAATAAGCTCAGTGTGCTCTTCCACACTGAACTCTATGCAAATACTTAATAAACAGACTTCACATATTAACTTATGGTTGCCACTTTAAGTTAAGTTAATAGATTTTCTGTGGATTCTATCAACTCAAATCTGCAGACTGGCTCTGATCTTTGGCAACTAGCATCAACGTTTCCAGACTGTAAATCTGTGGAAAATCGGGGCAGAAATTGTGTAGTGTATTCCAGCCTTAAGAGACTCTAGATAAGTTTACATCCATTTAAAAAGAGGCTTCATAATGAGGCTAGTTTCTGTGTTCATCCCCATGAATTAAATGTTTTATTGTTTTTTTGTTTTTTTTTAATGTGTTACTTAAACGTTGACTAGTCTAGATTATTCAATATGCTTAAATGACACTTCACTATAAATATATAACTGATCAAATTGAATAACTTGTTGCTTGATTTCAGTGTTCTGTTTTTTTATGTTTTTTTTTTTTTGTAATTGACTTTGTACCTTCAAAAAAATATATTTTTGCAATTATTCTTTAAATATTTTCCTTAAAATAAGCAAGAATTTTTAATAAAACATGACGTGAGCTTAATGGGAACAGGGGTGTGCTTAAAGGGTACAAAAATGTACCCATTCAGCACAGCCAGACTTTTTTAATTTAATGATGTATCTTAATTAAAGTGCTTTTGTCATTTAAAATAAAATTAAATATTTTTGCGTGAGATATTAATATTTTATTTTAACATAACGTTTTGTACTGAAACCAATATCTTGTGCACTAAAAATGTCTCAATGTAGATTTTGGTGAGCTTAATAGGTACGTTTACCCTAGTTCACCCCCCAAAAAATGAAAATTCTGTCATTACTTACTCACCCTTATGTCATTCAAACCCATAAGAAATTTGTTCATTTGTCAGAAAACTCTCGGATTTTGTCAAAAATATCTTAATTTGTATTCTGAAGATGAACGAAGGTCGTGCAGGTTTGGAACGATATGAGGGTGCGTAATTAGTGACAATTTTCATTTCTGGGTGAACTAACCTTTTAAGATGTGATTGTGGGGAGACCAACCCAATTACCATTTGCAGTGCTTCATGGGATTGGATGGAGCTCAGCGCTGTGGTATATTATTATATACCATCAATAAACAACCTCAGAGCTCACAGCTGGTCTGACTTTAAACGTTTATAAGTTATTGTTAAAAATCAATTTCCCCATGGAGAAAATTAATGGCATTTTTACTTCCAGAACCCGACTGTTGCACTCCACAACTCTCTGAAATGCTTGATTCTGATTGGTCAGTGTCGATGTTCCGAGGTGTATTCTTTCCCTGATAATGACCGCCATCGGGTATCAGAAGTTGGCGCTTCTTTTGTGTCCCTTGAATCACAATGTGGACTAGCTCTCATTTCATAAAAATGCAACGCGTACCATCTTACTATCACAATTATTGACTACCAAAAATTAAATTGGAGGACTTCAGTATTAATAGTAGTGCAATATTGTACTATTCACTTCAACTTTGGAGAGAAGCTATAGAGTATCATCCTGTCCTGTGTGCTGCTTATTTCCTTGTTCTAAACAACATTAAACATTCATAAAACGGATGGATTGCTACTTTAAACTCTTCACACTGACCACTATACCCTGCTTATGGTCTCCACTTAAAAAAACGTCTGCCCACGCATGTGTGGTAGTTAGAGAGATATTGCTCCTCGATAACAGCTGACACTTTGACATTTTATTAAATGAGATTCTGAGTGTTTACAAACCAAATTTGTTTTGTATCCTCATCTCTGCACTCAAAAATAGTATGAATTTAAATCAATATGATGGCGCTCATCAAACTGGCTAATAATTAACATTAAGAGGACAATCCATTTCACCTTGTTTTATTCAAAATGATCACTCAACAAGACAGAGAGACAGATGGATAATTAAATTGTCAAGCAGATGGCAAGTCCCTCTTGGATACCTGATAATTTCACCATTTTGACCCCCTCACAAGCCTGTGGACAAAATCTTGTCATTTCATCAGAGGCCATATGGAAACTCCCAGTTTCCCCATCACCCATAAATTCATTGATTCAGAGACAGTTTGTTCTGTCTGTCGCTCTGCAAAGCTGACAGGCCACAGAGCCGCCACTGTCTGACGTGACTGAAAATGGTCAGGCTTGCCATGCTTATATAAAGGCTCGGAAAGATGCCGCAGATGCCAGAGGCAGGTCTTGGTCCTAATAAAGAGGGATGGGGGAGAGCAGCTAGGACTGAGGTCTGCATGACATGCATCACACAGACCCTGTGCTCATACATGTCATACGATCGAACGATCAAACCCAGGTGCTTTCTGGGATAAATGGCTGCTCTTCTGGTATGGGGGAAAAAAAAGTTGGTGGTTCAGGTCAGAAACAACTGCTTAAGTTAAAAATCTCCCACGTTTATTGTCATAGCATACAAGAGGGTCCACAATAAAAAAAAAAGGAAAAATATTATAAAAATCCTGGTCATATCATTAGTGTATTTATAATGGTCTCAAATTGCTTTGAAAACTGAAAAAGACAATACCAGACTAAAAATGTGATATAACCATCATATAAAAAGTAACATTTCCACTATACCATGAATGCAGGTGAGTATATTCTTAAAATGCATTTATTTATTTTAAACAGTTGTGTTCCCCAAGGTAATAATAATCATTTTTAATTAGCAAATAAATTTGTAGGGTCTCGGGAGCCTAAAGTAATATTAAGATACTATTATAGTTTTTATTAATATTTTTTATTTAATTTGATTTAATTAAATGTATTTATGCACGTGTATATAATTTTTAGTTTATTTTAGTACAGCAAGGTAAATCAAAATGAGAAATAATTCCTTAGTATCAAGCTAAAATAAAATATTATATATTTTATTTCAGGTATAGCACATTTATTTTACTTCAGTTAACATTTATTATTTCATTTCAAATAATTTTTATGGTTTAAGTTCCTTTTAATTATATATTATATAGTTATAATCTGGCAGGGGAGTCATATCAAATGACATTTAACAACCTAAACTAAACTTGAAGATGTGTATTCAAGTCATTGTATGCATGAATTGCATTTTTAATTTTGAATAAATTAATAGCACCTAAAAAAAACTTTACCCATCACCTGCAGTGATATACAGTATGGGTCATATTCACTAGTAAATCCTGTGAAAACTTTAAATAGTGTATTTCTAACAGAACAAACAGCCACTATAATTTATGCATATACTACTTTCCCTACATAAGCTGAGGGAGTCTGCTTTTCCTGCACAGTCCTGTCATTATAGCTTGCAACAGGATTGACAGAACAAAACAGAACGGGAGCTTAAGTGGCAGTCCAGCCATGTATTTTCTTCACATTACAGCAAATCATTTACTCACTGCCCTTGGGCAAATGAAGAACCCAGCCAACAAAATTGAAACAGGATAGATTCATTAGATTAGTCAAAGCGGGGTCTAATTCACACAGACATCCTCACTCACTTGAGGAAATATCTATGTCCTTAGTCGCAGCCTAAGTCATGCATTTCTCAATGCTGTAAAGAATTATTTCTCTCCCAAGAAGATCTGTATCTGCTCTGAGGTGTGATAAATGAGCTTTTACTCCTCACATTCATCAGACAGAATCAAACAAACAGGAATGGATGGTGTGTTTTCAGGGTATGGCTAAGCGTCATGTAAGCACTGTTTAGTGAACTAACTATAAACTGATGGTTTATCATCAGAATAGCATAATCAACAAAGCAAAACTCTCATCTGACATTCCACAGAGAAATTTCCATACAACAGGTAACAAATATAAATTAATCACTAGTACTACACTCTTAAAAAAAAAAAAAAAAAAAAAAAAAAAAAGGTTTCTGCTGGCATCTATAGTTCAATGAAGAACCTTTAACATCCTCCGTGGATGGCTTTCCATTGCACATTATTTATAGTGGTCAGTGGAAAAAGGTTCTTATTCAGATGTTCTTCACATTAAAGAAAAAAATGGAACTGTTCACTGAATGGTTCTTTGGGGAATCATCACAAACCCCCTTTATGGAACATTTATTTTTAAGAGTGAATAACGAGAGTGATTAAGAACAAAATGATAAAATCATAGATGAAATCATGCTCAAAGGAAATGTGTAACAATTGTAATGTTTCTCCTCCCATGTCTTGCTGCAACAGGTCCATCATACCAACAAGAAGCTACTCCAAGATATAATGAGTATAGGAAGAACTTCTAGAAGCACATCGACTGAGAATCTAATGACTTCTAATGAGAATCGAAATTATGTCAACACACATCTACTGTCTTAATTATGCCACTGTTTTTGTTCATATATTAAGGTCAGACTTTACTGTGGAGTTTAGAAAAAGATGGTCCTTGCAGCTCTCCTGAAGCTCTCAGGTGGTGATGAGGTGCTGATGCAGATCTCCAGGCAGAGATTTGAGATTATGGTCCACTTGTATTAACAGAAAGACTGGAGCTTGACAGAGAAAATGTACCATGGAAAGGACTGGATATTTTCAGTTTCAATACTACTCTATGGATTTCAAACCTAGACAGCTTTCTGGGCACCTATTTGCATTCTTATAACACCAAAAAATGCCGTCTAGTTACTGGACAGCTCACTAGGTTTGAGTCTATATGTTCTCTAATGCTACTAAAGATCATTCTGTGAGAGAGACTGAGGGACCTGATAATGAGACATCATTTATACCATTGTGCTGTTCCAAATCTGTATGCCTTTCTTCTGTGAAACACAAAAGGAGATGTAAGGCAGAATGAGCCTCAGTCACCATTTACTTTGATGAAAGTGAATGGAATAGGCTGCCTAACATCATCTTTTGTGTTACACAGATATAAAGGAACAACATGAGGGTGAATAAACGATGAAAGAATTTCATTTTTGGTGAACAATTCCTTTAACTTTTGCTCTGATTGAAGGGTTTATATTGTGTTGATGAAAATGGAGAATAAGAGTTGACCAAAGGAGAGCCATTGTAACTCATTTATACCCACAGACTGTTGCAGTGCACCTGTTTTCGGTGCACTTAAATGGAAACGAAAGCCTTTAACTTGAGATAATGTGACATGACTGTAAAACATTAGTATCGGCGGCTTTATTTAAAAAGTATCATCTTAATTTAATCAATATCATCAGCATCATGTAGCGTAAAAAGTAACAGACATTTCAAAGCACGCACGCTTGACAGACACATGCTCTTACCTTCAACAGCCCACACAATACGTATTATCCATAACAAACGAATTATATCCATAATTGCCGTGAATTTGGGCATTTGACTGTAAAGACCTAGAATATTCATTGAAAACTTGTCCGGCAGGCCATCTATGAACACACTATGATCACAAGCACTCGATTAAACCCCATCGGACTGGAAGAACTAAAGCAAGTTTGGACGAAACCAATGAAACGCAGACGAGGGGGCGGGAATGACTAGTGTCTGCAAGATATTATATTATATTATATTATATTATATTATATTATATTATATTATATTATATTATATTATATTATATTATATTATATTATATTATATTATATTAGTTAATTATTTTCTAAATTAAATTTTAAATATATTAATTTGCTTTCATTAAAAAATAATTAACATTAAGTTAAATACCATTATATTATATAATATTATATTAGTTAATTATTTTCTAAATTCAATTTTAAATGTATTAATTTGCATTCATTTAAAATTATTAATATTAAGTTAAATATAATATTATATTACATTTATGATATTATTACTATATATTATATTAATGATAATACATTACATTATATTTTAAATGTATTAATTTACTTTCATTTAAAATAATTAATATTAATATATTAAATAATAATCCTTTTAATAATAATAAGAATACTTATAAATAAATTGTTAAAAAAATAAAAATAAGAAAATGTCAAACTGGAATAATAATCTGAATTTAATGGGGGGGGGGGCTGTTAGCATACTAAGATTTAAACCGTATTTTATTTATTTATTTATTTATTCTGGATTTTTTTCTATATATGTTAGCAACTGATAAACTAATAATTATAATGTTGGTCATTAAATGATGATTAAACGTCTAGTCTAATAACTAATAAATAACTTCGGAAGTCACATAAAAAGACACATGCGGCATTTAAATCAAATAAATAATTATTCATTTCGAAATTTGAAATTAGTAGCATGCTTCTACTGGATACACAAGCCAAATAATTTGCACGGAATTCACTTTGGTTGATCAATGACACTATAAATTCATATTATACCAACAGTGCCCCCTGGAGTTTGGGTGAAAAATGTGCGGTCTAGGCGCAGGGGGGTTGAGGGGGTGAACTGATAGAGTAATGTATGTGGTCGTCTATCAAATAGTTCTCTAATCCCTTGAGCCACTTGCAATTTTATGGTTTTGAAGATTACAAAGCTGACAGATCACACAAGGGGCTGGTGTGAAGAAGACAAATGGCCTCGTTTCTCAACACCGCCGCTCGTGATCTTTGACTCCCATGTGAGAACCTCCATTAGTACTTCAGCCCTCATACATGGATTATTGTACTTCCACCTAGTGTATCACTGCATTTAAGATATCATTTCAGATCCTGAAGAGTGGAGCTGTTAGCATAGTTACAAATAAAAATGTAAATTTCTCTTTTAGTACACTCAGTCAAAAACATATTTGCAGGAAGAGCGGATAAAAAGAATAAATACAGATTGTAGTCATAAGACAGCACTGCACTACACATTTGCTTGTGCCTAAAAACACACAACTGAAGAGGAAAATCAAGATGACTCATTAAAAATAGAGCATGATTATACACATTTCTGTGAAATTCCAAATGGCATACAACAGAGCTCTTAGCAAGAGCAAGAGAGGGAAAGACCACAGGAAAGAGAGAGACAGAGAATTAGGGAAAGAGAGAGAGGGCGAGAGAGGGAGGAAATAGAGCAGAAGAATATGGAACTGACATAAAGGAATCTAGGATAATTCAGCCTCAAGATGAGTGAGGACTGCAAAACGGCAGACTAGAGAATCCAGGGGTCGTTTCCATGGAAACCTTTGCCCAGGGAGATTGGCGACCCTCCTGTCTACTAATGCTAGCAGAGCGCAGATTGTAGGTCACATATGGCACCAACAACCCAATCAGGTCTAATCTGTCTTGACTTGTGGGTCATGAATTGAACCATGAAACTGGTTTTTACTCTGGCTCATATCACTGACTGTTATATATATATATATATATATGTATCCTGTTTTTAATACAAGACCGTGAAGCACTGTTAAACCAATTGATTATATTACAATTTTAAACTGCATGTGGGTGTGTTTTAATAAGAGAACAAAAGGTCCTCATTTAAGCTCACAAAGATATACAAGAGAGCAGTGACATCATACAGTTGCACTCTATAATTACAGTCATAATACAGAAAAATAGCTTATTTTTGTCCTGAATGGTGACTAAAATGCTTCATTCTGCTTAATAATTTGAATTAATTACATTTCACAGGGCTTTATGGAAATGTTCGGTTCATTAGTATTTTTTTGTCACTTGGAAACATGCCTACAGTATTTTCTCTTTACTTCCACTCATCTGTGTAAGTGATTACTGGGTTATTTTGGAAAGTGACCATGTGTCTGTCAAGCTCCAGTGTTCAGTCATAACGTGACAGGGATGGAGATGAGCCAGTTTACTACAAGCTAAACACTCCCATAATAACTATATATTTATAGTTTTATGACACAAAATGAATGTAAACACAGCCAGTTTTATATATATATATATATTTATATGTGTGTGTGTGTGTGTGTGTGTGTGTGTGTGTGAGCGTGTGTGTGTGCTAAGACGGCTTGCCATAAAGAACTAGTTCTATTTGGTCTTAACAAGAAGAGTATAAGTAAATACTAGTCACTATTGGAATAAGTACTAGTATCTAATGAATAAGAACTAGTATCTAATGAATAAGTACTAGTAACTTTACAAAAGACACTAGTAGCTAAAGAATAAGCACTAGTAGCTAATGAATAAGTACTAGTACCTAATGAATAAGTACTAGTAGCTAATGAATAAGACTAGTACTTAATGGAAAAGATACTAGTATCTAAAAAATAAGTACTAGCATGAAAATAGATACTAGTACGGCTTATAGATTAAATGCTAAGACGGCTTGCCATAGTATGTGTGTGTGTGTGTGTGTGTGTGTGAGAGTGAGTGCGTGTGTGTGTATATATAACTGGCTGTGTTTACATTAATTTTGCGTCATAAAACCATTTTGAGACGCAGATACATTAAACCACACACAGAGTCGCGCACAGCCGCATGCGCGAGCAGTCTACACAAACAAAGCGCTCGTCAGCATTTGAAATTGAAAGCAGCCTTCTGTTAGTGAGGTTCTTATTTTAAATATATAAGTCAAATATATAAGTCCACTGCATTCCAAACCACATAAATGATGACTTCGTAGAGCATTTGTAAGGAAAATACCGACGGGCGAGACCGCACACTTCAAGTGTAACATCAAACAAAGCGCGCGTCTCTCACAGCGCATCCTGTGCAATGAAGCCCGTGAATGTCGTTGTAATTCGCTTCAACCTATCCGAACTTTCTGAAAGATTATTTTACGGAAGGTTCGAGTGGTGTATGTGTGTGAGCAATTGGAAGCAAGCAGAATACGGGTGTTTCTAAAGCAAACTCAGCGTCATCCGGTTAAAAACTAAGCTCAGAATCGATTCTGAATCGTTGGAGAGAGAATCGTGATGCATCGATGGATCGATTTTTTCTCCCACCCCTAATTCATATTCATACATATTCATTTTTTTAGATTTTATACATAAAATACATATGCAAATTTAGAATACAAATACAGAATAAAAATGTTCAACATATTTAATCAAATTTAAAATGTTAATATAAATACAACATTTAATAAGATGTTTAAATATTAAATAAAAAAGTTTAATAACCTGTACAAATGTAAAGTTCTGTATGATCAATACAATCACATTATGGTTTGTATCAATGATTCAGCACTAAAGTCTGAAACTAACCAAGCTCAAAGGTCAGCGATCCTTAAAGAAGGTCAGTGCGTCTTGCTCCAAACTCTCCCATGAGAGCACAGACCCACAATATACTCTCTTTTGTGAGTGTATAAAGCAAACATGACACCCCGCCGTGCCATTTTGATGGCTTCTGATAGTAACACGCACTGATATGGGTCTGTCTGTCTAATCCTGCTGCTCTAAATTGGAAAAATGGACCTTGCTCACAGAGGTGACTCAGATTTGCTCTTTTTGACATTTCCAGGACTTCTGTAAAGATGAACAAGGCCTGGAGGACGAGCGAATATTTCATAAGTAATTTCATATCTGGAGCACGCACATAGTCTTCTGTGAATTAGGCTCTGAAAATAGTAAGACGATATCAGCTGACAGCACCCCAAGTCTTCAGTTTTGGGGAAAGTCATCAAGGTATGGGCTTAAAGAATATGTGAAAGAAAGAAAAAGAATAATTAAATGTAAAAATGAAAACAATATAATGGTCTGGGTCGATAAACTCTTCCCTATCTCACGCTACTACATTTAGGTGACACACAATTGATTTTGTCAGGTATAATTAGCAGATTGACATATGTTTATGTTATTAGATATGGGATTGTGTGGGCACAATAAAACCACCATCAACAGGCTGATGGTATTGATCTCACTATCAGTTTAGACATGGAGCCCGAGGGCAGGGGTCTGGGGAGCAGCTCTCTGCCATGCTTCAAAACCAGGAGGACAAGCTCAAATAAGTAGTTCAGTCAAGCAAATGGCTACCAGTCAATAATTCTCTTTTTATGGCACTGATAATCACTTTGTGCCTGATTCATTATTGAACTGGCTCCCAGGCACGTAAGCCATGCAATGCAACTGATATGTGTCAATGCTAGTTTTTTTATTTATTTGCAAATTCTTATTTAAAATTGTCATTCTGACTGTTGCGGGTTGCTCTCTGATGGAGATTTAGAGAAAAACAAAACAGATATAAAATAATCTGTTAACAAAATAATACAATAGAATGTGCTGCCCTCTTGTGACAACTGTTGAAAAAATGCAAGATTATCTGCATGTTCAGCCTTTAAAATTAATTTTGTTTCATGAAACACAGTGTGGTACATTTGTAACAATTGCTTTTGTAAGAAATAATATATGAAATATATAAACCTACTTTTTCCATATGAGATAAATAACAGTCTTTTATACTAATCTATTAAGACAAATAGCGTATTGTGCAAATGGTGCTCTGCATAATCGACTAACAGCATTTTGTTAAATATTATAATATCTAATATTAATAATTAAAGAATGTAAGCTTAAATTATTATATTATATTAATTACTGTATATTATTTTAATTATATTATATTATTGAATTAATTATATTACATTTTATGATTTAACAAAAATGAATATATTTTATTTCTCTTTGCTTTTTTAAATCAATAATCTGTATATTATTGAATTAATATAACTGAATTGATATAACTGAGAATAATTTAAAAAGTTTAAATTCCAATTATTTATATATATATATATATATATATATATATATATATAATTATATATATTATGTGTGTGTGTGTGTGTGTGTGTTCTATATATATATATATATATATATATATATATAAATACATAAACTGAATGAACAGAATGGATGTGTAAAGATCAGGAGTGAGGTTTTAAAGAAGGATATCTTCAGATTATGACGTGCAGGCCTGCAGCTGGACGAGAGGATGCTGAGAAGTCAGTGCTTGTTAAGATTAAAGCATGGCTGGTGAGTGGCTAGTAAGCTCTGGTTATGTCTCTATGTTATCAGCTTTAATGGAATTCAACTTTGAATGTTTTTTTTTGTTTGTTGGTTTTTAGAAAACAAGCCTCTGCATGGATAGACCTAACAGTTGTGGCAGGATCATACGGAACTCTGAATTTGTCTTAAAGGAGTAAACCCTGTGGTAAGACATCTTTTCATTTATCCTGTGAATATTATACCTTACAGTAGAAAATACAGTGGAAATAATATCATGAGCAGTACACAATGTTTATTTTTTTTATCATGCTTATATAAAATATTACAGTAATCAGTGTAACTTTTTTTATTCTTGTCAAAGATTAAATATACATTATTTATGTGCAATATGTGATGTGACTAGCCTAGTCTATATATATATATATATATATATATATATATAAAAATCAGAAGTTTGCGTCTGTAAAACTGTTCTTTCTCATTAAACCTGCCAGAGAAGACCACCAGACTGCAAAGATGAAAGTGAAATGGACAAAATTAGGAATGGTCTTCTTTCTGCTTCTCTCCTTTGTAATGACGGTCTGTTTCATTTGGCAGTACAGGCTTCCCAAAGCAAAACCAGGTAAATTAAAATCCAAATTAAAGAGCTACTGTACAATAGAAAGATTGGGGAAGTGGCCATCAGATCTCAGTGAATGAATGGCAAATGATTATTTTGAATAAAAGAAATCGTTCTTGTTCTTTTTTGAACTTAATGATTAGAAATGCCTAAACAGCACTTACAGCATCGGAGAACATCCTTACATTTGGCTTCTCGATCTGCTTGTGCTTAATTAATGGTTTGCAGGAATTGCCTATGGATTACCCAGAGCTCGACATAGTGGCTTGTAGATTACTGTGTTCTGTAAAGCCTGATTATCACTGGGGGAAGGGAAAAACAACTTTGTGTAAAATACATGATAATGGACTGAACACCCGCCCCACATGCTCCATTTCATGTCAAATGCATTATATATTATGATAAATGACATATGAGGGATTCAGGCATTAACATGTTATTTTATATTCAGCTCCAATGTTTTGTGTACATATAATCTTGTTACTTTGCAGAGGATAAAAGTTATGCAAAAGAAGTGAAAGAGGAGAAGATGTGCCCACGTTTCCCTGAGCCTGTGCCATTGAAGCACCCGATACCAGTCCTCATGGAAGCTTTGGATAAGGTCAGACCGCCAAGTCATTTACAAGTTCTTTCTGTCTGGATTCCTGATTAGAACTGTCTGATGCTGAAAAATAAGTTTGATAACGATTACAAATATGATTTTACTCCAGGTGGATGCTCTTTTGAGGACCAACATTGACGCCACAAAACTGCCAGCCATCTCTGCCATTGTAATATTTAATGATTCTGTATTGTGGAATGGTAATTTTGGCAGAAGGAATGGAAGTGACCCCACGTCTCCCCCTGTAAATGAGTACACAATTTATAGGTGGGTTATAATGGCTTTGCACGCTAATGATTTTATGATTATGCTCCACCTTCTCTTGCTTTAGGGCTTACAGGTGTTTCACGATTAATTAAAATTTAAATAACAGAGCAAAAGTCAACTATGTATTCTTTTTGCATATACAGTATGTTCAGTTTATATCAGTGTTGCCAAGTCCACAGTTTTCTTGCAAACTTGTGCTGCTTTCATACTGTTGCAATTGGGCTGGTTTTGTTACACAGACCTGGCAACCCTAGTACACACATAAAATGTAAATACAAAAGTTAGATTTAATAGTAAGGTCACATTTACAGTTATTCTGTAAATTTTCATTTCAATGGGAATCTAAGTAATCGCGCAGGGGCAAAAGTTCCCCCAAGCATCAGTTACACCAACAAAACATAGGTAACAAAAACTGTTGTTTAAATATCTTTCCCGCTAATCGAGAACATTCTTAGTAGGCAACTGGCAACGTTCTGGCAAGGTTATGTAAAACATATATTTAGTGACAATAAATTTAATCAAAAAGTTGATGCCACCACCTTGAAATTTAAATATAGATATACATATTTATATAAACATTTAGTATTATACATTTATAGTTATGGCTCATTTTGTAATGCGCTTCTTTGTTGTTTGTTACCAAAGAATTGCAAGCCTGTCTAAAATCTTCCCCACCTTGATGCTGTACAAACTTTGGGAGAATGGAAAAGTGGGTTCCTTGGATGACCCTCTGGGGAAGTATGTTAAGAACTTCACCATAAAAAACCCTCTAGGGAAAAGAAGGGATCATGACCTCAAATCCACCTCTGACGGCTTGAGCAAAGAGGCTGAAGTCCACATGTCCTCAGTTACCCTGAGAAGGATGGCCAGTCAGCTGTCAGGTGAGCACCACGTTATCTGTAACTGACCTCAACGTGGTGTTTAGATCAGTAATAGATTATGATTAGCATGTATACAATTAGTGCTGTAAAAATAAAGAAGGTGAAACCTGTAATTAGATCAACTGTTTTTAGACTAAGAATTTCCACGGCTACCCTAAACAGCTCTGTTGCCTAACATGACTAAGTGGGTTCGCCTCTAGTGTAGGATTAGACCTGAAAGAATGGCCTAACATACTGTACTCAGTTTACCCCAAACTGATGTTTATATAATGTGCCAGAAATATACTGATTATACTGGTACACTTAATTGCAGTCAGAAATAGCTATTTTAAGACAGGAAATTTACAAAGGAATTGTTTTCTTCCATTACAGCAGTGTGTAATGAAAAACTATCTGCCTTGGAGTAAAAAAAAAAATAGAAGAAATAAAAGATAATCATGCTTTTATATCTTTATTTCCCAATTATGATTTCATATTTCACAATGTGACCTTGTGTCTTATTTTAATTGAACATACCAATTTCCTCCTTTTGCATTACTTTTGCTGTTCATTTAAAAGGTAATCTTTAAAAACATTAAGATGTTACTGACGCTATTAAAAAAATCTTTATCAAATATATAATTTTTTATAAATCAGAATCAGAATCAGAATGAGCTTTATTGGCCAGGTCTGTTTACACATACAAGGAATTTGTTGTAGTGACAGAAGCTCCGCAGTGCAACAGAAAGACAGCAACAGGACAGGACACAGATAATAAAAGAATAACAACAAATAACCAAATAGGCAATGTACAAAGCAGCAAAAACACAATATATAATATAGACAACTATGTATGTACAGGTCAAGTATGTGCAAATTAGAAATGAGAAAATAAACGTAATAGTACGTAACGTAATAGTGTAGCATTCGAAATGACTGATTTATAGTTTTATTGTTTTAATTTATTATTTAATTGAGACAAAATAGCATGTATTTTAAGTATCTGCCAAAGGCATAACATGAAAATAATCAGCTTGAAAATTAATATTGATGCATCCCCAATAATTTTACTTTTAAATTGCAAACTTCAGAATATTAAAATATCTTTGATAATGAATCTTTAATAAATGAAAAACTGTGTGTATTTTGGATTCATCATTGATTATAGGTTTACCCAGGCGGCTCCGGGCGACTACTTTACTGTGGAAAGGCAACACTCAGGCTGCTGTGGATTTATTACAAGATGATGTTCTCGTGGCTGACCCTGGAACAAAGTAAGCTAGTACAAAGATAGTATATTTCCCTCTTCAAACTTGTATTGAGAGGATGTTTAATGAATGAGAGGAGGTGTAAATAATTGATGACAGCACAATGAATGCACTTGTGGATTCTCCCTAGAGGAAGTAATTCTAGTCCTCTGCTGTCCTCAGATGCCAATACAGCAACCTGGCCTTCTCCCTGCTGGCCCACGTGATGGCAGAGAAGGTAGCGGGGGTGGATTATCAGCGATGGGTGTCTGAAAATATCCTGCAGCCGCTGGGAATGGAGGACACTGGATTCGAAATCACCTCTCAAACAGAAAACCGGATGGTGATAGGTGTTTACTCAAGCGGGCGTCCCGCACCCCTCTATGACCTTGGTTGGTATAGACCATCAGGGCAAATGTACTCCACACCTGCAGACATGGCCAAACTGGTGATGATGCTCCTAGGCGCATACTACCGCCCGGTTCTCCAACCTGACACCCTAAAAACCATGCTAACTCCTCTGTTTCGCTGTGAAAATAGCTACTTTGCTGAACAAACTGGCACACCGTGGGAGGTCAATGAACAGTTGGACTATGACGTAATCCGCAAAGATGGAGATCTGGATGGTTATTCGGCCTCAATCTCCCTCGTTCCTCGCTTGAAGCTGGGGTTGGTCATCCTAATGGCTGGAAGCAAACCTGAAGATGAGGATCTTACGGCTAAAGTCTACAGTTCACTCATTCCTGCCATGGAAAGTGCCTTCAGAGATGCACCTCGTGTTCTCATTCCTACTCCAGACCCTGTTCCCTACATAGGTTACTTTACTTATAGCAGCATAACGTTCTATGAGATCAAAACAGATGCAGATGGAGTGCTGTCTCTGGAGCAGTTTGGACCTCAAGTAGACACAATGGTTCCCATGAAGTACAGAAGTTTGAAACTCAGTTATCTGCAGGATAGGGTGTTCAGGGTGGTGTTTGAGAAGGAGTACCCATGTCAGCTTAAAGTTAACGCTGCTTCGGTGTCTCTTGCATCTCAGGATGGGCAGCTTTTTAACTTTTACATCTTTAACAAAAAGGGGCTCTCACCAGGTTTTGATGTCCCGGGGTTAAACACTTATAAAGTCACACGGATACTTCGCAAACCGATTTTCAGTGGTTGAAGAAATCATTTGATCATGCTTTTGGAGTTAACAAGCTAAAAGGTGCTCTTTAGGATGAAAGTGTCAAATTCGGAGGAACTTCAACCTATGATTGTGTACATTTTAATCAACTTTTGTCTCAAGATGCTGAATGTATATTTAGAATACTTTTCTTATTCTTATTTTGACCATTTTCAAAATGGTAATTTTTATGTACAGCATCTCCAGCTGTTGTTTTCCCTTTCTTCAGAGGAATATCTATTCACAATTGGCAACCCTCCATTCATTTGTGTGTTTACAAGAAGCTTGAACTGCATGTCTTAATTAAAAGTAAAGTGTGTGCCTTTCCTAAGCATTTGCACCTGTGCATCAGTTTCCAAAGTACCCAATTTTGTGTAACCTTGATCAGCACATTGCTGAGTTCAGCTAGAGATAGCAAAAAGCAAATTTCAGCTCTAATACTAATATCTTGGTTTTACACATTTTATTTGTCTTTGAATGCAAACCACTGTAAATGCCCATTCACATCAAGGATAACTATAATGATAACTATAAAGTTTTAAGCAATCTGAATGTATGAGAAAAGGGAAATCCATAACACAAATAAAATGATATTGACACAGAAAAACAATAGCATTTAAAGCATTTAAAGGTACAGATAACAAAACAGCAGCGTGTGATTAATATAATGTTATTGTGAGTTGATGTGGATGCTAATACAGTCACTGTTATATTTTTTTATAGTTATCCTACTTGGCGTGAACAGGCCTCATTTTTGCGTCTTGATTTTTATCCATAATGTAAATGTTGTTTTTCTAAATCTATATACTTTTATACAGTACTGTATATGCACTAACTTAAACAAATAGAATACATATAGCCCTACTTAAAAATCTATGGTATATGGATGTGTATATATATACCGTATATTATATACATATAATGTGGGATGCTACATGTGTTTTGATTATTTACCAGTAAATTTGTATTCTCCAAGATTTGAGATGTTAATGTAATAATAACCAAACTTTTTTGAACTGTGCATTTTAAACAAGAACATTTCATAATGTTTCTTAACTTAATGGGAACATTAGCAAAACATATTAGAATATAGAATAATTGTTGCACTGTACAATGTAGAAAAACAGGATATACTTAAGAAATGAATTGTGACTTACTGATTAAAAATACATTTATTTGTGCACACAAAGTCCATCAAAGGCCTGAACATTTGAGCTTAACATATGGTCTAACACTAGCTGTAATCCGCTGTCATGGCCCTGTTGTTTCTTGGGAATCAAGTCTTGAGAATACTGACAACTGGGAAAATCAAGCTGTACATCACTGTTGACCTACAAATCTTCAAAAATCAATATGTTAGAGGACAGTTCACAAGTAACCATAAACTGTGCAACCGAAAAATAAGTGACCTAGAATATTGTACTGTATCTTTCTGTTATCCTGCACAATAAAAGTGTATAACACAGTAAATCATCTTACAATTTATGATATCTTCCAAATCAGGGAGAAAAGAAAAGACACAAACACTAGACTGAGAAAAAAAATGTTACCAGTCATCCACTTCATGTTTAAGGCGTTCATCTCTTAGCGGGTTCAAGTGAATGTTTTGCATCTTGATTCTGGAATCCTCCAGCAATTACATTTACCATGTAAGATTTGACAAAAGTAAAGAATATTGTTAACATTAATATATTTATACTAATATAGGCTACCAATTGATTGTGATTGAGCTCACTTTCTCTATGGAGTCAATCAGGCTTTTCCTTTTATGGATACTAATGTGTTGAAAGTATGTGCTTGGTTACAAGAGAGAATTATTCATTTATAAATTATTACTACATTATGATAATTATACTGTATATATAGAGACTAGGCTATACAGTGCCCTCCAAAAGTATTGGAAAAATAAAGACAAAATTGCTCTGTTGGCTGTGGAGTCAAGACATTTACAAATATGATTAAAAGATGAATATGAGACAAAACTACAGAATGTGATTTTATTATTGGGTGATTCAACACATAGATGTTTTACCAGCTAAGAAGATCAGCACTTTTAGAGTTTCATCCCTCTATCTGATGTGAGCATAAGTATTGGAACAGTTGCCTCACAGGTCTTTCTAAGTGATCAGCTGTGTCCTGTTGCATTAATTCTTCAGATATTAAAAGCAGGGAATGTGTTGTATCAGTTATATCCATTACTTCTGCATTCTGAATCCTGCATTCGATGATGACACACAAAAGCAAGCAATTTGGATGCTAAAAGAAAAGAGGAAGTCAGTTAGAGCTAGAGCAAAAACAAAGGACATGGAGAAATCAAGAGTTTGGAAACCACCAGCAGCCAACAACGACCTGAGAAAACAACAGTAGTTGATGACAGACAAATCATAAAAGCTGTGAAAATGAACCCTAAAAGACATGTCTGTAAAATCACCAACAACTTCCAGAAAGCTGGAGTGATGCTCTGACAATCTACTGTCCTCAGGAGACTTTGACACAGAATTACAGATGCTACACAGCAAGATGCAAACCTCTGACCAGCACCAAAAATAGAAAGGCAAGATTAGAGTTTCCAAAAAAGCACAAAGGTGAGCCAGAAGAGTTTTGGAACTGTGTTTATGCACCGATGAGACAAAGATGATCCCAAGCATACAGCCTCATCTGTAAAGCATGGTGGAGGTGGTGTCATGGCATGGGCATGCATGGCTGTCTCTGGAACAGGCCCTCTCAACTTAACTGATGACAATGTATGATGACAGTAGCAGAATGAATTTGGAAGGGTACAAAACCATCTTGCCTACCAATATTCAAGAAAATGCCACCAGATTCATTGGGAAGTGCTTCATATTGCATCAGGACAATGACCCAAAACACCCTGCCAGTACAGTCAATGAATTTATAAGGGCAAAGAAATGTAAAGTCTTAGATTGCCCAAGTCAATCTCCAGATTTAAATCTGATTGAACATGAATTTCACCAGATGGAGAGGAGAGTAAGGCCAGAAACTCCCCAAAACAAGCAACAATTGGAATTGGCTGCATTAAAGGCTGGGAAAAGTATTTCAAAGGATGAGAGTCTGGTGATGTCTGCGGGTCACAGACTCACTGCTGTGATTGTGTGCAAGGAATCTGCAACTAAATAATAGCTTTTAATCTTTTATATCTGCCTTATGTTCAACTGTCCCAATACTTATGCTCACATCAATGAGTGGTATGAACTCTAAAAGTGCTGTTCTCTTTATTTGGAAAAACAGGTATGTGTTGAAACGGCTAATAATAAAATGTGACATTCTGTAGTTTTGTCTCATATTCATCTTTTAATCATATCTGCTAATGTCTTGACTCCACAGCCAGCAGAGCAATTTTGTCTTTACTGTGTGGACGCAAGATGTCACTGTAACATCACAAATCGGGGCCGAACTGCTCCATAAACACGAAAAGGTTTGCATATTTTATATGTACACACACAGCGATGGCGTTTAAACCGCTTTTTTTTTTTTTTATCTAAAGCTATTCTTTTTGGCTGTTACAGCGTTTATTATTATTTCCTTGGCTGACATCCAAGTAGGTTATGAGTTCCGTGCTTCCACTCGTTGCACATTTCACTCTCCGAAATGTCACGGAAACACCCGAAGTAAAACGAAAGGTCGGTCCTGTAGGACTGCTGGAGGCGGCCACAGCGCCATGTTCAACGGAATCATCACACTCCGTGGAGATACTCTCGTCAAAGAGCAGTTGTAAACAAAGTGTTATTCATTTTCTAAAGAGGGCTCACCTGTCAAGATCGCCCTGGCAAGAAGAGGCCAACTAGATCCTCGGAAACCCCGGCCGGGGAGGGGGAAAAGCCCCCCCAACCTTCAGCAATGAAGATAAACCACAATAAGCGCTAGCTGGCTAACTTTAGCCTGCTATTCTATCAATAAGCTAGCTAGCCTGTTAGCTCAAGCTTTTCTATCCGCTCAGACACCGGCAACCTGCTCCTAAAAGGCCCGGTGTTGACGTAACTCGCCAGCAATATTTTTTCTTACGTGCACAGTTTAGCCGCTAGCTAAATTATTATTGTAAATACCTGTAAAGCCGTGCGTTTGTTTGTTTTTTATTTGCGATGAGTTTGCCGCCGAAAGCGGTGCCGAAACCAGCCGCTGCTGCCGCCGCTGGACCTGGAACCGGGCCGTTACCCTCGAGTCAGCTGCGGACCACCCTGACCCCAGTGCCGCTACCGCCGGTGGCTCAACAGCCGCAGACACAGTATCCTTCTCTGCAAGCATCTTGGTCCATCACAAATCTGTATCTGTGGTTGTGTTTCAAAACCTAGTGAGCCGTCTACCTGGACAGCTTTTTTTAAACATCATAGGCATTCGATGGAATGTGTTTAATATGATGCCCAAAAGTGCTGTCTAGGCAGGCGGGCCACTAGGTTTTGACAGCGCTATAGCGTGTTGTACTGTGTACCGGCTAACAGAGTGTCAGCACCGCAAAACAATATGTTTGATTTGGTTTGTTTGTGGCATAAGTCAGGTTTTGTTTCTTGAACATGGAGGTGCCCGTAGTGTAGTAACAGTGTTTATGTGGCTTTGAGCTGTCATCCCGCAGCCGGTTTGGGCTGATCCAGCCGGTCCGGCGTGACAGTGCTTAAGCTAATTTAGCTCTCTTTTTTTGTTTCGCTTAAAAAATAAGAGAGCGCATTTAAATGATATTTATATATTTGTGTAATATATTTATATTTTACCAGTGACTGAATTTGCTCAGCGAAACACGTCAAACAGTTTCATTTAATTAAAGCCAGGATAAAAATTATTTTTCATTTTGTTGACACATTAGAGGGTGTTTGGGGTATCTCTTATCACTCAGAAAATAAATTCTATCAATACTGCCAAAAGTTAGAAAATAATAAATGTTTCCCTTTTTTAATGTTATATAAATCAGGCGATTGATATATGAACTCTCTATAAAAACTCTCAGATTATAGATAAGAATAAAACTGTAAAGTTCAATGTAAATAATTGCTACTGAGATTTCTGGTTCAGTGCATGACCTTTTAAGTATTATGTATTTTAATGCATAATGTTATGCGTATAGTGCAATTTGGATAAAATGTATAGTGTATACTTAAATGTTTACTTTGTTTTTCTTGACTAGTGCATTAAAAAACAACTTTAAAGGATTTTCACCACAAAAATGTTAATTCTGTCATTCTGAAGTTGTTGAAATACTATGGAAGTCAATGGCTGTCAACAACTGTTTGGTTACCAACAGTCCTCAAAATATAGTCTTTTGTGTTCAGCAGAAGAAAGAAACTCTTACAGGTTTGGAACAATTTGAAGGTGAGTAAATGATGGCAGAATTTTCATTTTTGGGTGAACTATTCCTTTAAGATTGTTTCACATCTTGGTAAGCTATATTCTGCCCACATATACCGCTTATATCTCTTCCTTACAGTAAGGTAGGGCGGACTAAACAGTGTTCAGGTTATATGTTTTCCCACAGAGATAAACTGTCATACTTTTGCTTTCCCTCAATGTCTTGTTGATATTTCTTTATGGCTCCAAAGCTTAACACCCTTCTGTTGTAACTGTCCGTGTACCTCTGTCAGCATCTTGGTTTCTGGACAAACAAGCTGCTGTTTGACTGTGTGGGTTTACAGGGCAGTTTTTGTATATCTGACTTCTACTGTAACTTCCGCTAGTCATCATAAGCAAGTAAATATCTTGACATGTTGGTTTGGCAGTTGCAATGAGTCACTTAAATCTATCTTAATTGTTTTTGGGAGTTACAATAGCAGGGCTAAAGACTAAATTAGACTATGTACATTGGAAAATAGTGCTAACAATGTGTAATAATACAGTCAGAGACAATGATGGCTTTCTCTAGGGTTTAATTTTTAACTGTGGGAGATTCCCCAAAGGCATTTACAGTTGATGCTTTCTGTTTCCTTTTTTGTCTATGTAAAATGTATCCCCATGGACTGGTTTCATGTACTTGTTCATTGACAGGAAATCTACTTGCAAACATTTCCTTGTTGAGAATTATCTGCTATATACTCTGTATAAGAGATCAACCTTATGAACAACATGTCGGTTTATATTTGCATTTATTGTTCTTCATATAGCACTCTGATTTAAGCAAGAGGTGTGTTTAGACCATGATGCACTTCATAGCAGAGGAAACTTTGAGAGTGTTTAAAGCAATTGAGGAGAATTGAAACAGAGAAAACAAGACACTGGGACTGCTGTGTCATTGCAAATGTATATCTTAGTAAATCAGACTGTAGAACTAGAAATAAATCTGTTACAAACTAGTTGAAACTGTGGCTGTGAAAGGGTGATGTGGTTTTGGAGCTTGAGATTACTGTGAAAGTTTCATGGCAGGGTGCCAAGGGAAAGTTAAAATGAGTAACTAACAGCTGTTGTTTTACCCTGGTTACAGTAAACTGTGCATTATCTCTGTTTGATCTCTCTCAGTGTGTATGTGCCTGTGGTGCAGTGGAGGAGTAAGGGTTTCCCCGCCCTCTGAACAATAGCCTGGTTGTACAGACTGAACTGAGGCTCTGCTGCTGGCTCTGCTGCTGGGCTGGAGATGGAAGACGCATCTCCATCCTCTGTACTCCAGCGGCATGTTAATACACAATCAGCTTCTTGTGTATGACAACCTTGTTGCAACGGATGATGATTTTCACTTGTGCGTGAATCTGTTTTCTTTGAGGAATCGCACAGTATGGCCCCATCATTCAAAAGCCACTGTTTGTTCAGTGATGTGAAGTGTGGTTGAAACATGGAGAAATTTTGAGGACAGTTGTTATGGAAAGTTTGCATCTTTTTTCTGGTGTGGCTGGAGGTTGTTAATGCTGATGGGAGCCGGCATGTCTTGACAGCAAAATCCTGTGTCGGACCTCATGTTAGCTTATAGAGGAACAGAAATAACACTGCAACATGAGTAATACAAGTTTCTTTCAGAATGTTTGCTTCTTTTTAAAGACACTTGTGGAAAGGAGAGCAGGGCTTGACAGTGAGGGGTTCACAGGGCAAGTGTGATGGATAGATTTTGGGCCCAGAATTGCATTGTCATTACGTTTGCTGATTTAAGCCGTGCAAACCTAAACATTTGTATTCCTGTGATGTACTGAATGTTGTTTAACAAGGTACATATTTTGTTAGTTCATACTTTCATTAGTAATCAAACCCATGACCTTGGTGTTGCTAGTACCGTCATTTACTGTTTAAGCAACAGGAATGTGTAAATTTTACTAATTTAAAAATCAAAAGTTTAAATCATAAAAACAAAAATCAGAGTAAAAATTATATTACGTGCTAATTAAAATAATATATTTATCATATTGAAGCATATTTTAATTAATAAATCAGCATATTTAAATAAACATTCCTAGGTGTAGTTATCTATCTGTATAGATGATTTGTGATAGATATCATTTAGAATGTGTTGAAAGTGATAAACACATTTAATATGGTTCAAAATTTTGTAAGATTTTTTTTTTCTTTGGAAAGTTAATACTTTTATTTGGCAAGGATGCATTAAATTCATTGTTGTTTGAACATTGTTACAAAAAAAGTTACATTCTTTAAAAACTTCCTTTGAGCTTTCTATTCATCAAAGTGTCTTGAAAATCAGTGCTTTATGGTTTTCACAAATTTATTAAGCAGCAAAACTTTTTCAAAATTGATAATAATATGTAATGTTTTTTTAAGCACCAAATCATATTAGAATGATTTCTGTAGGATTATTAGACTTTAACAGCTGGAGTAACGACAAAAATCATAATCACGATTATTTTGGTCAGTATTGTAATCACGATTATTTATTTAACCCAGTTATGAGTGGACTAAATAAAAATAAAGTCCTCAGAATTATTGAAAATAATTAAACTGTCAGTAAAAAAAACAAATGACAAATACAACACAATAAAATATGCAAATAAATAAAATGTGCTTTAAGGGGGTTTTAATGCAAGTCTAAAGTTTTGAGAGAACAGCCTACAGAAATGAATAATCAAATGTAAAAAAACAGCATAGTCTTCACTGTAAGAATGAAACTTTCTTTGTTTCTTATTGAAGCCACTGAAGTCCTTCAGTCAAGAGCAGTGAGTGATTTTCTTTGTATTTTTTTATTAATATTAAGCATATAGTGGGTAGCAGGAATATAGCCCACTGTCTTTTTAAGAGTCGCACGGTTCCAATTTACTGTTACGCATGTATTTTAATTCTCAACTCTTTAAGTGCATTTATTACATAAACGACAAGGGTTTACGTGAATAATAACTAAGCTCCACATTTTGACAAAATTTTGCATGTATTTGACCGTTTAGTCGCGCACTTTGAGCTAAAAGTTGACTTCTCATGTCCATGTTCTGTTCAGTCTCCACAGAACTCCTCCTGAGGAATAGCGCAAGTTCTCTTTTGCGCTTTTAAAAACATGAATAAATCTAATCAACTTAAATCAAGCACGTCCCATTTTGCTAGTCACGTTACTTGATTTTACTGATTTGCACATGAAATTGGGCTTTTATGGAGGAACGAAAGCACACCGATGGAATGGGGCGCAATATTTGTTTTATCTCGATTACTGCATTTTCATAATCGTTGGAGACCGAAACCATATTTAGAATAACTGCACAACTCTACCTCCATAGACAGCAAAGGCACAATCAAGGCACAGAAACACAGGAAGGACATTTTTAAAATAGTCCATGTGACAGCAGTGGTTCAACCATAATTTTAGAATACTTTTTGTGTGCAAAGAAAACAAAAATAACGACTTCATTCAACAATTATTCTCCTCCACGTCACCCTAGCGCCATTTTGGAGAGTATCACGATGCATGCGCATGCTTTCCTCTGAATGTAAACAAGGCACAGTGCATGCGTTGTAGCTTCGCAAAGCTCTGTTTGAACCACTGCTGTCGCATTTACCATTTTAATAATGTCATTACTTTTCTGTGCCTTGATTGTGGTAGTACCCTTGCTGTCTGTGGAGGGTCAGAGAGCTCTCAGATTTCATCAAAAAATATCTTAATGTGTGTTCTGAAGATGAAGAAAGGTCTTACGGGTTTGGAACGACATGAGGGTGAGTAATTAATGACAGAATTTTCATTTTTGCGTGAATTATCCCTTAAAGGGTTACTCCACCCCAAAATGAAAATGTTGTCATTAATCACTTACCGCCATGTCGTTCCAAACCTGTTAAAGCTGTGTTTGTCTTCGAAACACAATTTAATATATTTTGGATGAAAACTGGGAGGCGTGTGACTGTCCCATTGACTGCCAAGTAAATAACAATGACTATGTTTACATGGACATCAGTAATCTAATTGTTTACCACAATCTGAATAAGATAATATTATGATTAAGGTGTTTACATGAGTTGCTTTTAGAATAATCCTTTCATGTTCCCGTTTTACATGTTATAGTACATAGATCGATTAATGGCATGCGTCATTACGTAACCACGTGACGCCATCTGACGTCCCCTCCAGAATTTCACATATAAACATATAGTTAGTCTTCGTGATGATGCCATATACAGTTTTGGGTGTTTCATTTTTTATTTTATGAAAGCTTCAAGTGCAGTTAATTATTTGTTCGTGCATATAGACGACGGCGGTGTTGAAGCTCTTTTATTTTTATTTTATATTTAGTGGTCAAACGGTTGACCACTGCCGTGTGTGGATCCTGTTGCAAAATGTGGCGAAAAGTCCAACACGATGGTTATAGTTTGATTAAGGTGTTTACATGTCTATACTGCACTTCAATAATGCGACTAAAACAGGAATACTCCACGTCTTAATTCGATTTGTCTTTACTTCGATTATGACTTAAGCTGGATTAAGGTAATCAAAAATCTCTGTTTACATGGTAGACTCTTAATCAGAGTATTGTCTTAATCGTATTAAAATCAGAGTATTGATGTCCATGTAAATGTACTGACTGTCAAGGTATGAAACGCATCGTCAAAATAGTCTATCTGCCATCAGTGGTTCAATGTGAACTTTATGAAGTGACGAGAATACTTTTTGTACGCCAAAAAAATTTAAATAACGACTTTATTCAACAATTCGTCTCATCTGCATCAACGTAGCGCCATTTGACGAATTGTTCAATAAAGTCTTTTTTTTTTTTTTATATATATATATATGTATAAATTATTATGCTAAATTAATATAAACGCTAAATTCTGACTCTACCATCTGAATGTAGCAGCAGAAATTGAGACTCATAAGACCAGGCAACGTTTTTCCAATCTTCTATTGTCCAATTTTGGTGAGCCTGTGCAAATTGTAGCCTCCGTTTCCTGTTCTTAGCTGACAGGAGCGGCACCCGGTGTGGTCTTCTGCTGCTGTAGCCCATCTGCTTCAGGGTTCGACGTGTTGTGTGTTCAGAGATGCTATTCTGAATACCTTGGTTGTAACGAGTGGTTATTTGAGTTACTGTTGCCTTTCTATCATCTCTAACCAGTCTGCCCATTCTCCTCTGACATCAACAAGGCATTTTCGTCCACACAACTGCCGCTCACTGGATATTTTCTCTTTTTCGGACCATTCTCTGTAAACCCTAGAGATGGTTATGCGTGAAAATCCCAGTAGATCAGCAGTTTTTTTAAATACTCAGGCCAGCCTGTCTGGCACCAACAAACATTCCACGTTCAAAGTCACTTAAATACCCTTTCTTCCCAATTCTGATGCTCGGTTTGAACTTCAGCAAGTTGTCTTCTCCACATCTAGATACCTAAATGCATTGAGTTGCAGCCATGTGATTGGCTGAGTAGCAATTTGTGTTACCAAACAATTGAACAGGTGTACCTTATAAAGTGGCCGATGAGTGTGTATATATAATCATCTTAATCGGACCAGTGAAAATATTGGCAGGACACATAGAAATCTGACCATCTGGCCCAGCAGAAAAAAGAGGATGATTTGTATGTATCTGTCAAGCAGAACAGGTAAAACAAGCTAATTAGCTAATTTGCATGTGGATAAATGTGATCTGTTTCATTCTGTCAGCTTTTCTCTCTGATATCACTGTGCTTGAACAGTTTCCTTCATGCATCATGTGTATTTTCCCACCTTGTTGCTGTGTTTGGCCTTAAGTACTTTCTGCCCCAGCGTTTTCCTTAATATCCCCTCAAGGATCACAAGAGGGCCCCACGAAGAGCGAATCATCCCTCAGCCCGTCACTGCTGTCTACGGTGTGAGTTGAATGCTTCATTTCCTTTCTTTGCTGACTTTCAAATTTAGACAATTGATTTCTGACTGCTGTCTGGACTGACGTGAGGTTGGGCGAGCAGGACTGATGATGTTTGAACAGTACCATAGTGAGGAAAGTGGACGGGTGGGGTGTTTTTTTTTTCTGCTGAGCTGGTCTTTCTACTGTTCCTGCATCCTGTGTTGGGTCAGAAAGCCCCTTGTTCTGGGAGCCAAAGGGCTGTGTGATCTCACCCGCCCCTTCTCAGCACAGCAGCACCCCACCCTGGAAAAGCCCAGGCTGCTGGGTAAGATGCGTAATCTCTGCAAATAAGTGGGTCATTCTCCACCTGCTGATGTTGCTGACAGCAAGCTATTCATGTGAAATTTCAGGAGTTAAGTTTAGACTGACTGATTGTCATTCAATACATACGGCGTATGACCAAGGTGATGTTTATTTTTCTGCAAGCTTCCAGATGAACATGTCTGGCTCGCAGATGGCTGTTCCTCAGCCCTCACAGTAGGTAAAAACTGGCTGCTTTCTGTTTGAAGCCTTTGATCTGTGAGGAAGACGACAGGACTGAAGGTTTCTTGTTTTCTTTAATGAGTTATGGAGTAGCTCGGGCTGCAGTTTCTTGCCGTGCAACCACCAAGTTAATCTCATTATCAGTTTCTGGCCCGCATTTACAATTTATAATTACAGCAGCAACTTTGAAAATCCAGGGAGAACTGACAATGACACTGCACTCTCTCATATGCCTGTGTATGCGACGATAACGGACCGTAACCGCTGTTGCTGCTGCTGTAATGAGTATTCACAGAGGAGTTTCATGTGGTGGCTTATTGCTATCTACAGGTAAACAGAGCTTGCTTGTTGTAATAGAAACAACTGGACCTGTAGTATAGTTGTATAGAGTACACAGGAAGAACGCCTATTTTCTATTGTTTAACACCGTTTAGGCTTTGTTCACAGTTAATTCCACTCTGAGGAAAGCTGCCTCAAACTATGGCGTTTCAGTTTAACGTATTTGAAAGTTTGGGATCTAAGATTTCTCTAAATTAATACTTTTATTTAGCAAAGGACAGATTTAAAAGTGTAAATATGGATATTTATTATGTTAAAGGGTTAGTTCACCCAAAAATTTAAAGTTTTACCTAACCCTTTAATGACATTTATAATGTTCTGAAAGATCATGTGGGACTGAAGACTGGAGTAATGGCTGGTGAAAATTCAGCTTTGATCTCATAGGAATAAATTACATTTTAAAATGTTAGAAAACAGTAATTTTTCAGCTTTACTATTTTTGCTGTATTTGTTTTTTATCTCGATAAAAGCAACCTTCGTGGGTATAAAGAGACTTTTTTTTTCAGTATTCAACATCTCCTGTTACAAAAGTAAAGAGGGTTTGCGAATGTTGTTTCATGTTGACTTAAAAAACAGTAATGGTTGTTTTGTCTGACTCTTCAGTGTTGGCACAGTTTTCCCTTTGTTTTCTCAGGTACAGAGACCCCCTGGCCCCCCATATACAGCACATGAAATCAACAAGGGACACCCGCCAGGTCACGCCTCCTCCCCTGGACTCTCTCAGGTATCAGTTTCAACATTATCCACTGCGCATCTGTATGGTCACCCTAAAGGCTGGGAGGCAGGAGGAGGGGTGAGTCCACCCACACAACTGCCTGAGTCTTTCTGTCTGTCTGAGTGTGCCTTTATGTGTTTGTATGCTTGGTAGGGCTGGGCAATATATTGAGTATTTGTAATACTATTACAATATAAATACAAGTAAGCAACATTCTGACCACTGCAGAGATCTTACTGCAATTTTAATTTGAGTTAATTTTTCAAAAGCATAGTTCAATCAAAAATCAAAATTCTGTCATCATTTACTCACCCTCATGACAACCCATAAGACTTCCATTCATCTTCGAAAGACAAAGTTTTTAATCAAACCTGAGAGTATTTCTGTACTTCCAATGAAAGTCCATTCCAGCAAAACTTTGACACTTCAAAAAGTTCATGAAGACATCATAAAAGAGATTTATATGAATCAAGCAGTTTAATCCAAGTCTTCCGACAAGACATGATTGCTTTATATGATGAACAGATTTAATGCAGTTTAGTACATGTTGATCTTCCACACTTGATGTGCTTTATGTATTTGCATTGATCAGTGTTTATATGTGAATAAAAGCCTAAAAAATATTTGATCCTCTTATAAAACTTATCAATGACAGAATTTTTATTTTTAGATGAACTAACACTAAGTCATAATACTCTGGACTACTTGTGTTTGTTGATTTTCATCTAATTTTAAACATTATTTGCAAAAAGGATCTGGTAAGTTTGATTCATTTCTATGATTCAGTTCAAACTGTTTCTGAGTCACTGAATGACTCTGAGCTCTGATTAAGCTATTCATTTCATATTAATTAAAATGTGTCTGTATATTGCAGCACTTAAATAGTTATATGTAATTTTTTTTCTTGTTCATTTAGTGTTTCAACAGTCTGAAAAACATTTTTATTAACTTTCATTTTGGATTAAAAAATATGTAATCCCTTTTAAAGCAAATATATAATACCGTGATATATAATGAATATTGTCAAAAACCTCAAAATGCTGAAGGAAAAAAAATAAATTTTTAGCTATATTTCCCAGCCCTAATTAATGCCTGCCACAATTAATCAGCACATGCACATCACTGTTTGGTTGTCTTGTTTCTCACAGATACATTACACACAGGTCTTTAGAGGTCAGATGGAAGGTATTTCACATAACTAGACGCAGATGTCAAAGATTTCCTATGACACACATGATATAAGTAATTGATTTCTGTGGTAAATAATGTCTGATCTGTAATAACACTGATTTCTTAGACTGGGTGTAAAGCCTAGCATGTTCGCTTGAGTTAAGACTGATTTGATCGCTTTTTTGTACTCAGCGAAAATCTGTTTGAGATCTGAGCAGATAGGATTGTAAGTTTACATAATCTTTGGGAACCTGCTGTGCTGGCTGTCAAAACAGAAAGCAGTGCGACTTCCTGTGATGATTAAATAAAGCTGAAGATGCTTGACATCCCAGTTCGCTTGACTTCTCTCTCTGCTGTGGTGTGCTTTGAAATGGTCTGTATTGTTAATATTCGGCATACCCAGAATATACATATCTGGGTATGCCGGATGTTCTCTATCATAATTAGCCTGCAGGGAAGATTGTGTGTGTCATTGTGTAAGTATGCTCATTACTAGTGTCCGTGGGTGTGTAGAGATCGTGCTTTGTCACTCAAATTCACACACAGCCACTCGCGCACATGCACTCTGTGCCCATCTGACTCTGCCACAGGAATAGAAAGTCTGTCAGGGTGACTCAGCTGTTCTCAAGCTTGTTATCTGTCTGAGACCAGCACTCACATTCCCACTCCAGTGCGACTGCCTATTAATAGGCTAAGTGCTCCAGAGGCTAAACCTTAATTACGCATCTACCCTTTCCTCTATAAAAACCTGTGCATGTGAATGCAGAGGAAGAATCGCTGAGGTTTGTGGATGTCAGAGGTGGATGGAGATTTGGGCTGTTCGATTATGACAAATTATAATCGCGATTATTTTAGTCAATATTGTAATCACGATATTATTCTACAATATGACAAACTGTATATGAATGATTTAAAGATAGCGATATCAAATATATATTTTCTGTAAATAAGTTTGCTATGACATCTACATTTTAGAGACCAGCGAAATGTCACAATTCTCAATAGCAAGGCAGAATACTATAGGGTAACTACTATGAGTAGGCTAAAAAACAAAAACAAAAAAAGTCTTCAAAATTAATCGTTTTTTTTTTATTTTTTAATATCGATTCTCAAAAGCCGCAAATCGATCTTTTCCAGTATTTATTTCAGCAAACATTTAACACACAATCTGATTAACGTGAATCTTATCATTAGGCTTCTCCACTAGATGCCACCCTCTTATTGACCTTGCGCGATGTTACAATGGAAACCCTGTCATTCATTCAGTGCTTATCATGGCAGAGATACTGTTGACAAGAACCAAGAACAAAGCAATATGCGTGATTTGCAATGCTCTTGTGAAATGCTAGAGTAATGCTACAAATCTGCAGAAGCATTTGATTTCCACAGTGAATGAATGGCGGATGGCACAGACATACTGTTTTGTTTACTACACCCATACTAAAGCGCGGTCCATGCTCACGGTGTTTACAGGCTCTGCCGTCTCAATATATGAAATCCAGCTGCTCTGAAAGTCACTTTGTTAGCATTTTACTGTTTTATTTGAGAAAACTACCATCATATCACATACACAGCAGCTGCAATTTCTTCACGGCAACCCGTCAAAATAAAAGCTTGGTTTAACGTGAAGAAACTGTGACAGAAATATATTAGCTTATTGTGCAGTCTTAAGACTCAATGTAACAACAATACTACTACTAATAAATGTTTATAAAATTATCTTTAAAGGAATAATCACGTTTTATTTTTCATTTTAGCAGATGAAACTGACTGTGCTTTTATATATATATATTTTTTTAATGTAAGTCTAAAGTATTCTGTTAACAGCTTGCTACAGAAATTGAATGATCTAATGTAAAACAACACTGCATAGTCTTATAACAATTAAACTTACATTGTTTCTTATTAAAGCTAAAAAATCCTTCAGTCAAAAGCAGTGACTGATTTTGTCTTTTGTTGTTTGATTAATATTAAGCACACAGTTGACAATAAGGAATGTAGCCCACTGTTACTTTAAGAGCTGCACGGATCCAGTTTACTGTTTCACACGTACTTTCATTCTCAGCGGTTTAGGTTTATCAAATACATTTATGTAATAAATATTACATATGATACATTACAAACTGAAGACGTTTTAGGAAAATGATCCCACATTTTTGTGTGTATTTGACCGTTTAGGCACGCACCTTGAGCTCAAAGATGACTTTACATGTCCATGTTCCGCGCATGCACAGAAATCCTCCCAAGAAACAGGGCAGGTTCTCTTTTGCGCTTTTAAAAACATGAATAAATCTAATCAACTGTAATACATCAAGCACGTCCCATTTTGCAAAAATCACGTTACATGGTTTTACTGATTTGCACGTGAAATTGGCATTTTATAAAGGATAAGGGGGAAAGGGGGTGGAATGGGGCGCAATAATCGTTTTATCTTGATTTTTGTATTTTCATGATCGTTGGAGGCCGAAATGGAAATTGAAACTATATTTTGATTAATTGCACAGCGCTAATGGAGATATCAGCTGTTTAGTGGTTTGAGGTCTGATTATTGGTAACAGGTTTTATAACTAGATGGTATTGAAAAATCAACACAGATGAGTTTTTTTTTTTTTTTTTTTTTCATGTTTGTGGCACTGATTCTAGAGAATAAGCATCCAACACTCAAAGATGCTAAGCATTAAATCTTGTTATGATACAATCAATGAATCATTAAATATAATCAAAATTGTTCTGGCTGCATGCAAAAACAAACATACAGCTTAAAACCCAGTGACACATATATTGTTTTATATGGTATTTATTAAATGTTGAATATAAATTACACTACACTACTGTTCAAAAGATTGGGATTGGAATTTTTATATATTTTTGAATGAAGTACGCTTAACAAGGCTTCATTAATTTGACCAAAAATATGCTGAAATATTATTTTAATTTTTTTTTTTTTTTCTGTTTTTCAAATGGTAATATATTGTAAAATGTAAATTTATTTTTTTCAGCAGCCATTTCTCCAATCTTCAGTGTCACATTATCACATAAACCAATATAGCATTGGTCAAAAACCGTGTCCCAATGGCCAGACATAGTTTTGATGTTGTGTTTTCAAATTTTACAAAAATATTGTGCAAAATAAGATTTTTTTTTTCTTTTACTTTTTAAATATTGAGTAAGATTTGCTAAATAAATATTTGCAGTCGGCGCCAATAGCCTCGTGGGCATTGTGCCGGTATGTAGTGCCATTGCGCTTCAGGCATCCTGAATTCAAGTCCAAGCTCACAGACCTTTCCGGATCCCAACCCCACTTCACTTATTGTCTACATACGGTCATAATAAAATCATATAAAAAAATCTATCATCATAAAAGGCAAAAATGCCAAAAATAAATCTGTGAAAAATAAAGAATTAAATATTTGCAGCTGCATCAGTCATTAAAAAACTTGTAGTGGTTGACCACTGTATAAAAAACCCCTCTATATATTGCTTTTGCCAAATCCTTTTTTTAATCCTCTAAGGAAAACCGAAAGGTTTTAGGTTCAAAGCCAACGCTGGGCACCCCACAAGCCATCACCATTCTTCCCCTTGAGCAATGTAGACTAACGGCAAAATAAATGTACTTTAAGTTGCTTTGAATGAAAGCAACTGTTCTGCCATCCTGTATAGTTCAATATCCCAAACCCAGTGGCACACAAACACTCACGTCTGCACAGGACTACGCCTCTATTTCTCGCTCCCTTTCTCTGCCTTGAAGGCAGCGTTGAGAGATGGCAGATTTGTCAGTGTCAGCAGACCGCAGTGTTTGCAGCGGCAGGGAGTGGACACACTCACTCTGTCACCCACACTCATGCAGTACACACTCACTCAGCTGTAGGGATTTTATCAGAGAGGGTAGAATTCACATCCGTCCTAACTGCTTTCTCTTTCTCTGCCGGTCTCTACCCGACCTCACTTGGACCCTGTGACTCTGCAGTCTCCATACACTCCGGGGCAGAATGCCGGCACGACCCCTCTGGTCTACTCTCCGCCAACCCAGCCAATGAACGCACAGCCTCAGAGCCGCCCGGTGAGTGCCTGTGATTCCCTGTCATCTTCTCAAATCAGACTTCTGTTAGAAATGCTTCCTTTCTGCTGAATGCTATGCTGTTGTTTATGGTGTGGTTTGTTTGTCATTAGTTGCTGCTGTGTATATGGTACATATAACATACCTTGCGTCATTACTTCCTCTCGGGAAGTGCGCTGCATATGCCATGCGCAGCTTGTGGTTTGTGTTTGTGGATGATCATTCTTACCTCTCACTTCTTTCTTTCTCTCTGATTCTCCCCCTCTGCCATGCTGCTCTTTGTGTTCAATCAGTTTGCCCCTGGGCCTCGTCCTACCCATCACCAGGTAATGTACGCAAATGCATGGCCTCCTTTCTCACACCTCATAAGCTTAGACTAATGTACCGCATTGATCCTGTTCATTGCGATCATTTGGAGAGATTGTTTACAACTCCAATGTACTCAGGAATGAGAGCTGGAAATGTTGTCATGGGCCGCAAAACTGTCCACTATGGCGGTGGTTCATATCAGCCTGTGGCCTTGAAGTAAAAAAAAGTTGGGAACCACTGCCATAGTGGAGAGTTTTGAGGCCCGTGACAACATTTCCAGTTCTTGTTACTGAATTGAAGCCATTTTTTAAGGATTCATGTCATGAGAAATCAGCTATATTGCAAACACTAAATGTAAAATTGCATAATAATTTCTTTAAATAAGGATTTTATATTAATAATATTTTAAATATTTAAATTTATATTGCTTAAATGTGATCATTGAACTTTAAGCGGCTATGATAATTTGACGCGAACACGACATGTTTCAAAATAAAAACGCAATTAACTATCACCAAATAGCCAACATGCCAAGTGTTGTTTCAATATACTGATGATGAATAATTAATATTTTGTGTGATTTTTATGGTGTTTAAATCATACCTGTACATTCACATTTCGGCCAGAAAAGTTTTGGTGGCATTTTCTCTTCATATTACCTCCATAATGCCTGTAATAACTTGGTGTTTACTTTATGTAACGGCTAAAATTCTCGTGTTCCACAAGCGCCACCTTAAAATAAAATAAAAACTAAAAAAGCGATACTTCTATCCCTTGCCGGTGTCCCTGCCCGGTGGAGTCGCACGGTAGAGTTGATGGTCTTTACACTCTTCGGTCTTCACACTAAGAGGGCTTCACACGACGACTGCCGCGACCGCTGCTGCGGTATAATAACCTTTTTTATACCAATCCAACAAATCACCATTTCAATTCAGCTGGACCCACTTTCCTGTTTATCAACTAAAAATGGCCAAGCAAGTGCACACACTGACAAGATACGCGATACAGTACGAGACCAAACGCGATTTCAGCACCCCTCTCAACACAGTAAACAAAATAAGTGTTTCCTAGCAATTTACTCAGACAGCATTTTGTCTGAGGCAGAAAAAACAGAGAGACAAATGTGATTAATCTATCAAAGAGGTTTAGAATGACATTGATCTGTAAAAAAGAGTGAACTGTACCTTTAAAACATCAAATAGCAACACACTTAAGTCTTGTAATGTGTATAGTTTATTAGACTGTTTGTTTGCTATTGTGAGCTTAAACTGTTGCTGAAACTAAATAAATCCTTTTGTTCAGAATTAATAGCCAGGTGTGGGTAGTAGTTCTTGTCTGTATTAGTCCATTGTAAGCTTGACTAGCTACATGATCTGCTACATTCAGGGATCACCCTGTCTGGCTCTTTAAGCAGTTTTGACACAGACAGAAGCGCACACATTCAAAAATACACGTGAAGGAACACACTGTTCAGCAACGTATGCAGTTCCGATTTGTGTAATTTCATTGATCTTTGTAGATTGCTGGGATGTGTAATTCTGCCTGAGTCCACAGTAATGACATCTGAATCTTAAGGTCATGTAAACATCATTAAGTTAAGGTCAGAATTTAGGCTAAAGGTTCTTTCTCAGTGTCAAGTGAGCATTCACTGTGTAATGCAAGGAATCTCAGCCCTTTTTTATTAGAATTTTCCTTTTAAGTAATTGAACCTTTACATGAACAATGAATTGAATAATTAAAAAAAAAATTACATGGCTTATTTAATTCTGTATTGACATTTCTTGAACCCCCTGTGCATTTAACACTATCACTGTGTCTTCATCTCGGTGTGTTGTTTTTTGTCTGAATTATTATCCTGTGATTCATCCCACTTACAGTGAGCTTTGAACTTCTGTCTCTTTAAATATTGTCACAGGAACTTGTTTCTGTTCAAGCCTATTTATCTTCCATCTCGTTTTATCAGTTTATTGTGAGCGTCTGTGAGGGTTAGCGGATTTCAGGTCCCGTTTCTTGTGTGTTTCCACATAACGATGATGTCACTTGGCTACCTAAAAAGCAGAGCATAGTTCCCTCTTGTTTTGTAAATGGCTTTCCCTGAAGGAAAGGCTCTTTGCATGCTCTGTACTGCAGATCTCTCCTTAAGAGTGTGTGTTAGTCTCTCTCTCTCTATCCTTCCATACCAATTAGTGCATTATCCCATTAGCTTCTCTCTCTTTCCTGCTTCAATATTCAAGGGAGGATTCAGACCCATTCAGGTAATTTGCAGTCTTGAGGAAATTGCATGGCATGAAGTCCTCTGTTTCTCTTTCCATATCATCTTCCTGCTTCCCAGCCCAGTCAACTGCACTGCAGCTACCCACCCCAAAGAAGGCAGAATCCTCCATTTCAGTTTACCTCTCCTCTGTATATGTTCATGTTGGTCTGATTGATTTTAAAGTGCTTGCTGTATTTTTATTTTGTTAGGGTTGCATGTCGACTGGTTTGGACTGTTGGAACTGGTTGTCGATGGGTGGATTCACTGCTCTGCAATGTTGTAATGCTCTAGGAAACATGACTGCTAAAATGCAGACATTGAGACTCTGTGTGACTGTTATAGGAGGATTTTCATGCTGCTTTTCAGCTGTTAGACGTTGATTTCTAACAGCATTAATGTCTTCAGTGAAATTAGTGGCATGTTAATGTTTTTTTTTATTGCACCAGTGGTAATAAATACTATTAAAAAAAGATGCAATTAAATTGTTTTAATTAAAACATATGGTTGAGTACGATGAGAAAAAGCACTGCAAGACATTATGCACCGAAAAAAAAGAAGAGAAAATTCAAAAAACCTAGTATGTTGAGGATTGATCTGCTTGTGCTGGAAGAGCAAAAACCTGGTGAGCTGAATCGCTTGCTTTGCCAGCAGGTTAATTTGCAACACATACTATCATTCAAATGTTTGAAGAATGATGTGTTTGTGTTTTTTGAAGAAAGTCTCTTATGCTCACCAATGCTGCATTTATTTAGTCTAAAATGCATTAATATTCTGCAATAGTATTGCAGTTTAACAAAAAAGTGTTTTCTTATTAAATATATTTCAAAATGTCAAAGCTGAAATTTCAGCTGCCATTACTCTAATCCTCAGTGTCAGAAGATCCTTCAGAAATAATTCTAATATACAATATTAATAATAGTTAAAAAGTAAAAAAAATATTGTTGTGCTGCTTAATATTTTGTAGTCCAGAATCTTTACTGCCATTTTACTTTTGACTCCTGGCTCTAGATCCTGAAGTTGACATTTTTGGGCATGTTTAAGTATTATTTGTGAACCATAAACTGCTTTTACAAGCTGTCACTCATGACCCAAGAACCAAAGTTTCATTAACCATATTTTAACATAAAAAGAATAAATTGTGAAATAATTTAATGATGTGATGAAAGAGTATTAGAGAGATAATATGCTGATTGTTGTCTAAAACTGGACAGTATCATTTGATTAAAACAGCTTTTAGTCTTTTCATTAAAAGCATCATTGTCTCTGTGTATGATAGAATGGTCAGAAGCAGATCTGTCCCACTTTGTCCTTACAATTTATGTTTAAAAAAAAAAATAAGCTGCTTAGTGGAGTGATATTAAAATAATCTCTAAGCTTGTAATGTTAACTCAATATGATGTGGCATTGAGACTGTCAAGAACTCTGAATAAAATGGACCACAGAACTATAATGTAGTTTCAGGCCAGGGATGGAAATTTAGTTCAAAACCAGTCAAAGCATTTAAGAGGCAAATTATTACATTCAGACTTAAAGAAGTTCTTAAATTACAACTAGTTTTGTCAGTTTTAGTTTGGTTTCATTTATTGCAGTGCATCACAAATTTTTCATTGAATAGATTGGATATGTGTATTTTACATTTCCCTTGGTTCATCTACTGTACCATCTTTGAAGGATACCTGTGATGCTTGGCCTAAAGAAGTTATCTTAAAATGCATCGTCATGTCGCCTACCTATTTGGTATGGCTGCTGGTTCCCGATCATCTGTGGCAGTTAGAGTAATGATGCATCTGCAGATAGTACAGCCACTGTTCAAAGAGCAGCATGCTGACTGTCCTTAAGGGAACTCTGCTCTTTTGGCCACACCCACAGTCTCCAATTACTGTGTGTTTTGGTGCACTGTCAGCATCAGAGAGTTCAAGAAAGATTGTTTACCTGTGACGAGCTTCTTCCATCCGCTTAATAATGAAAATCCTTTTCACATCACCGTAACTCACTGCAATTTAGGGTATGCTGGTTCAGACATTGTAAATGTTTGGGATCTTTTTAATTAAAGGTTTCTGACTGATCATTCAGTCTCAAGTGAAACGTGCTTCATATGATCTATACTTGTTTGTTTACATTTATTAATTTAAGAATTTAGCTCACGGCTGTAAATATATTATTTTTTTTAAACAGAAATCTTTACTGTCACTTTTGTTAAATTAAATGTGTATTTCCTGAATACTTGTGTTTTTTTTCTTTCATACTGACCCCAAGCATTTGAACAGTATATTTAAAAAAAACAAATCAAAAATAGCTAAACCTAAAATTTACAATATGGAGCCAACAAGCTTTTCTGAACAGACTTCTGTTTTCCATACACACACACACACACACACACACACAATGATAATTGTTTAAATGTGGTTGTCACTCCTAAAATGTAACAATGTGACCTTTTGTATATAAAACATAACTCACACATTTCCACAAATGTTAATACACTTATTTAGTGGGAAACCAGTTGTCAGTTTGTTTGGATGAAAAATAACGATTCACTGTTGTTGTTTGGCATTGGTACATAGTCACAAGTGTGAGAGCTTGTGTCAACAGGTCTATTTGAGGGATTTATTAATAGGAAGTTCTCTTCATAGTAGCAAATAAGCTGCTTTAGTTAGCTAGTTCTCTGAAAAGAAAAAGCACCCTAATGTGAAACCATTGTAACTGAAGTCTTTATACTTTTCTATTGTTTTAAGTGCATGTTAGGATGATGTGTTTTGTCTTTGTTTCTTGCATGCTTTTAGTTAAATAGTTTTACAAATATGTTTACTACTTCAGTGGACTTCGTCTTAGATACACAACATGGCTGAAATGTTACACTTATCGGTTTGCCAGGGTTTCCAAAGGTGAGCCACATAACTGATCTCTCCTCTCTCTCCTCACAGTTTTTCCATAGGACGCAGATGCAAACGGCGCGGTCCACCATTCCAGGCAACAACCCTCCCATTCGGCCCACGTCTCAGACCCCCACAGCAGCGGTCTACCCCCCTAATCAGCCCATCATGATGACCATGGCTCCCATGCCCTTTCCTTCCCCACAGACAGCGCAGTACTACATCCCTCAGGTCAGACGGCACAAGACTGCAGACAGGAATCATATTACACTTATCATATCTGGAGTGTGTGTTTTACATCAGGATGTTTTAATGTGCTAGACTTTGTTTGTTGTGTTGTTTATGTACAAATTTATGTTTATGTTTGTTTTTTCTGGTTAATGTATTGTTTGCAATTATATTTCACTCATTTGTAATTCTACAGTACCGTCAAAGTGCTCCTCCATATGTGGGCCCTCCTCAGCAGTACCCAGTCCAGCCCACTGGACCCAGTACCTTCTATGCTGGACCCAGTCAGGACTTCCCTACACCTTATCGTGAGTTTAGCACCCTCATTTCCTCCTTGTCGGTCATCTGTGGATTGCTGTTGACTTTCTCATGTAGTCTGCTGACTTGCATTGATTTGCTGTTTACTGTGTTAATGTTGTACAGTAAATCAATTTTTAGAATGAAAAACAGTATTTTAAGATTGATCATGCTGATGTGAAAGTTGGTCATATTCATGTGTTTTGGTTCTTTTTTTTTTTTCTTTTGTAAAGGTTTTCACAATTTCACTAGCTGACATGTTTTCAGAAAATTACGAAAAATGTGGCATACGATTGCAAGGAGTTTACTTTTATATGATAGTTTTAAAATAAAACTTGTAAAAATCGATGGTGATAATAGGCAACACATTTCATTATCGAAGTTCAAAATTGTTTTTGGTTTTATAAATTTTTTATGTAAAGTTATGTAATTGTTATAAAAGCGAAAAAAGTTATTATATTTTACACTTTGTGCATAAAATGTATAGCAGAGCTTACATTCATGTGTTTATATTTGTTTTTAGATCCTTTAATTTTTTATAACCTTTAATGTCATTATCGAATTTAAAACAGTGTTTTGTTTTATACATTTATATACTATAAAGGGTTTTTTATTTTTCATTATTGCATTCTAAACCATTTTAGCTTTTTTGTTTTTTTTTTATATACGTTTATACAATTGTTATAATTTTCTTTTTTGATTAATTGTTTATATTTTAAACTTTTTTGCACATAGCATAGCCTGCATTCATGCATTTATATTTGTAGTATGGCCTTTAATTTGCATACATATTGAACATTGAAATAGTTTTTCAGCATATATAGAAATTAAAATTAGGCTTTGTTAATTGATTAATCAGAAATAATCAACAAAATTATTTATTTTGGTGTGAGTTATTGTTAATATGGAACTTGTTGTCTTGTGTGGTTTGTGAGCAGCAGGACCTCCCTACTATTCTGGGCAGCCCATGTACACACCATCTCCATCCATTATAGTGCCTACACCACCACAACCTCCACCTGCTAAGAGGGAAAAGAAAACAGTGAGTGTCATCATTGCGTACATCGAGTATCTTTATAGCAGTATGTAACTGGACTGGACTGTACTGGAATCCATAATGCCTTCAGGAAATTTGTAAAAATGATCATTTAATTTCTGTCTCTTTATTGTCCTCCAAGATCCGCATCCGAGACCCCAACCAGGGCGGCAAGGATGTGACAGACGAGATATTATCAGGGGTGGGTGGAAGTCGGAACACAACCCCACCTGTGGGACGGCCCTCCTCCACTCCTACACCTCCACAGGTAAGACGGCCAATCACAGAGATCAAACCAAACACAAAAACCCATATGCACACATACAGATTTAGCTTCATATTGCTCCCTTTTTAATTTCTGTACCTTAGGAATCAGCTCTTATGCCTTGAGGCAGTAAGCGACCATCCAGAACAGTAAAATCCAGTCTGAACACCATAACAACCCCACTGACTGACTTTGTAGCCACACTGCTGAAGTTTCCATTCCTTTATAATCAGGAGTTTATCTTCTTACCTAAAACCACAGCTTATGTCTGTGGGTCAGCACCTTTACTTAAGAGTTTGATCTTTTACCCAGAAGCCACCAATTTTATGCTATGCACTTTTAATGAAGAACTCTAATGAATACTCTTAACTTTTTTCCTGTGGAAGTAAAAGACTATAAATGTTTATTTTTTTAGAATGAAAGAAGTTTCAATCTTGCATATTCTGTCACACGTGTTGTAGTTCTGCCTCATGATTGTTTGTCATCCTGATCCCTGTGTGTTCCCTTTACAGTGACTCCTCGTCTACACACTCTAGAATATCCCTCGTCCTCTCTGTGCCTAATCTAAAACAGGGTCCACAGACTGCAAGGGGGTGCAGGGTGTCCATGTCAAAAGTGATATAACAATATTTTATGAAATGTATTTTAACAGGAATAAAAAAAAAAATCCAGTCTTTTAGATCGATAATCTAAAAAACATCCTTCAAAAGTTTGAAATCAGTAAATATTATTATTATTATTTTTATTTTTTTAAGAAATTAGTACTTTTATTCAGTAAGGACACATTAAACTGATCAAAATACTTATTAAAGACATTTATATTATACCAAAAAACTAAAATCCTGAAAAGATGTATCATGGTTTCCACAAAAGATATTAAGCAGCACAAGTGTTTTCAACATAAGAATAAGAAATGTTTCTTGAGCACCAAATCAGCATATTAGAATGGTTTCTGAAGGATCATGTGACACTGAAGACTGAAGTTATGAAGTAATATACTAAGGATTTTCATAGTCGAATCTGAATTTTCGAATGTTGACTGATAGCCGAATCATATGTTTGGGGGCGGGGCAAAACACATTACCAAGAGTCAAGTCAGACATTCGACAGTCATAATTACTGACGTTAATACACAGGGAAAATGTGTAACGGACGCCTTGCAGATACAAAATAATGTTTTATGTTTTGATGAAAATATAGTTAACATTAAACGTCAGCGAAACCCTAAGAATCACAGCTTTTTTTTTTACAGTAGTGCTCTCATTAAAACATTATGTATGTGACAGTAGTTATTAATGTTCTGCATTTCTGTTTTGAGCTGCGCATGCTGAAGATAAGTAGAACGAAGCATTTGATAGCAGGTTCTCAGTCAATGGGATGTAACTCATCATTTATCTCATATAGAATACACTTCGTGATTTATAACATAACGTTAATATTTACGACTTATAGGCTATCTGCACAAAATCCCCTGAATGCAGATAGTGAACGTGTCTGTGCAGCTCTGCATGAACTCCTTTTGTGGACGTGTTCTTCATGCAACAACGTGCAGAAACACGGCAACTAAACTCTAAAAATTCATAGCGTTTTATTATAATAGTGTTCTCATAATGTTATGTATATGACCGTCCCAGTCCCATAGTTATTAATATTCTGCATTGTTGTTCTATGTGAGACAATGAGCACCCCCATATAGCCAAAATAGCATGATCATAACACCTCTGCGAATATTCGACTGTGAGAATGGCTTGTCCCATCAAAGCATCGAATATTCAACTACTCGGGGTCACCCCTAAAAAATGTTAAAATAGAAAACAGATCATTTAAATTGTAGCAGTATTTTAGAATATTACTTTTTACTGTATATTTGATTAAATAAATGCAGCCTTGGTGAGCAAAAAATATATTTTTTCAAAAACATTTTAAGAAATCCTACCAACCCCAACTTTTGAATTTGTTAATAATAATATATATGTTAAGAATTATTTTATTTGTGTTGTATCTTTATAGGGATTTTTTTTCTTATTAGATTGCTCACTACTTAATTTGTAACAATATTATTATATATAATATAATATTTATTATTATAAGTGCTACATACACATATAAATATGAATTAAATAATTAAAAATGTTTCACTTCTATTCTAACAGAATAATGAAGGATGCTGTTAATTTAATACATTAAGTTAATAGTTAATAAAGAGCTAACAGATAAAACCGAGTCATTTCTTTTAACTTTAGTCAAAGTAAAATTGTGTGTGTGTATGAATGTTTATATATATATATATATATATATATATATATATATATATATATATATATATATATATATATATATATATATATATATATATATATTTATTTTTATTTTTTATCAAAAAAAAAATTGCATTCAATTTTAATTTTAACTTTTCACATGCAGTATAAATTAGTCTATGTACAAGAGGGATCATTTTTGGAAGATTTTGCCAGAAAATGGGTTAAATCCCCCTAATCTAAGGCACTGTCCCTGTAGATGGAGCACTCTCTATGTTTTGACACTTCCTCTGTCTTCTCTCCCTTAACGTTAACAGTGTTCGTCTCTCCTCTGCTCTCTTTCCCCTTTTTCGCCCCATGTTTCGTTCATTTGTGCCCCTCTTTCTCTTCTCCATTCTCTTTATTATTCTGTTTTTCCCGCTCTGTCTGTGCTGCATATGTGCTTGTGCCTTGTGTCTCTCTGTTGCTAGTTTTTATGTCACCCTCATTATCCTCACATTATCTACCTCAAATCCCAGCAGCTGAACAGCCAGGTAGCGGATCACGGGCATGCCATGTATAACGTGGACAGCGCCCAGCACCTTCCTGCACCCATCGACTTGAAAGCAGGTCAGGCTTTGCAATAATTGCCACCTTCTTCCCACAGGTTCAGAGCAGTGGTCCTCAACTGGTGGGTCCTGACCCAAAAATTGGTCACAGGTCTGAGAGTTATAGACAGCAGGGAAAAAAACTATCCTAAATTAAAATAATAAAATGCAAGTAAATACTGTAGGCTTATTAGGACAAAATAATTCTCATATCTTGTTGTTGTTGATGTCAAAGCCTTTATTGTATCTCTAATGTGTTTTTGCATCTATTAATTGGAGGAAACTCACTCAATTTGGTAGATGTCAGCCTGCACTGGTTCGCATGTCATGCACTTGTTTTTAAAACCGTGAAGGTATAGTTTTTGCATTTCATGTCCAATGTAAAACCTGGGTCCTGAAGCTAAAACAGTTGAGAACCACTGATCTGTTCTTAAACCTTTCAATGTTTTTGAGGTTATGTAAAAGGTCACATAAAAGCAAACACTGTATGCTGCACAAATAAAAATACATGCCTTTTTATTTATTTATTTTAGAGATATTAAAAAGCACAATTTTCATGATTGAGTAATTTTATATAACCCCAACAAAATTACTGCAAATTATGTTTTTTATTCATTTATTCAAGTATTTTATTATTTACATAATATAAAATATAATTGAATTTATATTTTAGTTTTATTATATTTTATAAATTTATATTGTATTTTATTTAATTAATGAAAAGAATCTACGCAAATACACGGTGGTGTTTAATTATTAATTCATTCATTTATATTTTAGTATTTAATTTAAGCACATTAAAAAGTTTAAGATCAGCACTTTCATGGTGTTGCTTAATTTTATATTGCCAACAAAATCACTGCAAATACATTGTGTTATTTATTCATTTATGTGTCTTTAGTGTATATTCTATTTAATTTTTAATAATTCTTTATCCCCAAAAAATTGATAAATTTTCATGATGTTGCTTACTTTTTATTGCCAACAAAATCTGTGCAAATATATTGTTATTTATCCATTCATTTTTTATATATTTAGTGTATATTTTAGTATTTAATATTCACTTAGAAATTCTTAACATCACTTTAAAGCCGTTGCTTTCTGTTACATTGCCAACAAAATCACTGCAATACATTGTACATTTTTAATATATCACTTTGAAATTCTTTGTGATAATATATGATTCTCACCAAAACCATGAGGAAACTGTGAAGTGAATTTCTGTATTTTCAGGATTGTATCATAGTATTTATTCTATCAGTTTATATAATTCTATCAGTTTATATAGCTCTAATGCATTTCCTTGTTTACTTTATGGCTCTAGATGACAAGCCAAAACTAGAGTTTGCCTCACAAAGATCTGCATCTCCTGGATTGCAGCAGCCAGAGACTCCATTGGAGAGAAGAGATCCCAGCAGCCCAGTCCAGACGCCCTCTCCCCCACAGAAAACTGAGCTTCCTCCCTCCGGTCCAGAGATGGCCTCAAGTGTAGCTACAGCCCCCACTCCTTCCATACCTGCCTCAACAGTGGAGTCAGCTGAGCCCGTCCCATCAGCTGAGCCTGCCCCCACTAAAGCTATCACACCAGAACCTGAAAGCTCAGAGCCAGAGAAATCCTCCTCCGAGCAGCCCTCACCTCAGAGCCTGTCAACGTCCCTTGCCCAGCCTGAAAAGGCCATCAATGGTGCTCCCGATGCTGCTCCCTTGAGTGAAGACTTGGAATCCCAACCCAGGGAAGTCTCTCCATTGCTGCCTACTTCCCAGTCTCCCAGCCCGGAGCCCAGGCCCATCACACCGGCCCTGGAGGCTGAGTCTGTGGCGGGAAAGGCGGATAGCCCCTCGCCCCCTGCTGAGAACAGCACTGGTTGTCCCGTCACCCTTTCCCTCTCCACCTCCACTACTGCTGCTATCTCCACCACACCTGCTCCTCCTCCAGGCCTCGCGCACACAAGTCAGGTTTCTGCAGGGTCAGCCAAGAGACCGTCTACAGGAGCAGAGCTCAAGGAAACAGGGAAGGAGACAGAGGCCTTGCCGGACAAGAGAGGCGAGCCCTTCTTGCAGTCCAGAAAAAGCTCAAGTCAAGGTGAGCAGTCAGAATATATGCCTAAGATGAATTGCCATGATGTGGGGGTCAGTCGAATAACACAAGTCTTTTCTTTGTGCAGCTACATCTAGTGCACCAAAGTCTTGGAAGAAGCCAAAAGAGGATATACCTGTAGGGCAAGATCAGTGTCCAGAAAAAGAGGTAAAATAATTTTGCATGTGCTTTTTGGGTCCATCATAATGCATCTAGCTTTTATCATATTAATCTATTATAAATAAAGTAATTCATTATAATTTAATCACAACAAACAAGCATTTTTCATTGAATGAGACGCATTATTTTTTATAATTTATTTTTATGTAGTGTGTATATAGACAAAGATAGAATTGCACTTTGAATATAAATCAAATTTATTATTTTATTTAATTATACAAATGTTAGCACTAACATTATTATAGTGAAATTTTAATATTGGTTGGTCAGGCTGCATATATAAAAAGCATATATATATATATATATATATATATATATATATGTGTGTATATATATATATATATATATATATATATGTGTATATATATATATATATGTATATGTGAGTTCCCTCTCTAAATGTGTCATAGTAAAATACTATTTCAATTTTTATTTATTTGAATTTAATGAATAAATGGTTACTGATGATTATTATTATTATTATGCAAAAATTCATAATCATGACAGACCTTTTGTTTGTATTCGTCTCCACATGCTACTTATATGTGCAGCAGTGTTTCAAGAATTTGAATGTGATTTGACAAATCCAGTTGCTTATATTCAAATTAGTTTAAGATGGGCTTAAAATGTGTGTGTGTTTGGTAGGAGGACATGGATCAGTCCTCTATGGAACCTTCTGCAGAGAGCCCCAGTCCTCTTCCTGTGGAGGTGGAGAGGAGACCGTCAGCAGGAGCTGTGCTTGAGGAGAATGGAGAACAGGAAGTAGAGCCTCTGAGAAACGGGGCCGAACATGCCTCTGAAACCGAAAGCAGTGACAGCATGCACCCGCCTGCAGTCAAAGAGCCACTGATCAAAGCAGTGCCACGTAAGGACATCTCCCTACAACCCTCTCTAGTTTCCTGCATGTGTATCTGCCAGGTTTTACCACTGAAAGTGTTGCTGCTCTTCTGCAGAGCCTGCAGAGAAGAATGGAAAGAAGCAGTATGACAGAGACTTCCTGTTGGGCTTCCAATTCATGCCTGCATGTGTGCAGAAACCAGAGGGGCTTCCTCCCATTTCTGATGTTGTTCTAGATAAGGTCAGACAATATTATACTGACAGTTCATTAAAAAGGTTAAAACAATAGTTCTACTATACGAACACATTAAACTGACAGCCCTAGTTTGAACATATATCTTGTACAGAGCAACAAGTTGTTCTTTAAGAGATGACTAATGTGTTTCTGCTTCACTGAACAGATTAACCAAAATAAACTATCCATGCGGCCAGTAGACCCACGTGTGATTTCCAGAGGCCCAGATTTCACGCCAGCGTTTGCAGATTTTGGCCGACAGATTCCAGGAGGCAGGGGAGCACCGGTTCGTCCCAACTTCCTTATTCTCACACTCATGCAAAAAATTTCTTAAACGCCTATTATTTCTGTCTGTACTACATGATTATTTCTGTTCCCTCAGCTGCTGAATGTTGGCCTGCGTCGCCCACCTGGACGCAAGATCATCACAAACGTGTCGGTGAATAATGAGGTGCAGCTGAAGACAACAGAGAATGCCTGGAAACCTGGCATGAAGCGGGACAATGTCATTGACGATTCAGAGACCCTGAAATCCCAGGTCTTCCTGCACTTTCACTCCGTCTGGAACCATATACATATTTCAGATGGCCTTATTTTGCAGTACAAAGAAGCATGTTGTGGTATCCAGATGTTCAGTTATGATTGAATAATTTATTACATCATTACTTTCTCTAATATGGAGAGGAAATGGAGCGATTGATTGTTGCCTTGGAGGACATTCAGTAATGTGTTCATTAATATTTTTACAGGAGCTTTTCCGAAAAGTGCGTAGTATTCTCAACAAATTGACACCACAGATGTTCAACCAGCTGATGAAGCAGGTGACTGACCTCACCATCGACACGGAGGAGCGGCTCAAAGGTGTCATAGACCTGGTTTTTGAGAAAGCCATCGATGAACCCAGCTTCTCTGTGGCCTATGGCAATATGTGCAGCTGTCTGGCCATGGTGAGTCAGACCTTCCATTAAAACTGGGGTCTGTTCGAAATTATCAATGATATACAAGTTTAGTAGATCACTGATTAATTATTTAAGTGCTTATTTGTGATTTTAAATTTGTGAAATTGTAATTGGAAACTGAGCGTGTTTGGTTTGGAGAGTGCACGTCTAAATTAGTCACATGCTGTGTTTGTAGTTAAAAGTGCCCATGACGGATAAGCCCAGCACCTTTGTGAATTTCCGGAAGCTTCTTCTGAATCGCTGTCAGAAGGAGTTTGAAAAGGACAAAGTGGATGACGATGCCTTCGAGAAGAAACACAGGGAGCTGGAGGCAGCTACCTCAGTAAGCCCTTCAGCACCAAAAGTATCACTAAAACTGTTCTTAAATGGATCACAGGCCATTCAAATTGCCTATAAATAACATGCGATATGAGAAGGTTTCCCAGAATTATTTGTGGATTTAAATGGCCTGCAAAACGTTTTCAGCAATTATATTCCATACATTATCTTTTTCTTTCTTTTTTTTACTAATGATACAGTATACCTAAAAAAAACCCTGTTTTGCTAATATTTATTGTACTTGAATCCTAATCCAAAATTGTGCATGAGTACAGATACAAAAATGAATGGTACATGATAGGGGTGTAACGGTTCACACAATTCTCTCAGGGACGACGAGAGACGAATCTACTTCAGCATATGCTGATAACGATATATAGCTGTTTTCATTTATTCCCTTAATATTTCTCTTGTGGCCCGTACATGGTGGGGAAAAAAAATATGTGATGAAATGTATTTAGTGTTAAACAGGTTGTTTTTGAAAGTCGGTGCTTGAAATATAAGCTTTTTATTTCAGTGATTTTATTGATGACTGCAGTGTTAATATTTTGATTATAGGCCTATAATTCATTGTATAATAGACCTGTTTTAAAAGACCTTTTTTTTTTTTTTTTTTTTTTAACATTTTAACTGAGTAATTAACCTAATCTTTTATTATTCTCACAGCACGTCAGTTATGTGGTAATTACTGCTGAGCAAATTAATTGTAATTTTAATTTAATAAAAGTAACTTCTTAATCATAATAATAATAATAATAACAGGCCAAATAAAAATAAGAATGTAACAGGTATACATTAAGAGGAAATGCCAAATCCTCTTAATAGTGCCAATAATTGATGTTTTTGACAATATCTCTGGCTATCGGCGATACAAGATCATCGTCTTTCGAGGCACCCCAGCAAGGGGAGGTTATCACCGGGCAGACGGCATGTTGCCTGTTACGTCGTTTGGGCTGGCTTGTTGAGCGCAGCGGCACTAAGTACATTATATTTCACACACTTTTATTTTCCGAACATTATAGGATTAGTGCAACAAATCGTTCCGTTTGTAATGCGTACCGAACGGTTCAGTACGAATACGTGTATCATTACACCCCTAGTACATGATCCTTAATCCAAATATAAAATTAGTATTTCAAATTATTTGTGTACTGTACATTATTTTTAATAATTGTGCATATGAATAGTTACAGTTACTATCATCAACCCTCATTTTACTAATCCTGGCTTAGGATCATGTGTTTTAACTGCTTTAGCGCTTTTTTTTAATACATACAATATGGATACGTTACAACAGGTAAACGTCAAAAAAAAAAAAAAATGCTTGAGTCGCAATACGTAAAATTTGAGATTTTGAGAGGCGAATTGTTGCCAACCTTACTGACTGATTTGATTGATCGCCTGAGGACATGACACTATTAACAGTGTACCGGGTTGAGTTGCGCAAATTTAATTGCTTTTCGATAATCTGTTTCTTTCGGAAGGAGGTCACAATACAGAAGAAAAGATCTGTCATTTCCGTTAAATCACAAATATAAAACTAATTCCAAATTACAGTTACATTTTTTGCAATTAAATTGTATTGATTTAATCAAAGAAATAAAGACTGAAAACTCAATATTAAAAGTTACTGTAAGGGCTTCTGAAAATGATCTCCATTTGTAGTCTGTGTGCTTCTATTCTTAAGCAAAAAGATGCAGATTTTACTGCAGTAGACACAGCGATCATTTCTGTCTTGTCTTCCTCTCTCTCATTCTCACTTTCAGGCTAGTGAGCGGGAAAGGCTGCAGGAGGAGCTGGAAGAGGCAAAAGATAAGGCCCGCAGACGCTCCATTGGCAACATCAAGTTCATCGGTGAGCTCTTCAAGCTGAAGATGCTGACAGAGGCCATCATGCACGACTGCGTGGTGAAGTTGCTGAAAAACCACGATGAGGAGTCGCTGGAGTGCCTGTGCAGGCTGCTCACAACTATTGGCAGGGACCTGGACTTTGAGAAAGCTAAGGTCAGCGCTTTATCCTAATCGGGAGGATGTCCTATATAATGGCCATTAAGAATAACTGTCCTTCTAATCTGTTAATTGCTACGGCAGCCCATGTAAATGCATAGAGACTCTTTCTTATTTCAATGCAAACATGCAAAGAAATCTATGTGTTGGCCATTCTTTGCACTGCAGTGGTGGAGTTCTGCAAACTAGTATTATTTGGCCTCTCACATCCACAGAACCTCGTTTATGTCATCTGCTGTTTGGAAACAAATCTCAAATGAGTCATTTTAATGTGCTCTGCTTCCAAAACTGACTTTGGATTCAGCTGAGAACTGTGAGGGTGGTGCCTAATGCACTTGAATGGGTAGTTCATCCAAAAATGTGAATTCTGATATTATTTACTCACCCTCGTCTCATTAGTTGAACTTTTTTTACTTTTATTAAAGGCAAATGTCAATTCATGTCAGCAGAGAAGCATTATATAGTATATGGGGGTCTATTTATGTTGTCAAGTCTTTTTTGAAGCTTGTGAATCTTATTCACAGTATTAATCTCATTCCTTTTTAGCCACGAATGGATCAGTATTTTAACCAGATGGAGAAGATAGTAAAGGAGAGAAAAACTTCATCACGCATTCGGTTCATGCTGCAGGACGTGATTGACCTGCGATTGGTGAGTTCTGTTATGATTTATTTTGAAACTCATAAAATAGACAAATGTACAAGATTGCGTCATTAAGATCTATTTGTAAGAGGGAATGAAATATATGCTTGAGTTTAAGCTTTTTGAGAAGTAGTTATTTAGTTTGTCAGTTTTATCTGTGAAATAATACTTATGTAGACGCTATTGTTCAAAAGTTTGAAGTCAGTAAGATTTGCATCAAGGCTGCATTTATTTGATGAAAAATATAGTCAAAATAGTAATGTTGTGGAATATTGTTTTATCTGTTTTCTATTTTAATTTATTTTAAAATGTAATTTATTCCTCTAATGGCAAAGCTGAATTTTCATCAGACATTACTCCAGTCTCAGTGTCACATGATCCTTTATTATCAATGTTGAAAATAGTTCTGCTTAATATTTTGTGCAAACCATAATAAATTTTTTCAGGATGCTGGAACGGAATGTTCAAAAGAGCAGCATTTATTTAAAATAGAAATCTTTTTAAAATGACTTTACTGTCACTTTTTCTGAATAAAATTATTATTATTTTTTTTTTTTTAACTCTTGATGAAGTTTAATACATAATACAATTTAATAATGGTAGATAGGACATAGGCAAAGTTTATACAAAGAAAATACAAAGAAATTGAGAAATAATTGTTTAGCCATTGACAAATTTGTAGGTGGGGATGTGATCCTTCTGTTAATCGGCCAAGTAGACACTCAAAATAGTTAATATTTTTTAATAATACTTATTAACGCTGTTGTTGAACTTTATAAAGGGTGAGTACTTTGAATATTTTTTTCTTCCCTCGTTTCAGCACAATTGGGTGTCTCGGAGAGCTGACCTTGGCCCCAAGACTATTGAGCAGATCCATAAAGAGGCAAAGTTGGAGGAGCAGGAAGAACAGAGGAAGGTCCACCAGCAACTGCTGTCCAAGGACAACAAGAGGAGACCAGGTCAGAAAGAGACTTCTGCTGTAGCCTAATCCTCTTTACAGCTTACTCAGTCCTGTGAGCCTCCTTTCCTTTTTTCACTCTCTGATGAAGCAGCTGTACTCTGTTCCAACCGTTCTTTCTCTTCATGTTGCAGTGGTGCAGAGAGAGGAGACCTGGAGCACTGTGCCTATGACTAAGAACAGCAGAACAATAGACCCCGCTAAGATTCCCAAGATCTCAAAGGTGAAGTCCAGATGTCAAACTAAAAACACATTTTCTTTCTAGTCACGTCTTGAGATAGCTAGCATAATGGTGTTTTAGAAAAAGAGATTCTATATCTGCCGTTCTGCTTTTTTTTTCATACTCCCCCATGATCTGTTTGGAAGTAAGGAAGCTGCGTCTTATGTAAATAATTGATCTTATCAGCTGAATCACACTTATGAAGGTTGTGCAAACTACACCTTGGTACCTGTCATTGATTTTGCTTTGCAGAGTGCTGCATTTCACCTAAAAATATATATTTATGAAGAAAAATGTGTGTATATATATATATATATATATATATATTGGAGGCCCTGTATAACTGCGCTTGATTTTACCATGCAAACTGTCTGACAGTTAAGGCACAGCATAAGCACAATTAAAACCTCAAAACGCATCGAAACTAAAACAAAAAATATCTGGATGAACTTTCTAGATCTATTGGCAAATCTCTTCTTGTAAGCATAAATATAACAATATTAATGGTGTTAAAAGAAGCTTTTAACAGGAAACAAGTCAAAAATATTAAGAAACATTTTTTTGCTTAGTATGTTTGTAAGTATGCTAATTAACTGTTTGACTCAACAGCCCCACCTGATGGTTCTTCTGTTTCCTTGTGTAGTAGTATCTTACTATCTCATTGATTTTTAATTGTGATTCTGGGGATCTGCAGTGCTGCTCATTTTGTGCTTTTTCTTACAGGCCAAGTGCAGTTCATAAAGCTCACTGCTAATGAGCTGCTAATTTGAATCATGTCTGTAGATCCCCAGGACGAAGATTAAGAAACACTCATCTATATGAATGCATGAGTAAATATAATATGATCTTACTAAAAACTGGTTGTGGGTGGGGGTTTTCTTCAGCCAACGATGGATGAGAAGATTCAGCTGGGACCGAGAGCTCAGCTGAACTGGATGAAGGGCAGCAGTGGAGGGGCTGGAGCCAAGGCCAGTGAGTCAGGTAAAGAAGACCCTTTTAGTCAGACGTGGGCTGCTGGCTGTGTCAGTTCTGGCTATTTTATAGTTTATGCAGGATTTTCTGGCTCTATACTTTGTTTACTAATGTAAAATTGATCTACTTCTTTTTTTCCCCTATATCGCACCCTTTTTCTTTTAGATGTCTCTCGTCCCAGTGCCAGTTTAAATCGTTTCTCACCACTGCAACCCTCAGCACCCCCGGCCTCCTCTTTACCCTCTACATCCCCAGATTGTGATGCCAGGAGAGTTCTCAGCAGGTATTGTACTCATGTAAAATATAGTCATTGAGGAGAAGACACCTTTTCATTAATACATTTCGTCTGTGTTAATCAAAATGTTATATATCTAAATATGTATCGGACATACTTCTGAATGCAAGAACACATCCCTCACCTCATATCACTCATTTGGAGCTGCCCTATTATTAATATTAGAAGCTTTATATCTATTATTAGTATACCTTACTATACCCTTATAAATAATATTTGAATAATTATTCAATTATATAATACATTCAAATGAACAATACATTACATAAATTAAATAATAATTAAACATTAAAATTTTAGCAAATTTTAAATAAAAATATTATTTCGTTTGTAATGAATTGAAGGAAAACGCTTGCATTTGGAGATTCATGAATGTCTGTTTTTGTGTGTTTGTGAATTTCTCAGTCGAGGAAGCTCAGGACGAGAACGCAATGACAAGCCTTTGAGTTCGGGTCCTGCTCGGACAGGGCCCATCTCATTGGGTAGCAGCAATAAGGAGGCTCCTGATGAGTCGGTTCAGGAAGTGTCCCGCAGAGACTCGAATGCCTCAGACACGCCCAAGCTGCCCGCCAGCACTGCAGACAAAAGCAGATTGGAGCGTAGCCAATCCAGGGAGTCTGGTGAGCCGCATGGATACCCTCGCGCACATTATAATGATGCGCAAGAAATGATGGTGAAATACATAAAGAGAATCTAACATTAAAGGCTGTCTCTCATTGCAGCTGTTAAACTTGAAGTACTGTCAGGACCCTCTCCAGATAAGCCTACATTAACAGAAGAGGACATGGAGAGGCGGTCCAAGTCCATTATTGATGAGTTTTTGCACATTAATGATTACAAGGTTTGTGCCAATTTTTTTTAATCATCAAAAATGCCACTTATAATACCATATCTCCCAGTAGAGGGTTTTCTAAGCATAGTACACTTGTGATGCAGGAGGCAGTGCAGTGTGTGGAGGAACTAGAGCAACCTGCCATGCTCTATGTGTTTGTGCGGGTGGGTGTGGAGTCCACGCTGGAGAGGAGTCAGATCACGCGAGGCCATATGGGTCAGCTGCTCTACCAGCTCCTGCAGGCTGGAATCCTCCACAAACTTCAGTTCTTTAAAGGGTGAGATTGCAGTACTAGCAGAAGAAAACAGATTCTTGTAGTCTTTGCATTGGTTATGTGTGCTAGGGCTGTGCAATTAATCGAAATTCACTTTCAATTTTGATTTCGGCCTCCGACAATTATGAAAATACAATAATCGTGATGAAACTATTATTGTGCCCCATTCCACCCCCTTTCCAGCGCTGCTCTTTCACTCATCCATAAAAGGCCATTTTCACATGCAAATCAGTAAAATCATGTAACGTGACTTTTGCAAAATGGGATGTGCTTGAGTTATTAAAGTTGATTAGATTTAGTAATGTTTTTAAAAGTGCGAAAGAGAACTTGCACTGTTGCTCGAATAACCTTAAGTTCCAGGATTAATTTTCTTATATGCACAAAAACTTACAAAAAAACACACACATTAAGGCCTGGTTTCACAGACAGGTCTTAGACTAAGCCAGGATTAGGCTATAGTTCAATTAGGACATTTGAGTAATTTTTTATAAACATGCCTTATTAAAAAACATTACTGGTGTGCATCTTGAGACAAAACAAAGGCACTGATATATTTAAAGAATCGGTCAATGCAAGTTTATTTCAGTTGAAACCGCTCAGATTTACATTTTAGTCTGGGACTAGGCTTAAGCCTTGTCTGTGAAACTGTGGGCCAATGTAATACCCCTTTCCCAGCATGTTAATATACAAAACAGTGACATTCAAAACAAATTTTAAGTTCTAATACATTGCATTAAGGAATAGAATTGCTCTTGCAGTAACAGAAGAAAGGGTCCAAAATCTTGTGAAATTGTCCAGTGGTGCCTTTTAAAAGATATCTGGTTCGTTGCAAGTTCAGAGTAGATATCAGTTCCTCAAGCCATAGTTTGGCAGCAGGAGGATTAACCTTTTTCTAGAACACTAATAACAGTTTCTTGGCTGTTATCAAACAATACGTAAGAAATGTATGTTGAGCACTGTTCAATGAACATGTATAATTAGAATGTCTTAATATAATAGGCACAGGGTCTGGATTCAAGTTTACATTAAGGACATCATTATTCAATTTCTATAGTAGGCTGTTAACTGAATACTTCAGACTTGCATTAAAAAAAATGTGGTTATTTGGCCCACTAATAATCGTGTTAAATATTCGTGATACAATACTGACCAAAATAATCGTGATTATGATTTTTCTCATAATCGAACAGCCCTAATGTGTGCTTTTGAATTTTGTTCCAAAATGTAGTGAGTAGCCTCGCTGTCCTTTATCTACTAAGGTAGCATGAGGCGATAACCCTTTTTAATTTCAGTGTGTTACTGATGCTGACATTTTTTTTGTTACAATTTTAATGGTACCATTGTCAATACTGATTGTTTCATACATGGGTATGTGATTTTTCAAAACAGTCTAATCTTTCAAAATCAACTCCAGCCAGCTTTTAAAAAAAAACTGTTGTATCACCTTCTGGGATTTTAATATGTGTTTCTTCCCCCAGGTTCTCTGAAACTCTTGAATTAGCAGATGATATGGCCATTGATATTCCCCATATATGGCTGTACCTTGCGGAGCTGGTGACCCCTGTGCTTCGAGAGGGGGGAATCTCTATGAGAGAATTATTTAGGTGAGGTTTTACCCAGCAGGCACTTCCCACAGAGTTATTGAACTCACCAGTGCACACGTTTTATTTGCTTATTTTGTTTCTGCAGTGAATTTAGCAAACCATTACTCCCTGTGGGAAGAGCTGGGATATTATTTTCTGAAATATTGCACCTTCTATGCAAACAAATGGTAAGCTGAATGATTCTAATCAAACATTTTGTTTGTATTGCCACATGTGTAACATTTGTTAGTGTGTGGATAGTGGGAATGAATGGATTGTGTGTTTGCAGAGCCATAGGAAAGTGGGATCATTATGGAGGGACTCTGGATTGAGCTGGGCAGATTTTATACCTGAAACGGAGGATGTGCACAGCTTCATCACAGAACATGTGAGCCTTCATTAGATATCTAATATATGCTAACCATCGAAACTCGCCTGTTAATCAGCTGTTCCATAGCAAACGAGTGATGATAATTTACCTTCCAACAGAAACTAGACTTTACACTTTCTGACGGCTCAAACCTGACCGAGGCTGTCTCTAAGAGAACACTCTCGTCTGAGGAACTGAACAAGCAACTTGAAAAACTACTACTGGAGGACATGGCTGGTGATGAACGAATCTTTGACTGGGTTGAGGTAGATTTAAGTCCAGCTCTTTAGGCTTGTTTTATTATTGGATGCGAATGATCTTGTCATTGATGTGTGGTGATGTATTACAGGCCAATCTAGATGAATCAGAAATGAGTTCACCTCCTTTCATCAGAGCTTTAATGACTGCTGTGTGCAAGGCGGCAGTGAAAAGTAAGTGGCTTAGTATTTTTATTTATTTTTTTACACAATAACAACAGAAAGCTGTTTTGGGTAGTGGAGTGTAATTTAGAAATGGCTAAACCATATTTGTGACCCTGGACCAAAAAACAGTTATAAGGGTCAATTTTTTTACTATACATCTGAAAGCTGAGTAAATAAGCTTTCCATTGATTTATGTTTGTTAGGATAGGACGATATTTGGCCGAGATGCATCTATTTGAAAATCTGGAATCTGAGGGTGCAAAAAAATCTAAATATTGAGAAAATCACCTTTAAAGATGTCCAAATGAAGTTCTTAGCAATGCAATTTACTAATCAAAAATTAAGCTTTGTTATATTTACAATAGGAAATTTAAAAAATATCTTTATGAATGTGATCTTTACTTTTTTGGCATAAAAGAAAAGTCAATCATTTTGACACACACAATGTATTTTTGGCTATTGCTACAAAATATTCCCGTACTACTTAAGACTGCTTTTGTAGTCCAGGCTCACATTTAATCCCAAAATTATATAATTTAAGGACTACTTAACTTAAATTACTAAAATTACTGCCATTTACGTTGTAATGAGGCAGGTTTTGGGATTTTCAACAGCTTATGATGTACAAATAATATTTGTGAAAAACATAACATTGTATTTATTTTTCATTTTCTTTTCCACATTAAGCATAATGTAAATAAATAAATACAGACAAATAAAGACAAAATTGCTCTGTTGGGTGTGGAGTAAAGATATTTGCAAATATGATTAAAAGATTAATGAGACAAAACTACAGAATGTCACATTTTATTATTAGCCGTTTCAACACATACATGTTTTACCAAATAAAGAGAATAACACTTTTAGAGTTCATCCCACTCATTGATGTGAGCATAAGTATTGGGACAGTTGAACATAAGGCAGATATAAAAGATTAAAAGCTATTATTTAGTTGCAGATTCCTTGCACACAATCACAGCAGTGAGTCTGTGACCCATATAAATCACCAGACTCTTGGTCTCATCCTTTGAAATACTTTTCCCAGCCTTTAATGCAGCCAATTCCAATTGTTGCTTGTTTTGGGGAGTTTCTGCCTTTACTCTCCTCTTCAGCTGGAGAAATTCATGTTCAATCGGATTTAAATCTGGAGATTGACTTGGGCAATCCAAGACTCTCCATTTCTTTGCTCTTATAAATTCCTTGACTGAACTGGCAGGGTGTTTTGGGTCATTGTCCTGATGCAATATGAAGCACTTCCCAATGAATCTGGTGGCATTTTCTTGAATATTGGTAGGCAAGATGGTTTTGTACCCTTCCAAATTCATTCTGCTACTGTCATCATACATTAAGTCATCAGTAAAATTGAGAGGGCCTGTTCCAGAGGCAGCCATGCATGCCCATGCCATGACACCACCTCCACCATGCTTTATAGATGAGGCTGTATGCTTGTATCATTGCAGTTTTTCTCCACATTTTTGCTTTCCCATCACTTAGATAAAGGTTCATCTTTGTCTCATCGGTCCATAAACACAGTTCCAAAACTCTTCTGGCTCAGCTTTGTGCTTTTTTGCAAACTCTAATCTTGCCTTTCTATTTTTGGTGCTGGTCAGAGGTTTGCATCTTGCTGTGTAGCATCTGTAATTCTGTGTCAAAGTCTCCTGAGGACAGTAGATTGTCAGAGCATCACCCCAGCTTTCTGGAAGTTGTTGGTGATTTTACAGACACGTCTTTTAGAGTTCATTTTCACAGCTTTTATGATTTGTCTGTCATCAACTACTGTTGTTTTCTCAGGTCGTTGTTGGTTGCTGGTGTCACTGGTGGTTTCCAAACTCTTTCTTTCCTTTGTTTTTGCTAGAGCTCTAATTGACTTCCTCTTTTCTTTTAGCATCCAAATTGCTTGCTTTTCTCTCAAAGTCAGCTCCCTCATCTTCATCCTGGTTTGTGTGTGTCATCATCGAATGCAAGATTCAGAATACAGAAGTAATGGATATAACTGATACGACATTCCCTGCTTTTAATATCTGAAGAATTAATGCAACAGGACACAGCTGATCACTTAGAAAGACCTGTGAGGCAACTGTTCCAATACTTATGCTCACATCAGATAGAGGGATGAAACTCTAAAAGTGCTGAATTTCTTAGCTGGTAAAACATCTATGTGTTGAATCACCCAATAATAAAATGAGACATTCTGTAGTTTTGTCTCATATTCATCTTTTAATCATATTTGTTACTGTCTTGACTCCACAGCCAACAGAGCAATTTTGTCTTTACTGTTCCAATACTTTTGGAGGGCCCTGTATATTAAAAGTTTGAAATGAAATAAATTGATAAATGCAATGAATAAATCCAAAATGTATTATTACTTTATGCACATCAAATTATGTATATTTATATAATAAAAAAATATTTTTATACTATAAAATGAATACTATGGAAACTATTTTGTGAGATTATTCAACCAATAACAGTTGTTAGTAATTGGATAGTAGTGGACATACAGTTGAGCCAATTTTAGCACTTTAATTTGCCATTGCACAGGCATCTTGTGTTTGCCTTCTATGTGGTATAGTTCAATTGCTAAAATGTCAAAGACTCCAATCTTGTGTTTTCTGTCTTCAGCTGAGGGCTCCTCATACAAAGTGGACTTGTCCATAATCCAGAGGAGATTGCCTGTATTACACAAGTACCTTAACTCAGACACAGAGAGACAGTTGCAAGCACTTTACTCACTTCAAGCATTGATAGTAAAACTGGACCAGCCTGCTAGTGAGTAAAACCTTTCACATTCCCATTTAGACACACAACCCATGGAATCTCTCGCTATTCTACAATGGATGCCATGTTGATATTTGAGTGATCACCACAAGATTAAAACCATTTTATTTTCTTAATTTTTGCAGATTTGCTTCGGATGTTCTTTGACTGTTTGTATGATGAGGATGTGATATCTGAAGATGCTTTTTATAAGTGGGAGGTCAGTAAAGACCCCGCTGAACAGCAAGGTAAAGGTGTGGCCCTGAAGTCAGTCACTGCCTTCTTCACGTGGCTGCGTGAGGCAGAGGAGGAGTCCGAGGACAATTGACGAGGGGACAAATGGACACATTTGCCAACTAGTTCTGAAGAGACAATAGTCACTGAAACAATAACTGCATCAAATTAAAATATAACATAAGCAACACATTATGCATCAGGATGGATGGAGTGCAGCAAGATTGGGAATGGTACGGTTCACTGACACACAGCGACCCTATGACGACTTACAATTGCTGGAGCACTAAAAAAAATTATTTATAGAAATGTTGCATTTAAGTTTTTATTTTTTGCTTTTGTTACTTTTTAAGAGGACTTTAATAATACAAACATGCAACAATGAAATGAAACCAGTTCAGACTCGTTAATTTATTGTTTTTCTAAGAACAGCATAAACAAAAGGGTATTTAACATTTGCGGACAGACACGACGAGCAGTTATCGGTGCATAGAGAAATAACTGTGATAATTTTATTATTAATGTAATGACAATAACAATGATTAAACGACTTCCATGATTTTCAAATGATTGAAAAATGTTTTTGTTGGATGAGCACAGAGAAGACCCGGTCTGCGTTTAGTACATCAGTATTGAAGTGTTTAGTACGTTTAAGGTTATTATCTCAATAACCATACCAAATGTTCCTCTGCTTTAGCTTGCTTTTTGTGAAACATTTAATCCGGCAGAAACTTGCAGGAACTATGCATTCAGGGGACTGCTGGGATCACTTGACGAGAGCTCCGAATGGACATCAACAAGCAGATGGTGACGTGTACAAAACCACTAAAGAGATGTTGCTGAACCTAAAGTGCTTGTTATTCTTCATACTGATAGAGCACATTTAAAGCTTGTAAATAAATTCAAGACAAAAAAGATTCATAAAAGTACAAAACTGTGGTGATGGTGTGCATTTTCTACAGTGTTGTCAGTGAAGCCTCGCTGGTTTTGTGTGACAATACACTAATGTTCAAAAGTTTAAGAATTTTATTTGAGTGTTTCTGAAAGAAGTCTCTTATTCGCATTTATTTGATCATACATAAAGTAACAACAGTAATATTGTTATATAATACAATTATTTAAATATATTTTCTGTTAATACTTTTTTAAATGTAATTTATTCCTGTGAATTCCGGTTATTGTCACATAATCCTTCAGAAATGCTGATTTGCTACTCCAGAATGATCAAAGATCAATGTTGAAAATGGTTGTGCTGATTAATATTTTAGCAGAAACCGAAATACATTTTTTCAGGATTCTTTAATTAATAGACATATCAAAAGATATTTAGATTTTTAATGAATCCTTGCTGAATATAAGTACTTATTTTAATACAAAAAAATAAAGGTAGTGTATATGGAAGTAAATAATTGCAAAAAGGGGAACAAATGATAATGCTTTACAATAAGATTCAATTTAACAATGCACTAGGAATCGTGAACTAAAACACTTTTACAGCATTTATTAGATAATTTATAAATGTACTATTGTTCATTAATTCATATTTAAAGTGTTATGATCAATGTTAATTCTTAAGTCAACATGAAGTGTTGTTTATTGTTCATGATAATGCATCGAATTAATGCACAAGGCAACTATATGGCAGATGTTTGATTCCAGCTGATTTCAACTTGTAAAAGGAAAAGAATTTACTTTTTTGTGAGTCCAAAATTGTTGCGGCACTTCAAGAAACTTATTTCGATAAATAGGACTCCTGTCAGGTAGTTTGGACATTTTATGATTGATATGCCACAGCATCTTTTAAAGGTACATTTATTAGTTTTGTGTTAATTTCGTTTTTTTACATTGAGAGAAAAAAAAAAGTTTTTGTTTAGACTCGTCTGAATGTCCATTCATATGATACGACTGTATTCAAACAGTTTTCTTTAATGAATAGTGTATGGTGCAGGTTGTATTTCGCTATGTTGAAATAACTGTAACGCGGTAAATCCGCAAGCTCATTGGCTGCTCATCCGTATTAGATAGTCTAGTAGCACAGCATAGTTGGTGATGCCAAGAGCCAAAATTAAACAATGGAACAAACTTATTTACCTTTTTCAAAATTTCGGGTTTCTCGGCAGCGGAAGTCGTGATTAGTCGTGAAAAATTATTTTCAAATGTTTTTCAAACTTGAGAAGCTCGTGCCTAGGAGACGTACGATATCCTCGACTAGAGAGTCTGAAACTGAAAAATCGGAGTCTTTGACCATCATACTCTACACGATTTTCTATGAAATCTGTCAACTCAAATCCGCGGACTGGCCCTAACTTTCCCCAAGAGGTCCTCGCTGCAGCCTGTAGCACGATGACGTACTGGATCAGATTCAATACGTAGTGGATGTTTTACGCGCATGCACTGTATAGGTCTCGAATAAATTCATATTTTTATTTACATTTAATCATTTTGCAGACACTTTTATCCAAAGCAACATCGTCTAAGTGAAGTCTAAAGCAGTACATGTAGCAATTAAGGGTGGGTTTTTGATCTACATTACATTACAATGTTAAAACTTTAATGTCTAAATTCATCCACGATGCTTTTCTTTACTGGCAACTTCAAAGTTTATCATATGTTATCGCCAGGATGCTCAAATCAGTGCTGTATCCATTATATAAGGATACAATAAGCACTGTAACATGATACAGTGAAGATTTTATTAAAATTAAAGATTTTATTTGCAAAAACAGATAGCCTACCTCAGTTTTTTTTTTTTTTTTTAAATCATGTTTTTTATTGTTGTTTTTGTTTTGTGTTAATTAGCTGTTTTTTAGTTATTTTTAACCTAGTCAAAATAAGCCAACTGCAGTTTGATTGAGATTAATTGGACTGCACAGTGAAGAAACATGATTTCTGAGAATTGTTAAAAACAGTTATCTGTTTTTGCAAATGAGCTCTTCATATGCAGATGTTGCACTAAATAGCTAATTATAAATATATACATCACTCTGACAGAGTTAGCTAAATGTCTTTTTGATTGTATCCGTCATGGTTATTTAAATTTCATAGGGGATATTAAATTAATGCCGATCCATTTTGTTTATATAGCTATTACAAACATTTTCAATAGGCTAATAATAATTAGAAAACCATTAAATTTATAATAAGACTTTACCTCGCTAATAACACCTCAGTCAGGTAACGAATGTTTTATTAGTTGCTTTTCACACATCATCTGATGATATAATACAAAACACTCAAAAAAAATAAATCGCCCTCGTAACGGAATGGATGGTCTTTAGCCATTAGATCTATCTCCAGAGATTTAACTTGCATATGCATAACACAAATATATATATATTGTCATCTTTGTTACCTTGTCCCCGATCGTGTGTGTATTTATTTGTAGGACATAGGATTGACGGGTCTTTTGGCTAACGGAACCCCGACTGACAGGATTGTTTTTATTTTTATTTTTATACGGTATAAAAATAAAGATGTCGGCATATTTTAGTAGGCCTATAACTTTTATACTGTCACGTAGGCCTATAGCATAGAGAGTGAGAACGAAAAATAATATTTGATTCATGAACGAATTATTGACAGAACTAGAAGACGATTATGGAAAAAAAGACAATAGAACCCATGTTTTCATAAAGAACAAACAAAATTGTAATTAGTAGATTTATTTCCAAAACGAAGCAAAAAAATAAACTCCATTCAAAACTATAAAAAATTTCGATAGTCTGCACTACTGGTTTAAAATCACAGTATACTATAATTTGTGTAAGCCTGTGAAACACACCTATATATCTCGTAATTAAGGTTTAATTTACATTTAATACTAGCTTTAATGACAGCTCCACTTTGCGCATGCGCATTATGCGCGTAAAACATCCACTACGTTTTGGATCTGATCCAGTACGTCATCGTGCTACAGGCTGCAGCGAGGACAGACTCGCTACTTAATGATCTAGTGAATGCAGTTATCAGTTTTAACTACTTAACTGTCCAGAGTTAAAAATAAATCATCTTTTATCCACTTGCTCTATGATATGAGGATCTGTGACGTTTTGATTCATTGGAAAAACAATCATCTGACATCTTCAGTGTTTTCTGTGTTTTATTTTCAAATATAAAACAGAACCAGAGACTTGCTCTCAATAAATACAGAAATTTGATCAAATGATGAATGTAAAAATAGAGACAAGCTGCACTAGCTTTCCAAACATGAGTGCACACATTGATGGTTGGGATAACAGTGATTTATGAAAAATTATCCCAGTTCATTAGATCATACCAAGATGGGTTGTGAACTTAAATGTAGAGTTATATTACTTGCAGTCCTTAAACATGAATGCTGGGAAATGGGTTTTGGAAATGCTGCTTTCACTTTAATTAAAAACATGAACATTTGTGTAATCTTTGGGCTATTTAGAAAATATTAGGCACATCTTGGAGAGTCAAAGTTTTAATTCCCGTTATCCCTGTGGCAAAATGCCTCGTTTGAGTACAAAATCTGATGTAATTGTATTGAGGAACATCCTATGAGATGAAAAAACCTGAACAGTTTACTACCTACAAATGTTGGCACACTGCAAGGCTAAAGGTACAATTTTTTTCCTTAGCTAACCAAACTGTGACAATGAGAACCAGAACTACAACTATGCCACTTTATGACAAACACATCACAAGGTCCAGTTCAAAACAGTGAAGGAACTGTAAACCTGTTTCCATGCTACCACGATGACCATTTGTTTACACAAATGGAAAAGTACTTGTGCTTGTCTTCTTGACATGATGGATTGTCGCCCCCTCCCAGGCCTGGCACAGCTGAATACACGAGAAATTCGTAATCAAGTCACATCATGCTTTAGGAACGAAGCCATTTGACTTTGACGAGAACTATACACAAGTTTGTGGTTTTGAGGAGCAGCAATCCCCAGTATCCAAAGCCACAACGGGATGAGGAAACCAGTGCAGAGCTGTTAGGATGTCCTTTCCAAGCTAGATAAGGCTGTGGGAAAGGCTACGAGTCCTTGAGCATACTGATGCGGGCAAAGATTTTTAGAGCTGGGCCCAGTTTGATGTTCATGGTGCTCATGAGATGATCCTCTTTGAGGAGCATCAAGGCTTGCCCATCGATCTCCTGAGATCGGAACTCTTCCGCGATCTCCTGGCAGCCTGGTGCAAAAGACAGATAGTTAGTGACTCAAGTCATTCGTGACACAAAAAAGCCTAGGAACATTATGGTAGCTACCTGGCAGAGAGCAGATGAATTCATAGACGTCCTCGACGTTCCACTTGGTGGGGTCGCTGGCCAGGAAGTGCTGCGTCAGGAGAGGGAGCTCTCTACTGTGATCGAATCTTTCCTTGTTCTGAAGCCTTTGGGCTCCAAAGCTGGAGTCGGACAGTGGCGAAATGGGCTCTTCGAAGCTGGACATGTCTGAGCACTGGCTGGACTCACCGTGACTTGGATGAGAGGGGTGTGGAGATAACAAAGACGTGGCCATGGTTGTTTTAGCACTAGGATTCTATGAGAGAACACAAGGGAGACAAGTAAGCACATTTCTGCATAGACAAACCAAATGGGACACTGCAACGAGACAGGAAGAAATGGCGATTACCCGTTTCCTGACATCCGTGCTGCTGTTATGATGATTGGCGTTGGAGGCTTTCTGTTTCTTTGGGTTCTCTGAGGTTGATTTTCTTGGGAAAAGTCCCATCCGCTTTGTGCATCCAACATTATACCTGGAAGAGAAGAAAAACAAGTCAAACCACCACTCAAGCAAATGTTGAACAAAATCTAAAATAATTTACAGGCTACAGAAGGATCCACGTACCTCTTTGCACACACCGTAGAACAAAACCTCTTGGATCTTTTGAAGTTATATGCAAAGTCTACAGTCCCACAGAATTCACATGACAGCATTGGCTCGGCATTCTGATTATTCAGCTCTATGAAAGAATTCACATGGCTGATTGGACAACAGTCTGAGCATCAAGGGTGCAACTAAAGGCTTAAATACACTACAGAACAGAACATTTGAACCACTAGGCATCATATATTTGGTGACTTTGTAAATTGTTACACAGAAAAAGTAGGCATCAGGCACTAAACAACTGAGGATGACACACTAGCTTTCAATAAACTTTCAATTCAATCCAAATACAAACTCACACCAAAACACATGGCCGATGAAAATGTAAAACTATCAAACATGTCTGTTATCATCCAACTATTATGAGTTACGAATTATGAGTCTGTGCCCATCATACACTATGCGGTTTTCTGCAAAATCTGTCAACTCAGCAGACTAGCTCTAACATTTGAAAATCGTGGCAAAAGTCATGTGGTGTATTTTAGGCTTAAAGTAACCCTTACCTTGCTGTGAAAGATCATCCATCTCAGAGTCGGCATTTTGAAAGGTCTGAGACCTCTGATCTAGGTCTGAATAAGCCTGATGCTGCTTCTGCTTCTTTAAATTCTCAATCAACAAGGACGGACGTTCAACCTGGATAGATCCACAAGGTGTTGCATAAAAATATTATTCATTACACATGTATTTGCATGATCAAATGTACCCATGTATGGGATATGTGCTTGCTCACTGTGTTTGAAACTTCTACCAAAGTCTGCAGACGCAAGTTATGACTGTTATATTGTCCACTAGAGGGAAGTGTGCCTCTTTAAAAAAATATTTTTTTGAAGCAATAGTTTGCCCAAAACCCATGTTACTTTTTTCTGTGGAAGACAGAATTTATATTTAACAATATTGTTGTATGAGGACTAGGGCTATCAAACTCCAAAATCACAAAGGTATTGTTAAAGTTGACCATAAAATGCTACATTCCAATTATTTTTGCAGTATTATTTGACAAAGGTGCTTTTTTTTAAGCTTGACAACTTAAGTCCTCATTCACTGTAATTAAGTGCAGAGGGAACGATCAGCACATTATTCAAAACTGTCCCTTGTATTCCACAGACGAAAGTCAGTCTTATTGGTTTAGTGTGACAAGAGGCGAGTAAATGACAAAATCAGCTCCAACCTTAGATGTCAAAATGTTGGTTTACATTTTAAATGCTCAATTTACTATTGTAATAGTAACTTTAATATTTAGGCTTTTGCTATTTTATCACAAATAGAGCAGTTTTAGTTGTTCACAAGTGACATTTATCTAACCATAAAAACTATTAAATACAGTTAAAACACAACAGTTTACTAAATGTAAACTATGATAAATTATTATGCAAGAACCCGAAACAGAAAACAGAAACTTAAACACCCAGGTGGGATGGATTGAAATAAAAAGCACTCACTGGAAAAGGCTCAGCACCCTCCTGAATCACGAATCCCTCGATGACATGCGTGAGGATTTGGGGCTTCACTACCGCCTGTGGCGGCGGCTTACTCTCACCATTTTGCGGAGCGCTGCCGGTCACCGTGGGCGCATTGTTGCCGCTGCCCGAGGTCATGGCTGGAGGTGAACCCACACCTGCCTTCACATTCACTCTGCCTGCTCAACACAAGCACAACAGCATCCATCAGAAACACCATAATACTGAGGGCAAGTCTGATTCATTTCCACGAATCGGTTCTTTAGAACAGCTTGTTTCAAAGATCCGGTTCAGTGACAATTTTACGTAATTGCGTAACTACGTGACATGACCAAAATCCATGATTTATACCGCTGTTCTTTTACATTTTAGTAAGTGTTTATAGTACTTTCCGGTCTAATTTCAGTTTGTTGTTGCGATAATTTGGTCATTTCGAAAGTAAAGTATCTGCACCTTAAAACAGTGAAATTAATTTACACTTCTTTGTGAATACATAACTGTACGTTTCATATAAATTATTTAATAAAACTAACCCCATTTCGCGTGTGTTGATCAAACTGTCAAACAATCGCGTAATACACATTTACAGTGTGATTGACTTTATTGGATATTAGAGAACCGCTCGTGCTCACTAATCGTTCAAAACGCTTTAATGAACCGGATTCATCGAAAAGATCCGACTCAAGAGAACAATTCATTCACGCTATTTCATGACACTTTCATAGGCTAAGTGCTTTTATGAAATGTGTGAAAGGTTGGAGTTAACTCACACTGTAATATGTATAATCATGACACATGTATAAACTACTCTCGCATACAGTTGTGTTATACTATATAAGACATATTCAAGCCACCTGATCTGTAATATCTGCACACAGCAAACTGATTTATGAGGTGCTACGCACACGACTATTATTACTTCTAAGAAAGGTCCCGATCAAAAGCAGAAGTTTTTTTAAGCACTACCCGTTTTGAAAAACTGCCAAATTTTACGCTTGTACTGTAGCAGCACTATCCCATGCTTCCTCGAGACGGTTCACAACACTCACATTGCAAACAATATCTCAGCAGCTTAAAGACCAGTCGCACCCCTCAGTCCCAGAACAAGTACAGAGGAACTTTGTAACTTTGTATCTCGAACATTTGGCAGGGTTTCACGCTGCAGACAAACGCTCGCGCACAGGCGTCCTGGTGATTGTCAACAGCACACGCCTTTGTTCCGCTCGCGCACTCTTTACTTACACTTTAAAGCGCCAGAAGAGGAAAACACTAAAGTGAATTTAGCATTCCCGAGTACACTCTCATAATCCACTGGTGTTATTATATACAAAGCAGTGCAACAAATGATCCGATCCAAACTTGTTTGTGTGCGTGGATTTGTTTGTTCTTAACCGACTCCCTCAATGTGAGCAGCGGGGCCGCACTCTCTCTCTAATCCTCTTTGTATGGAGGAACTGAATAGGAAACATCGCGCAGCTGCGATTGGTCACACACGCTTGGAATTCTGTCCAATAGCAGGTCGTGTTTAGCACAGAGCCGTTCTGTGATTGGTTAAAACTTGTGAGCCGCTCCATGACAGAGGTGCACGTAGGCAAAGAAAGAGCATCTAATACTCCATTGCTATTTTTGGAATAGCATACTAGCATACTACTCATATTATTTTAGCAACATGGAATGCCACATTGCAGTACGTTCGACTTTACTTTCTCATTTATAGTGTGATGAATGAACAGGAAGCAGTATCTAAACTTAAATAATCTTGAAAAATTACTTTATTAGACTGTCAAAGTTAAAATTTTTATATAAAATAAGACTGAAAGTGACATTTGTTTCTGAGTGACAACTCACTAAAATATGAGGTAATTTGACAAAGTGTAGCATACTAGCCTACTTGAAACATTTCTTATATTAGGCAATATCAATATATACAGTATAGTGATACTAGTATCCCAATAATATAGCCAGGTCTAGATCAAATTTTGCATGTATTTAATTGTTGCATGTATTTAATCTATGCCATTTCTTTGTACCAGTGGAACAGAGCACATTAGTAGTTTTGAACAACTAATCCGTGCAAATGAATCCACATGAAAAAATTAGTTTGCCTTAGTAATCTTTGGTCAAAATCTGAAACTTGAACCACTCCTTTCCAACCGTCAGTCTTCTGTGAGCTAGAGATTGAACTAAAATCAAGCTCTCATGCAATATTCAGTTTGAATATACTGGGAAATACGTCACAATACTGAAGTCGGTCACAACTTCTGGTTCACACAGACATCAGAGAGAATTACACTATTTTATGAATGCCAAACTTGCTTATGATTGCAGACTGTTGTTTATACTATAAACATGTATTAAAACTCCTCCTTGTGAATGAAACGTTAGAAAATAAAATATTATAAAGTTTGTAAAGTTCTCTCAGTAACTAATTCATCTACACTGTTGTACATGTCCAATACATCAACTGAAAAACAATTTTTTTTATCTTTTTTAAAAGCTTTTTTGGTCTACTCGGCATTAGTTGCAAGATTACATCTTATTGAGAGCAGACACAAATATTTCGCTAAGAGTGGTTTTGGGTTCCTCAGGGACAAAGAAGACCCAGGGTAACCCAGGGTGCATGTATAGTGAGTCTATCGCTCATAAGAAATGCAACACCACTCATGTGCCACACTCAGCAGCTGGGAGTCCAACATAATGGAGTCTAAGTATCGTAAGCTAAACCCAGGCTTGTTTTGGACTGCAATGTCAATGTCTGGAGCCATTACCTTTTATATATTGCAAGCAGTTTTTTTCCAGCTAATATGGAACATTCTCAGAATTTTCTATCATAAACATAATTGCAAAAGTTTTCTCAAAATTATGAACATACATTCTTCCAGTAACGTTAATAGAACCTCAGTTCTATTAATAATAAATGATATTATTACAACATATCTTTTGTAATCTTGGCTGTTGTCTGCTTTAATAAGAAAAGTTATGTCGCTCAGTGATCAGTTCTTTGAGACATGTATATTAGCATTGAAATACCAAATTAAAGTATATGCTTTTTAATCCCACACATGAACAACCACTAAATGTGTTTTGTCTAAAACAAAAGATGCGTTAAAACTTTCATGAATGGACCATGATCCATATCAAGCGAAATGATCTGAAGCCAGCATAATACAATTAAAAACCTGACATGATTTATGATTCAAGTGCTTTGATGGCTCAAGCCATTTTCCGTTCATAAAAGAACAGTTTATCATCATTCATAATTTAACGTCTGAGGTTAGGCCTCCGACACACCTGCCAGACAGCCAGAGTGTGTCCACCTTTATTCTCACATCCCACGAGAACAACGGAGTTCAGATCCTCACCCCTAATTATAGCAGAAGCTGTCACACTCTCGCAAGTGTAGCAACCAGACAATAGACACTGGGGGTGTGACAGATCTACTCTTCCGCTTGAGGGGAGAGCTCGCGTTGTTGGTCTTTGTGTTTTTGAGACTGGCAAACCTACAGATGGTGGTGGCTGGCTAGCTAGGTCTGTCTGGCTAGGTCAAGATTGCTGCAGGAGTCTTTCCTCTTGCTTTTGCAGTCAGTAGCTAGATGTGACCAAAATAGTTTCAATATTTCATGCCTTTTTTCAGAGATTTATCATACTGTATTTTATAGAGTGATATTTTGTGAATCTATAATTAATAGTTTTTAAGCTGAAAGTATTCAATTTGGCATTCTCAGTTGAGTTTCAGAGAAACAGAGAATGATAAATCAGCCACACTGAACAAAATTGGTGTAGAAATCATTTTCACTCAGAAATTCACTCACAAAATAATTACAAAGAAACACATAATACTGAATTTAACATGACATTTTAAAGTAGAATGACTGAAATAGTATTTTCGTGTAAAACATACTCCATTCACCTAACAATATGCAGTCTTGTTATGTCTAGTTTTTTAAATAACTGAAACAGACTGCCCAAAACCCCCATTATCTGCACCCTAGTATTTAAAAAAGCTGTTTTTACTGTGGCTTTGATGTACTAAATATATTCATTCAAGTTACTGATTACATTAAAACAGAAGGAGCCAATATTGGCTTCTATATATGTGTTCATCAAAACACAGAAAAATTCTTGTAGGGATTTCTTACAATAAACAAAATGCAATAACCTTTTTTAATCAACAAACTAAATAAATGGAAGTCATTGAGATGAAACAACGTAAATATAAAATAATCAGTACCTTCTTTGTTTACTGTCACTTGGCTTTGTTGAAATTGTTTGACCGATTGGCATTGTTCTGTCTGGGTTGGCACTTGTGTTGGTATGGATAGCAGCTGCGGTTCGAGAGGAACAGTGGTGTCCTTATCGGACACATCCTGTGTGGTTACTTCCAGCTGGGATTAATGTCAGAACAGGACAAGGTCGGAATAGGAGAAAATTAGGATACATACAAATCAAGAAACAGACAAAATATAAATTATGTTCATTCCACTTACTTGAGTTTGAACTGGCTGGATCTGGACATTAACTGCGGTAAGCTGTAGAGGTGCTGCTTTGCTGTGGCTCAGCATGGGTGGCTGTCCATTCTGGACAAGAGCCTGCTGACTCACAGTGGTAGAATGGAAGATGGTAGCTTGTTGGCAGGTAACAGGCACTTTGGGCAGCAGAGGGATAGGGCACTGCTGAGGTTGAGCTGGCAGGGCAGGCTGAATGGCTACAGCTTGCACTGTGTGAGGATGAATGGTGGCAGCCTCTAAGAGCTGCGCTTGACCTCTCTGCAGTATCTGAGGCTGCTGCTGTATCAAAAACTGCTGCTTGTGCTGCTGGAGCAGCTGATGGGTCTGAATTTGGCTATATGCTGGAATAAAAACAAAAGACAATCGTATGTGGTTAATGTTTCAGTTTCAGAGAAACACAAATAATAAACCTGCTACACTATAGCAGACAGTAGAGACACTAGTAAGTAAGTAAGTAAATTTTATTTATATAGCACATTTAAACATAGCAAAGCTATCCAAAGTGCTTAACAATGTAACAGAAATTAAAATGAGAAAAGAAAACAAAAAAGAAGCAAAAAAGAAGCACTATACACTCTTAAAAATAAAGCTTCCAAAAGGGGGTTTTCATAGCGATGCAATCGCCATTTTGGGTTCCTCAAAGATCATATGAGTGAACAACTCTTAAAAGATTTTTTTCTTATGAAAAACATTTTAATAATTTTACTGCTATAAAGAACCTTTTTTACAGTGTATTTTTCCCAAGGATGTTCAATGTTCTTTATAGAACCATTGATGCCACTAAAGAAACTCTATTTTTAAGTGCCAGATTAATAACTACAAGTTCTACATAATTGGTATTTTTAAACATGTTTGTACCATTAGAAGAAGGATGGTTCACCCAAAAATGAAAATTCTATCATTAATTACTCACCCTCATGTCATTCCAAACCTATAAGACCTTCATTCATCTTCGGAACACAAATTAAGATATTTTTGATGGAATCTGAGAACTCTCTGACCCTCCGTAGACAGCAAGGATATTACCATGATCAACACATAGAAACGTAGCAAGGCCATTGGTAAAATAGTCCATGTGACATCAGGGGTTCAACTGTAATTTTACGAAGCTACGAGAATAATTTTGTGTGCAAAGAAAACATTAATATCATAATTTATTCAGCAATTCTTCTCCCCAAGTTACCGTCTTCCTCCATTTTGGAGAGTACCCCAGAACGTAATCAATGTAATGAGGGTTGTTTGCGTTCAGCATGTACTCACTGTCTACTGAACGTAAACAACCCTCATTACATTGATTACGTTCTGGGGTACTCCCAATATGTGTCCCAATATATAACTTATATAAAAGAGTCTCCAAATATACACCTATATAATATAAAACTTTGACATCTTGTTAGAGAAACACCGCTCAGTTGGGCTGATTAAATTTAAACGATGGGATAATTTTAGACAAACCATTTTACTGGCAATTAATGCGTATACATAATACAATCATATGTAAAATAATGTCTCACTGCCCTTACGAAAGAAAAATATATGGGAATATTCTGCAAAATAAAATGTGATATATTACATACTACATTTCCATATATTGGAAGCTAGTGCTTATATCTTTCAATAAAAAGCATTGACAATATATGGCTATATATTCATAATGTTTGATCCTTTATTGAGTATATATTGCTCATAGATGCTCCCGTATAAATGCGAATGTATGTACAGTAAACACATATATATACACACATTCACTGAATGAGTTAAAGCATATTCCAGCTCCCAGCATGCTTTGCTTCTGACTGTTAAAGGAGAGTAAAAATGTTAAAAATAAGTATTATTTATTTCATGTGTTTTTCCTCAATATTAATATAGGGGGAGATCTGTTAGTGTTTAATGTTGTATTATTTTGAAATGTAAAAGGCTTTCTGTTATGTGTAAGTTTGTGGGGTTACCACTGTGCAGAGGGGAAGAGCCTGTGGTCAGGATGACGATTGGCCAAACACCATTAAATTATATGTTACTTTATTTAAAAAGTAATGACTTTTCAGCACAGTGATAGTCTGTTCACTAAGTGCTTAGTATGAGCAGGTGAGCGTATGCTCTTGTAAACTAGCTTTATTTTAAAATATGGAACATCTATATCATAAATGATTGTTAAAAATAAGAAATATATATTTCCATATATGTGTGTGTGTATATAGGCCCATATAGTTTTACACATGCAGTACCATATCTTTATCTATATATTATAAAGTGTATTACTGAATATAAAATGACATATATTGTGATATACAAGTAAATATATTGTCACATATTTTTCAATATATGAAAGCGGCAATTCCTTATGTATTATTCAATATATTGTAATATTTTTACACAATATATTATTCTGTATAATTTCTAATATACTGTTATGTCATTTAATATATTGATTATTCATATATTTTCTTTGCGTAAGGGTGTAAGATGTAAGATTATAGCACTATAGCCTAAATGTGATGCCTGAGAGATTCCCGGAGGGCTTCTCATTGTTCTAGCAGGTTTATCTTGTTGACTTGAGGTTAATGGGTTAATTTGGCTGAGTTAAGCTTTCTGATCTGGAATGTCAGCTGTAAGGTGTATAAAGCATAGCTCTACTCATCCACTCGTGACGCTCCATATGACCTGGATGAATCAGATGGCTCCAAGTAACCTTCAGTTAGACATACTCTGACAGCCTGTGCTGTGGTAACTCAGAGAAATGTCAGAATAATTTGTGCAGGACCTTAAATGTGCAGTGAGTCACTTTAAAATGTGACTTTTCCAGTCCATTGTGTAAACAATGAGGCACTTTTAATATTGCTCTGTTTGTTTGAGCAGCCCAACACAGGCTTAGCCAATTGTAGAATTTGGGTAGCGGGACAATCTGAACAATGGAGGACAGTTGTTTTGGACTGTGTGACACAATTTTGCACAGTTTCACTTGGTCTTAAACTTTCCTCACTCTACATTAAAATATTACCTTTGTGTTACTGAGTACTGTTGAGACCGATAAGCATAATTAAATTCTCATGCCATGCTTTGCCTCAAAGAAGAACAACTTGTGATAAGGCAAGCGATCAAACATAATGCTCTTGATATCAAAATCATCCATACAAATAGAGGGTCTGTTCAAAGATAGTGGGAGTGTGTCGAAATGAACACAATATCAGATAGTGTGTCATAGTCGCACACTCCTCTGGCAGCCTGTTAAGTTCAAAGCATTCATAGAATAGCAACAACAGATGCAGGCCTTTCTTTGAGCACTGAAGACCACATTCTGGTTTAAGTTCCACACGTTGATAAATAATTAACTGTTGCCCTTTCTCAGCCCAGTTTAATGTGACAAAAAAGAAAAGAAAAAGAAATGTCTGCAAGACTTCCTGGTCTTTGAGGGATAAGTGCTAAAGAATAGCATTTCCCCAGCTTCAATGCTGAGTGCTACTTCAAACACAAGTAAAAAATTAAATTACAAATTTAGCTTCACAGCATCGCAATTTTAAATGCAATGAATGTGTTCTGTGAGAACTTGAGTCGTCTCATTTATTCAAAACAGACTGTTTCAAAGCAGTTTCAGAGTAATAACAAAATAATAGTATTTATGTTGTTCAGTTATAAAATGAAAACAATTGCAGTTGTAAAGTAGCTCTAAACAGACAATGGTTTCATTATTCAGCTCATTTAATTTAATAACAGTGTTTGCAAAGTTCATTGGTTATGAACTCAATTCATCTATAAAGTAACTCTACAGAAGCTAAGAGTTGAAAATTAAGCTCAAGTCAGTTTAGTGTTGATTCATTTCAGTCTAATGAGAGAGTCAATGTTGCAGAGTTCATCAATTATAAAATAAATTTGATTTAGCTATAAAGCATCTCTACAGAAGACATTATACAGCTCAATTTAGTTTACTTGACATAGACTCTAGTTTATTTCACGTTGCCAAAGTGGCTTGACGCGACTAGTCTAGAGCGGGGTTCCTTACAACTGATCAAAGAATCTGTGGGTCCACAATCTCAGCCTTGATCAAAATGCTTCATGGAGACCCAACACCTCAATTCTGCAGTGGTCATTCCAAGAAATGTCTGGTCTTACTTAGGTTTCTCTCCAGTCGTGGTCCAAATACTTTGAGTTTCATGCTCCTGGCTATATGCTTTTCTTGTCTAATGAATTCCTTATGATGAAAACATGGGCAATGGGAGGGTGAGCCATTCAACACACCATTTACATTTATCAATTGGTTTCTCCATAGTATTTTCGTCTCTAAATATAGTATTTCCACCAACATTTACCATAATAACAGGTCTTCTTTTAGGAGCTACTAGAACTGGGCAGATGTTTAAACAGAGCTGAATTCACTTATCATACTGCTATTTGTAGGTGCATGAAACTCATTTAAGCAACACGTGTGTAAAGTAAAATATACTAATGGCTTGTGTTGCCAGTAAGTACTGACCCCCCTCATGGCTCCAGTGGTTTCTCTGGCTTTGTCTCTAGTATTTCTGTGTGTATATTGGTGCTTGAACCCTCTCTGTTAAGCTTTCATGACAGGAAATGGTCAGGGCATTACCACATGCACAGAAACCCACACCCACAAATAACACATTAGCCCGCTTGTGGTTTCCATTTGTATCGGATTTAGAGTGGCTCTACTGAAGGGTTTGCTTGTTCTGAGTGTGGCTTGTTGCTATTAATATGTCTGTGACGGATGATGTGTTATGAGATTAGTGGACAAATGCAAAAACAAGAAATGAAATCTCTTGATGCAATGTTAAAAATGTATCTTTTTTATGCTTACACTGCACAGAATTTTTTTCAGAAAAACCTACAATGTCCTGGCAGAAATGTCCAGTATGTTTTCCGTTAAGTTTATGGATAACGCTGAAACACGATGCAATGCATGATTCAAATACAGGTAAAAAACACTGAAACATCCATAAGGAATATTCCTTCATATTAACACACTTCATTGGGCTGTATTCTTATAGACTTTTTTTAGAATGTACAAAGCCCTTTATATTCCTATTTCTCTATGTGTTTCATACATGCAGACCAGTAGAAAAAGTTAGTCATTTTTATGCAATGAAAATCAGGATGAGGTTTGGTCAGCCTCTAAAAGTCTATGATTAAAACATTATATTAAAATGTTTTAATGTCTCAGTGATAAAGGATATCCTTTAAGCTTGGCTTTTTTTGGGGGGGGGGGGGGGGGGGGGGGCGCAAACAAACATTGAATCCCACCACCCACAAACACACATAGCAGGTGGTCGCACTTGAGCTTTTCTTGTTGCTTTCACTCCTACATTAGTAAGACAATTGAGACGCTACACTTTCACTGCATCTGAATGTGAAGACAGCATCCGGACAGTGATCGCTAACCTGTGCTGATGAGAGGATGGCCCGCCACTGAGGTCACATTGGGATACACGTTAAGCTCCCTAGTTGTGAGGTCACTGGTTTTGTCGTTATTTCCCACAGTCTCTGAGGACGTTTCTGCAGGACTGCTCTTTGCAGCAGCTCCCTGAGAGTTCGGCTCCGGTCCAGTACTCCTAAATCGGGCCACTGGTTGGCTAGTCACAGAGAGCTGCGCTGATGCCCCGGGGCACTGTTTCACACTCAGGCTCTGTAACTGAGACTGAGAGAGGGAGGAAGTCAGCGCCCCCTGCTGCCCACGAAGAGCCAAGTTCTGCACCTGAGCAGAGAAGGACAGAAGTGACTTTAGTGGGGCATTCAAAAAACAGCACATATTGGTATAGATGTAAGTCAGGCTGGTGTATGTTAGGGTTACCTGTCCGCTGGTGGGCGGCGTGTTGATTGACAGCGCAGAGGTCTCCGGCTGAACTGCGGTGACTGAGGCAGTTGGGGTGAAGATAAGCTGAGGGGACAAAGGAACAGCTCGTCCTAGGCTCCTTGCTACTTGCACAAGATTGGTTTGCTGTGCCTGGAAATCACACCAAAAATGGCTGCTTCATCTGAATGTATGAGTCACATTTATATAACAAAACCAGGCTATCAGATTTGACATCAGAGAGAACACTTGAGCCATTTCAGCTGTTACAGTGCTGAAAGGACTGCATTTCAAATTCTGGCAGATCTCAAACAGCTCATTTACTGCTAATCAGTTCCTAGCCAAAAACCGTATTTGAGAAAATAGAGTTGATGTGCCAGTGAAAACATTTTCGTCAGCATCCTTATTGAAGAGCTGCAGCTGTGCCACGTTTACTATCCAAGGCCAAATGAAAAAGATGTTGTAAGATGGCAAGTATGAATACTACACACACACACACACACACACACACACAGACAATCCAGGGAAAGAAGTATAAGCAGGCCACTGTAAAATGAAGTCAGATGCCAATTATTTTTTCCATTTTCAAGAAAATTACTATTTATTCATGAGGAAATCTTGGAGAAGACTGTCTAGTAGCAGTGTGTCTGACTTGGTATATCTGTATAACGCACAGTACAGTTAGCGCAGCCATTAGGGGGGACCAAAATGATCCATTTATGTACAGGATTTGAAATGCGACCACTCCACAATTGCACACAGGGTGTATGGATTTACTTGCTATACTTTAATGCCAAATTTGCAAACAGAAGTTAGCTAAACATGACAAAACCTCCTTTTAGGCACATTTAGGGACATTCTTAATTTATACATTGAGTAAAATATACATTTTTAAAGAGGGAAACTGTATGAAATTTCACAATATCATGATTAAATGAATGTACAGGTGAATCTTAAATAATTTCTGTACTTTTAGTTTAAGCGGATGTTGCCATTTTTACTAACATGAAAAACTAGCAATTTGTTAATATTAAAATATATTGTTAAACAAAACAAGTTTTAATTCTTTTGGAAATACTTTTAATAGTAATATGTAGTAGTAGTAATAATTATCAATATTATTAATAGTAGTACTAATAACTAATTTTATAGTTTTATAGATATACGCAATGTTCTCATTATCATTTAACATCCTTTTTCAATATTCCTGTCACTACCAGTTTATTAATGACATCATCCTGCAGGAAATTGCATCTTTGCACAAATAAAATGCAATAAAATGGGTTATGGTTAATCTGTGGTCATTATAAGAAGAATTATGTAAAAAAAACTAAAAACAAAACAGAAGTCTATGTTATGTCTTTATTTAGACTGTACATTTGTACATGTGGTAGGGCGTGTGTAAGAGGATTTACCATCTGAGCTCGTAAATACATCTGTGCTTGGCTGGCGGTGAGTGTGGGTGTGGAGGAGTTTCCCAGCAGCACGGCCTGCTGGGCAATGCAGACTGGAACAGAGCTCCCGCTATGGGCTCGACTGATCAAATGAGCTGCCACTGGGGATGTGGCAAGGTTTATCTGTTTCAACAAGGAAAAATCTTAACAACATATGCTTTTATCTTCTGAAGGCTGTGCAGTTAAAAGAATAAATCATAATCTCAACCAAAACATTACGAATTATCACAATCAGCCAAACATTAAAGAACCTGCCAGGTAAAAAGGCGGTTGACTGTAAGTAATACTCACAACCATTTTTTTTCTGTAGCACAGGAGACTTGTTGAGTGAGATATCAATGTCAGCTTTAATAATACTTACAGTGGTTTGGGAGGCCACAGTCTGCTGGGATGTACTGCCATTCTGACTACAGCTTTGTCTTCCTGCCACTATACTAGCCTATGGGGAATGAATGAATGCCAGAGAGAAAGAGAGAGAGATGGTAAAAGAAAAGACACAGAGACAGCTCACAAGTCAAACTCAGCACTCATTAATCAATAACAACAGCACAGAGCAAGAGAGAAGGAAAGAGAGAGAGAGAGAGAGAGAGAGAGAGAGAGAGAGAGAGAGAGAGAGAGAGAGAGAGGGAGGCAGGAAACAGATCCCTCATTCCCACAGCACAGTGTGAACAGACTGCCACAACACTACAACCACACAATACATTCAACTCTACTTTACTTGACCAAAGGCATTTCCTTTTTGTGAAACAAAATATTTTTAATCTCTATAAATATAAAAAGGGTCATTATTGGTTAATTGCTTTCAACTAAATTATGTTTTACCAGAAAATACTATTTACGTTTTTCAACTTCAACATTTTTATGTTTAACTCGATGTTTTATGGTTTAAATTTCAATGAAATTTACTAGCAATTTCTGAATCAAAACTGTCTTGTCACCAAGTTGTAGTGTAGGTATTAAGCCATTTTTAATATTCAGCAGTATATTTTCATGTGTTCATCAAATATTGAATCAAACAAACTTTTTTTTTTTTTACATATAAAATGATTTGAAAATAATTTCGCTAGTTTTGATTTGAGTGAATATTGCCATTTTAACCATATGCATTTCTAACTAACTAACAAGAATAACTGGCAATTTATCTGGAAATATAAAAGATGTTTCTTCTTGTTTTAATTTCTCTAATCAAAATGTTTTAACCAAACACTGGCATTGGATTTGATGAATTCTGCGATGTTTTGTTGTAATAATTGGTTTGTGTCTTCTTAAACATTTCATGAAATGTGCATGATATTATAGAAATTTAAAAATCTGGTTAAAAATATAAAAATTATTAAATCACATGCTTAGCAATGGCTTAGCTGACTTAAGCACTTTATTTCTACCTATTAATTTAATTCACAGCAATAACCCACTGAACAAATAATACAAGTTTGTCATGCTGGCTAAAAATTTAAATCAAATAATTTGTGAAATGTTATGTAACGCTTTTTCTGCTTGGTTTCCTCAAATATCCACAGGATGTGTCTCTGCCAGAGCAGATTTCTGTTAAACGTTGCAAAACATGCCTTTGGGCATTGCAAAGAATCCCACAGCAATACTTGTCACAAGAGATGAATAACCCTGAGTTACTGACTGCGCAATTCAAAAAGAGCCCTGAGTGATTTTCATTAGACCTTATGTGCTTTTATCATCACACAGTATTGTATTTTAATCACTACCTCACATACACATACATCTTCACATACAGTAAAGCACTACTTGAATAAGAGCATGATTGTGCATGTTGAGTAATCACTGAACAAACTATTTCTTTCATCTTTCCGAATGAAACACCTTAAGGAGAGACAAACAAGAAAAATCTTGTCTGAGCTGATCAAATATTAGAACAACAGTTAGTTTGTTAGATCAGAGAATAATTTTGAGTAAATATAAAGTACCAGCATGCATTACACATTGCCAATAAGCTTGAGCAAGCACTTAATGGATGCATATGTTGCTGTAGAGTGGAGTCTGAAAGTCTGATTCAAAATCTAATTTAAATCTTTTAGATGAAAGAAAAAGTTATGGCATAAAACGATTAAGTAACATTTATGATACAGCACTATTTCTAAATCATTAATCAAATGTGTGATGTGAATTTATTGTGCAGATGGTCAGATGTTCTTCTACTGAAGCTCAAGATCGAAGAGCATCATTCTCAAATCATGCTGGAGAACATGATGATCAGGTTTTACACAAAGGTGTGGAGTTCATGCAGCTCAAGTAGACTATAGGCAAACTAAAAGCAAACAATTTTAATGGCTTCTGGATCCCACTGTATATGTCTATGAGGTGTGTGCCCACCTGCTGCACTGCAGCCAGGCTCAGGTGCTGTTGCTGTAGTGCTGCGGTCTGTAGCATGAGGTGTTGTTGTTGAGCTGCATACATCTGCTGTAGATACTGAGCTGCCGCTGTGCTGGGCTGCCTGTTCAAGGCCTGCTGGATGACCTAAGTAAAATGAGATGAGATGGGATTATTAAATGAACATGTGAATATTGTTCTGCCCCTAGTCTACTAAGTCCTTTAGGGGATATATTATTCATGGTGTGTTTCATACCACAGAAGCGTAAAGAAAAACATTTAGTGTTGTATAATTTGTAACCAGCACATAATGTTCTATGCAGAAAGAAGACCAGAGCGATTCCTTTGTAAACACAGATGGTCGCTGGGTGTACTGATATGGCAGTGGGGTCACTGCCATCCATCACAGCAGCCTGACAGCATGACTACATTCCCTCCACAGCTAAAGTATCCCACCTAACATGATCTGTACGCACTGTCCTCAGGGCAATCACTGGACTGTCAAACACTGGATATCTTTTTAGTGTGTGAGTGTGTGCTATGAAAATGAAAACCACTGCTTTTATTTTTATCTCTCTCTCTGTTTGAGCTATCCCTTGAATTCGTCATTTAGATAAAAGTGTTTAATTAACAAATAAACAAAACTTGCTAACAGGTAATTGCTTTTGCACTGCAAGAAATCATTTTCTAAATAAGTATTTTGTCTTATTTTCCACATGTATTTGTGTTCATATCTCATCCTTAATATCAAAATATTATTTTAATATTTACTTAGTATAATAATATTTTATTTAATAATTATGTTAACATTTTACAAACATTCTACAGCATTTATTAATCTTAGTTCATCTTAATTTCAATTTTTTACTAAAACATATTTATAATCAAAAGTTGTATCTGTTACCATTAGTTAATGCACTGTGAACCAACAAGAACTATTTTTGCATTAACTAACATTACAGATGAAGAAATACTGTAAAAAATATATTGCTCATTGTTAGTTCATGTTAGCTAATGCATTTATTCATGTTAAAACGGGGAACTTTATTGCTACCAAAGTGTTACCATAATAATTTTATAATATTCATATTTTAAAATAAAATAAAAATATTAATATTACATAATATATAGCAATTTAAATTATTTCTGCAATGTATTTAAAGCGATGACCTTAATTTGAATGAGGAAATAAGGAAATAAACACCAAAATGCATAAAGAAATGATTGTTCCTTAAGTCACATAAGGATAGATATCCTTAAAACAAATCAACAAAAGAAAATGGTCAAAACATTCATGTTCTTATTAAGAAGCAAGATTATGTGTCTCACAGTCGCTTATATAATATCAAACTTGTTTAACAATGTACATATGCTGCCGAAAGAAAAACGATTTTACCCTGTGAGTGGCCAAATGTTGAGCTCTCTTGAATAAATCCAACTGGATGCTTACTGACCATGTGCTCAGTGTTACCGCATACTACCATTAAAATTCAGCTGACATCAGAGATCCTGTTCTGTGCAGCCAATCCCTGCTGGTCAGCTGTTGACACACTGATTCTTAGAGGAGTTTTGGACTATCATTCAGGATAGTTAAGGATGTATTATATTGCAATAAAACATATATTTATTTTAAAAAGCTGTGTTACTAAGTAAAACAACAAACCTAATAATTACACTTAACTAAAAAAGAACACCAAGTTAATGATGAATAAGACCTTCATACTGATTAATTTTAGAAGTACTTGCTGCACATGGCCTGTAGAGGGCACCAGAGGATAATGTAATTTTAGGGGCACAGTGAAGGACTTGTAGTTGACTGACTATTTCTACCTGAACAGTCTGTCTGTCTGTGATTCCTCCATATACTGATATCTGAGGCACAGCCTGCTGTCTGCTGGAGGAGTTTGTTGTAGTGTTGCTGCCGGTTGAGACTAAGGTGGTGCTGGGGATGTTGACATTGGCACTAGAAGCCACGCTTCCCTGCTCCTTCTCCTTCTCCATGGGGGGCCTCCACCTGCCTGTGCCCGATCCACGGTTACAGTCAATCCTTCACACTCCCCTCCAGCTGAGAAAGACAGAACAGCAACATGTCCATCATTGGAAGCCTTGTTTTACACTGCTAACAGTCAGTAATCATTGTGAAAAGGTTCAGAACTTGACAGCATCTTATATTTTAGGGTTGTAAAGCTTACACATACATACACATACAGTTTCACTGTGGTCACTGATCAGTGAGTTTTTGGGATTGACAACTGTATTCAGTAGCAGGTGTGATCATAATTTGTGGGTAGGACAAGTGGGACGTCTCCACAGAGTCAATTTTGCTGCTGCTGCTCATAAAAGCACTTGGATATTATATAGTTACAATAATTTATAAACTTAGGTTTTATCATGAATATTTAAAGCAGATGTTCTAATAATAAGTATCCCATAATGTCACTACCGTTTTAAAGACAAAATTATGCCAATAAGTGTGCCACTCAAACTGTGTATGAATGAACTGAGACTCGATCCTCACTATAGCCTCAAATAGAATCTAACCATAACAACGTGCTTAACGTAAATATAATGCGGCTGCCGCGTGTTCATTTGTCAATTCTTAATGAACTGCTTTCAGTGCATTTTATTGAATTATAAGTGCAGTATTTGGACAGTGACTTGATCTAAAACTTACAGATAATACAGTTTATATTTCCGACTGTTTGAGTACGTTACGCATTTTATGAGCAGACAGGAAAGTTGTTCGGTGCGGTTGTGTTTACAGCACAGTTTAACCGAAACTGCAATTGTAAATATCAGTTCGGTTATATGCAGTTGTCACTTTCGTTACTAACCGAGTGTGGGTAGAGGTAAGTGGGTGATTCTCTGAATTGGGTGCCTTTTGGGTCATACCTTTTTTTTTTTATATACCTTAAATAGTTATATTTCTGATCATTTCATGTGATAGTGGATTAGTCAAACCTTTAAGAAAATACATTTTCCCACCTCAGGCATGAAATTCTAATCGATATCGAGTGTTTTTTCTTACTGAAAGTTGTTTTGGAGTTCAACCCCGTCACAGACCACTTGGACCCTGTTTAAATATGATTTAAAAAGATTTTCAAGTAAATTTTTGTAGAAGCTTTTCAATGAGATGTCCCTTGTTTGATATCATTTATTGCATGTAGAATTTTATTTTTAAATACTCACCATTTGAATACCAAATCAGGTCATGAAAACTGCATCTAACATTGGTCTTCATATCTTATCACAAAATATGCATTAACATTAGGATTTAATTAGGCTTTCATATTTTTTCCGACTGTCCTGTAAATTCTGCACACAGCAAAACAAACATTGACCTAATTTGTCTTCTTATCACGAAAATATTAATAAAAACTGTCAAATAACAGGGTTGAACTCTGCATAACGGGGTTGAAAATGATAACAGGGTTGAAGTGTTGATCATTATTTCAATATAGTATGGATTTCTTACCTGTAAAATTAATGATATCACATTCAATAACATTTTATTTGATTAAAGTTGGCAAAAACAAACAAACATTTTAGTAAGTATTTAACATTAAATCAAAAGCATTAAGCATTAATTAATCACTAACATCAATCGATCTTTCCATTTGGAAATATTGAACATAAAATACCATAATTGATTATTTCTGACAGTTCACATTACAATACAACAAGTCTACAATTGAGTAATCTACTAAGAAGTGTCAAACTTTCAACCCTGTCACAACGATTCAACCCTGTTATAATAAAAAATGTGACGGGGTTGAATGTGACGGGGTTGAAGTTTTTGGCTAACAGTAGCTAAAACAGTTAGCTTAGCTAAGACAGTAGCACCACATGGCATTTAGGACATCATAAAATTTTAATGTTTTGCAAAACTATTATTTAATTCTTCTTAAACCGTTGTTTACTATCATTTAGTCATATAACAGAGTTGAAATGTTGAGCCTGACAATCTTAATCTGACAGTGAAAAACATGAAATATAGGTAAGAAAAGATACTGGCAAGTGCCTTTCTTTGCAGCATGTTCTTCAAGAGACTTGTGTGATGTCACTGCCTGGATGTGATGCCACAGGGATTGATCCATTATTTTTATAGGGGGGTAAATAGTATGGCGTGACGGGGTTGAAAACAAACTGGAGGACGTGTATAAATATTGCAATTTCATATATAATTAATGCATTTTTATATATATATGTATATTTTAGTTTAAGTAGACCAACATATGATTATATTAGCAGCAACATTTTGGTATAAATTGCACTTTTTATTTGTTTGATATTCAATGAAAATGTAATGATGGTTAGCGAGGACATGCAAACATGCTTGTTGTCTACTACTTAGGCAACCCATTATATTTAAATTAAAATTAAAAAAAAGCAATTGTGTTGCATTATAATGCAAAGGCACCTGGTTCTATTAATTGACAGCGTTAAAATGCATTTTGTGATTTCCTTCAATTGAAAATCTTTGAAGTAAGTTTGGGGGACTTGAAGGGCACCCAATTCAGAGAATCACCCAAGTGTATTTATTTAGCAGTCTAGGCCCGTGGCCTGTGGTACGAAGACGGTTTCAGCTTTTACCCAGGTAAATTCGAGTTTAATTTCTATATTTCGTATCTCTAGCTCCAAATTATTATATGAAGTGGCAATTCATTTTAAGCTTTGCATTTGAATTAAGTTAAACATAGACACATATAGACAAGTTTTAATATATCCAACTTTTAAAATGACTTAACTTGTAGGCTATGTTTCCCCTTTGAGCCCTGTGTGAAACTATAAATAATTAAATTCAGTTGATTCATTTGCATAGTCATATTTTCTTTTTGCTGCCTTCTCAAACTTTTGCTGCAGCAGAAGTGTTTATTCCTGCCTTGTAAATGCATTTAATTTATTTTTAACAACAACATCTTATAATCTTCAGCAGAAAATTGAATTGCGCTGACTCTTGCGAGAGGTGAATCCAACTGACGCCGTCGCCTTGCTGCTGATGCTCTCCACATTCCCTGTGATTGGCTGTTTGCGGCACACGTCACAATTTCAGGTGCAAGCTCTCAACAGTTAATCACAAACTCTGGTTCAAACTCTGAGTTGACAGGGAACGTTTATATCAAGCTTTGTGAGCCCGCTGATCCTGATCTAAACCAAATTGGGATTGTTTGGTTTTGTCATCTCTAAACTAGTCTTAGCCTCAGACGTCACACCCACGGACCGTTGGCTGAACGTCAGTCTGATGGTCTGGCTATGCGAGACTAACCTATTTTGAAACTCTGAGTTTGTTCATCTCGCTTTGTGCTACAGTCCACAGTTCACATCACGAATGATAACTAGTGTCACCAATTCAGGATAACGTTCTGTTTATCCTGTGCAGCTTTAAATGCTCAGCTCTTTAATTCTGATTTCAATGTTTTCTTATCATTCATTAGCTGAAAACAAAGTTTTCAAAGCGAATCATTCCAGTAATATCGCTGGTCTGTGTCATTATCATTACAGTATGTTTGTGTTGTGGACTTCCTTATTCTCACAGAATTTTAATTATTAAAAACTTTTTAGTTATCGTTCTTCGTGTGAACAGGCCAAAACTAAAAACCGTATTCGGCTGCTGTGTGAAAGTGGCCTGTATGTGTTTGTGTACACATTTGCACATACAGTCGAGTTTATGCTTTTGTTTTGCAAATGTAATTAATTTTTTAATCACAAATTATATAATTAGCACAATATTTTAATTACTAATTTTAAAGGAAATGCTTGATATTAAAATTCTGATCATACAGAAAAAGGCATAAATTATTTTCATCCTGGTGCTAACTATTCTATTTTGTCTAAATTCATTAAAAATAAAACACAAAACTAAAATCAACTAATCAGGTGAACTTGGGCATGTTGTAATGTACAGTGGAAACTGGATATTCATTTTGAGATTTGATAAAGATTACATTTATTAGTATTATTCAATTAGTCTAGTGGTTTTACAGATATCTTCAAGTGAGCGTTAGATGACGGCAAAGGTCATTTAAATTTAAACATAGGGAAAATGAGCATGATCATTAAACCCACCAGCGAGTTCACAAGCTACTTTACTTTTCACCTGTTTCCAATATACTTTAGTGGTTTGCTGTGCATTAAAATCCATGTCACTCTCACACTGAGTCCCATCAGACAGAATCATAATTTAATCCGTGCAGACAGGTCCTTTTCACCACTAAATCCTCTTATTTTGAATTCTCACTGAAAGTGACAGCTACACAGTTTGTTGGACGTTTTGTGGTTCTTGACTGCCTAACTGTAACACTTCTCACAATTGCAGGCCTCAGTTCATTTATGATCCATGTGCCCACGCCAGCTCCAGTAGCTCTGAACAAATGTGAAGACTGATTGGCTGGAACAACATAATGCAGTCATAACAACAGCACCAGAGGCAGCCCCAGGCTTTGATCCATCTGGGGATCTCACAGACCAAAAGAGATGTATCAACAGGCTCTATAACGTGCTGAAAGCGTGATTAATGCTTTGATTTCAACTCAGGTAAAACTGCTTTTGTGTCTTTGGAATGCATTTGATAATGTCACAAGTGGTGATTTGTGTTATTTAGAGGCAGTCAAACGCATAGTATGCCAAAAAAAGTGCACTTGGAATGACAGAAACATCACATTCTCAGAACTGTGACAAATGTTCTAAGGTTCCCTCAAAGTAACAAACAAAATATTCTTGCAGCACTCTCAGAAAACAAAATGGCACACAAGCAGTACCCTTTCAAAAGATACTAATATGTAACATTTAGGTACTAGTATTTAAAATGTTGGTACTAATATAAACCCTTTAGGTGTAAATAAGGTACAAAAGTGTAGCTTTTAAAAAAAGTACCGCCCCATTGACAGCCTTTGGACCTTTTTTCTGAGAGTGTACATATTCAGTGTTAACAGGGTTTAAAAAATATTAGGTTATTTTTTACTTTGTTCTAAAAATAGCCACATTTGAGTTAATGAACCACCTGCAGTTAAAACCTTTTGAGGACATAAATGTGTTTACAATGTCATATATATTTATATGGCTGTCCAGTTAACACGTTTATGTTCATGTATTCCTAATGTTATCAATAAGTTATGAAATATTATTTCTGAAAGTTCTGTGAACATTAACCATTCTTTTTTGAAAAGCATTTTTAAACAGACCTTAAACATTAAAAAATATATATATATTTTGAATAAACTTTTGGAAATAATGTTTTCATAACTTAATTGGAATGTTAGGAAAACATTCTTAGGGACTGTCCACATTTATAAACATTGACGCATGACAGTAAAATGGGAAAAAACTTGGAAAAAATCATGAAAGCCTCAATTTTACTGCTACTAGCATCTACTAATAACATATAAAACATGTCGGAAAAAAATTAATACCATGAAAGTTTGTGGAGTTTTTTTAAACATTAGGAGTCAACATGAAATTGCACTCACAACACTTTCATGATGCAAAATACTTTCAATAAAGATATTATTAGAAATAATGTAAGGTGGACCTTTTGGCTTTGAAAAAAAAAAAACCTTTTGAAAAACAGAACAATATTATTACTTAACATTTGTTGATAACCTTCATGACGTCAGAAAAGAAAGGTAAATTCAGAGGCAGAGAAACTGATTGATGTCTCATTTTTAAGTAAAGTAAATGCCATGTTTGTAAAATGCTGTCATGTCGAGACACTGCAAAAGATGGGAAACACAAGTGCATAAAATTGAGTACATTCCACTAATGTTTTTACTGCAGCTAAATCATTAACTCATGCATGTAGAGCATAAAAATAACTAGCAGGGAACTCTCTAAAGCCAAACTTTAAAATGTCGTAAAAACAGTTCACAAGCCAAAACCAAATGAGTTGCACTGTACTCACTCAGATAGTCTGACAGCTTCCACCACAACTTGTGACAAGATACAACTGGCAGCTAGGAGAATCCAAACTCTGACTGTTCTCTGGACCAGAACTCCTCCCATCACAGATGACTGGGACCCAATAATGTCATTAAACAAACACACATCAAAGGCTGCTGCCGGGGGAAATGACCTGGGGTTTTCTTCTTGGGGGCTGGGAGGACACTTGTTGATCAAAATAGACCCGGCCTCACTTCCTTTACTCAGCCGAGGAACAGCTAGACCAACAGAGAGGCCACTGAACCAAATGGGAGTGATCTTCTTCTATAGTGCAGTACACCTGCTGTAATGTGTCTAACACGTTCAGACGGGCCTAAAATTTTGAGTTATTTGTGTTTGTTTGGGTGCACATTAAGAGAAAAAGAGAGAAAGAGACTTCATACAGGGAGATTTTCTATTATAGTGCAAGATATTGAAGTCATCAGAATACATTTGTGGAATTTGTTTGATCCCACTTAACCTTCCATTAGACGTGGAATCTTTCAAGGACACATAAAAGCTTAATACAGTCCATTCTCTATTACCTTGAAAGGGAGACTCGTCCTCTCTTTGTCGTTCTCCCTCCCTCTCCCTCTCTCTTCTCTCGTCTCATTATTTCACTGGCTAACACAACACACTACACATTATTCCACTCGATTTGCTCTCTAGTCTGCATTAGAGACCTCCTCACCACACAGCTCTGTAGCTAACTGAACATCCAGTGCCATCATCATCTGAGTATCCTGCAAAACCCTCTCACAATCAGACACCAAATTGAGTTACCCTCTTTGAAGGCAAAAGTGCTTTTGGTGTAGCAACCAGGATGCAAAGTCTGCACTGAGCAATATAAATAGGATTAGCATGAGCAAGCCGAAGCTCTAAAAGATGAGGTTGGGTTGAGGCGTTCAGGTAGAGATGGGCTATCAGCACAATGCAGAGGCCACATCAAACAATCAGGGCTAAACCCTCAGGGTGAATGACCACAGATGGATGAGACACGCAATCTGTGCCTGTCTGGACAGGTCACAGCCAGGTTAAACCAGTCCACTAGGATCACAGCAATGCGGCCATCAAAAGATGTTGCGTAACTGCTAAAACCAGTTGTGTGTCTTGTCATGCATTTGTCATGTCATAAACTGACAGCTTGACTGAAGAGAACTGATTAATGGTCTGTCACTGTTCTGAGTTCTGCACATATGTGTATTCACATGTCCTACAGTGTTACATACTAAACTTGTATTTTAAACAGCATTTTGGTACATTGTATGAATGCACAGTGAAAAACAACCCAGTGCTGGGTGCAATATGGACAGCGATTGTTTTGAAAATGACTGTATTTCGTGATTAAAATGAATCCAAAGGTTGTAAATTAACATTTATTAATATTTTCAATAAATTAACATTAACAAACGACAGACACAGTGGGTGTGGCATCAGGCCTCGGAGAGGCTTTTATTAAACAAAATGATCAAATAAAGTGTCCAAAATTGGGTTTAAGTGTCGAAAAATAAACAGGGGGTCTGGTGTCCTCGTCGTACTGCGGGGTTCGTGCAGGAGGGCAGTGTTCTGAAAGGAAGGGTCCAAGTGAGGGGCAGAGTCCGGCAGTCGCAAGCGCTTCCCTCTCGGGACCGGGACGTGAGGGGCGGCGGCTTCTTTTAGCGACTTCGTCCTTCTCTGGCGGCCCGCGGCACTTCCGGGGGTCATACGGCCCGGCATCCTGGCCCGTCAGCCGTCTCGCGGGTGCGGAACGCGATCCCTCCTCGACGCTCCCTTCCTGGACCCACGAGGACACCAGCGTGCATGCACGGGGAAGAGACCGGTTTCCCGAGGAGAGGCGCGCTCGGCATTTAAACAGCGGCGGTGATGAGGCTCTATTCACATCAGGTGCGCCTCATCACACGCCGCCAGCCCTGGCTGTTTCAGCGCCCCTCCTCTCTCACACACCCACTCCCGTCGGGAGCCTGGTGAAGGGCGGCAAATACGGGACGGGGTGGTGATGATAATAAGGGGGTGTGATAATATATTAACTAATATGATGATAATCATATTAGTTAATATAAATGAACTATTAATTCATGTAACATTCAAAATTATTATAAAATATATCTTTTTAATGTTCATACAAAATTAACTTCGTAAAATGTTACATATAAATATGGTATAATTTATATAATATTAGACATATATTGTAACATTTTAATGATTATAAAAATATAAAATCCAACATTTGTTCATGTATTATCAATGCACATGAATCAACAAAGGACAAAAGTATATTTATAAATAAACATTACCTATATTAATAAATGCTGTAAAAATTATTAACCGTTCATGATAATCACTGCGTTTAATAATGTTGTTAATGTATAATGTATTTTTATTGTGTGTAATATTGTTTTGTTAGATTGTTTATAACCTTATGAATTGATAAACCATAGTGGTAAAATGTATAAAGGTCCATTAAACTGACTCACATTTATTGTAATCATGTGACATTTAAGACCTGAAATTAGCATGTCATGCTCACCACTCTGCTAGTTAAACTAACAGTCTCTCAGGATATTAGCTTCATCACAGGATGCTTGATGTCAGCTTTGACACCTTTGGCCAAGTGTGAGTAAACAGTAAAGCAATTAGAAGCTTCTACAGTTAATGGATACGTCAGACGTGGTGTCACCTCGAGATCCGTCACTCTGGAAATTCATTCTGTCAGATTCAGTGGTGCTCTGTAGCACAAGAGCGTATATCACTCAGAAAGATTTCACTGCAGTGAAGGACGTTGACAAAACATGCTTCTTAACAATGTGCCTGTTGAGGATACATCAATGCTTGTCATAAATCAGAGACGTTGAGAGTACACATAAACAGTAGAACCTCAAGCGTGAGTCAGTACCATTCTCTTCTTTTATCAACATATCTCAAACACATGCAGTGACTCAACGGAGCAATTCTTCAGTACTGCAGATGAAGTTCTCCTCCTTGAGTTGCTCTCCAAACTAGTCACTACAAAATAGTTCAAATTGAGAAATTTATCTTAAACTTGACAAGCCATTGTTCTGTCCTGCCAGAACTCTCTCTTCTCTGGCATCCATCATTCTCCACATTAGCACATTCCCTCTATGTGGCAACCAGGCAGAGGAGATTTGTGACCCTCATTTCCTTAAGATCCACCATAAAACTGCCGGCTTTGTCTGCAAGGGCCACATCGTTGTTGAACTGAGAAAGCATGAAATATGACCCCAGTCGCCTTGGTATCAGTGTGAAGAGCACGACGGGGGGACGGGGGGGTTTGGGTTCTGTCTGGCAGATATCATGTCTTTTTAGAGGTACTGTAGTTTGCCTGACCCACCTTTGGCATTGATGGTTCCACGAAGAACCTTTAACATCTATAGAACCTTTCCATTGCACTAAAGGTTCTATATAGTGGAAAATGGTCCTTTAGATTGGTAAAATGTTCTTTACACTAAGAAAAATGGTTCATCACTTCAGAAAACCCCTGAGTGTATATGACAGAGGGGATTTGAACATAGAAGCCAAACTGAATTTTGCACATGCAAATATCCAGGCAGCTGAAAAAATCTGGGTGCCCACACTGCATGTAAATGGAAGCGGAAATGAATATACAGACCATGTGTTTGCATATTTAAATAGTCCAGTTTAAATATAGAGCTAACCTTATCATCAGCAACTGAACAGGAATGCCAAGTATGTGGTGCAATTTCACAATGATTTGGGATTCTGTGTGTTCAAACATTAACATATAAATTAGGTGCTCACAGAGCCAGAAAATTGGAACAGTAGCATGGTTTTGACTATTTTGCTGTTGTTTTATTCAGCCGAGTGTTCACAAACTGGATGTGTATCATTTCTGATTATCGTGTGGAGTCCAAGCGTGAAATAACCTGAATTTGAACATCAGTAACACATTTCTTCGCTATAACAAAGCAGGCCTCCCAGGCACACAATCGTTAGCACCATCTCATTATTATGTCTCAATCAAAAAATAATGCCTTTAGTTGTACAAAACCACTTCAACATTCAAACAGCACTCTTGGGAGGCCCGAGTTGTTCCTAAGGCATGCCTAAATCTGATCTAAATTTCTGCCTTTCAGGATTATGAGGTGACACAGTTTAAAAAATATAAAAATATTCATGCTGCTGATACGGAAATAAACAAATGTTTTGCCTTTGAAAGGGATAGTTCACTCAGAAATGAAAATTCTGTCATTATTTGGTCTGAATGTTTTTTTTTTTTTTAAACCTGTATGATTTACGCAAAATGGATGATTTATGAAAATGGATAGGGAGATTTGTCTTCAAAATAGCACCGTTCATTTTCACTATGGAAGAAAAGTGAAAATTTTGCTATTAATATCTATTTTTGTATTACACTGAAAAAATAAAATCATATAGGATTGAAAAGACATGAGGGTGAGTAAATGAGAGAACTATCCTTTTAATTGAAACATGAAATGATTGGTCTGTCTAAAACAAGTCATTAGTCCAGCTCAAAGATGCTCTCACACTGGGACTATAAATTTCGTTCTTACTGCCAAAAGAGTGAGAGCTTTTTAGGCTGTATTCTTCCCCTTTGTCTAAGTGTAAAAAAACTGCAGCTAGCAGCGCACGTGGCCCTCCTTGTGCAAACTCCCAGAGCCGTAAAACAACATTACCACAGGGAAGAAATCAGATACACAGATGCCCCAGAGACCACTCAGTTTACAAAGCACCTCAAAGCCTTCTAGCCTATATGAGTTAGTACTGATAGAACCTGAAGAACACAGGTGAAAATCAATTTGTACTTACTGAGTAACAAAATTTAAAGCTGAATTGTGTCATTTTTAGGTTACAGGTTTCTCAAACACTACCCCCTTCTGCCATAAAATTCAGAAGTTAGGTTATTTTTAACAATAAACCATTTAGGACAGACCTACTGTGAGACATGACATTTTTAATCAATGGTATATGCTTTTGTTGAAGCCATCAGACCACATGATGTTTTTTTTTTAAATAATCATGTTTAATAGTGAAATATCTGGTGAAAAACTACAATATCCATTCTGCAAAAAAAAAAATCCACCAATCAGAGGTGCCAAAAAACCTCTTTAGCACATGTCAACTGTTGCGTTATTATTTTATTATTATTATTATTATTTTTAAGCCAACACATTATTTTTTAGATCACCAAATCTTGGATTTAATCTATTGGTCAACTTGTTTTCTTTCAATTCTTTTTGGAACTGATTGGTCGCAGGACTAAATCATCTGAGCTTATGCACCTACTTTTTGTTATTTTTTTAAATGACTGAAATACAATATGGGGGTATAATATATATTTTGCAATAATAAAATAAAATGAAGACTTTATATATGTAATCAACGCCTTTCAATCAATAGTTTTAAATTTGGCATTTTTGATTTTATCATGCTCAATGCTTCATGTGAGTGAAGGTCTTTCCCTTAATAAAGCCTTGTACTCTATTGGCTGTTCACTATTTGAAATGTTGTTTTTCAGCTTTAAATTTGCAACTTTGTAACTTTTTCCCATTTTGAAACCGTACATCAAATGCTTTTAGTGGACGTTATGTTTCATAGCAAATGGTGACTATACATAGTTAAAACACCTGAGCAAACCTTGTTCTTGTGAAACACAACCACCTGTCATAGCCACATTCTCTGAGTGTGAAGCTGTCAGACAGTACTTAGCAAACGGGGAGGAAGAGATGACACTTCCTGTATGTAATTTAAGCCCTCAGAGTTAAACTGCCTCTCTGATCTTTGATTTACTTCAGTCTTAAGGTGGAAAGCCTAGCGTGTAACACAAGAAATGAAAAGTGACTGTAAATATTGAAAACCTCAGAACTATGAGGCTTTTATGTGTCTTAAGAAGCTCTGTCACTCTAATTTGTCTAACATAGTCTAGAGATGTAACACTAAGAAAAATCCATTAGCTGGATAGTAAAACCTCCTAATCTGATAAGAACAGACAACGTCAGTTTTAATTAAAAGACTCTTGATTGATAAATGTGCCACTTTAGGGCTTTCCTCCTTTGTAAGGGATTTAGCAGTCATAGAAAAATTAATATTATGGCATTTTGTATAAAACACGCCTTTAAACTTTCCTCCAACTTTCTGCACATGACCAGCAAATGTTAATCTTGCAAATTATCTTGTTATGTTATAGTGTATATCTTTATAGTATTATACTAAACTGCGACATTTTTAGTATATAGATGTATACCTTTTTTGTATTTCTTTTTTTATCACAATCATAAATGACTTTATTTAAAGACCACATAACTGTATATTTTATTGTTGTCCCAAAACAATTAAATTCAAAAATCAGTATTTCATGTTCATTTATGTATTTATTTAGTAGCTTTCTAATAGGATCACAATGATGAGAATTTTGCAATACTGACCTACTGACTCTACGTTATATCTTATTAGATATGTTTATTAGATATGCTTTTAGCTATGCAGAGGAGGAAATGTGACTGTATTTCAGCATTTTGGGGAAATCCCAATGTAATGACTTTCAGAAGCTGAATATTTACATGTGGATGTTTTTACATATATAATCCTAATAATATGAACCAGTCAAGTTAAAGATAAATTGTATGGAATATAGGCCAAATATCAGTGGTTGCTGCCCTTGCTGGTGAGGAACCAAATCATTAATGCCTTAAGCTTTGCTTCTCCAAAAAAAAGGAAAGAAAAAGGAGATTTATGACAAGCAGCTGTGTAGCTGTCGGCTGCTGAGCCGGAGAGCTGAGTGAGAGGGAGAGAAGGACAGAGAACACCTGGGTATGGAGCTCAGAGGCAGGCAAGAATCACTTTCATCTGCCCAGGCAGCAGTGGAGGGAGAGAGAGTTGTCTGCACTCACTTCATACACTCTCAAACAGTTACTACAGGCTGTCAGCAGCTCTCACACATTATGATTCAGACCCTGGTCGGCTTTACTCTGAAAAAAAAAAAGCCCCCTCTGCCAGGAAAGTAAGAACTGTGCATATCGAGAATTTTTTTTTCTCATTATACATTTGTTGGTTCCGGTTCTCAAATTTAAGTGATCAAGAGGCGATACAAGAGTGCTGGTCACTGTGACTTTTTTGCTGTTTGTATCACTCCGGTTGTCTGTGTTCGTGCATTCTGGACAGATGAACAGTCAGTGTATTAGTGGTGGATATTTTTGGTGACTCTTTTTGCATTTTTATGAGCATGTCACTGAATCATTCATTTAGTCATTTTGTTGAAACACACAGATTCATTTAGAAACTAAAAGTCAGGAACTGACCGTCGTTCTCAAGCATGCTGCACGAGTCCTAAAAAGTGAAGGCAAAGCGTCTTGACTGCTGTTAAGAATCACTGAATAATTCTCTCAACCAATTCATTCAAACACACTGATTTGTTCAAAACCCGAATATGTAAAAAGTATCCACAGCCAGCACAAGTTACTCAATATTAATTTCTTGTTTATTCAACTGTTGTTTGAAATTAATATCACACTCATAAATATTTTGTTGCTGTACAGCACTCTTCATGGTATTACATTTCTTATGCAATATGAAAAAGTAAGTGTTTTCAAACATGTATTCAATTGAGAATAACTGACAAATATTACCCCTCCAAGATGACAAGGCATGATCAGAAGCTTGTTGTTGCAAATATTGCCAGATTTAGTAGTACTGGCCTACTGAACTCGGTGACTGAGAATTATCGGTGAGTTATGCTGATTAATCACTTTTGGTAGTTTTTGACTCTTGAACCAGGGCTTCACAAGCATACACCCATTCTGCAAATATTTCTCTGAGGACAAAACTTGTCATTCTCAGGAAAGACAGGAGAGAAGAGCTGTACAAATCTAAAAGTCAGATAAGTATCAGAAACTGTCAGAGAAGAAAGAGAGAGCCCTGACATACGGTCTGTTTTGAGTTTGTGTTAATGGTTGAGTCACACGGGAGCATCATCAGGCATGACAAGAATGTCATGGTGAGCGCTAAGGTGAACGCGTTCATACGCTGGGTCTGCATTTCATCTTCATGAAGACTTGGACAGCGCTGTATGAAAACATCTCGGCTCATCTGTTACTGTTTCTCACCTCTTTCATCGCTGGAGATGGATCTCACCATTCGATGCCACATAACACATATTGCTGAGTCCTGTATAGCTCATCAAAGATCAAGGAGTCGTTACATGTGCTCAAACACAGACCTCTTCCCTCAAAAGAACCGTCATCAGCATGTGATATATGCCCTACACTGGATTGCTGTCTGTTAAAAGTGAAAACAATTGTGTTTAGTGTGAAGGGATTTGGTCTACTGAAGAAGCAAGATGGAAAAGTTAATTGTCAACTGGACTTAATCAACTAAATTTGTTTTAGAATGTTGTAGTAATACTTCAACTGCTTTAGAAAGAGTACAGAGACTCATATTTTTAAGCAAACTCTCAATACACTTGAGTGTTTCCAGATCAAAAAACTAGCCTAGAAGTCACAATGAAATGGATGTATTGACAGATCTTTTCTTCTGTAATGTGACATACCTCTGTATATGTAGTGGGTGTAGCGGATTATCAAAACATGTAAAACATGTAGAACTTGGTTGTATGTCTCAGTTGTTGATTGCATGTGGGCATTGCATGAATGTGAAAAGGGGTGGAGTTTAAGTGAAACTGAAAAATCTGTTACTTTCACTGGAAGATTGAGTTATGACAGTTTGATTCAAAATTAGAAGGTCAAGAAAACGAAATGAATACATGATGTATAATACATGCATTAACGGGACAGACCCCCCCCCCCCCCCCCCCCCCCCCCTTCTTCGGCTGAACACAAAAGAAGATATTTTGAAGAATGAAAGTCAATGGGGACCATCAACTGTATGGTTAGGCATATTCTTATCTTATTTTGTGTTCTGCAGAAGGAATTCATACAGGTTTAGAACAACTTCAGGATAACTAAATGTTGAAATATTTTTCATTTTTGGGTGAACTGTTCCTTTAACAAAAGAGAGGGTTATTTTTTATTTCAACTTTAAATAAGCTTCCTTAGAGACACTAAATAATTCCAAAAAAGCAACTCAATCTGCAATATGTATAGGTACTTTTATAGAGGAAAAAAAGCCCAAAATCACTTGAATATGCCAACACTAATACATTTTTCTACATGCGTTTTCTTGCAATTATATTTTGTTTATTTTCTTGACTAGATTAAATCAAAGGCATTTTAATGAACTACTTGAGTGCACTCTGATATCTCTGGTATCACTTAATGCAACATTTGTTTCTTTCACAGAAAATATCAGGCCTTGAGAGAGAATCATAAAGGAAAAACCTTGCATGAGTGTGCTAATTTCATTCAATCTCTTTTCTCTTGACTACAGGAGCCTCTTGCGCTACTCAACAAGCCCCTCATTTCCTGGTGCTTAAAGGGGGACCGGAGTTGTGTCCCTCCTGTTTGACTGATTATTATAGTGACCTGAGGGTGAGGGTGAACTACTCAAGCTCAGTGTAAGGCCCATGACACAGGAAAGGTAAGTTTAAAACATGAGGGTCTTACCCCAATTACCGTACAGAAGTGACCTCGGCGGTTTGAGAGCAACAAGCTTTGCTCGATTCATCTGCAGTAACCTGGAAGTACCTTAGTACTATAATGAACAGCAAACTATTGGTTCCTACACTCTATAGCATGATTGTACAAGAAACCATACATATAAAACACACATCACATATAAAGCTAACCCACAACAATTGTCCAGATGTTCAGTGTCAAATTCATAAGATGACACTGGCAAATTTGCACACAAGCATCGCTCCGCTTGGCTTTGTTTACAGAGCACTGGGTCAAACTAGTATGTACCAAAAGAGTACAGATGGTCTTGTTATTTGAGAGGCGATAGGTTAAATGAATTGTATCAGCACTAGCTGTCAAGTCAGTCAGTCTACTAGCACAACACTCCCCTGTCCGGGAATGCATTGTCTCCATTTAGTCTTACGACAGGTCTAAAAGCTTCTTGTGCACATGTGTGCTGAGCAAACTCATCGATAATCTTTAAAACATCGCAAATGATGTGATGCATGTCCATGTAATCACTCACCTTCAGCTTTGGTGGTAATACTTTTTTGTCATACAATGAAAGTCAATGGGGTCCGAAACAACACCGAACCCCTCTGACATTGACTGTATAGACAAACCAACACAATTATGAAAGAAAATCATACAGGATGGTCAGTAAATAATGGCAGAATGGCTGAAGTATAATTTGAAAGGAGGGTCTCAAGTTCTGCGAGCCCACCTAGATAATATCTGTCAATATGTGTTGCTCTCTCTGATGTTAGTAACCGTACTGAAAGCAGTGGAGACATGTGGTGGAATTCTCCAAAGTAAACAGCTTTCATTGTGCCGAGACAGACATGCACAGGCATACACACATTTATGCACTCTATTTAGCATACAGTCTTATTCATATAAGTAGGGCTTCCTGCACAAGTGACATTTACACTCACATATGAAGCCAAAAACAACAGCACATCTTAATAAAGCTCTACATACCCTCAACACAGGCCTCGTCTCAACTTCAATCGCTTGTTCCTTTCCTGATATCCTACACCATGTCTGAGGTCTGCTCTATCCGACAGGCACAGACTACACCAAGCAGAGAAGAGGAGAAAAAATACAGCATGAATTAGCATTCCTAAAGCAATCATGTGACTTCAAAGCACCAATAGGCCGCTCTGGATTCAGTATGATCCACCTCTAGCTCCTCCCTTCTCTTCTTTCTTGTTTCGCTCTCTTACAGAAACCCTTTGACAGGGTTGTTGTGATACATGTGGTCTGTCGATGCACCTATTTTTACTATCAAGCATCTAATATTGAAAATCAGGCCCCCAGTTTGCATATTGAAAGTAAATATATACAATATATATTTATATTGTACAGTATAATAGCGTAACAAAAATCACATATTAAGGGTTGCAAATACTGTAATATGTGAATAATAATGTAAAAATAGTGCCACAAAGAAAGGTGTTAATGCAAAAAGTGTGAAGCAGCAATGCTTTTGCTATCAAATTTCTAATCAGTTTGCATATTCAAAGCATATATATTAGACTATGATAGAATAATATAAATCCTGTATTTAGGGTTGCTAATACTGTTCTATATGAAAAAAATGTCACGATGCATATATGCACAATCATTAATGCATACATATATAGAAGAATATAGTATGAGAGTATAATATAAATCCCATAGTTTGGGTTGCAAATACTGTTCTATGTGAATGAAAATGCTAAAATTGTGCCACAAAGGGTATAAATGCAAAAAGTGTGAAGCAGCAATGCATGTCTCCTGTCGTAGATGCTGTGAGAAAGCTGTTCAGTCTCAGTGCAGAGCAGAGGGAGGAATTGTAGTCTAACAACAGCGCTCTAATGTCCTGTCAGCATGTGCGCACTATCCTCCGTCTTATTAAGCCTCTGTGTCTCATTAGAGCCGGTGGGGGGGTGGAAGCCTACAACACACCTCTGTTGCTTGACCCTGACTTTTACGAGCCCACCTCAACAAAGATTATTAAACAGCAATCATGGCTGAATGCTGAACACCTCAAGTACACGACTGCACTGGTCTCGCTCAAGGGTGATTCAAACAGTAGGTTTTTTTCGCTTGTGGCATGAGGCAATAAAGTGGCTGGATGTGGAACAGGATGCTGCGATACTAAAAGCCGTTAAGTGATGGGAGGTGTAATAGTCTGGGACACACAGGTGCATAAGCAGCGTTGGCATAATTAAACAGGTCAGAGGACAGCCAGGAGAATGAACGGCGTGATTGTGCTATTTTCTGCTCTGATAATAAGTTCCTTATGCTTCTGTTATGTCTGTATGTGTGCGTGTGTGTGTGTGTGCTTGTGAGAGAAAGAGAAGATTGTTATCCTGTAATGAGCCTGTACAGTGTTTTATGTTTCATAAGAAGTGAGAGCCATTTAAACTAGGGAAATATATCAGTGTTTTTAATTTACGTTTTAATAACGTGAAGACATGTAGCAGATTTAAATGATCCGTTTCATTTGTGATTGTAGCCAAAATAAATGATTAAGATATTTTCTGGAAAATGTTTGCTTATTTTAATGATTTATGTTATGTATGCTATGTATAAGATTTACATTTTTCAACTCAATATTTGAATTTGAATATGATTTACAATTCAAATGTATTTGCATATTCATTTTAATAACATATGGTTTCAGTGCAGCAGAAAAGAACAGAAAATAGAGCCATTGAACTAGTGAGCAAGCAGGTGACAGTTGCAAAAAAATTTTTTATTTTTTTTTGCCAAGAACATAAGAAAATAGAAATCCAAGACATTTTGTGAATTGAATAAGGGTAAGTCAATCTGGATATTTTAGCTCCTACCCTACATGTAAAGCAGGCCTGTGTTCTATAGTGGTATGACATTGCAATACATTATTCAAGGTTTTCTGACACATTTTATTTAAATATCATTTGAACATGTTTGCATGACTATATCATCCAGATGGAAGTTTGCCAGGTGTGGTCACAGCTGTGTATTATGTTTGTTTTATTAATATGTTGCTTCAGTCCAGTAAATATGCATCTGCAATCTATCTGAAATATTGAAAACACACACAGATATATACAGCATTTCTTGTAAGAGAGAGCTATCAAAAGACTCAGAAACTGAGCTGAAAGACTTGAAGTCGTTCTGATTACCAATAGCATAGGCTCAATCAAATTAAAATGGCACAGGATGAACACCTGAGGTGTGACAGATTAGCATTAAGCTTGTCATAACATTTTATTCAAATACATGCCACTGATGCAATAGGAAATGGTTTTTCATAAATCCAGTAAGGATTAAAGAGTGTAGGCCAATGCAGTGACCTGCATCCACTGTATATAGCTGATATGAACCAACATGAATGGAGCTGACATCATTGCTACCACCACACAGGCACATTCCTTCTCAAAATTACCAACAAGGCATTGATAGATGGTTGGTAATTTTCATAGGAATTCACCCGACCAGCCAAGTTTCACAATGTTGTAAGATTCCCTCAAGAAAACAGTGAAAGGAGCATTAAATTGAGAAATGGTTGCATCACATATCTGTGTATCCGGTTAATGAGAACATCCCAATTCAATTTCCAGAACAGTAAAGACTGACATTGGATTAGCAGGATCCATCACACTTTACAAAGCTGTTGTCAGGGGCCAAAAAGAGCTCACCCCCACTCAGTGCTGTTCCTTATCAGCCGTAAAACGCCCCAGCGTCACTGTAATTGCCCCCATATATACGAGATGCCCACCCCTTTCCCATCCATCTCCCCTGTGTTGAGCTGTAAATCACTCACCTCCTCTGAATGGGGGCAGACTGCTGCCTGTCCATCCACACACATGCCGCACACATGCCGTCAACAGCCTACTGCTCATTTCTCATCCCTGGAGACAGACATTCACATTTGTAATGGCAGGGCTGATTTTTTATTATTTACAACTAATATATTTAATGTTTTCATACAGTGAAGTGTCTTTTACAGGTTAACTGTGGTGGTTAATGCTGTCAGTCTGACTGTCTTGCACTGGAAAAAAACATTTCCATCTCCCGCAGTGAACACCGCAAAGGTTCAGAGGTCATAATCAATGTTTACATGACATCACACACAATTACCATCAATATGATCCATTATGCAAGACTTTCTCTCTGAAATATTAATGATAAGTACAGGAATATCCCTGAGGTATTTGCTCTACTTTTTTTATAATAGTATTTTTTTTATTCCAAACATGCAATGTATGGAAAGTCATAAGTGAGTAGAATTTACCTTTTGAAAGCCATTTCAAATGTGCAACAGAGATAAAAAATAGCAAAGAAACATTTCAATCTTAGTGTTTTACTGCTTCCATCTAATGGCAGGTGGTCACTGAAAGTTCACGTCAAAGTACAGCACAGCACAAGCATGTCTGCTCATATATTAAACTCTTTGTGGATATTTACATATGTATTTAAAATGGAGGACTATTTCACAAATTTTTCAGCACATACCCCTTTTAAAAAATAAAAAGTTCATTTAAAGGGAAGGCCTGCCATTATATTTGGTTTGTTTACGCTAAGCCAGAGGTACAATATATTGCCAAAAGTATTGGGCCACCTCCTTCTAATGAACATGTTTGACGACTTTAGTCATTTCTATGAGTACAAATCTTAATGTTTAAGCATATAATGATATTCTAGGGAATTGTGTGCTTATAATTTTATAGCAACAGTTTGGACAGGACCCTTTTCTATTCTAACATGACAGTGCCTCTGTGTATAAGGCACGGTTCAAAAAGACATGATTGATTGAGACAGTGTGGAACAACTTGACTGGTCTGCAGAAAGCCAAGTCCTGATCCCAGCTGAACACCTCTGGTGTGACTTTATATGCAGACCTTGAGCCAAAAACTCATCACCAAACTATTATTCAGCAAGGATGCATTAAATTGATCCAAAGTGGCAGTAAAGACATTCAATGTTAAAACTTTTATATTTGAAATAAATGTATCACAGTTTCCAAAAATATTAAGCAGCACAATCATTTCCAACATTTATAATAATAAGAAATATTTCTGGAGAACCAAATCAGCATATTAGAATGATTTCTGAAGGATCATGTGATCATGTTTCACTATTCATGCTTTGCATTCATGGTAACCGATAATCAGAATAGGCAAGGTGCAGAAACTTCCAGTAGCCTGATTGAATTAGACAGTACTTTATTTGTATAGTAATAATCTGTAATGTAAATCTGAACAATGAATGAGCTTTTCCAGTGTGATTCATTCAAATGGTGGTCAAAAGATATTTGCTCAGTTGCTGAATGAGGCATCAGGTGATGAGAAGCATGTAATGGGGGTGTTTTCATATGTGTGATGTGGGTTGTGGCTTGTGTATTCTTTTGTGCTAAAGGAGCAGACAGCTGCTTCTCATTCTGCGTTCTGGTCTCTCTCTCTTTTTCTCTCGTCAGCATGACCGCCACAGACAAGACCAAACCTAACGAGACCACCAGCCTGGTTAGGCCGAGTGATAACAGCAAACAGGTAAGTTTTATTTTCAGCATCTTAGTATTTTGATTAAAAGCTAATTTAATTATGAACAATTTTTGATTCAGAATTGTCTGCATAAAACATTTATACTATTTATGTGCTAATGGTTAGTACATACACCTACATATATTTATTTTGTGCATATCTGGCTATATTTTTGTATATTGAACATTGAACTATTGAACATTTGTAGCGTTTTTAACTCAGCAGAGAACCTGATTTGGGCAGGGTTTCCCTTTCCATCTGTGTTGAGTGTGCTGAAGTGGTCTGGACGGAAGTGCTGCTTGAGGTTTTATCAGATTATTAGATGGGACTGCATGTGCTTTGTAGCTCAAATGATACTCCCAGCCCAGCCTGTTATCATAATATTTCCATGCAGTTTTCAATTCTCTGGCTGTAGCCTAAATGGTCTTTGGTTGAAACATGATCAGTGCTCAGCATCACACATCAGTTGATGTTCACATTTCTATCCCAGATGATACCAAATCACATGATCCAAACCCTTTCATGCATATTCTCTAATGTGCAAGAGTAGTGACACTGCAGTTAATGGAACAAACTAATTTGTTATGTTGTTATGGGCATGTTTTACTATGCAATCAAGTCAGGAACATTAACATGTAAAATCTAATAAGATATCATGTTCTTTTTTACGTATATAAAGATCAAAGTAGTCAAATAAATGTTAAGGAAGAGACAGTCTCAAATAACATAAAACAATAATAAAGTGCAAAACTATATAATAAATTAGAAAATTAAAAAAAAAATTATATGAATAATGTTATATTTATAAATATCATATTTATTTATAGGAGTTAAGGATGACAGTGCTGTAAAACGATTAATGGCATTCAAAATAAAAGTTTTTGTTTGCATAATATATGTGTGTGTTCTGTGTATATTTATTATAAATACACACACACATATAATATATAAAATATTTACATGTATTTACATGTCTATATTTATATTCATATAATTTATATTATAAATAAATATATTTATAAACAACATTTTTATGAAATATATACATGCATGTGTGTGTATTTATATATACATAAATATATACAGCACGCATACATATATTATCTAAACAAAAACTTTTATTTTGGATGCGATTAATCACAATTAATCTTTTGACAGCACTAAAAATAATATATAATATAATTAAAAAATAAAATGTACAATTATATTACAAATTATTATTTTTTTGCTTCAATATGAAACACATAAGAACTACTATTAGTGTAAACATTGCTATAAGTCCTGCAATAAAACCAATGTGCAGAGAGTTTTTTTCATCAGTCATACTTGAGGAAGCATCTGAGGAAACAAATCTTTTCATCTTTCTGCAAACAAACCCGACTTAAATTTTTTAAATTTACTGTTGAATATTTTGAAGTTTATGGGACACTTTTCCCTTTGTTTTTTATAGATAAACAAGTGACTTTGATTTAGTTAGTACAATCATGGTGTGAAAACCTTTCTTCAACATACATTTCCGTGCTAATTTTCCTTACATAATCTTCATTATTTTGTCATTTTATTAATATTTCTACAAAAGTGTTTTAAAAAACAAAGATGAAATTAAATGAGTAAAATTGCTTATTTAATCCCAAAAATTGTCAAATCAGATTGGTGCTGTCTCACAAGGCCACTACACCACCTACTGGATAGATGCCTTGGTGTACTGAAGTAACAAATACTTAGACATCTATAGTGATTATGCAAAACATTATTGTTTATTTTATTGGCAATAACCTTTACCCACAGCATATATATTATTTATTATAATACCCTCACACAATGCACATTTTTAGAAAAAATAAATCATGTCAGTATTTAGTATAACAAGTGTTCATTTATTTATTTTCTTCTAGTTTATAGTTTTAGACTAGCTGTAGAAGCAGAACGAGATTTCCAAACCTACCTTTCAACCCCAGGGTTAATTTTTGCATATCTTGAAAACAGGTTGAAATAGCCTGTTTTAAAGTTTGTGCAATCCCTAAGATCTCTCCAGACAGTGGACAGAGATTCCAGTTGGCTAAAGGGATGTGAAAATACATCAGAGGTGCTGTCATAAGTAAATACTCTGTAATCATCAAGCATGTCATATGACGAGTATTTAGGTAAATATTGATATCCGGGAGCGAACGTCACATATATGATCAAATCTTCATACAAAGCCACCAGGGAAGACAGCAACAAGAACTGTAATATTCAGCAAAATATGTAAATAGAATGTAAAAATATTCATTCTACTCAGACACCTACAGTAACTTTTGCAAACGGATCTCTCATCAGTACCTAAGTTCTTACTACCAATTAGCCATTAGAAAATTATATTGAAAATTAATATATTATTAAAGTAGGCCTACTGTTACAGTGTTCATCTTGTTGGTAGGCTGATTGTTCTGTTTTCTTTGGTAAGTAGCCTATCAAGATTGATAACAAACTATCAAGATTGAACATTTAAGAATAAACTTAAATTGAAAGGCTATAAAATGGAAACGAGTGAAAAAACGATTTCTTGGTGCAAAAAAATACTATTTTTTGTGTGTGTGTGTGTGTGTATATATATATATATATATATGTGTGTGTGTGCGTGTGTGTGTGTGTGTAGCACAAGTCTTCTAAGTGTAAAAAAAAAAATCCATTTGCTCTGCATATTTAAGTTTTATAAGACAAACATTGCTAATTCAACAGGTTCAACGGCGCATCATGATTTCCTCTAGGTAGGTTTGCACAGATGCTGTCAGTGTCAGTGTCATAACATCCTGTAATGCACCTGTATTACTGCATATAATAAGAAACAGGACAACAGTAGGTTGATCAGAAGTGGGAATAAGCCGTTAAATTATATACATCTAATAAGTCTGACTTCTTGTCATGTTATAGGCTACTATAGGTCACATATGAATGCTAATACACAATATATTTTAGCAGGTATTTTACTTTTAGTGGATTTGCAAAAAAGCTACATGATATTTAATTATTCTGGTAAGTTGCCAAACCTGTTCATCATGTCGGCTAATAGCCCTGAACATCCTGTGATACTGCAGTACTTTTGTTTTCGACAGTACACAAATTTCAATCTTACCAGAATCTGGTCAATTTTCACGTGAGACATCCCTACACTGATAATAGCTCTGAGGTCCATGCACTGTCTGTTAATTTCCTAACTTTCCAACAGGTAACCACCATAGATATACAGTTTAAGGGGTGTCAAACTCACCCTGCGTCCCAATGTTCATACTATCCATCCTAAATTCTATGTGATAGTAGTAATTTCCAATACTATTTAGGGCAGATAGGGTGGATAGTATGCACTTTGAGACGCAGGGCTAATTCCAGCCCTGCAGAGTTTAGGTGTGTTCGACTTGAAGCGGCGCTGTGCAGAATGATCAGTGTATGACATCAAAGTACCGCGAGACCAATTCAAAAGCATAAGGATCCGTCTGCGCTCTTATCACTCTCGCGGTACTTTGATGTCATTCTGCGCAGCGCCGCTTCCAGTCGAACACACCTTTTAGCTCCGATTCAAACCTCATTAAACACACCTGATCCAGCTAATCAAGTCCTTCAGGCTCAATTGAAGACTACTACATAGGCACATAGGCACCTCACGAAACTGATTTCGGACAGGCTGCGGCAGCGTAACGATTTAATGATCTACAACAAAATAGAACGAGTTTTGTTGATAACTAAAATATTTAATTACTATAATACAAATTTCTCGCTAGAAATAACATCAAAAGTGCAAAAAGTTAATTAGAAATATACATTTACACACAAACTAACCACCAAACGCAACTTTCAAACGCCATCTTTATTTCTTAGCTCAACCATCACGGAATGGAACGCAAAGGATTGTGGGAGACCAAAGGCAGCGAAGGATACATCTATGCTGCCTTCAAAAATCGATCAGATGACGGTATCTCATGAGACAGGAAGTGAAGCTAACTTTGCATTCGGGCGTGACTTCCTACCTTCCTACATACCTTACGGTATGCCACGCACTGCACTTTAATTCCAATACAGTTCAAACTGGACTGTCAGTACACACTGCACTAATACAACAATCTTTTTGCTACTACTGGATACCATCCAATGCACATCCATGACATTTGCGTATCCAGTTTATGTATAATCTGCAGCATTTTCCCATATTATTGTGTGTATATGTGTACATAATGTAGAATGTGTACATATGGTGTATAATGTGTATTGATAACAGTAAGTATGTCTAATAGTACACTGTGTGTACTCAGTATATGTATGTGTATATTACACATTGTCATCTGTATAAGTCTGTAAGTATGTATGGTAATGTTTATATGTAAATTGTTTCTGCACTGTCTGGAGCACGCTCTCAAGAATTTCACTCACCAAGGCACATGTGTTGTAGTGATGTGACAATAAAAGTGATTTGATTTGCAGCATTTTTCAGTTTTCGGATACAGCCATAGTTTGGGTGTTGGAGCTTTACATTGTGTTTATCTTTTTTTTATTTTTTTTTTACAGCCATGGAGTCTGAATACATGTGTTTGAGGCAAATGTGTTTGTGTTTGAGAAAATATTCTCAATGCTCTCAAACAAAACCCACACAACCCATATCAGTTTGTTTTGGTTTACTATTTCAAGTGGCTTTGGTTGCACAAGAAACAATTCAGTAGTGTAAGACAAAATTACTTTGAATCATTGCGCAAAAAAAAGGAAGTTCTGTTTTAGAACATTTCAACGTAATCATGCGATTACTGCTGAAGTGAAATCCTCTATTATGGAACAATACTTGATTTAAATAGTTGTATCAGACATTTTTTTATAGTAAAGTATTTAGTCTTTGTGTAGGAATTGTTTATTCATTTAAAAACAGCTTTTTTACCACAAAAAAAAAATTAAATAAGACTTGGACCTGCTTTGAATCTATACTGACTAGGCTACTAAATCCAACAAATTATTAGCAGTTACACATTCCAGTTCACTAGAGGGCAGAATTACAGTGTTAAATAAGCACAGTCACCTATCATTACCTACTTGGGCTTAAAAAGAAAAATCGTCTTTTTTGTGACTGAGTCATAGGAAGACTTGTTTAGTCTATTGTAATAAACTCTATTACAATGTGAACGGCAGAGTTTATTTTAGCATTTGTGCTTACCAAGAGGAAGAACAACATTGCCTTGTCAGCAGTTATTCCCCAGGCTCGTGGGGAGTCCTGACATCTCTGAGTCCAGTTTTTGTTGTCACTTTGTTCTCTATTCCCTCCCCTCAGCAGGGTTCTTATACAAAATATTATTCCTTCTGAATAAGAGACTGAAGCTCTGTGGTTAGACCGGAGAGACTCTCTCTGTAACAATAGATGGGGAGAAGGAACCTGTCCCTTTTTGCGCACTTCCTCTGTCAAACAGTCCCACCCAGATGAAAAAAAAACAGTAGGGGGATCTTTTACTTAATGTTTTAATTATGCACTTATTCCTTTCATGCATCATTTGTTTTTAAATGTAGGCTAACCTTATATAGAACCTGCCCCTTAATCGGATAAATTTTATAAACTGAATTTATACATTCACTGTAAGTGTAAGATGTAAAATACACCGTTAAATACAGTATATTTTAATTCTAGTTGTGTCAGACAATTATACTGCTTCAATTCAAAATATTTTGTCTTTTGTGGGATAGTATCACTTTTCCAGTCTTCCCAGTGGACTTTTAGCTTGTAAATTAAAAAAATGGTGACAAAAACATCAAACATGTATCTGAAACCTTGCTATTTTTTATTTTATTTATTTTACATTTATTTATTTGACTTTTAAACCCATTTACCAGTTTCTTTTTCAGAATGACTCGCACTAAATGTTTCTATCATAGTTTTTGCACATTTCTTGGATACAAATTTTATGCTCAAATGTGCTTTTTTTTTTCTTTTTCTTTTTTTCTGCACATTTTTAGAATTTATGTGCATCTTGGCATTTCGATCGAGCGTTTTTTTTTTTATGCGATTATTCCAAAATGCACATACAAATAGGTGGATGGAAACTAGCTATTGATACAATTAATCAGCTCATGCATTCCTTGGGATCTGAACCCTTGGGTTTATATACTGGCATATACTGTGTGTTCTTATATAGTTTGGCAGATTTGCACGCATGGTGCACTACATTTTTAAGACTCTTCTAATATGATGTTTACTGTAATCCTATTCAAAAGGATGGATGATTTTAACCCTAATCCAAATCCTTCAGTTTAAAGTCCAACACAAGAAGCACTTTCATTTAGACTTCCTACTGGGCCATTGCAGCAGATCCAAGCCACCAAGATAGATATTCAAATTTGTGGCAAAAATGGGACTTCTGCCCATTGCACAGGGGCTTCCAATGCTTTGTTGCCCCCAGGCTCCAAATGAATGCTTTGTAAAGAGCTCATTATCTGTTTGACAGATTTCTAAGGGCAGACAGGACATGTCTCTAATTGGACCACATCAAAAAGAGGGTCCAGCACTACTCATGGAGGAACACAAGGCTCCTCACCAATACAGCTGGAATGTGCCTCTCCATTAGTCTCCATGAGTCACATTGTTCCATCGTTGTTAGTGTAAAAGTTTCCATTTAATCCACAAGAAGGTGCTCTTTCATTCAGTGCCATGAGCCTCAATGACAGTGTCACAGCAGATAATGAAAATGACCGAGATGAGGACACAGAGAGATGGTGGACGCTCGCTTGATCAGATTGGTCAAGCTTTGCACAGACAATGGCTGTCTCCGTTTGAACTTTGTGAACTGGCTGACCCAAAACCAGTGCTTGTGTCTACCCATGTCAGATTCACAATGTTTCAAAGGGCTCTTTGAAACTGAAATATCATCTGTATTTAAATAAACACTTGAGTTGCAGGACCTTACGATAAGAAAATAAACGCAACGGCTCTGGATCATTCTTAACTGTGGGTTAACAGAATGCTATGTTATCTTTTTCAATGTTTCACACTTTTCCATATTTTCTTTTAGTCAGAAATTAAATTTCGAGGTTTCACACATTCAAAAGTTGCAATGTTTATGGTCTTATTTGCGTATTTGCAGTGTCAGCATCATTGATTGGATTAACTTAGCATGTGACCTGATTAAAAAATGGCTTGTATTGCTATACATATTATACATATTGCTATATATATTAGTTTATATGGTATCACAATGTTGCTGAATAGACTTTTTGGTCCATAACGGTTTCTTTGGTTATTTTGTCACTCCAATTAACAGGTATTCTGTCAGTTTTTGACAATTCCCTCAAATGCTGAAATGAATATAGTGCATGAAAGTTTCTAAAAATGCAAAAATGCGTCTGAAAGCCCATACTCCAATGTTTCAAAACCCAGGCAGGTCTAACCCACTTTCAAAATCACAAGTGTGGAACACTTAACCCAGCGTTTAAAAATACTGATTACATGGTTAAGCATAACATACACACTACAACATCCCTTAAATCCATTGTAGCCTGCTGTTTTCTAGTGTTTAATTATTTTAAAGCCACTCAAACTTGAAACAGCCATGTGATCAGACAACGCTACTGTGATTGTTGTGCTCAGGTGAGGAAAATCGTGCAAATGAACACTTATAAAGCTGAGACGGAATTGAATTTCCAGTCATTTGAAGGGGAGTCGGAGATAGTGATGCATCCATGTTTAAGCTCAAGAGGTCACATGACCTGAGGATTACAGTATCCTTCACAGGAAAATGTCTTGGTAACCGTTAACACTACACTGTAATTGTTACCTTAAGACATTAATTCTACCTCACCTGACCTTCTAAAAATGACTTTTGTTGGTGTAATCTAATGTAGTCTGGTTGATTTAGTCATAATAGTATTGTTTTGACTTAATTCAGATATAGATGTTGATGATTATAAAAACCAGTTAATTTAGATGTTACCACATGACAATTTTTTAGGTTAAATGACAACATTGTTCTTTTTATTATAAAATGATAGTGTATTACTTTTCAATTCTAACAACATTTAATATATATAAGTGCAATCCTATTTTGGTAAATGATCAGCATTAAGCTATTTTGAAGATTTAATTATTTAACAACTGCACTTTGCATTTATGTAGAATGAATGACCTTTTATTTCATCATGCTCAGTTTCACTGCTGTCAAGCAAGAGGTGTTGGCAATCATAGCCATGCAAACAATAATGCTTTCATCGATAAGTCCCGCTCCGAAATAGCCTAGAGATAAGTGTGTAGTGCCCTGTAGCACAAACTTTCACCAGCTCAGGCACGTGTGGACCAACACTTTCTGGCCTATTGCAATCTGGACAAATTGCTTACAGATTAAAAAAAGAAAATGACATTTAAGGCAATAAATAAGCAATGGCATAGACATATCTTTGATTTACGAACAATACCAACCTACAGACACCCACCAAACCCACCCTGTCTTTGATCCAGCTTTTGTCTGTTATTGTTTACAATGCCTATCAAAGAACATTTATTTAGTCCTGAGGAACCAACGTCAACAGAAACTTTCCATTCTTTTTGAGGAAAAATCCTTTTTTATGATATGAAGACAATGAAAGAGAAGTGTTTTTTTTTTTTTTGCATACAATTTTACCGGACTCTTTCCTACTGTGAAGAACAAAGGCTAAGGATATGGTGTCAGGATGAAACAATAATGACAAAGCTACCAGCACTACCAGATTACCAAACCCCTTCCTGTATTTACTTATATTATTATTACATATTATTATAGACAGTTTACTTATATTATTACATATTATTATAGACAGTGGAATTTTTCAGATCATATCATATAAATAACGGTGGTTATTTTCATAGGCTTATGTTTATTTCAGTTATGAAGCATTAATTTGTCAGTTATGCCATATAGTTGATCAGCATTGTTGGAGTAATAGAAATTATAAAAAGAATTATACATTATAAAAATCTAAAAGGTAAATTATAAAATATAAAAATAAGATTATTTTTGTCAACATCAAGATTTAAATATTTTACACCATTTATCCCTTGTAGTCTCAGTTAAAAAGTACATCAAATTTGTATGCGTAATAATGATTAATTATGAATTAATAATTAAAACTCTATTTTTTATACACACATGCATATTGTAGGAATACGATTCCATTGAATACTTGCAGCTAATCGGGGCGTCCAGTTCCAAGCATGCCTGTGTACAAATCGCCATTCGGACAGAGGTAACCTAGCGACAGCCAATCAGAGCCGGTTCTAGTTTATATTAAGCACTTTACTCCACTGATGGCAGTTGTCTGAACGCACCTGACAGACTCAAAAGACAATATAAGATCGACTAACAGAAGACAAGAGGGCTTCTTTCAACATGACAAATTGGATGATACATTGCGGATTTTAAATAGTAATAATTTTCGTGCTTTTCTGTTAAGTGGATTTGAGGACTACAATTTTACACCACAACGAAAAGAAGAAGATAATTTTCCTGTCATTTAAAAAAAAAAGGGAAAGCATTTTTAACCTGCCACTATGGAGTCTAATAAAAAGGTAATGTCATATTGCTTGTCTTATAATTCTAGTGTAGTGATATTTTGCCAGTAGTACCTGAGGAATATAATTCGAGGGGAGAGAGTTTGTTAAAACATCCAAGAAAGCAAAATTAGATTTGTCTTGTTCTGTCATTTAGGGGGGTGGGGTGGAGGGGGTTGTTGTTTGTTTGATTAGTGACTCCAGTGGTGGTCAAGAAAATGAAAACACATCATTTTGCCTGACAGAACTGAAAACTCTTCAACTCTCATTTATATTTTGATTTGAGGTTTGTATGCATCTATACAAATAATGAAACTTCTGTAATATCTATCTATCTATCTATCTATCTATCTATCTATCTATCTATCTATCTATCTATCTATCTGTCCACCCATCCATCCATCCATCCATCCATCCATCAAACAAAACCTATTTTTTGTCTCCAGCAACAGAGGTCTTGTGTGTGTCATCGGTTTAAACCCTTAAGTAATGGAAATATGTGGTGAAACCTTCTAATAAGACCTCTTAGACCACAGCCTTACTCAGGGGTTTAGAGGAGAAACAGATTAATTACATCAACCCTTTGTGTCATTGACACAAGTCCCATTTATCTTGTTTGCCAGGAAAGTAAAGTGATGAAAGAGGGAAAGATATAGTGGCTGAACAAAAAAGTGATCACAGCCTCTTCTGAACAGAAGAACCAGACAGAAGTATAGACACACTACTTTGCATAATTAATATTTACAGAATATATACAGAATAAAAGAAAACCTTTTTTTAGACACTTATCATTTTTGAAACACTTTAAGACACAAGTCTGTTTCAAAAATGTCAAATTAATTTGTAACATTTAGAGTTTATATGTAATTTTGATTCTCTTATTTAAAATATTACAAAATTAGTCCTGTCAAATGATTAATCGCGATTAATCACATCCAAAATAAACGTTTTTGTTTAGATAATATATGTGTGTACTGTGTATATTTATTATGTATAGCCTATATAAATACACACACATGCATGTATATATTTAAGAAAAATATTTATATATTAAATATATGTATATAATATAAATATGAATATAAATTTATACATGTAAATATTTTCCAAAAATATACTGTATGTGTGCATCTGTGTATTTTTACATAAATAATAAATATATACAGTGCATAAACATATATTATGTACACAAAAACTTTTTATTTTGGATGAGACTAATTGCGATTAATCGTTTGACAGCACTATCCAAAACACTTTTTGTTGTTGATGTTGGATCCAGTGCTTTGTACTTGATTAACATATATGCATTATAATAAACTAATTTTTGTAGAACAATGACATTTGGTTTATTATAATGTGTGCTTAAGTGCACTAGAAGAGCAGTGGTCTTAAATTGAGATTATTAAGAAAAAGTGCTGCTGTAAACCCTTTGAAGTCTAAACCCCTTTGATTCAGTGACTCAGTGGACCTTGCATTGCTTATTAATTTTCTATATGTTCATTTCATCAGGAATGTGAAGCTTCTAAAGACTTGAGGCCAATGTTATCCAGTGAAAATGGCTAAATTCACATTAATTTAAGTTTTTATTCATGCATTTTTATTGCAACTGCAAATATTTGCATGTATTGACCTGTGGTTACATAATATTTAACAAAGTTTAAGTGTTCCATGTGAGCACACATGTTATGGTTAAGTCAGAGCTGCACAGAGCTTGACAGCCAGGAGGTGCAATTGTCCCACAGCAAACCTGCCATACCAGTTAGTTTCTGTTAAGGGAATGTTTGTTAAAACAGCGTTTCTGCAGTAGGCAGGGTGGCAGATTAAAACAATATTAAAAGGCTACAGATGTAACCTTCTTAAGCTTGAAACTAACTAGTGTTTGCCCACCTAATATATGACAAAATAGCGGATTCCCAGAATAATATTCTGGCCTATAGTCTTAAAACATTTAGTTTGTGGGATTTGCCTTTTTAGTACACAGTTGTAGAGTTTTACTCCAGTCTGGATCAAACTCGTCTCTAAATATATACTAAAGTGTTATTTAGCGTAAGAATGCTTAGGAGCACGTATGAAATCACATGCTGGGGTTAGCAGTATTTTAGTTAATCTGACCCTACGTGCTAGTGCTCGCGATGAAGTCGTAGTCTTTGAAGGCCTGTTGAGCCTGTTATGTAAAAGCCTATGGTTGTTTGAGTGGATTGGAATAAGAGGCTGGAGTAGTCATGGTACGTATGCGTGAGTTGGTTCAGGATCATATTGATAATCAACAGGGTTTCCCTCATTCAGCATCTTACATATTGCCTGCATAGTGGGCTCTCAGTTCTGTGGAATAAACTGAACCATTGTTCACATGATTAGAAAAAAAAGATCAAAGTAATTTGAACAGTTTAAGCTATTTCATGTCTTTTTGCCTTTAGAAAAGCGGTAATCTATTAGTATGTAAGCACGTTTCCACCATGGGATAAAAAATAAGAGAGGTTTATCTCACAATTCTAACTTTTTTTCTTGTAATTCTGACATTTTTCTCTGAATTGCAATATATTTCTCTCACAATTCTGAATACATATTTTAATGTTAAATTTATATCTCACAATTCTGATTTTTTATGAAATTCCAAGTTTACATCTCACAATTCCGTCTTGTTTTCTCAGAATTCTGAGGTTACATTTCGCAATTTTTGCATTTTTTCTTTGATTTATGATTTACATTTCAAAATTCAGTTTTGTTTATAGCTCACAATTCAGATTTTTCTTCTCAGAATAGCAAGTTTACATCTATTATATTTATACCTTTTTAATTCTTTTCATTCTGTGGCTGAAATGGGATTTCCTTATTTTAGTAATATTCCACATGTCATTTTATTAAATTCATACAGTCATTATCAGCAAAATGCTACTGCATTTCAGATTTTGCTATAAACATCAATATTCTCTATCTTCCTTAAAAATCAGGACTGAATGGTTAATTGTGAACCATATATTTAAAAATATTAAAATATATAATTATGTTGTTCTTTTACATTTGTAGCAGTTGACGCTTCAGCTGATGATGGCTGTTGGGACTGCTGTGATCGGCTCCTTGCAGTTTGGCTACAACACAGGAGTCATCAATGCCCCTCAGAAGGTGAATCATTTTAGACAATAACAGACATGACATGACATGATTCATCATATAAATACTTAAGTATCAGCATATTCTATTTGACAAATTTATATATGGGGATTGTTGATGTTTGTATGTTAGTGTTATTGTGTAGCTGTGATAGACCAACACTACTGAAACTCTTCAGAAGAGATTCTTATAACAGCCTTTCTTACTGTCCATAAAAGGGCAAGTACAACGTTTGGCAAATAGATGTCTATTTCAAGGCTACTGTTATGTGCATCAAGTAGTAAAAAAGGTATTAGACTTGCCTGTGGTAAACAAATGCCTGGTAGACTTGCCTGTAATAAACAAATATGTTTATTACAATGAATGATGAATGAATAAATGACCTTGACCTCTTAATACGTCTCATCAGCTAAGGGTTCTGGGTAAATCTCACATATACTTGAGAGAACTCTATTTATAGAGTGCAAATCATGTGCCATAGTTTAGCTATAGTCTTTTAATAGGATAAAGAGAGAAAGTCAAAAGTCAAGGCCATAAGTGAAGTAATACTGTGATATTAAGATTATTAGTAAACTGTTGGTGAGCATTTTTTATATTTGTATATATTTCATATATTTAAAATGTTTGGGATTTTTTAAAATAGTTTTTGAAAGAAATCTTTACTGTCACTTTTGACCAGTTTAAAGCATCCTTGCTAAGTGAAATGTTTTTTTGTTTGTTTTTTTTTCAAATAAATCTGACCCCAAACTTTTGAATGGTAGTTCACGTTCACTGTAATAGCATGCAGGAAATGTTTATGAGTGAAGAGTTTTTAATATTCTTTTAATGTTGTTTCTTTCTTGTTTCATATTTATTGAGGAAGAAACTGTTCAATCACAACAATAAGCCAAGGCCTAATCTAGATCATAAGCCTATGTTTACAGTTTTGTATGTTTGATGATTAACTTAATCAAGCTTAATTAAGCAGCTTCTTATGCAATCTGTTCTGACACTGTAGTCAGCATGGAGTACTGCTCCCTCTGCTGACGTAATGTGTACAACTGCTGCAGCAAATGACTGTTGACTTACTGTACAATATCATAAAATCATAATTTTTTGATTATAATACATATTTTAATTGAAATGAACACCCTAATGATTTTCAAAGAATATGTTCTTTCTCTTATAGACCATCGAGGCTTTCTACAATGAGACGTGGAATAAGAGGTACTCGGAGTACATGCCGGTGACCACTCTAACTACACTCTGGTCCGTATCAGTGGCCATTTTCTCTGTCGGTGGCATTTTCGGCTCCTTCTCAGTTGGGCTCTTTGTAAACCGCTTTGGCAGGTAACTTAACCAACCAATTCAGAACTTTACAAATACTCCATTTTTATCCTGAATTCATGTGTCTTTAAACATTCTCTTTCTGATATTTTAACAGGAGGAACTCAATGCTCTTTGTTAATGTTCTGGCCTTCATAGCTGCTGCTTTAATGGGCTTTTCCAAGCTGGCTGAATCCTGGGAGATGCTTATTATCGGACGCTTCATTGTAGGCCTTTACTCTGGCTTGTCCACAGGCTTTGTACCAATGTATGTAGGAGAAATCGCCCCAACTTCATTACGTGGGGCACTGGGCACACTTCATCAGCTTGGCATTGTCACTGGCATCCTCATAGCACAGGTTAATTACAGTGTTATCTTTATTATGAGACCACTTTTAGTAATCATTACATTGCATAGATAGATGGGGCCTTTGTGTTTTTTTTGTGTATTTCATTAGAAACACTCCTGCTTTGTTCTGTAGGTCTTTGGTATGAAAGAAATCATGGGGACCCCTACAATGTGGCCCTTCCTACTTGGCTTTACTTTCATCCCAGCCATACTCCAGTGTGCCCTGCTGCCCTTCTGCCCTGAGAGCCCGCGCTACCTCCTCATCAACCAGAACGAGGAGGCCAAAGCCAAGAGTGGTGAGTTTTTAATACTCAACTTAACATGTTGCCTAGGGTTTCTCCAGTCAGCATAACTAACTCATTTCCACAGTGCTGAAGAAGCTCCGTGGCACTGAAGATGTGGCTGCAGACATGCAGGAGATGAGGGAGGAGAGCAGGCAGATGATGAGGGAGAAGAAGGTCACTATCCCTGAGCTCTTCCGCTCATCGCTCTACCGCCAGCCCATCTTCATTGCCATCATGCTGCAGCTCTCACAGCAGTTCTCCGGTATCAATGCTGTACGTTTCCTTTATTTCTTTATCTAGCGTTTATCAGATCATCCATCAATATACTTTTCCATCAAATTCTATTACTTGTTATATTAGAAATACCAGCTATAAAGATGATAAATTTAAGTTTACCAATGTCATGCAAAAATTAATATTAAAATATAATCTGAATAAAAATAAATGTTATTATTATTGTTATTATAAAAATTATATGGTAGTAGCATATATATATATATACAGTTAAAAGTTTACATACACCTTGCAGAATCTGCAAAATGTTAATTATTTTACCAAAATAAAAGGTATCATACAAAATGCATGCTATCATTTATTTAGTACTGACCTGAATAAGATATTTCACATAAAAGATGTTTACATGTTGTCCACAAGAGAAAATAATAGTTGAATTTATAAAAATGACCCCGTTCAAAAGTTTACATACACTTGATTCTTAATACTGTTGTTACCTGGATGATCCAAAGCTGTGTTTTTGTGTTTAAAGTGATAGTTGTTCATGAGTTCCTTGTTTGTCCTGAACAGTTAAACTGCCTGCTGTTCTTCAGAAAAATACTTCAGGTCCCACAAATTCTTTGGTTTTCAAGAATTTTTTGTGTATTTGATTTTGAGATCCATCTTTTCACACTGAGGACAACTGAGGGACTCATATGCAACTATTACAGAAGGTTCAAACATTCACTGATGCTCCAGAAGGAAACACAGTGAAAACTTTTTTAAAAGTGAAATTGAAAAGTTATTTAAAATTTAAAAAATATGTCACAATATTACTGTTTTACAGATTTTTTTTATCAAATAAATATAGCGTTGGTGAGCATAAGAGGTTTCTTTCAAAATCATTAAAAATCATTATTATTACAAACTTTTGACTAGCAGTGTTCATAATTAAAACTACTACTACTGCTACTAATTGTCACGAATCTGGACCATGCTCTCCCGGTCAACCACCACTAGAGGTCACCCGTTCACCACATTGACTTTTTCACTCATAACACATTGAACTCCATTTCCCATCATACATTGCACTTACGACACACAGCTGGCACCAATCTCTCATTACCCTGATTGCACTCACTAATCACTCACAGCTGTGAACTATCACCCATCACACACACACTTTATAAGCCTTGGACTTTCTCTGTTTCACCGCTGAGTATTGTCTAGCCTAGCTACACTACGAAGCGTTTTCTGGTCTTAGTTTTCTGAGTCTTGCCTTGTTTATCTTGTCGTGTCTGACCCTGCCCGTGTTTATTGGATTATCTCTCTGCCTTGCCCTGTCTGGATATTGTACGCCGATCGTCGACCCTCGCTTGTTCCACGGATTGCTCTGTCTTGCCTCTGCCATACCTGTTTGCTGTCTCCCTACCCTGCCTGTATGACCACGTTTTACAATAAAGCTTTGCAAATGGATCCGTACGTCTCACGTCTCGTCAGCCCTGTAACACTAATATTACTACTAATAAAGTTTTGTTTTAAATTATGTTTTATGGTTTTATTTTTCTTTCTTTCTTTTTTTTTTGGTCTTTAGAAAGCATATGTCAAATGGCTGTAGCAGCAAGAGTAAACTGATGGAAAATTTCCTAAACTTTTTAATGATATGTTTATCTACAACTAATTTTTCCCAGTTAATGATATAAATAAATGTATTACAAAGCTAGTTTGTTGGCTAATGGTGCACGTATTAATGTTCAGCTATAGCTGTCGTGCCTCTACATTAACAGTGATTTGCATGTTAAGTGCATGTAATTGTATTTTTCAGGTTTTTTATTACTCCACTCGTATATTTGAGAAAGCAGGAGTTTCTGAGCCGGTCTATGCCACCATTGGTGCTGGAGTTGTGAACACAGCATTCACAGTTGTGTCGGTAAGTTAGTACGAACATATTTTTTTGAGGTTTTGTCCTTTGTTGAGGTACATGTTTTGGATGAAAATGCTTGTATCTCTCTGTAATTTAGCTGTTCATAGTGGAGCGAGCTGGTCGAAGATCACTACATCTTATTGGGCTGATGGGAATGGCTGTGTCTTCTGTTCTCATGACCATAGCTATGGCGCTACTAGTATGTATCTACATTGATGTACTATATTTCTGTTAGTGTTCATGTGTAAACTGGTGTTTATTCACTAATTGTCCTTTGCAGGATCAAGTGAAGTGGATGTCATATGTCAGTATTGTCGCCATCTTCGGTTTTGTGGCATTTTTCGAGATCGGACCAGGCCCAATCCCATGGTTCATTGTGGCAGAACTCTTCAGTCAAGGTCCCCGGCCTTCTGCCATCGCTGTTGCTGGTTTCTCCAACTGGTTTGCCAACTTCTTGGTGGGAATGTGCTTCCAGTATGTTGAGGTATGGAAACATTACATAACACAGACATAACACAATTATAGTCTTTCTTTTCTCGTTGTTCTCACATTTCTTTAAATACTCACATTTTGTTCTGTTGATAGGAACTGACAGGGCCATACGTTTTCATCATCTTCACTGTCCTCCTGCTGATATTCTTCGTCTTCACCTACTTCAAAGTTCCTGAGACCAAAGGGCGGACATTTGAAGAGATCTCTGCAAGCTTCCGCTCAGGGTCAGAGAAATATACCCGAGATGATCTGAACACATTGGGAGCAGATTCCCAGCTTTGAGCTCTGTGCCACGTTTATACAGTAATGCTGTGTAGACTAACCAAGTGAGTGTCCTCGGCTATAGCATAGTGGGTATGTTCGCAATGGCAAACTACCATATTACTATTACTAGAAATGCTGTAGGTTATACAGTGTTTACTATGCACTAGTGTTGTCACGACACTGAAATTTCTAACTTTGATATGATATTCAGTACCATTTTCGATACCACAGGAAAAAACTGGCACAACGTTAAGGGCATAACATTTTGATTTCTATTAAAGTGCCCCTATTATGGATTTTTGAAAACTACTTTTCATGCAGTGTGTAACACAGTTCTAAGTGAATGAAAACATCCTGCAAAGTTTTATGTCTGAAAGTGCACTGTGTATAAAGTTATTGTCTCTCAGAAAAAAAGAGCTGACTCTGAATCATTGAAACGAGGCATGAACATCAACATGAAACATTGGCATATTGCCCGCCCACTTGTTGGTCTTTTCCGGTTGGTCTGAATGAAAATGCAAATTCATTCTTTGCCACTAGGTGCTGCTTTTGGAGCAGTAAGAATAGCAGTTTCCCCAGTAACGCTGTACACAAAGCAGCACTGCACTCACAAACGCTGCTTTATCAGACATTACAGGCACGATGAAATGAAAATGAAATCAACCAATTGGACCAATCACCGCAGATTAGCAGTTTGGAAAAATTAATCGTTGAGCGAATCGTTTGGGAGTCGTTGAGCAAGTAAGGTAAAAATAAATGCTTATTATAAGACAAAAGTGTTTTTTGACCTTGCATGCATGTCAACCTGTTGTTGGAGACTCCCAAAACCAAAATATGAAGCTTTCATAACCCATAATATTGGCACTTTAAAAGATAAAAATGTTAACAAGGTTATTGAGGAATATTTTTACAATAATGAAAACTTCTTGAGGTGGCAAAACACTGGAGAAAAGCTTATGGATTTGCATGTTTACTTTTATTTTTGCATATTTGTTCATTATTTTTGCCATTTTATTACCCAGAATAGGGTTTTGAGACTATTATGGAATATAATAACTTATACTATAAACACATTTAATGCAACATGGCATTTAATAAAATATAGAATACTGTTAAATAATATATTTTCTGCTTCGTTCTGTGATAAGAAGCCAAATTAGATCACAAAAGGTGTTGATACTGATGTTATGAAGCAAGTTTAGAGCTGGTATCGGTGTATCAGTACTGCAGAGGAAGAGTTTTGAAGCCGTCTATGAATAAAACTGTTTCATATATTTCAGTATCGATATGTATCAAAAAAATTGATATTTCTGACAACACTAGTATGCAGATTTTCTGATTGCATTGAATACAAATATGACTTGCTCATTTGCCAAACTGTGCAATATTTGACCAGTTCACTGCTTCTAAATAATTACTCATTATTTCACTGGATTTACAAAAGTGTGAATATTTGTATACAAAATTGTATTAAATATTGCAAAATTGCTATATTTATTTCTGAGATTGTAACCAGACTCCTCTCTTTAATGTAAAATATGTGACCCTGTGATAACAGTGTACCCTAGTTTTGCATACTGCAGACTATTTTTACATTACATATTACATACTGTGCTATAGTTTTTTTAAATACTATATTGTAGCAATAACATGTAGTACACACCATTCTGAACGTTCCCACTGTCTTACTTCAGATACAGTAGATGAACAGTAGCACAGGAAGTTCTGCTTTTTTCCTCAAATCAACTGTTTTCTTAATTGTTTGTTTTCTCATTCTGAAATGGAGAATAGTATCTAAAAATAATAATCACAATTTCTGCATGTTTAAATGCATATGAATAAGATTATTGGACATTTGTGTACTATTAGGTCATTTGAATGATTCAATTCGCACAATTCAACTTAAATATATAATTCTTTAGACTAGAACAGTTTTAACTGTTTTTGCTATTGTCCAGTCAACACATGATGAGTTCTGATATAATATGTCTCCTAATGTTATAAAGTATAATGATGCCAGAAATGATTATTGTGGCAGATTATGATATATGTTTATAAATACTTGAAATGTAGCTTTACCAAGGAGTGGCAAGATTAATTAACAAAAAGAATACAAATTCAATTCAATTATTTACAATTATACAGCAGTCCTTCTGCTTTTCAGAAGTGTGAATTAGGGTCTCGAATACAATGAGGTTTAATATCTTTCCAAATTGAACCAATCTTATTTTGACCTCCAGCAAATTAACTCAACTAATATCTTAGTTATACTATGATATAAAAAAATGATATTTTAGATTTGTGCATAATGTTTGATGTTTGTGTGATGATGAGAATTTAGTATATTGTTCATTTTGCAAAACTGCAATAATTGTTCACATCCTGTTTATTTATTCCACATATTGCTAGGCATTATGAATGGCTTCTAATATTTCTTATGTAAAAAAAAACAAAATGTATTTTTATGTATAAGAGTTTTTTCACTTAACATGGCAGAGACTGACATAGAGCCATTCATCCAGAGGATGTAAATAGGTTCAGGTTTACTAAAGTATTTTTTTTACTAGATGTGCTTAGTATTTTGAATTTTTTAAACTTCCTAAAAGATGAGATATGGTTTTGTTCAGTATGTCTCAGAAATTGTATTAGAAATCCAAGATAAAATGTGCCAAGACATGTCCAAGCTGGGTATCCTACGTTTTCTAAATAATCAATTTATAGTTGCAAATAAATCAAATAAACAAAACTGCAACAGAGGAACATGTCATTTTTGTTTAGTTTCTGTTTCTAGATCACTGCTTAGCAGAAATGTCAAATAAAGGTGTTTAAGTATTGAAATGCAATGCCACAATTAATCTCAACACCAAAAGATGGCAGTATTTCTCTCTACAATAGTATTCTATCCATTGTCGTATGTATGAGATACATTTTTGGTTACCAGTGACTTCCATTTTTGACAAAAAATGAAGACATTTCTCAAAATATTATGAAAATATTCTCAAAAGTTTATGTTCAGCAGAAAAACAAGTCATACACCCTTACGAAAATTAACAACGGTTTTATCATAGTTAATTGCACAGTAACCATTTATTTATTTTTTTCGTATTGATTGCCATTTGTAGAACCAGAGTTTTACTCCAAATACTATGGTTTAACTATGGCTAGTGTAGTAAAACCACGGTTAATTTATGGCTACCACAGTTTAACCATGTCTTTTTGTTTTATTAAACCATAGTTAATTTTCATAAGGGCAGGTTTGTATTTGTAACCTCATGGGGGTGAGAAGCCTAAAGGATTACATAACTTTTTTGGGGTGAAAAAAGACCTATACTTTACATTATTTGAGCAATATTTGGCACAGCCTAATATTCTACAGCTAAGTGTGTTAAAGGAATAGTTCAAAAATAAATTTTGTTGGAAATTACTCACCCACGGGACATCCAAGATGTACAAGCTACCGCTTACATCAATGGATCTTCTGTAATCAATGGGTGCCGATAGAATGAGAGTTCAAACAGCTGATAAAAACATCACAACATAAATTGTAAGCACATATTCAGCAAACTTTCAGCAAAAACTGTTCCTGTAATGTACAACCCGTAATGCAGGAATGTGTCTCAACAGTGATCCTCCATCTTTTGATGGCAGAAAACGTACATTTGGAACTAGTTACAGTTTAGTGGCCAGTCTGTCGATTGCCAGCAAAATCCTCTTAACGTAATGGACAGAGCCAGAGACGTAATGACTGTCATTATAACAGCACCACCAGGTGTCTTATGATTTTGTCATAAAGCAACAGATTGCAGCATCTTGCCAGAATAAATGATGGGTTTTCATACGTGTTGATGGGATATCAACAATTTCAGTGGCAACAAAAATACTGTAGCACTCAACACCGGCTTTAAAATTTACACTACAAAAGCCAACAGTTGAATTTCCTCAGGGATAAAAACCAATGAGAAACAGAAAAACTACTGTCCATTCTGTCATATTAAAGACAAAACAAAGCATAAAATGCAGACACTGCAGCTGGAATGCTGACATAGTGTGCAAAACCTGAATTGATTTTTCAAAATTAAAAAAAGGGAAGAAGAAACCCATTAGTTTGCATGTGCAGTCATGCCGTCACAGTCTCCTGAAGAGACTATTAATTGCTTTCTCTCTCCAGCTCCTGTTCTCATTTTCAGCTCCCCTCCATTTCGATTCAGAGTGTTGTAGCCAAACTCCCACCACATTACCGTTTCATAGCACCGGAAAATATTTTCCGAAAACCCTTTTTAAGATTAAAGAGGAACAAACAAACAAAATCCACTAATTCACCTTAAGTAAAGGCTATGCCTTGAGGCAGAACTAGGCCACAGAATGCATTGCGTTGTGTATAATAAATCTAGCGAGAGAGTTGCGATATGACTTAGCTTCACAGTCCGCTAATTAAATTTGCTCCTTAGTTGGATGTACAGCTAGAGATGCCGTCCTAGTTTTAATGAGAGCCTGATCTTTTCACCCTCTATTGGCCTACTCTTCACATTGATCTATCCTATGATTCACAGACCATAAAACCTAAGAGAGAACATGGAGCCTGAATCGTGAATTGCATCATGCTTTATTACAGCATTTTCTCAGTTTTCTTGCTTTATAGTTTCATGCATTATTTATTTTTTTTAATTTATGAATTTTTATGAATTAATTATTAGTTATTTGGTATCATCCAATGTGGGAAGTGGGAAGTCGTGGCCTAATGGTTAGAGAGTCGGACTTGTAATCCGAAGGTTGCGGGTTCGAGTCTCCGGCCGGCAGGAATTGTAGGTGGGGGGAGTGAATGTCCAGCGCTCTCTCCACCCTCAATACCACGACTGAGGTGCCCTTGAGCAAGGCACCGAACCCCCAACTGCTCCCCGGGCGCTGCAGCATAAATGGCAGCCCACTGCTCCGGGTGTGTGTTCACGGTGTGTGTGTGTTCACTGCTGTGTGTGTGCACGTTGGATGGGTTAAATGCAGAGCACGAATTCCGAGTATGGGTTACCATACTTGGCTGAATGTCACTTCACTTCACAAAATTATATCTTAACATTTACATAAACAGAATGTGGAAAAACAAGGCATGACAAATTAAATTAAATACCAATAATTTTTTTCATAGTATGTTGCTATGTTTGTTAGAGATTTAATGGTGAATTTAAGTGCTACACTGCTGACTAGTGATCTGAATGATAGACATTAAAGGGCTTTTTTGTGTAAGTGCAAAATATCCTACAAAATATCCTTCGGTCGTGTGAAATTCCCAGAAACCACTTGCACTTCATCTAATGCTAGAATGAGATTGCTTCTTGATTTAGATAATATCACATGCCATCCAGTAGTCTTTATGTAACTAATCATTTGCATCAAGGTGGAATTATTAAAATTATATGATGAAAAATGTTTTCATACAGGTATTTAATTAATATTTTTACACTGAAGATTGGAGTGTTTTGAAATAAAAATACAAAATTGTCCAGTGAGTCAAATAAGATTAAAAATGACTGATTTGAAACAGATCAATGGAGTATTGTGGTTACTTTATTCAGTCACTCAGAAAGAGTAATTTATTCTGATAGATCACCAAGTTGTTAAAATCAAACTGGAGCCATGACTTACAGACAAACAGCTATCTTTGCTGAAGATAACTTTGATCATTTTACTCTGAGAGCTTTATTTGCATATGAAGAGAAGTTGGTTGCATCTTCACAGAGCTGGTGGGCACACTTTCTCTTGACCAGGTGCCTTTTCAGTTGTTCTTTATATGGAAACCAATGTCAGATTGCAGATATTTATTTTTTGTGTGTGCGTGCACGTATGTGGTTATGCATTTAAATATTTCATGGTGTTTTCAATATTTATGAAACAGCAAGAACAGTGTGTGCTTCCCGCTCAGAATTTCAGCTCAAGGAATTCATGCTCATTTGCTTTTGTTTATGTAATCATTGTCTATCCAGCTGTTCATGTCATTCACTGTGTGAATTTATTCTCGATGATTTCACCCTGTAACAACAAAAGCTCTGCAAAACAGCATATTGAACATTGCAGGAATCCAAAAACACTGCAGTGTGAAAAATTCCAAATGTGCTTAAATAACTGAAATGACACAAAGTGACAGTGGAGAAACACTGAATTTTACAAATAACAGCAAAAGAGAATGATGTGTGTGTGTGTGTGTGTGTGTGTGTTATTTATAAAATTAGTGTTTATGATTATGTTGTATATATATTTTCACAGTTGGATGGAAAAATGGATGGAAATAATTTAAAAAGGACAAACAGAGTACAAAAAGAAACAAAACAGGAAAATATACCTAATCCCAAATATATTATACATCAGCTACATAAGCTATTTAATGACTAATGAACTTGTAAGCACTTTTGCACCAGTTGTGGTGCAAATGAACTCGCTCCTTCATTTCTAGCATCAACAATTCATAGTGCAAGTGCCTTTTCCATCAAATATACATTAAAATAGGCCAGCCTGTCTTGGATTGCTTACTCCCAGGGAGATCTGGGTTGAGGATGAATGATGTCTAAAGTTGAGAGAGTAGGAATGCTTAGAACAGCCTGCAGTAAATACAAAAAAACTTAAAAACGTACAAGAAATTCATGCATCCGGAGCCAAATAAAGTCAGAATTGTTGCCCTCGCACAGATGCAATTGTTTAGGAAGACAGTCTTGACACTGATGGCCTTGTTATTATTTCCTGATAATTACAGGGTATGGTAAAAAAAAAAAAAAAGAAAACAAGGTGACTTTCCAACAATCTGGATTGCAACAATTATGAGAGCAATTTGTATCACATCCTCCAGTCCCTGCCATGTAACAAAGAGCTTTGACACTATTGTCTGGTACTCCTCCGCTTCTCTGCAGCTCCAACGAGGAAAGAAGCTCTGAATTTCATTAAGGCAAAGATAATGACTATGTATAAAACCATCAGTGCATGAGAGGTGTGATTAACTTTCTCTCTCCAAATACTGTGCCGTAGGACCGGGCTGAAGGGACTGGAGGAGGGCCCATGTGTTAGAAGGTTTGGTTGTTCTCTGTTGTGGGCTGAAAAGCGCTCCTGAGGGGCCGTCTTTGATGTGTGTTGTGGACGTCAGAGAGTCAGCCAGGACTGATGTGGAGGGATTAGCATTGAGATAAACACATGAAAAAAATCAATGACTTTCACTGTACAAGCCATCTACTGCTGTGGGTGGAGTGGAACTGTTATAGAGGTTCAATGTAGAAGCGTGTCTCCCACATGTCCCCTCCAATTTCAGAGCCACGTGGATTTTAGTTGAGTGATGCATCTTATGATTACAAATAGTGAAAAAATGCATTTATTCACCCTCATGTTGTTTCACAACTGTATGACTGTATTTCTTCTGTGGAACACAAAAGAAAATATTGTCTCAGTGTCTTTTGTCCCTACAATATATAGCTTTACACCTCACTGACTTTGACAAAAACATCTGTTCTGCAGAAGAAGTCTTACAGGTTTGGAATGGCGTAAGGGTGAGTAAATGATAACAGAATTTTCATTTTGGGTTAAATTACCCTATTGTATATATTGTGTTCCAGGTCAGTGACCCAAACACATTTTTGAATTGTCATAAATACTATTTAACCCAGAATGTTTTTCTTGAAAACTGGGTGGTGTGGAATCTGCGTATGAATTTGACCTGCAATTTTCATGGTTAACAACCCATCTGAGGATATTTAAATTAATATTAATGCATTTAGAAGATGCTTTTATTCAAAGAAATGCAAAATGCATGTTGTGTTGAAAACATACAATTGTATCAGTTTATGCGTGTGAATTTTGCTGGGGATCAAACCTATGATATTGGTTTTTCATGCTCTTTGAGCTTCAGGAAAACGTTAAAAAAAAGGAAAATATATTTAAAATACTGTTATGAATATATATATATATATATATATATATATATATATACATTTTTTTTTAAATCACGTTTTCATTGTAATGTGTGAGAAGTATTTTTTTTTAGGTTTAAAAAAAATTCTTCAATATTGTGATTATTATTGTACATGTGATCTATAGCTGGCAGCAGGAAAGTGAATACATCATGTTAGTGAGCAGCTAAAAAGACATTAGAGTCCATCAGCAGATTAATTTACAGATTCAGAATCTGGGACTTTTTGTCTACTGTTTTATGAATACTGTGAATTCAGACATTCTACTCTGTTCACATTCTTAGTCCTACGACAAGGGGCACATCCGACTTTTTTCTTCAGTATGTGAAAAACAGTACACCAAAAAAGTGATATGCCTGAAGTCATTGTATTGAAAAAGTGTAGTATGTAGTATCAGATGTAACATGTTCGAATTTCATTCATACTATCCATATTCGTACTATATATAGAACATACTTTTTTAACTGTTGTGAAGTAGGCTTCAAACCAAATGTCCTGTAGTAACTACTAGACAGTATGAGATTTCTGATAGCTTTGTTTTTCAGGTCAACTACTGCCATGGAACAGCAATAGTTTTAGGAGAATCTTGCTACGCGAATTAGTTTTGTTTAAAGCAACTTACAGGCTCAAAACAACAGTGATCATTCAATGGTTGCTGCATGATTCAGATATGGGGTGGCCGTGGACAATTATGTGATAAACTAAACCATCCACAACTTTGATGGCCAAATACATGTGGGCATGGCTGAGTGGAAGAATGAAGACACGAAGACATGATTTTGCAAATATGGCAAGACAAAATTACAAGGCCATAAAAGGAAAACAAATCGTTCTACAAAAATATGAAGTGACTGCTCGAGCCAATGACTTTTGTTCCCCACTTTTGACTAGTGTGTGCATGAATTTTTCCTTGGTGAAGTTTATGTATCTTTTAAGCTTGTTACAAAACTTTTTCTCAATCCCTTGTCAAGAGCATAGACTACTGAAAACCCTGAAACGTATAAATGAATTAGCTGCTCCTTTTTACAGTCAGAGAATTGTCAGCTACTGTGGAGACAGTTGCTGTCATTTCACAGAATGCTGCCATTTTCCTGGAAAGGTAAATCATATCTAGGAAATGTTTAATGTCTCAACCCTTACCTTAAGTCTTAAAGGATTCAGAATTAAGTCTTCACCTTGTTTTCGTTAGTACCACTGATCATTAAACAAAATGTCAGAGTTACTTAGGGGTTTAGTGGGTCATTTCTCCAGCTCAGCAGTCCCCTCAAAACTGCAAAAGATGCAACCCCTTGACATTTGAAATGTCAGCGGCAGTAGTGATGTCATGTGGTTGCAGCTTGGGTCTGGAAATTTTATAATAACATACATGAGGATTTTAAAATGAAAACAGTAATCAAGGATTACACTCATGGATAAAAATAGATTACATTCGACAGGCTAGAAAAAAATTCTAAAGAAATGTAGAAATCTGGAATTCAGAGCCAAACACACTTGTAGTGCAAGTGTATTTTTACATAGCATCTTGAACCTCAAAGATCCACTGTAGTAAAATTGTAGCACTTAAACCAATGAAAAATAGCAATAAACAATAAACAACATACATTTTTGAAGCATTCAGGTTTATGCAGGTTTATGTGTGTGAGTGTGCATTCGTCTATCTATCTACATGTCTTTTATAGAGATCAGTGCAGCTGCAGGCATAAATTTGTTTTCAAGACTTTTCAGATCTTTCGAGAACGGTACAGGAATATTCCATTTCCAGGATCATGAAACATATACAGATGTTCTCCTACAATGCCCAATTGATAATACAAGTCTCAAGAAAGTCAATAGTAGGCCTATACATATATTTACCAATGCAAGCTACTTGGTTACATTTATGTCCAGTGGTGGAATTTTGCAACTGTAACCTTTTCATAATCATTATATTATTTGTATATTATTATAGCCTACCTTATTAGTTCCCAACCTTATATGTTCCCTATAGAATGTTAATTTGGGGTACACTCATGAGCACTCACAGGTGTTCTGCAGGCACGTGTGCAGTTGTAATCATAGCTATTTATACATGGATGCTCTGGTCAAAGAAAAGTTTGATCGTACTCTTATTTTAACCCATAATGACGGAGAACGGAGACGACGAGAACACTTCTTGAAATTCACCCTAAAACAAAACCCTGTATGCATCCTGAATTACAACCAATGGGTTCATAAAAACACATTTAGTAGGTCGTCTCTAAGGGTTGAATTCCAGCATCCAAAATCTCAAGCAGAGCGCTTGCACATCACATCAGATCAGACATTTGATCTGTGAGTATAATTTGTTTTGAACGGGTTTCTGACCTTGTCCACTTTATGCTGTTTTGCAGAATTCTCTTATCCTTCGTGGAAAATGGAAAAATCCTTTCATAATGCAAAACAGTCAGTCAGATGAAGGCCTGTATAGGGAGTTAAATTACTAATGGATAGTAAGTCAAATTGAAGCAATTGTCACATGGACTCTATAGCCTTCCTTTTAGTTAATATGAAACATAAAGTTAATCTTCTTCTTCTGTATATATATAATATATTTCTTATATAAGCAATTGGATGTCTCCAGGGCTGATCTCTATTTAAGCATATTAGGCTATTCAACACAGTCTCTGTAGGTAGGAGGAGTAGGCTACAGTTGTATGAGAGGAAAAGGAGAGCTCTGTATTATTCAATAGGCTACATCGCTGTGTGGCATAGCATGGATCTTTCCGTTGCTTGTGTTCTTACAGATGGTCTAGTTTAAGCGCACAGTGTAAATGAGTGCGCACACATCACCGGACTTCACATAGTGACAACAAGAGAAGTACACCAAAGAAAACAGAACAAGGTAAGCAGACATACTTTTTATGCTTTTCTGTAATGTGAAGTGAGCCATGGAAACAATAAGGCAGAGGAATACAGCTTACGCAAGAGCACTGGATTCGTTTTACGCTTTATCTGTAATAAGATGAAATACATAAAAAAGATTTCTTCCGTAGCCTATCCGCGTTATAGTTTTTTTCTTTTCTTCGTATGACACTGTTTAAATAGTAGCCTAATCTGCTTACATAGACTATGTATGTTTTGAATGATTTCTGATTTACTGATTTATTGATTTGGAAACGCGTTTTGAGAGACAGTCTAAATTCGAGTGCGTAGACTGTTATATGGGATTATTTCGGGTGTATTTTATGAAAGGCTATGGCTTATGAATTTGGGTTGTGAGGGTAGACTATACCTAAGGCTACAGTAGGTTTAATTTGATCATTGTCTCAGTTTGAACGCATGACATAAACACTGAGTTTCAGATGCTTGTGCCGTTTGTTGACTCGTGCAGTAGTGTACAGTTTCTCAAACAACCTACAATATTTCTGAGTGGTCTAAAATTAACTGCCATCTTAATTTAGGATGAATTAACTTTTTTCTCAAAAGGACACACTTTATATATATTAAGTGTGGTATTTGGGCTTCTAAATACCACATTAAATAAGTAGATACAATGCACTTTTTGTGTGCGCGCATGTTTTTACGTTGTAAAAATATACATCCATGTCTAATTAATTACACTGCTGACCCTACACCTTAACCCTCCCACAAACTAACCTTAACTGTATCCCATCTCAATATTAAGGTGTTTTCTCCAATACAGCATGAACTAAGTAATTCAACATAACAATGAATTAGATGCAAGTTCATAGGAAAAGACACCTTGTATAAAGTGGGAGCATTAAAAATATTATTTAATGTAGTCTATGAATCATCCTGACTATTGGGTTGCAGCATTTTTTAAGTTTGTCATTATGCGGAATACAAAAGGTTATTTTTCTTAAAAATTTCCTGGTTGCTGAAACTGAGTGAGGACTGGGGCTGTCATTCTGCAAAATAACAAAAAAGCAATGTAGACAAAGTAGTTCACATGACTCCTGTGCTATATTTCAAGTCTCCTAAATGATCAGCAGACTTTGTATGAGGAACAGGCTGAAAAGTAGCCTAAGTCAGTTCCTGATAATGTTCTCCTCAGTGAGCTGTTTACTTTAGAACCGCTGTGGCTGGAGCATCTCCAGAACCTGATTAGTCACAATGGGGAATGAATCATTCAGTCTGTTTTTGTGAACTGGATCAACAATGAAAAGAGCATAACTCTTATGATCTCTACAGCAGCAAATGTCCATAATTTCAGTGGATAGCGATATAAATCTGGCCTGTTTCTTACATAAAACTATTATATGACTTCAGAAGAAGTTTTTTTTGGCATCCTTTTTCAAGCGTGGTAAGCTCCAGGGTTTGGAATGACATGAAGGTGAGTAAATGATGACAGAATATTTCTATTTTTGAGTAAAATATTTCTTTTAGCTCAGATCAGGTAGCAGTGTAATAGCTTTTTACACTTTTTTCAAGTGTAAGTGCTAAGGAGATTATTGTAACTGTCAGTCAACAAACACGCTACTTCTGTTGAACTAAGTTTTTTGCACTAATCTTTTTAAAGTTTTCTGAATTTCTGTGCTTTCATGGAGAGATCGAGTTTATGGTGAGTGCTTGGTCCTTTCTGAGCCATTCTGTTTGATGCTGTAATATTCCTCTCATCTCTGTCACTACACGCAGAGCAGAGCTCCTTTTTGCTTGCACTGTCAGCGGTATTTCATAGGGAAGAAGGCACACACTTATATCTGTCTTTTTCCATTCCCAAAACCATCTCAACTGAAAGAATGAAGGAAAATTTGAGGGTCTGTGGGTTGCTTTCCATTTGCCTGAATATCAAAATATATCCTATATGGTGCATTCTGTATTTGTTGTTGTTGTTGAACAGTGTTCCTTTTCTAATGTATTTAGAATTGATTCAGTTCAATCAAGTAAATAAACAGCAGCAGCGGTAGAAACTTTCCTTTGTTTAAAATAAAGCTTGCAAGAATTAAGTATTGGCAAGCAAACTCCCTTGAGAGATGTTGCTTTGTGGATACTGAATCTACAGTAAATTATATATATATGCAAATACTGTTAAGACAAAGATACACACATCAAGCATGTTTCACAGTCCAGAAATAATCATCTATTTAATTAAAAACTTTTGTAGACTCCCTAATTAGCTCTTTTTATTCCAAGCATTCATGAGTTCAGCAGAGACAGAATTCAATTTCACTCAGGGTCAGTGTAGATTACATCCCTCTGCTCTTCTGTTTGCTTAACATTTAGAAATTAATCTCTGGCATATTCTGCATAATGCTTGTCCCTCGGATATCCATAGGCTGTAGAATGTAGCAGAATCGATAGTGTGTTGTAAAGAGCCTGTCTTTAATGTGTTATAGTGTGTTACAACACCCTGTGTTGTAAAGATGGCTGAATTTGGACAACTAAACAAGTTGTAACTTTATGTGAGTTAGTGGAAAAGACATTTTTGAGATGTCCACACTCTTTGTACATAAGATGGAGGCTGCATCTTTAGTTACTATTTCTGTGGTGAAAGTGGATATCACATGGTGTAGCACATCTGCTTCTCCGCCTGTTGCGCTCAGCTGTGATTCTGATCCGGCCTCAACAGCAGCACAGCATCTTAAAAAGTGTGTCTCATCAGCAGACAGTCTGATGTTATGCTTCATGTGAACTTGTGTTTTCCAGCGCCACAGGAAAAATAATTCAAACATTATTTCTTGATCTGTTTGCTGCTTCTTTTATCTTTGGTCATGAAACTGCAGTTCTTTCAAGTATAAAGATGAGCATTTGAAATTTAGTCTTGCAGAGTATCCGGAGTAGCAGCGTGTGGTCCAGTTGGCCAATAATGGCTAGAAATAAATCATTTTACATATAAGAGATCAATCACAGATTGTTTATATATATATATATAGATATGTAGAGAATGTATATAGATATATACATTAAATCATTGTTTATTTGTTTAGAAAAAAAATCCAGATTTCCAGAAAGTTCCAGAAAGAAATAGATTTGAGTGAAATATGCTTTTGGAACTAATGGTGCTGTATTCTCCACAATTTATTTATTTATTGTTGAAGAGCACGTTCCATTAAAGCGAATGTTAGAGTGAAATGTTATGTATTGTGTGTAATTTTCTTTTTTGAATAAAAATGTTATTGCTGCAACATCAAATTCCTAGCAGTTTCGACCTGAATTTCAATATTGTTGCATCCATAACTAGGCAAACAAAGCAAAATATGCTCAACTGTTCACAAGTTTGGGGTTATTTTAATGTTTTTAAAAGAAGTCTCACTAAAACATTGCATTTATTTGATCAAAAATACACAAACAACTGTTATATTGTGAAATATTATTACAGTTTAAAATAACTTTTTTTCTATTTGAATATATTTTAAAATTAGTGCTGTCAAACGATTAATCGCGACTAATCACATCCAAAATACACGTTTTTGTTTACATAATATATGTAGTGTACTGTGTATATTTATTATGTATATATAAATGCACACACATACAGTATATGTTTTGAAAATATTTACATGTATTTACATTTATATATTTATATTCATATTATTTATATTATATTAATATATTTAATATATAAACACATTTTTCTTACACATGTATGTATGTGTATTTATATATGTATATATATAACAAATATACACAGTACACACATATTATGTAAACAAAACGATTTATCGTTTGACAGAACTATTTAAAATATTATTTATTCCTGTGATGGAATTTTTTTTTTTCTTGTTATTAGGTTGAACAAATGTGAAAACATGTGAAAACTGTAACAGCCAGCTCTTGCTGCTTTGTATGCAGTAAGTATCAGATGGCCAGAGAATAGACTGTGAGTGAGCTGTCTGAGATTGACAATAAATGTGGAAATACGTGTATGGTGTATGATAAGGACACATAGTGTGATCTGTTGTGTTCTTATTTTACTTTACACCATTTTTATCCCCATTTCATATGGCTCCAGAGGGAAAAGATAACACTGGGGGGCTGGTTGTATTAGATCTGCTGGTTTCTAGCCTGGTGAACCTCAAAGTAAAGGATCATTGCTGTTATTTTCACCAGCAGTGTGGTTTCTGATATGGATTATTGACTTAAAAGACATGTTGGCGATGGATTTAATTGAACGTTGGGAAACAGTTTTATGTCTTTTCTTCCCCCATTTTCACACTGTGCTTGTATTAATGCTGAGGTTAATACAGTATGTATGGTGGATCAAGGTGTAGACAGTTTGCCTTAATAAGAACTTAATTATCATGCTGAACAATGGTCAGGTTGATAAGAATTGGTTGCTAAAATGATTATTATCACAGACAAAGTTATGTGACATCTTTTAGTGAAAGGCCAAAGTCTGGTTCACACGTCTCTATAGGGCCTTTTTTGAGTGAGTTATGATCCCAGAAAGCCTAATTTAAAAATCACCTTTCAAGGTTAAAATAAATGAACAGAGAGCTGTGTTTGCCTTTGAGGGATTGAGATCTTTCGCATTCTGTTGATCAAATGTAAATGTTCCCTAATCTTGTGGGAATGATGTTTGTGTCAAAACAGAACAAGCAGGAACCTTTGTCCATTTTCAGAGTTTGACCTCAACAAATGGGGTCCTTGTGTTCAAGAAATATGCATACACAATAGACTTAAGGTGTTCTTCTAATGGCAAATCTGGTCAACAGAGAGTCATTTTTCCAATTACATATATCAATAGGAGGTCTCCAGTGTTGGCCATTACCAAGTCATTGCTTTACCACTAGCTACCAAGACCCTGGCCGTAAAAAAAAATGAATATGTATATATATAAGGACGGATCTGTCACCCTGGATCCTGCCTGAGATGCATCAAGCTGCCTCAGGGCTTCCGCTAATTGGCTGCTGGATCTCTCCAGAGGGACCTGAAGTGGTAGGATGGAACCTGGTAGGAACGCTTTTGAACAAAAGAACAGCACACACATACTTTAGCCTTAAATGACTCTTGTGATCATATAATTTATAAATCCCAGCCATTAACACTTTAACTTTGAAAAATGGATGTACTGCACACTATGCAAGTGTCCGGCAGGCTGATGGTTAACGTGATTATCGTTCTTTTCAGGCCATACATCTGTTTCTCTGTATTGCAGTGATTTATGGTGCTTTCTGAGAACACTTGCTCTTCCTTTAATAAATGTTGTATGGCACCTTGCCAGTTTCTGCTAGATGTTTAACATCTGGAATTAGCTCTATAAATCAGTGTCTGATAAGAAAACTGCTGTAGAGGTTGCTAGTTGAAATATTGTAGCCGTTTGTTATAAAAGGGGATTTAAACACTTTCACAGTTACTTCCTAATTGCTTATTCAGATCTTAAGCATACTATAATTGGCTTTTAATTGGAATAATTGGAAGTCTTTTTGTTCTTTTTTTTTTAACTCTCCCTTTTACAATCTCTGAAAAACTTATGCGGCATAATAGGTAATTTATTTTGTAAAAATTACATTTTCTAAAGGAAACCTAACATTCATTTCAAGAACTAGCATTTTGATTTGTTGGTTGATGGTTGCCAATATTTTCTCTATAGAATAAACTATAGCAGGGATAACACAAATGAAAAAATCAAACGTGGAGAATGCCTCTCAGCTATAAACACTACTTTTATCAGATCTGATCCTCTAGATTGAACAGGAAGTAGCTTAATGGCAAGATTAACTTGCTGTTTGTTGATGGAAAATTGATTTTGTGGTTTTGTGTTTGTAATAGATGTTTTAAAGCACATTGGGTCATTCAAGCTTAGAATGAAATACTGCAGCCTTAGCTTTTTTTGTTTTGATCTGTGTTTTATATATATATATATATATATATATATATATATATAGATATATATATATAAATTTATATTAATCTTCATACATACACTGCCATTGAAAGGTTTTGGGTCAGTAAGAATAATTTTTTTAACGTATTATAATGATTTCTGAATGTGACACTGAAGACTGAAGTAATGGGTTCTGAAAATTCAGCTCTCCCATAACAGGAATACATTTAAAATACATTATAATAGAAAAGTTTTTACTGTATTTTTATTTTAAATAGCCTTTGTGAGCATAAGAGGGCTTTCTTCAAAAACTTTAAAAACTCTTACTGACTTTTTGAATGTAAACTCTTATTTCATTCACCAGTTTCTAGTTTTTTTCTAGTTTTTATCTAGTTTGCAATAACGCTTAAAGTCCTTAAAGTGTCCAGTCATGCTTACAGTGCGGCATAGAGGTGCAGCATCTCGTTCCCGCTTTTTCAGGGAACAGGGTTACGGTCAAGTAACCTGAGACGTTCCCTTATCAAAAGCTACTCTCGATGCTGCCCTTAAAGCGCTATTGGGAACGAGAATACCAACGCTGCCGCACTGGAAGTGTCTGGACCCCCAACGTTGTGTAGTGTGTGCACAACATTGAAGACGTCTCAGACATGACTCTGGGATGCCGACTCAAGGACGTGCGAGCCCGGAGTAGCATGAACATCCAAACTATAGAATCTAACAAATGTGTGCAGAGTGGACCAACCTGCCACATCACAAACTTGCTGCAAGGGGACACCTCTTGCCAAAGCCATAGAAGATGCAATCCCCCTGGTTGAATGGGCCCTAACTCCTAGAGGCGAAGCTTGACCGCACACCTCATAGGCTAGGGCAATAGCATCCCTCACCCAATGCGATACAGTATGCTTGGTGGCAGCCGCCCTCCGGTTGCGTCCCCCATAGCATATGAAAAGCTGCTCCGACTTATGCCACTGGCTTGTGCGGTGGACGTAGATTTGAAGAGCACGTACTGGACACAGTAAGTGAAGTCTTTCCTGCTCCAGGGGCGTGAACGGCGGAGGGCAGAAACCTTCAAGAACGACCGGATTCATGGTCGAGAATGGAACTTTCGGAAGATAATTCGGGTGAGGATGCAAAATAACTTTGACCAGCCCAGGGGCAAAGTCTAAGCAGGATGGCGAGATTGACAGAGCCTGCAAATCCCCAATTCTCTTAAGAGAAGTAATGGCCATTGAAAAAAACATATTTAGAGTCAGAAACCTAATAGGCGCTGACTCTAGTGGTTCGAAAGGGGTCATGACCAGACCCTCGAGCACAATAGCTAAATCCCACGAAGGGACTGTCGCTCTGGTGGGTGGCCTCAACCGCTTAGCTCCCCGAATGAAGCGGGCAACTAGAGGGTGCTTTCCCACAGAAACCCCGTCAATGAGAACATGGCAAGCCGAAATGGCAGCCACATAGACTCTGCGAGTACCAGGACATGTGCCTGAGGACAATTTCTCTTGCAGGAACTCCAGCACTGAAACAACTTGGCAGTGAACTGGGTCTTCAAGGTGTGCCATACACCAATTTTGAACTTGTAAGTTCTGAGGTAGCAATTCAACCCGCGAAGATCTAAAATTGGACGCAACCCCCCCATCTTTCTTGGGAACCAGAAAATACTGGCTGTAATAGCCTGACTCTCTGTCTGGCAGGGGAACATGTTCTATGGCCCCTTTGTCCAGCAGAGCTTGCAATTCCTGTGTCAACAAATACACTCGTTCCAGTTTCACGGAAGTGAAACACGGAGGCCGATATGCAAACTGAATCCTGTAGCCTTTCTCTACAGTCCTTTCTACCCACATTTGGCAGTAGCTTCCAGGCTGCCAGCTTCTCTGAAAGGGGCACTAGTTTTGACACTTCGCTTTGATGGGGGGATGTTAGATGTGCGGTGTCCTGAAACGTGACAGGAAGCAACCGAACACGTAACATTTCGCTGGAGAGCGCTGCTCCCGAAACACCAGTGGCGACGGAGATTGAACAACGGCCTCCTGAGGGTGCCAGGAAGGAGTCTTTTTTCTCTGTTAGAACTTTTCGCGCCCCTCCCAGGGGGGGCACATCCCCGCAGTCCTGGGAGCGCAAGCCTCAGGACTTTTTCTTGGAGGAGATGATGCTCCTCAGGTCCGGTCTCTTTGAGGCGGACTGTGAAGAGCGGCGAGCCGCACCCCAGTCTCTACGAGGGGGTGCTCGGCTCGCCACACTCTCTGTTTGTGCTTCACACCTCAAAGGAACCGGACCTGGTTGGGACCGGGTGGCCAACGGTCCCGACTCTTGAGCATGGCGGTGAAGAAACCTCACAAATGCCTCCTCATAGTGTTTTGCCTCCCGGAACCTAGTGGGGCCGGAAGGCGAGATGGGGGTATCAAGTAGGAAAGCGTGGTCTTTGTCCCTGATGCCCGTGAGGTTGAGCCATAGATGTCTCTCCGTGGAAACCATGGCAGCCATGGAACGGCCAATGGCACGGGGCGTCTGCTTGGTCGCACGGAGAGACAAATCTGTGGCCCGGCGAGGTTCTAAAAATGCCTCTTCATCAACTGACCCGCCTGTGCTCAAATCTTTCAGCAGGTCAGCCTGGTATGCCTGCAAAACCACCATAGTGTGCAAAGCAGCACCAGCCTGACCCGCTGCTTGAAAGGCTTTCCCCACCAGTGAAGATGTTACTCTGCATGGCTTGGTGGGGAGAGTTGACTTCTTTAGTGATGATGAGCTCTCAGGAGAGAGCCCCGTGCCTTTGCATCAACGATAGTCGAGTAGATCGACGTCGATGGCACGAAAACACGGGACGAATACGGTTTGTTCCATGAACGAGTTACCTCGTCATGGAGATCACCGAAGAAGGGGAGAGACCGTCGCTGAGGCCCCTCCCCCCGGCTACCCAACAGATATCTGTCGTCTAACTTTGAGCGTTTGGGGGTCTCTTGCTCCTGCGGCCAGTCTAGATGTAATCGATCGACTGCCCGAGTAACCACCTTGAGTAACTCCTCATAAGCTTTTTCATCACGAGTGGAGCGCTCTGAGGTGGCACTTTCCACCTCCGCAGAAGCAAGAAATGTAGTCTCCTCGGCCCATTCAGAAGAAACGCCGGAGCGTGCTTGAGAAACGGACGCGAGGGCTTCATGATCCGGCGAGAGCGCAAGAGAAGGGGCGAGTCCGTCTCATGCGCCTCAGCCAGATCAACACGCGATCCCCACGAGCTTCTAAAGAAGGCGAGCCATGTGTAAAGCACTTTGATCTAAAGGAAATCGCAGTCCTCGCACTCGCCCTCGAGCCCGAGGATCACGTGCTCTTTCCCCAAACACTCAAAGCAGAAAGCATGGAGATCTTCGTCAGAAAACGTCTCCTCATCTCCTCTCCTGATCTACCATAGTGAGTAGTTTTCTTTTCTTTCTTTCTATATATCTACCTGCTTCCTGCTTTACTTTTTTTTTTCTTTTCACTTTTAAGCGTGCTTACACACACACACACACAATATGGTCCTTGAAGACAAAAGACCTGAGGATGTTTCCGCGTCACATCTATTTATAACCTCCAGGTGTTCGTAATCGAGTGATGTCACCTAACCGAGGTTATATAAGCCAAAGTTGGGCGTGTTTGACACACGTGCTTCAACAACCGGTCGAACAAAGAATGTTCCCAATAGCACTTTAAGCGCAGCATCGAGAGTAGCTTTTGATAAAGGAACTACTGTATACAGGTTCATAATTAATATGAATAATGCATAATGTATAATTAATTATAAAGTGAAGGTCATGGTAACCCACCAGTAAGGACTCAAGCATTACCAAAATGTTCAGAAGGAATAACTAATTATTTGGAACAGTACTCTAAAGTGAAGATCATTATAACTCTCTAGTAATGACTGAAATCATTGTAAACTTTTGAGAGTGTTGTTAAGCATTGGATAATAATTATTCAGGTGGTACTACGTCCTTCTAAAGGAATTACTAATTGTTTGGATCAGTATTCTTAAGTGAAGATCGTGATAACTCCCTAGTGATTACTGAAGTCATTGTAAACTTTTAAGGTTTTTGTAAGGTTTTGGTTAGTAATTCATTTTGATAGATTTGGTAACACTTAAATCATTACTAGTGGGTTACCATGATCTTCACTTTAGAATACTGATCCAAATAATTAGTAGTTTCTTCAGAAGGATGTAGTAATACTTGAGTCATTACTATCCAAAACCTTACATATATCTCACATCAATATTAGGGAGTTACGATGCTTTTCACTTTAGAATACTGATCCAAGTAGCTAGTAGTTCCTTTAAAAGAATTAGATAATTCTTGAGTCATTACTAGTGGGTTACCATCATCTTCATTTTAGAATTAATTATACATTATGCATAATTCACATTAATTATGAACCTGTATACAGTAGTTCTTAGTAGTTCTCCAGGATTTATAAAAAAAAATAGTACTTATTGATTAGCTAATAGTGAACTACCAGTTTGAACTGAGCGCTATTACTTACTAAATCACTAATCATAGTTTCTTGTTAGGTAATAGTAGTTACTACAATGTTAATAGTGCATTAGTGACTTGTTCCTGTGTAGTTATTCATTAACAAAGGATCAGTATTCTAAAGTGTTACCATTTTCCTTTTTATATCTTTCTCTAACAACTACCCTAGTTTATAAATTTGGATGAGAAGTCCTTAAAAATCAGCCAAATCAGTCATTTACTGTTTTAATTTGCATACCGACACAATCTATTAGAGCATGTTTATTATGTTCTTGATTATGAAGTGTGCGGTTCAGACGCTTCTTCATCTGTATTCATGGATTCAAGCAGTGATGTGCTGCCAATCTCAGTTAGCAGCTTGGCTCATTGCGGATCCCCACCGTAATGTCATTAGCGTAAGCTATGCCATTTGCACTTCATTTCTTCAACTCTTTGCAATTGCAGAGAAAAATTAAGTCAGCATTCATGTCGTCTCTGTCTGCCGCATTTGTAGAGTGAGCAGACGGGATTGGAGCCTTAATATTATTGGTAGTATTTAATTTTCAATATTTAGTTTGCAGATCACATTCTATTTTAAGACAGATTTCATCCAGTGGCTTAGATCTAACTTAGCTGTTGTGATTTTAAATAAGGCAAAAGTCTTTAATAAAGAGCTAAGGAGGTTTGCAGGAGCAAAGGTCTCATTCCATTCTCCTCGAGAGATGTTCAGTTTACTTTAAGTGGAAGATTTAGAAGATTTTGCATTTTTACTCTGCAAGCTGGCAAACAAACAGGCTGCTTTATGTAGTATTGGCATTTTAAGAAATTAAGTTGCCCATCTAATTGCCAGAAAAGCACTTTGTTGTTTGAGATGTGCTGTTTTCCTGGTTAAAAATGCCAAATGCTTCATTAATTCAATGGGTTTGTTGGCTGCAGAATGCCTGTTGACATATGCTCAGTGCAAAAGCTTATTCTGTTATTTGCTGAAGTGACCATTGGAGCCACTTATTCAGCACGGATGTCATCTTCACTCTTTTGAAAAATAAAACGATCTTGACATTCTGTTGTGATTGCTTGGAGGAATATTCACAAGTTTTGTTTTCACTGTTTAGCTGCTATCTGTCCAATCTGCCACCATAAAACAGTTTTGCAAACCATTTTGCTTGCATTATTTGATGTTTTACCAAGTGGAACAAATGTTTAGAGGGGATGAAAATAACTTGATGTTCTTTTGAAATATTGTGCACCAATGAACCATTCGCAGTAAGACCCAAAACATATGCCAAAATGTAATAACTTCAAAGATATGCATCATACATTTGTGAATTTTTTGAAGATTAAGATGTGAGATTAATTAGTATTTAATTGCATTTCATATAGCCTATAATTTTAGTCGCAGGGAACATGATGTATCCCAAATATGAGATATTTGCATGCTATGTTTTCACAGCTGCTGTCATCTGTTATATTTAAACAACACTAAACAGCATTGCAACCCATTTTACTTGCAATATTTGACGTTTTTTCCAAGTGGAACAGGTGTTTGGAGGAGATAAAGAGAACTTGAAATATTGTGCACCAATGAATAATTCATAGTAAGACCCAAAACATAAGCTAAAATTAATAAGTTTAAAGGTATGGATCATATTCCTGGTGGGTACCTACAGTAAATTTGTGCACTTTTTGAATATTTATTAGCATTTACTGGCATTTGAGTCTATATGTAATTGATCAAAAAAAGTTAGTGACAGATTGCAGAAGGGACTAGAGGCTTATTTCCACTACAGATAAAAAATGTAATTGCGACTTTCTATCTCACAGTTCTGTTTTATTGTTTCCGCCATGAAATAAACTAACTAAATAAATGAATAAGGCAATTTGAATTTATCACTCATAATACTCACTTCATATCTCACAATTATGACTATTTTTGTCAGAATTAAAAAAAAAAAAGTCAGAATTATTGTGAGATATAAAGTCACAATTACCTTTTCCCCCCCTGTGGTAGAAACAAGCTTCCATAAGGGACAAATGAATGTGTCTTAATCTCATAAGATGAACAGGTGGTATGGGTGTGTGTTTTCATCTTCAATAAGTTATTAGAATGCTAGAAGAACAGTGCTCCAAGTCTTCAGAGCTCTGAATGAAATGTTGTCATTTTATTTTGGAAAGCTTCACAGGCAGAAAAGTCGCGGCAGGTGAGGAGAATGCTGGATAAACCGGATGGCCTTCGGAGAGTGACGGCCTAACTGAAAATAGGATGGACAGGAAGTGTCTGCGGCTGACAGATAGCTTCTACTTAATGCCCTGTCCTCTTGCTGAACTGAAGAGCCTGCTTTTACGGAATGATTCATTAAGATGACACTTACACGAGAGCCAAAACCTACTGGCCGGCTTCTGTGATGGACAGTTCAGCATGATGTGTCTTCCCTGCATATTCACTTTCTGTGGCTTTTTACATTTGCCTGTATCTTGTCTTAGACTCTCCTGTACCCCACAGACCTATTAACTGTCTGTCTTTCTTAGAATTTGATTGTTTTATGTCCTTAAAGTAGAGCAGAGAGAATACTGAATTTACAGAGGGCAAGTTGGGACATGCTTCTGGATTGTTATAAGAGCAAGTTGTTTTAAGTTGTTGGTAAATCTGTAATTTTTCAGACTCCTTAAACATTGCAAAACAGTCATTTTGAAGATTTTCTGATTTTAAGTTTTATTGTTTTTGTTTGTTTTTTCATCTGTCAACATGATATTGAAATGTCTTATTTCTTTTTTTGGAAACAGGCAAACAGACTTGAAATGTGAAATATTAGATACGTAATATTTAACTGTGCATGCCTACATTTTACATTCATACCAGTTTATATAAAAATGGATATCCATACATTATTTATATGCCATAAAATATTTATTATTTATTATATTTATTCATATTTAAATAAGCTTTTATTTTTATGTGCTTTTGTCATACATATATATACAGTATATATATATAAAATTGATCTATTTATTTATTTTTCCATTTCATTTTAGTTAGTTGCAAGGGAGGCATTTCTTATTTTTATGTTTTTCATCTAATCTTTATATTTGTAACAACACTAATTCATATTAGTTGTGCTGTCATGTAACACTTACTTAAAGTTAACCTTTCAAAACACTATTAAATATAATCCAATATAGCCAATCTCGAGAGGAATATCCATATTTTATGCTGTGTAAATTATAATGTTGTGATCCCTAAATTCACATTTAAAATGACTGATTTTAGTTTTTAGTGTTTTTAATTTAAACAGAATACTGTAAAATGTTAATACTGGATGTTAGTAGCCATAACATGACAATAAGTATCGGACAGAATTGGAATATCCTTAACTAACACACACACACACACACACACACACACACACAAGTGGTCAATATAACTAACATATGCACTATATTTCAAGTCTTTCAAAACAGAATTTTCTGTAAATAATTAGCTAAGAAGAAATAATAAGCTGACTGAAATCAATCAGTTATTTATTATCGAAGTATTATTGTCATTTATTATTAAGGTTGAATGTATTCTCCACATGCTCTCAGAGCTGAATATTCTTCTGTTCTTCTGAATCTTGCATTCATGTATCTCAGAGAATCCATCCACATACTCCGTGGTCATGCACAGACAGCGTAGCGCTTGGCAGTTATGGGATTGTGAGTCTGTACAGTGTGCTCTGAATGAATGTGCACCGATATGCTGAGTTATATAGGGCATCCCTGGAAGCTCCAGGTGTATTGCTGCATCACACAGATAAGAAAATCATTTAGCTCTGCTGTGATACATAAGTACAGCTCTCTCTCTCTGCTGGACACCTTGCGAGATACTATACGTATGACTTTCTGAATGGTCTCACTGGACACGAAAGATGCTATTTTTGCTGTTTACTTGATATCCTGCAGTATGCAGCATGATAATGTCAAGGACAGCAAGTTGTGTATACATGAAACGAATTTATTAATTTAAAAATGTGTTAAGTTTTTAAGCAATTGTCTTAATTGAATTCAGCAATACTTTACTTTGTTTAGGTCATTTGAAACTGTTAGTGCAATTAATCCATTAAACTACTTACACGTTACAATTTAATTAATTAAAAATCATTATTTCATTTTTATATATGGGTTTAAATGAACTGCCATCTTAGGAAAATACCATCTTGCAAAAAAAGAGCCTCATTTAGTAAAAAGTTATTAATCACTAAACAACAATTATCAGCAGCTCCAACAGCATAATTAATCTCTCTTTCGTAGCGTTTATCCTGCACTGGTGCAGGGTCCGCTGTTTGGCACATCGCTCTCTACTTCTTCCAGTCTAGGGCATCCTCGGGGGCAGCATTGATTTGTTTCATGTCTTGTTTGATCCAGTTCATCCACCTCTTCTTCGGTCAACCTCATGGACGTCGTCAATCGGGGCTCAGGTGCAATGCTCGTCCGACAAATGATTCTTTTCCGCTGCGGACAACATGGCCGTACCAACGGGGACATGCTTTCCTCATCATCTCACTGATTGGGGCCACTCCTAGTATTTTCCATACGTCCTCATTCCGAACCCGATCCAGTCGAGTCAGCCCAAGTGCCCATCGGAGCATACGCATCTCCATGCTGTGGAGGGCCTGCTGGTGTTTGGTGGATGCAGGCCAACATTATGCTCCATAGAGTGCAACTGGCCGCACACCTTGAGATGGATGGGTAATTGTCGATCGCATAATACTCCTGAGACTTGGCGACGCTGACACGTGTATGTGTGTCTGGGAGGCTGTCACCGTCTGCCGAGAGAGGAGCCGAGGTATTTGAAACATTTCACTTTCTTCAGGCCTTGACCGTCTACTATAATGGTACCTACTATTTGTAGGCATTCCATATATTCGGTCTTTGTAAGATTGAGCCGCAGTCCCTTTTCATTCAGCCGATCTTTCCATTGTTGCACTTGCTCATTGAGAGTCTGACGCTCTTCATTTGCGAGTAGAACATCTTCCACATACAGGAGCATCCACGGGTGTGTTGACTGGATATCTTCCGTTGCTGTATACATACACATGATGAATAGAAAGGACAAAAGGGCTGATCCTTGGTGAACTCCAATGCTAACGCGGAAAGCTGGCGAGATTCCCACCAGCCAGCGGACTACACTGACAGTGTCCTGGTAGAGGAGTTGGGTCCATCGGACATAGGCCTCAGCGATCTGATGCGACCGAAGGGCACTCCAGATCAAATCGTAGGGGAACAGATCAAACGCCTTCTCCAAGTCCAGGAATGCCATGTGGACTTTTTTATTTTTCTCTCAGTATTTCTCCACAAGTAGACGGGCAGCATGGATAGCATCGATCGTTTGGCATCCCTTGGCGAAACAGCACTGATTTGGGGTGGTTCTGGCGATACTTCAGAGACATCAAGAATCCTTTCATAAATTTTCATTGTGTGACACCGAAGACGGATAGGTCTAAAGTTGGTACATTCACTCACACCACCCTTTCCCTTCTATATTGGCACAGTGACACTGGTTGTCCAAGCTTTAGGTGGCTTGTTTTCTGCAATCATCGTATTATAGAGTAATGCCAAGATCTCAGCACCCTGCCATCCCATTAATTTTCAGACTTCAGCTGGAATATCGCCTGGTCCCATCGCTTTGCCATTCTTCATTTTCTTGATGGCTGCCAATACTTCAGCTACACTGATTGGTGGGAGGGGTCCGGAAATGGGCTCATGGCTGAGAATTGGTGGATGTGGGAACTCTTCACAGGAGATCTGCGAAAAATAGTCACACCATCGTTGTAGGATGGCACGTGTGTCTTGAAGTAGCTGATGGTTTGCATCCGTAACATGCACCACCCGGCTAATGGCTTGGGAGGACTTGTGGCGAAAGCTAGCAAGGCAGTAGATCCTATTCAGCCCTTCCTTGTAAAGAGCCACATCTGCTCCTCCATCCCTGATACTTTGGACCCTCTTCAGTTTGCCTATCGCCCAAATAGATCCACGGACGATGCCATTTCTCACGTTCTCCACTCTTCCCTCACACACTTGGACAGCAACAATGGGAATTATGTAAGGCTGCTATTCATTGACTATAGCTCAGCTTTCAACACTATAGTCCCCATCAAGCTGGCATCTAAACTCACTGACCTCGGCCTAAACTCCTCACTCTGTGACTGGATTCAAGACTTCCTCACCGGCAGACCTCAAGTGGTGAAAGTTGGCCAGTTCACCTCAAACTCCATCACTCTGAACATAGGAGCCCCACAGGGCTGTGTCCTGAGTCCCCTGCTCTACTCTCTCTACACGCATGACTGCGTGTCCTCTCACAGCTCCACATCCATTGTTAAATTCGCTGATGATACTGTGGTTCTGGGCCTCATCTCCAACAACGATGAGACCGCATACTTGGATGAGGTAGAGAGACTCACATCATGGTGCCAGGACAACTGTCTCTCACTGAATGTGAGCAAAACTAAAGAGCTGATCATGGACTTTAGGAAGAGACAGCAGCAGCCCTACTCTCCTCTCAGGATCAGCGGGACCCCTGTGGAGAGGGTGAGTAGCTTCAAGTACCTCGGCGTAAACATCTCCGAGAACCTGACTTGGACTACACACATCCAATCACAGGTTAAGAAAGCCAGGCAAAGACTGTACCATCTGCGACAGCTGAGGAAATTCAGGGTCTCACCAGCAATCCTGAAAACTTTCTATTCAGGGACCATAGAAAGTGTATTGACTCAGTGCATCTCAGTGTGGTATGGAAACAGCTCCAATCAGGACTGCAAAGCTCTACAGAGAGTTGTGCGCTTAGCTGAGCGCATCTCAGGGTCTGCTCTCCCCTCTCTGCAGGACATCTACCTCAAACGCTGCAAAAGTAGAGCTGTTAAAATCTTCAAGGACTCAAATCACCCTGGTAACCGACTATTCACTTTGCTTCCATCTGGTAAGCGCTTCCGTAGCCTGATGGCAAAAACTGAGAGACTTAGGAGGAGTTTCTTCCCCAGGCCATCAGGCTCCTAAACTCTAACTCTGTCATAATATCACTTGACTCCATGTAATATCACCATATCAATAAGTTATTCATAATTTTTTTCTCCATGTAAATATCATATATCAATAAGCTATTCATAATTTTTCTCCATGTAAATATCATATCAATAAGCTATTCATAATTTTTCTCCATGTAAATATCATATCAATAAGCTATTCATAATTTTTCTCTACCTCATATTGCTGCTATTCAAATACCCTGTACAACTTTTTGCACATTATTTTTTGCACATTCCTCTCATTACTATTTGTCAACAACATACTGACCTGCACATTTATATTTATATTTTTTATCCTATCTTATCTTATTTTATCTTATCTTTTATTTTATGTTTGTACTTCTTCTTAATATTTGTATTCTTTATAATTGCACTGTCCTTGGAGCGGACCTGACCTACATTTCACTGCTGGTTATACTCTGTGTAATTGTGTATGTGACAAATAAAACTCTTGAATCTTGAATCCTGTGTATCCAGTTTGTCATACAGGTCATTGTAGTGTTTTGCCTTGGCTTTTGTTATTGCCAGCTTCGCCACTGATCTAAGACTCTTGTTTTGTTGCAAATCAGTGGCCAGACATGTCTGAAAAAAGGCCTTATAGGCCATCTTCGTAACCTTGATTGCTGCTTGGACTTCCTCTGTCCACCACCAAGTCGCCTTGTGAATAAATCGCCTTCCCTGCCTCATCTTTCCTAGCACATTGATGGACCTTTTATGGATTTGGGTGGTGATTGCATTCCAGAAAGTCTCTACTGGTTGATCAGGATCGATGTTAAGGGCATCAAGGATGAGCAGCCAATGTTGGGGAGCTATATAATCTGAGGGGATTACCTTGGCATCAAGCACTAGCCTCAAATCTCGGCGACATAACATCAATAGTCGATCTGTGTGGAGCACCCTCCACTGGAATAGGTCGTGAGGTGAGAGGGTCGCTTCTTAAAAAAGGTGTTAGCGATGGCAAAGTCATGCGCCTCAGCGCAGAAGATGCGACATCCATCGTAATTTTGGGTTCCAAAACCCTGCCCTCCGTGATACTGCTCGTATCCATCCCTTGCTGAGCCTACATGCTCATTTAAATCCCTGCCGATCAGGACATGCTCATCTGGTTCCAGTGTTCGGAGGTGGGCATCGAGGGATTCCCAGAATTCATCCTTCACATCCTCTGGACTGCCAGTTTGGGGCATAGCATGATATAATATAAATGGTGGTTAAACCCATGATAATCTTAACTGAGATAAGGAGTATTATAAAGAGATAAAGAGATATTATCAACCTCAACGACATTGTCCCGGAATTGTTGGATGATGACCACAGCTATACCATTTTGGGTTGTCTTGGTGCCATAGTAGATGATCTTATATCCCTCACTGATGTCCCTGGCTTTGCCTCCCTTCCATTTTGTCTGCTGAATACATGTAATGTCCACTCGCCGGTTCCTTAGTATGTCTGCTAGTTCGCGGCTGCGTCCCGTGAGTGTACTGATGTTAATCGTGGCTTCTTATTTGCTAACTTCTTTAACCTTCCTCATCTTTGGGCAGGTAGCCCTTGCCAATTTCTCACGCCATCCAGCGAGGACGCCACGGGGGACGCCCTAACATAGTTGGAGGTTCGCTGTGTCGACATTGCCATTTGATGCGACTGAAAGAAAACCCCAGGCTGATGCGTCGCTCTGCCTGACGCTATGGGGACCCTCACAGTTTGCCAGGGGGTTACCCTGTTACCAACTGGCACCACCAAGAGGTGGTGATAGGTTTTGTCAGCCAACAGCATAATTAATACATTGAGGAAATGACAAGACATTAATCCTATATCAGTCACTGGATAATTTATTCATGCTTCATTGCATGTTGTGAACTTGCAAGGCTTTAAAATGAATCACAAGATTATGCTGAAATACTACTAAAAATACCAATAATATCAAAAATGTCCTCTAGTATTAGAATATTTGTTCAGCAGTACTCTATCTATCCATCCAGACAGTAGAAAATATGCTTAACAACCTGCAAGAACCACTCTTCTCCTGTCTTTCTGTCCTCCTCTCTTTATTTCTCTCTCAAGTTTGTGCAGTCTTGTTAGTGAGGGTGTACCCTACAGAGACATGCTGTGTCATGCTGTCTCATGACATAGAAAAAGAGAGATGCTTTCATACACTACTTTTATATAATACTATTAGAATTTTTATTTATTTATTTTTTGGCCTGTATAAGGATATTCATCCTCGGAAGTGCTCGTTGGAAGCCAGCCAGTCAGATTATAGTTTGCTAGTTTACAGCTTGGTTTGCCAGATTGAGAAAGTGCTTTCCAGTGTTTTGTGTAAAATGCATCAGATGGCCAGGGAATGGACTGTGGGCAGTTCATGGGCATGTTAAAGCTGAGTCAGAGAGTATAATTTAGTACAAATTCACACACACACACACACACACACACACACACGCACACAGACACACGCACGCACACACATATCACTTTTCCTTGCAGTTTCATTATCTGCCAGTAGGTGCCAGTGTTGCGCTAAACAGATTGTGCAACTCACACTTCTTCAAATGTGTTAACAAAAATGCATTGATATAGGAGGCATATCTCTGTGTGAAAGAGAAGGATTGAGCTTTCAGCCTCAGAGGAGAGAAATTAACTCTGGTTGTGCTTCAGCCTTTGTCTGTAGGTCTGGTCTGGTCTGGTCATCGTTGCATCAGGCATCCATTATTACTATAATAGATCTTCTTTTCATGGCACTGAAATCGATGGGCATGGAAGATGCCCATAAACAGTCACTTATTCAGGTCATTGATCCAGCGAGGAGTTTCCTGGGAGGAGAGTGATCTAGTCTAGTATCTGCTGAGAAAGTGAAGTTGATGGTCTTCTGTTAATGCACTGTGATGAATTCTGAATCTGTTTTAGAGAATGCCTCTTCTTAGCATTCTATCAGTAAACATGACAGAAAGTGTGTAATGTGTGTCTGTAATGTCTCTGTGTACTGTATTTATGAGAGGATCATCAAGGTGTGTTATGGCAAAATTCAGATGAGCCTTAAAGAGGTCATGAACTGAAGAATCAAAATTCCCTTGATCTTTTGACATTTAAGAGTTCATTATACTATAAAAACATTCCTTAAGTTTCAGATCTCAAAATGTTCTCATTAGTCTAAAAACATCTTATTGAAGCCAATCTGCCAAAACGACAGGTGGTGCATTGTGCCATTTTATTACGTAATAGTGTAGCAGTGTTCCAGCGTTCCAGACCACTTCAATAAGAACTTGGTCCTTTGTTCACTTCATTTTACCACAGATTCGTTTAAAAACAATGCACAATTTGATGCAGGATCTTCAAAAAGCCTGAAACTAAAAGACGATGCTGTACACAACTATATTGGATCCGACAGTAATGTCGCATGAGTAACTGTTTTTATTACGTGGTCACTATTGCTTTGTCTGTATTACAGATCATCTGATATGTACTGATACATATAGGCTGTCAAACATTCACGACTTTAAGCCAATCATAGCAGTGGGCGTTTACTTCTGAGTCTACAATCCGCCAGACCTATTCACACGAAGTGTTCTGATGATGGGGTCAAAAACAGGGCAGAAAATAGCCTATTAATTCTAAATTATGATGTTTTTTGATGTAAAAAACTTGATAACATTATAACTGGACCTCAGACAGTACTTCAGACAGTACAAAACAATAAAAAACTGATCCCCTTTAATGTTCTTTTTTGTTGGCAGTGGTTTTCGCTTCACCACTCTTTCATGGATGCCATTTTTGGCCAGTGTCTTTTGGGTAGTGGAGTCCTGAACAGTGACCTTTAATGATGCAGGAGAGGCCTGCAGTTCCTTCTACGTTGTCCTTCGGTTTTTGTGACTTCTTGGATGAGTTGTCACTGTGCTCTTGGAGGAATTTTGGAAGGTCGGCCACTTATGGGAAGGTTTGCTATTGTGCTATTGAGTTTTTTCCATTTGGAGATACTTACTGTGTTTTTTTTAAGTCCAAGAGCCTTTGAAATAGCTTTGTAACCCTTTCCAGACTGGTGTATTTCAATCATCTTCCTCATCATTTCTGGAATTTCCTTCATGTTTGGCATAGTGTGCCAATGTAACTGGGTAAGACCTTTTAACCAACTTCATGCTGTTAATTAGGTTCTTTTTAAATGTTGATTTAATTGAAAAGGGTTGGCAGTAACTAGACCTGTTTGTGTCTAGTCCAGCTGAACCTCATTATCAAAAGCAATTTTATATGCTATGTCCAAAAGCTGAAAAATGCTGCTTTCACAGACAGCGTACTTTTCTGAAGTCAGCTACACTCAGAGAAACATTCATATAAAGCCCCACCCCACGTTTCTTTTAACATTTCAACTGACTTGAATCGTCAAATTTTTTTTATTGATTTTCTACTGGCTTGGGATGCAGTGTTACATTCCTAGTACCTACAGCAGGACATATTTTTTTTTTATAAAACAACAGTTTCTAAAACAATTAAGTAAGAAATAAACACAAAAACAGAAGAAATCAGGATGATGGCAAACACTATTTCAAAGCACTGTATCTTTATTATATTCTAAACAGAATGTAAATAGTTCATATCTATTAAAGGGGTCATGAACTGAGAAACCAAAATTCCATTGATCTTTTGACATATAAGAGGCCATTGTACTATAAAAACATCCTGTAAGTTTCAGAACTCAAAACTTTGTTGTTAGTCTAAAAACAGCATATTGAAGCCAGTCTGCCAAAACGACAGCTCTTGGAATGTTCTACTCTATGATGTATTAGTGTAGGTAAGCACCGCCTCCGCAGAAGAAGATCGACATCACTGCCTGTTTGGCCCCGCCCACTGATTCGTGCATAGTGTTTACGAGAGGCGAACACGCAGGTCTACGCAGAAACCAAATGATAAAGGTGCTCTGAAGAGAAAAAGATGCTGTTCAGTGTCAAGTTTTGTACAAACAGTCTTTGCATTGCCTTCCTTCTGATCCCAACATTAAGAGAGAGTGAATTAACTTTATTTTTAACAAAGGTCCAGAACGCGTCATAAGAACTTGGTTGTTTCTTCTCTTCATTTTACTGCGGATTTGTTTAAAAACATGGCACAATTCGATGTGGGATTTTCAAAAAGACTGAAACTAAAAAATGATGTTGTGCTGACTATATTCAGTGTTGCCAAGTCCTCAGTTTTCCTGTGGAATTGGGTTACTTCAACACTGTTGCCGCGGGCTGAAGCGACCTCAATAACATGATATTTATAGAATGTGAATTTTACCAGGGGAACCCCACCTAAAACGTGTATTTTACACCCAACCATTTTACACCCAATCATAGTATTAGGCGTTTACTTCCGAGTCTACAGTTCATCATGCCTATTCATACAGAGCGTTCTGAAGAGGGGGTTAAAAACAGGATAGAAAATAGATTATTGCTTCTAAATTATGATGTTTTTTTATGTAAAAAATCTCGATAACTTGATAAGTGGACCTCAGAGAACAGTAGGCTACAAAATAAAAAACAAAGGCAGTTCATGTCCCCTTTAAGATTAACTCATGTCCCCTTTTTTAATAACTCATTTCCATGTGAGTCCAGTTTTTCTAGGTAAGCGTATGGCATGCTTGAACAACCGTCTCTTTCTCAGTGTGTCTGCAGTAGTGTACTGAGCTGCAGTGAAAGGGTGCAGTGTGCAGGAGGCCATGTCTGCTTCCCTTGCTGGGACGTGGGGTCATGTGGACACTTCTAAACATCTCCTAGTACATCTACGGCCTCTTTAAACATCACAAGCCCATGACACGAAAAGTAGTTCTGTTTGATTTTTTCCATCTGAAACCAGCTCCAGACACCTATAAAAGAGTTTTATGAGTGAAGTTTTACAGAAAGTAATCTTGTTTTAGCACGGCTGAAGTGCTAAAACAAATGATAAAAAAATGAAATGCAGGGGAAGATAAGCTGTAATTTATTTCCAGCACAATTACTTTTTAAATACCTGCCCCCATTAAATCAACTCTTCTCCATTTGAAATATAGTCTTAGCCTCGGTCAAACCTCGTTCATATGCTGTGGCCATAAGCAAGGTGTTTATCATGAGACAGAGTAAATGTTATGGTGTAATTAACCCTCCCGTCTGAAGGGAAGCAGGCTGAACCTTTTCACGCCACAGGATCAACAGCTCATAAACAACTACACCACTGTCTACACTTTTTCATTTCAGCTGAAAGCAGATCTTTGATGGAGCTGTATTTTTCAGAGCCTCTCTGTTATTACAGGAGTTTTCGGACTACAGCCTATGAATTTTCGCCTCGACTCTGACTTTTGTCTTCACCAACATGTTATAAGTTCAAAACTCATATTAGTTCCTTGGTCTCACTGTTGAAAATCCCATTTTCTCAGGTGCTGTAAAGGACATGAGGGTTTATTGGCTTGTGAATGGGACCTGCCAGGTTCATTTGTTTGAGATGTGACTGATATGGCCTCCGTTTGCCCCTCAAACAATAAGCATTCTCTGTGGAGCATCTGGGTCTGTCTCAAGCCTTGAAATGATGAACAGCGGTGGTCCGAAGCAAAAAAATAAGAGCTGCGTAAACAGTATTCTCATTTGATCAATGTCTACCTGGCAGTTTATTCCCTAAGAGCAAATGTCTTTCAGTTGAGAGCAGCCATCTGAGTCAATGAGGACAGCCTGTCCACTCTGCAGACGGATTGACAATATATATCATGCCACATGTCAGGGCTTTCATGTAGTGGGTCTTTCTGTAGGTAGATAAATCCATTTCATTTGGTTGGCCAGTCAGTCACTAGAAAGTTAGATTTGAATTGAGGACTTGTATAAGTGATGTATAAGCAGCTTCATGTATATATTTGTGTGATATATACATATGTAATGTTATATTGATACACATAAAACAATGAAAAAATTAAATATTTAAAAATATAATTAAAACACTAAATATAATATATAAAACATATATATTAGTGCTGTCAAATGATTAATCGTAATTATTCGCATCCAAAATACAAGTATTTGTTTTCATAATATATGTGTGTACTGTGTATATTTATTACATATATATATATAAATAGTTGCATGTATATATTTAAGAAAAATATGTTGTTTATATATTAAATATATGTATATATAAATTAAAGTATATAAATATATACATGTAAATATTTTCTAAATATATATGGTATGTGTGTATTTATAGATACATAAAAAATATACACAGTACACACACACATGTAAACAAAAACTTTTATTTTGGATGTGATTAATCATTTGACAGCACTAGGGGCAGTCGTGGCCTAATGGATAGAGAGTCAGACTTGTAACCTGAAGGTTGTGGGTTTGAGTCTCAGGTCCGACAGGGATTGTAGGTGAGGGGAGTGAATAACCAACACTCTCAATACCATGATTGAGATGAGACCCTTGAGCAAGGCACCGAACCCCCAACTGCTCCCCAGGTGCCGCAGCATTGGCTGCCCACTGCTCCAGGTGTGTGTTCACTACTGTGTGTATACTTGGATGGGTTAAATGCAGAGCACAAATTACGAGTATGGGTCACCATACTTGGTCACACACCATTTCCCTTTTCCCTTCCCTAATATATATATATATATATATATATATATATATATAAAACATATATCATTTATAACAGTATATTATAATACATTTTTATAAACAAAAATTCTATATTTATTCATATAACATAATATATGCTCTATAAACAGTGGGTAAATAAGTGTGTAACATTGGCTAAAAATGGTTTAAAAGGTTTATAGTACAATTTTCTGCTGATTTCAGCACACTATGTATGTACAACAACAAAAAAACCATGATAGGTGCTACAATTCTGCTATCTAGCACTTTAGTGTTTATATACACAATGTAAACCTGTTGTACTTGTTAATATGGATGCCACATAGACATAAATATGTGCTGTTTATGTGTGCAGTGTGAAACAGGCAATTTACTGGATGTTTTTGTGTGCATGAATTTTGTCTTACAGATCTTTGAGTCAGTGGGAAAGTGCCAAGTAGTCATTTTATTGAATTCGCTGTCGTAAACCTGGATTTCACCCATGAGTCAGCAGTTTTCCACTCTCTTGTCAGTGTGGTTTCAGCCGCTGGCTAGATGTGTCGGACCGTCTGGGTTTAGAGCAGCACGTCAGGGTCGATAAGGACTATCTCTGAGGAGATCTCAGCTTTTGCGTTCTTTTGGAAGTCTGTGTGCCATCCACTCCTGATAAAGGACAAAAACATGTACCAGCGATAGTCGAAGAAGACTCGAAACTGCTTAAAACCAGATAAATCCTCAAACCATGGTGCAGAGCAGCTGTGTTTTATTCGGTAATCAGAGAGACATTACTGCCAGACTCAGACTTTACTATCTCACAAGTCCTTCTGTGCAAAGCAAGTCTTAATGACTGACCTACAGATACACTTCTCCTTTGACTGTGTCCAAGGCTCATTTATTATACATGCTCACGACAGAGGTGTAAGTGTAGGTATTTGCGTTAGGTAAATATTTAAGTGACTTTGAAAAAGAACACAAGTCTGTGTCAACTAAAGTGACGTGCCATGTGGCCAAGTATGGTTACCCATCCTTGGAATTAGTGCTCTCTATTTAACCCATCCAGTGCACACACACACACAGAGCAGTGGGCAGCCATTTATGCTGCTGCGCCCGAGGAGCAGTTGGGGGTGCGGTGCCTTGCTCAAGGGCACCTCAGTCATGGTATTGAGGGTGGAGAGAGCACTGGATATTCACTCCCCCCACCTACAATTCCTGCCAGACCTGAGACTCCAACCCGTGACCTTCAGGTTGCAAGTCTATCTCTCTATCCATTAGGCCACAACTTCCCCTAATGTCACCAATAATGATTTTATGGTGGATGATATATTGGTACCGTATCAGCTGATATTAGAGATTTCTTTTATTTATTGTAATATGTTTTTAGAGATTATTATTTTAAATTTGTGTATTAATATTTTTCTTTATTCATTCATTTTAGTACATTATTATTAAGATTTACTTTTGGCATTTTCAGATTTATTATAATAGTACAGATCATAGCTGACATGAGTCGAGATTTGAACTTGGGACGTCTGTAGCACTGTATGTCACTTGCTGCCCACAAGTGGTTATTAACATAATAATGTTTGTCTATAACAAAAAATAATACTCATTTATAAAATTATTATTGGCTTTTCTGTATTAGCCAGAATTTAAATATTGGTGCAGCTCTAATTGATTGTTTTGAAATGGGTTTCTAAAACACACCCCACTTCTGCTAATGGTCAATCAAACTGGTATTCCCACCCCAAAACTCATGCCATTGGTTGAGGCAATGTTGCTGTTCTGGGCTTTTGGTAACACTTTAGTATAGGGACCAACTCTCGCTATTAACTAGTTGCTTATTAGCATGCCTCTTATTAACATATTGGCTGTTTATTAGTACTTATAGCGCATATTCTGCATGACCATATTCTACATCCCTAATCCTACCCAGTACCTAAACTTAACAACTATCTTATTATTAATAAGCAGCAAATTAGGAATTTATTGAGACAAAAGTTGTAGTTAATGGTTTGTTAATAGTGAGAATTAGACCTTAAAACATGACCGGGTTTTAAAAAATAAATAAATAAATAAAATTGTTTTATATATATATATATATATATATATATATATACAGTTGGGCAAAAAAGTATTTAGTCAGCCTCCAATTGTGCAAGTTCTCCCACTTAAAAAGATGAGAGAGGCCTGTAATTTTCATCATAGGTACACTTGGATTTTTAATGAATTAATTGGTAAATTCCTCTGTAAAATAACTATTTGGTCACCTACAAACAAGCAAGATTTCTGGCTCTCACAGACCTGTAACTTCTTCTTTAAGAGGCTCCTCTGTCCTCCACTCGTTACCTGTATTAATGGCACCTGTTTGAACTCGTTATCAGTATAAAAGACACCTGTCCACAACCTCAAACAGTCACACTCCAAACTCCACTATGGCCAAGACCAAAGAGCTGTCGAAGGACACCAGAAACAAAATTGTAGACCTGCACCAGGCTGGGAAGACTGAGTCTGCAATAGGCAAGCAGCTTGGTGTGAAGAAATCAACTGTGGGAGCAATTATTAGAAAATGGAAGACATACGAGACCACTGATAATCTCCCTCGATCTAGGGCTCCACGCAAGATCTCAAAATGGGGTCAAAATGATCACAAGAACGGTGAGCAAAAATCCCAGAACCACACGGGGGACCTAGTGAATGACCTGCAGAGAGCTGGGACCAAAGTAACAAAGGCTACCATCAGTAACACACTACGCTGCCAGGGACTCAAATCCTGCAGTGCCAGACGTGTCCCCCTGCTTAAGCCAGTACATGCCCGGGCCCATCTGAAGTTTGCTAGAGAGCATTTGGATAATCCAGATGATGATTGGGAGAATGTCATATGGTCAGATGAAACCAAAATAGAACTTTTTGGTAAAAACTCAACTCGTCGTGTTTGGAGGAGAAAGAATGCTGAGTTGCATCCAAAGAACACCATACCTACTGTGAAGCATGGGGGTGGAAACATCATGCTTTGGGGCTGTTTTTCTGCAAAGGGACCAGGGCAACTGATCCGTGTAAAGGAAAGAATGAATGGGGCCATGTATCGTGAGATTTTGAGTGAAAACCTCCTTCCATCAGCAAGGGCATTGAAGATGAAACGTGGCTGGGTCTTTCAGCATGACAATGATCCCAAACACACCGTCCGGGCAACGAAGGAGTGGCTTCGTAAGAAGCATTTCAAGGTCCTGGAGTGGCCTAGCCAGTCTCCAGATCTCAACCCCATAGAAAATCTTTGGAGGGAGTTGAAAGTCCGTGTTGCCCAGCGACAGCCCCAAAACATCACTGCTCTAGAGGAGATCTGCATGGAGGAATGGGCCAAAATACCAGCAACAGTGTGTGAAAACCTTGTGAAGACTTACAGAAAACGTTTGACCTCTGTCATTGCCAACAAAGGGTATATAACAAAGTATTGAGATGAACTTTTGTTATTGACCAAATACTTATTTTCCACCATAATTTGCAAATTAATTCATTAAAAATCATACAATGTGATTTCCTGGATTCTTTCCTCCCCATTCTGTCTCTCATAGTTGAAGTGTACCTATGATGAAAATTACAGGCCTCTCTCATCTTTTTAAGTGGGAGAACTTGCACAATTGGTGGCTGACTGAATACTTTTTTGCCCAACTGTGTGTATATATATATATATATATATATATATATATATATATATTGCCTTTTAATAAATTTAGAAATAGCCATTTTAACTGCTTTACTCAGTTCAAGTTTAATATGTAGTTACACATATTGGTAAAATAATTCATCACTTTTCATATTGATATATGAATGGACATTTAAAACATTTCATTTAATTACAATTTTAGCATCAGTCAAGGTTTGTACAGTATATCATTATATATTGAAAAGTGATTTATTTACATTTTTATTTTTGTATTTTTTGATGACGATATTTTTTTTTAGATGGAAACAACTTTTTTTAATAACACATTTTTTATTTAATTTATTTTAAATTTAATTAATATATTTATTTATTTTGATTAAAGCTTTTAATATTTTTCTTTTCTTTTTTTATTCCAGTGTTTGTGCCATGATTGTTTGTCTTTTTTGTTTATAATTGATTAGCTATTGGTCAAGTTTTTTTTTTTTTTTTTTTTTTTTGCGTTAGCAGACGTGAAATCTCATTGAGATGTAATGAGTGTATTTTAAAGGACATTAGGTACTGCTCCATTTCTGCCTCTTTACAATAGCGCTGATATGAATGAGAAGTGGGGAGCAGTTACCAGGGCGACTAAAAGTGGACAGAGCCAACCTCTCAGTGCCTTATTTGCCAAGGAGGCGTGAGAGAGAGCGAGCCTGGGGAGTGGAAAGGAAGGACAGCGTGTTGCATGTGTACAGTTACACACAAAAACACACACGTTCACACATATACCCAGTCAGTCCAGGGAGGCAGAGGCAGTGCTGGTGTCTCTGTAGAGTTCTGTCTCTCTCTGTTTTTCACTCCGCTGTATCCATTAGCCAAGATGCCGCAGAGAAAGAGGAGTTTCACTTTTGGAGCATACGGCGGGTAAGAGCAATTGCTGTTTACCGAAACATCTCACATTCACTTTTCTTACTCTGTGCTGTTAAGTGTGATTATAAAATATTTGTCGGGATATCACCAACTGTGATTACGGTTTCAGTAGAGAGATACAATATCATCATGTTTGAATGCTAATGCATTGTAAAAGTGGAGTGTTATTGCTACAAGCAGACTTGATTTCATCTCTGATATATATGAATGACAGGACTGCTCTCTCGGAGTGCAATGCTCTCGTGAACTGCTCTCCTGCAAGTAAACCCTGTCATTAAAGGCCATTATAGCGGAGAGGGTAATTGAGTTTGGATTGAATTAGACACTGCGGTTGACTGAAGCATTCACACATCCAGGCGGAAACCTTGCGTCTGAGAAGCAGTCAGGGAGGTTAATGTAATCACAGGCTGTTTACCCTATCAATCCGGCCTTAAGGATTCAATTAAGACCGCTTTAAGTGATCTGTTGATTCAGCAGGGAGGAATTCAAACCCGAGATTTCGTTTGACTGAACTCCAGTGAGATTCGTCTGCCTGTTAAGGGTCTGCTCAACAGGTGTAAGGCTGCCATATTTCAGTTCTGTGTTCAGACACATTTATCCTGTCCCGCCAGAACTGTCCTTAAATAGATATATTACCAGGACACATTGCACATTTCATCTAATATGCTTAAATGCTTGAAAATTGTTTAGCAGACCAATATAAATACACATCAATTTCTTAAAAATACTATAATCCTATATACAAACTGCAGACTGAATACTGTTTAAAAAAACATTATATTTATGACCACTTCCTGGGTGGAATTAATAATTAAAATGTGACTGAATATATTACCTTTAAAAGAGTAGGCATTTTGAATCCTTAATTCATGTATAGTGACATAATATTATATGTAAAAAATGGTAAAATAATAGAAATTTGAAATAAAAAACATGAAGTAATTGCAACAAAACTTTCATACTTTAACGTTTTAAAATCGAATTTAAATGGAGGATTTACATCATTTGTCAATTTAATTTGTATTGTTACATTTAAATACAAGTGTCAATTTAAGTCTATATGTCAATTTTAAAAGTGATTAATTTACATTTTTATATTTTAGAATTAATAGTTAATATACATTTCTTAATTGTTTTTGTTTATTAATTTCTAATAAAAATAGGGTTGTGACCAAAAAATTAATTATATATATTTGTGTAATATTTAGTGCTGGGCAATGATTAATCATGATTAATCCAAAGTAAAAGTTTTTGTTTATAAAATATATGTGTGTGTACTGTGTATATTTGTTATATATATATATATATATATATATATATATATATACACACACATACAGTATATATTTTGAAAATATTTGCATGTAGGCTATATATTAATATTATTTATATTATATTTAATATATAAACTTTTTTTTTTCTTAAATATATACATGCCTGTGTGTGTTATACATAATAAATATACACAGCACACACACATTGTACACACAAACTTTTATTTTGGATGCTATTAATTGTTGCCCAGCACTAGTAATATTATATGTTTTTGATTATATACTGTATGTAATATAAAAATGAAGGTAGTTTGGCTGGTGGTGCATTCATCACTTTAAAGGGCAGCTTGTACTTTTATGAGTTTGTTTCACTGACTTTGTTGATGGAAGGAAATTATCCGTATTGATCCCTTTTCTCATTTCGCTCAGTAAATTGTCTTTGGCTGCGTTTTGACATTTGCTTGGTCCTGAAGATTGTGACATCTAAAAGCCATCTCTGAAAATTGCTCCGGGTGTAGATAACAAGTGAACAGATTTGCTTTGCAGGTGATTGGTGTTTACATGGCCTCGTGAACATGCACCTGTTTACAGAATCTAAACAAACACTCTGTAACTTAATGTGATATAGCTGTCTTTCTGTCTTGCTGAGATCTTTATGTATTTGCTTTTGATGACAATCCCATTTGCAATTACTCATTTGGCAGATGGTTTTATCCAAGTAACCTACAGTCCTCCTAAACAAGGGCATATTTCACAATGGCTTCGGTTTCCAGCCCAGATCTTGAAGCCACAGCCATATAAAAGAAACAAAGATTTAGACTCTGTTCAAATAATGATCTCATTATGCAGATTCAGATCTGCATGTGGACAATCCCCTCAGGTGACCTCAGACTGAAATATGGAGTCATTTTCTAAATGAAGCCTGGTTGATGCTATGTTGGCCCATCTCTCTGGCCTCATGAACTCTTAATGGAGTCTAATGAAATAAACAGCAGGCCCAGGCTTTGTCCCAGATCATGAAATGCTTTTCCTTTTTGTCTTTCCCTCTTTCCCTTAGTTTGGCACCTGGGTTGAGTCATAGGACTTGACTCTAGATGTCTCAAAAAGACTCTGAGTGGTCCCTGTTCAGAAACAACCATGTGGAAATGCTACTTGTTTTGCAAGCAGTGGTGCTGATCGTTGGTTTTTGGAGGTCAGCAGATTCTTTATGCCCAATTTCAGTGTTCCAGTGGGGCAAACGAATGGGACAGGGAACGAACCGAGAAGAATTGGAAACACTGAAAAAAATCACTCAGAAATTGCAAGTAAATTTCACAAATAATTACAAAGAAGTCACATTGAATTAAATTTTAATTTTTTTGAAAAACATACTCCAATTATCTCTATTGTGCATTGAAAAATCATTTTAACAGTATAATTGGTTATTGACCATTTCATGCCATTTTCCTTTGATTCTGGTTTGTACATATTGTTTTCCATTAACACAAATTTAGTTAAATGACAAAGATTAAAGGTGCTTGTCAGCATTAGTTTTTCTAATCCACTGTTTGTTTATTGAGTGACATTTTAAAGAGGCAGCTGATCCGTTTTCATTAGGGTTTTGCTTTGCATTACAAAGACCATGTGTGCACCTCTCAAGGATCTGTGAGCACTCATCCACTTCTCTCAGGAAGGTCGCTAAACCAACGTGAACCCTCTCTCCTTCATCTGATCTTCCTCTGAATTTACACTCACGTTCACATTCAGGGCTGTATCAAAGACGTGACTGAAGATGGCTGGATTAATTTTAGTGTTATTTGAGGAGACAAAGACTGTTGATTAGTTCTGAAGCAGCTGTTAGACACTTCCAGTCACATAGATGGCTCATACATAACTCATTTTCAGCAGGGGGAATTTCCTAAGAATGAACTGCACCAATAATAGCACTGTTTTTTTTTGTTTTTTTTTGTAGATGCTGTCTTGTGTTTAACACCCGATATACTAAAGTGAAATTTGTCTGGTTTATGCTATTTAACATCACATTATCATCATCATTATTTTGATCAGTTGCTATAACTCATATTGGTAGATAGAAAATATACACGAACATTTTTTATGATATAGTGTTTTTGTGAATTTAGAAATGTATCTGTAATATTGATATCTGTATTGGTCAGTATTGGATATTTAATTATCTTTGCCATGATCTAACACTGACTTAATCAAAGGTAATCTTTAAAAATAGAAAAAAAATTAACACTGATAATCTTATCTCAAAGTTAATATCAATTCCATACCGTACATTAATTTTGTGATGCCTAAATTCACATGTAGCATGTAAAATGGCTGATTTGACTAATTTATTCAAAAGATTTTTCAAAATTAGGATGCACTAAATTAATCACAAGTGACAGTAAAGACATTTATAATTTTTTTATGAGGGTAGGCCTATAACAAGACTGCTTTAAAATTCAGCTTTTCCATCACAGGAATAAATTTGATATTTTAAAATATAAAACAGTTCATTTAAATTGTAATATTTCACAATATTACTGTTCTTAATTGAATTTTTTCAGTTAGTTTAACGGTTAACGGTTAATAAAAATAATTTTCAGCTTATCTGTATTTTAAGGATTTTAATTTTGCTGCTTTTTTAGTAAATACTGAGCCTAATTTATATTTATTTAATGAATATACCTTTAAACCCCAGGTCAAATTTCCAAATGCTGTCACACTTTTGATGCATTCCAGCACTGTGTCACATGACAGGTGCTGCTGCTGCTGTTTTAATGGGTCTCTGCACCTGTGCTGTTTTGTAACAACAAATGTGGACATTACGGCTTGGAGAGACACTTCTGCTGAAACCTGAAGAGCTGTGAGACGGTCTGCATGTGTTAAGGCATCCGCATACATTCATCTGGCTGTCACATTGTAGACTTGCGACTGGTACCACTATCTCAGTACAGTACATCCACTGTACTGTTACTCTTTACTGTCTTTCAGTGGCAGCTTTCAGATGTTGAATGTTGATATTGAGGCCTGCATTGTTTCACACTTTATGGTTTGCATATGATGTATATCACTTGAACATTATTCATTATTTAACAAGAAGATGGGCATGTAAACATATAAACATGTGCTGTTTATACACATGGTGTTTTTTGCTGGGGTATTGTTCCTCTGTGTTCCAGAGTCATGAAAAATTGATGGGCGTTTATGTAAGGTTCTTGTTATGGTACACAGTGTATTGGCAGTGACTAGAGACTAACGTCTGTTCCCCAGACAGCAGGTGTAACTCCGTCCTCCTTAAACACTCCATACTGAGACATTATAGTATCTGTCAACACTGACGTACTGTTTCCTCACTAGTCACTTGCGTCATTTCTTAAAACACAACAGTATTTAGAGTTTAAAAAGAAGAAACATCTTTCTTTCTGATCTATCAGGAATGTCATATGTTTACAATTTTTCCCTTAATCAATTATTACTATTCACTAGTGCTGTCAAACAATTAATCGCGATTAATCGCATCCAAAATAAACGTTTTTGTTTATCAAATATATGTGTGTGTACTGTGTTTATTTATTATGTATATATAAATACACACACATTCGGTATATATTTAGAAAATATTTACATGTATATACATTTATATATTTATATTATTATATTTTATATTATATACAAATATGTTTAATATATAAACAACGTATTTTTCTTAAATATATGCATGCATGTGTTTGTATTTATATATACATAATAAATATACACAGTACATACATATTTTGGATGCGATTAATCGCGATTAATCATTTGACAGCACTACTATTCACTATTCAGCAAGGGCATATTAAATTGACAGTTTAAATTCACTGAAAAAAAATTATACTAATTTTTTTTAAGGTAAGTGGTTGCAATCAATTTATTTTAGCTACATTTAGCTACATTGACTAACTTTCAACAAAATTTGTTTATTTAAATATAGCTAAAATAAATTGATTGCAGCCACGTACCTTAACATTTTTTTTCAGCATTGACATTAAGTTGACAAAAGTGACAGTAAAGACATTTATAATGTTACAAAAGATTTCTATTTCAAATAAATGCTTTTTTTTTTACTATTTATCAAAAATTCCTAAAAAAAAAGGTAGTTTTATATAAAAATATTAAGCAACAGAACTGTTTTCAACATTGATAATAGAAATAAAGAAAAAAAATAATATTCTTGAGCACCAAATCAGCATATTGAAATGAAAAAAAAAAAATCAGCTTTGCCATGGAATAAATTACATTTCAAAATATAATAAAATAGACAAACGCTATTTTTAATTGTAATTAAAATTTAATTTCACAATATTACTGTTTGTTTTTTTTTTGTGTATTTTTGATCAAATAAATGCAGTGTTGGTGAGCACAAGAAACCTCTTTCAAAAATATAAAAATGTACTTTTACTTTTTTGGCCTTTGACAGCATCTTTGAACATGGTTTATAGCACAGATACATCATGGTTTGTAGCACAGATACATCTTAATGTAGTAGTGTAGTGTATAGTAACGTAGTAGTCACAAAGTAAACAATTTAGTAGTCAATTTGTAATGGGTTAAGTTTGCATCATTCATTTTGTTTCCCACCACAAGGCCACTGATTTGTGACCTTGAGGAGAGTTTAGGATCATGGATTTATTTAAGTGGATAGGACAAAATTAACATTTGGGACAACATCAGTTTGAAAAAAAAAAACGTGTTCAAAAATGTGTCAAAAAACATAGACCCACTAAATTTGTTGACTTGCATTGCAAACTCATACCATCAAAGTTTGTTTTATTTATAGCATGAAAGTGTCTCTGCTTTTTCCTTAATTATTTAATTATTTTCCTTAATCATTTTATTTTTTATTTATTTTTATTAAATTAGTTGTTTTATGTAACATGTTATTATTTATTTATTAATTTCTTTCAATTAATTAATTTAATTATTCATCGATGCAGTCACCAAAACACAAACATCTGTAGGGTAGTGGAGATGCTGGAGCCTATTCCAGCATCTCGGGCCGCGGGCGGGGGAAACACCCCGGACAGATGGCCAGTCCATCAAAAGTCTAACACATATTCATAAGCACATTTTATTTATTTATTTCAATTATTTATTTTATTCTCAATTACTTTATTTATTTTTAACGATTCTTGTTCCTTTGGAGATGAACTAAACCATCAGTGGTTGATGCTTGTGAATTGTGCTTTCTAAATTATAAATGGCATCCAGCAAGATTGTTGTGCTCTCTACTCCAGTAGCCTTGAAGTGTTCAAGACATGATTTATGATGTGCATGCACCATGTTACCTTACCAGAGGCATCATAGGCTTTGATGGTCAACGAGCTTGCGTTAGAGCCAAGTCAGCTTTCACATTTAATTCAGTAAGTCATTGTATCCTGTGTAACTCCTGTGTAAATATCGTCTCTGGCCTCAATATTGACAGTCTCCTCTGTATCTCGTACTGTACCACTCACTCCGAAACCTTTATTGCAGTGTTATAAATCCGAGCTAACACAACCTGCTCGTTTAATATATTGTGTGCGCCCGCAGAGGTTTGAGAGCAGCAATGGTACATTATTACATTAATTCAGAAGATCCTGACAGAAAGGGCCCCAGGCTCTCCATAGGGCTCAGGAAGTGTATGCTCAGAATCCTATAGTGATGAATTATACATCCTTATTGTAGTTCCACAGTATAGGGAAACACAGAATTCCATGTACTGATATGTCTAATATAATTACGCATTATCTATGATGTACTTTCAATTAAAAAGCAATCCATTCAATTAACCTGCATAACATTTATTTCTGCATGAAGCGCAACATCCAAGAGGAACGAAACTGCCTGACATTGGCAAGATAGAGTTCAACGTGAACCGTCACATTTTTAATTAAATTATGGGTGCAGATATATCATTTTGAATATATGCGAAAGAATTGTGATGTCAATAGGTCATTGATATATTCAGGAAAATATTTAATACGTCTGTTAATTTTAGCCGGCTAATTACTTAAGTCTATCACGCATGCCATTGAACAGTAATCCCCTGCAGATATTTTGGCTCAGTCGAAGCTTTGCTTCAGAGTTTTACCACACCCAGATTCAGTTTCTCCTTTTATGAGGATTCTGTGCAACACGAGAAGAGGTGAACATGAAAAAAATCTAGTTTTATGAATCTCCCGTGGGCCGACTGGAGTTCTGATATAGTCCTCATCCTTTTGTTGGCAGCACACATTTGTGACCATTTGACAGTTCATAAACATCATAAATCCTAATGTACACGAATATAGCAAACAATAAAATGTATTGATCTGTCAAGGCATTATTTACGCACAGGTTGATGGCACCAATGTTCCCTGCAGGCTTCAGTAGTTTGATTCTGTTGTGGTCTTTTGGGTGCATTTGAGTGATGTACCGTTTATGTGTTTGAGCAACTGGGGATTTTACTGTTTATTTGCGGATATGAGGCAAAGCTAATTAAACTGGAGAGACTATGAGCATCCCCACAGCACAAACGTCAGAACTGACAGCAATTATGTTTTGTAATCTACACACAGAAAGTCTGTCTCCTTTTGTCACACAGATTGTGTGGATTGTTTGAGGATTGTGGGATGTATAAATGGATAAAAGTATAAAATAACCCCCCCCCCCCCACACACACACACACACACACATTAATATAGCTGCTGAGTAAGTTGCTCAAGGTCATCTTTTTTTTCTTTTGCTGCTAAACCCATTTGAGATTTTTTGCAAAATGATTCTCTGTCAAATAAATGCTGTTGTTTTGAACTTTCTACTCATCAAAGAATCCTGAAAAATTGTGTTACAGTTTCCATAAAAATATTAAGCAACAGAACTGTTTTCAACATTAATAATAATAATATGAAATGTTTCTTGAGCATCAAATCAGCATATCAGAATGATTTCTGAAGGATCATGTGACACTGAAGACGGGAGTAATGACTGCTTTGCCAAAGGAATAAATTACATTTTAAATTATACAGTATATAAATAGAAAACGTCAATTTTATTAGTTATTGTAATATATCACCGTAGTACTGTAAATGCAACCTTGGTGAACATGGTAAAAATTTATGTCAACCCCAAATTTTGAACAGCAGTGTATATTGTAGATTTATTTAAAAAATGTGTTTGTTGTGCAAAGCAAAAGCCATTGTATCAGTTCATGGGGGTGAGTAAATGATCTTTTAAATAGCTTTAGTGAAGTGTGAACCGAAGGCACATACTTTAGGCTTGGTGCCTAAAGGCAACAGAGATGTGAGCCAAGGTCTTCACTGTACTTTAGGTCACCTGCACTGAATGGAAAAATGTAGACAGCCTAATGTGTTTCAGTTTGGCTGAGGGTTAATTACTGAACCTACTGAACTGTTATCAGTGTTTGCTTTTGTTCCAGTAATGAAACTCTGACTTGTATTAAGGAAGCCTTCTTTTGTCTCCTTTTGTAATACACAAACAATTCCAGACAAAAAACAAGCCATGAGTCAGAGTGAAGCTGTGAATGAAATGAAGCTCTGTGGCAGGATTGGTGTGAGACACTTTCTCCTAAACAAAACACTGTGCTGGTTTTCATGAAAACTGACTACGATCTTGTGACTGACTATTATTCTTTTTGAATAGTAAATCACAAGTGTAAACAGATACAGATTTGTGACAAATTAGCATTGCTAGCAGGGCTAGTCAACACATTATTGGCAAAGACTATCAAGCCCCACAGAAAAGGTGTATAAAAAAAGGAAACAATGATCTTCCCTTTTGAAACCCCACACTTCCTCAAACATGTATGGACTTGAGGTGACAATATACTAAAAATATCAGGTAATGTAGTTTTCTTTTAGCACTGTACCTTTATGGAAACATCCGTTGATGTACTTGACTCTGAGTGCCACTAAAGGGGTCGGTGTTTAACATCAGCTGTCTTATTTGAAACAAGAGGCTGTCAGAGGAAAATCAACATCTGTGACATCGATTGTCCTCTTGTCTATTATGAGTAGGTGAGGCGGGATAGTGAATTCAAAGTCAACTGTATAGCAGCTGTCAACAAAACACACACACACACACACACACCAGCAGTGATGCTTTCAGTCCATTTACATTCTGTTAGTGCTTTAGTGTCTAAGAGCAACAACCCTGCGTCTATTTCTAGCTCTAGGTCAGAAATGCCATAGATGTTAGCCGGTATAGTATGAATCCTGATAGTATGCAGCCAAATCCATGACAGACAGGTTCCTGGAAAGATGTATTGCCATAAAGCTGCGGACTCTACCGCCTGTCTGACTGAAAGGGGTGAATGTGCACTTTAAGTAAAACACACTGGAAATATGAGAGTATCTAAACAGCAGCAGGGGAAACATGTACAGAACAACTGATATGTCTGGTAAATATTTTGTATTTTTTTTTTATTTAACAGTTGCAGAGCATATTGCTTATTTTAGGGTCTCATGTGTTGTGCACAATGTTCAGTATAAGATGGTAAGCAGTTTTAATCTTCTTTGTTGCTGTGATGCATGTAAGAAGTGCAGATGTTGCACTGTAATTCTTCAGTTGACAAGCGAGTGTTGCATCACAACACCATCTGCTGGTGGCCAGGATCATGCCCAAGTCAACATTTTCCCCACACAATGTGTGCTGGCAGATTTTTCATATAGTATAAAGCAAAAAAACAAAAAAAGATTTAAATATTAACATCTGTTTCAGTCACTGCTAGCTGTTTTAATGGTAATTGATTGCTTTCAAATGTTGACGGAGGAGAAATTGATAGAAACAAATTACTCAAATCATTTTATTTAGTTTATTCTGCTTGGGAAAGTATCATTACAAACAGGGAAAAAAACAGCATTACTTCCCCTATGATTGGAAAATTATTTTTTGAATAAAGACTAAATCATCATAAGCAATGAATATGACACTACTAGGGTATTTCTGAAGGGACATTGGTAACCAAAAACATTTGTTTTTTTTTTAATATTATTTATTTATTTTTGCTCACAATGTTGGAATATCTTAAAATGTTATGCTAGAAATAAATACCACACAAACATCTGTGAGTACGGGCAGTATTTTATTTATTTGGGCAACCGGTTGTACTATGTAGAGAGAAAACCGGTGCAAGGAATTTTGTTTAACTAAAATGCTTCTTTTTTTTTTTTTTTTTTTTTGTCATTTCAGAGTTGACAAGACATTTTCCAGAGCCAGGAGTTTGTGGTAAGTACTGTCTTTTTCATTTAACTCAGTCAAAGTCTGAAACAGCCATTCCAGAAACCACAAGCTTTTATGCTGTTTTGCTCAAGGGTATCAGCCTGGACACAGTTACAGAGGAAAGACCATTTTCTGTCTGCTGTAAGTGACTTGGAAGTAAACCATTCAAAGGCCCTTTTGGTGTTGTAGCTGCTGTTTCCTTCGTAATACCATTTCGATTTCATATTTAGCTTATTGCCAATTTAAGGATGCTGGTTTAAAAAACCTTTCTGGTTACTGCTGTAGGGATGTGCACAGTTGAGAATTACATTTAGATTTCAATTTTAATTCAGTTTGAATTAAATGAGAAAAATGAAAGATGATACAGAATTGATACAGTTTGACAATTTACACATTGAATTTTGAAGATTTATAGGCCTTATGGGTGGGAGGGTGGGTAGATAGATACCCTAGTTTAAAAAATACTGTGCCATCATTTATTTAAAATTCATTTATTTCATACTAATTATACTTCAAATCCATTAACATATTTATTGTTATATCACATAAGACTTACTAATATAAAATTATTTATTTTGAGTAATTCTTTATTACACAAAGCACATTTCTTAACATTATGCCTAAAATATGTATTTTAATATCACTATTAATAAGGATTGTATGATCTCTGTATAATATCAGTTTTTAAATGTAAGAGATTTAATGTGTACCGGAGGTACAATCAAATATTCTTAAGTATATCTTTAGTTGGACCTCAGCACTACGCTCACACAATTAAAGTGCATAAAGTGTTCGCTGCTGTGTGTGCACTTTGGATGAGTTAAATGCAGAGCACTAATTCTTAGTATGGGTAACCATACTTGGCCACGTCACATCACTTGAAACGTAGGCAGTCAATTTTTAAATTCTAACTTGTGTGCTGTTGGATGTTTAACTCTGTATCTAAAATGTCAAGAGTCAAGACATGTGGGATTGTTTGACTCTGTTCAGGGAGTGTCACAAAGCCGTACAGAGGGAGGACAGACAGATTAAATGTTTTCGATTCGGGCAGTGGTTTTGGGAGGAGAATGGTCCGGAGCGCAGAGGACACGCTGCAGCCCTGCTGCCTTGTTGCCACAGCGACGGGAGACAGCTCTGCAGTGTTGGCAGGACGAACTGGCTGAGGCGCACATGCGACACTCTCATGCCCCTGTCTGTGTGAGTGAGAGTGTGTGTGTGTGTGTGCTGGCAGGCCGTGTGTACAGGCCTGCTCAGGATGCCAGGCACAGATGGACAGCAGCCTGAAGGTCAGTCCTAATGAATCCACGGGATAAACCAGATTCCCGACTCCGACGGCATCCGTCCCTCCACGTGTAACCTCAGGACCCGGCCTGCATCAGTCTCCGCCTCTGTAGCAAACAGCCTGCAGGACGAGAGCCCTACCGCGTCTATCCTTCCTCACTTTTTATCTTCTGAAGGCACAGAGCAGTTGAGGACAACCTGAGGATTTCTTCATATTTACGGCAATCCCAGCTTTTAAAATCACACTTCAGTGGTTTTGTGACGGGACTTTGAAAGTTAGTCCATTGCTGGAGTTGCAGTTTATTTATATATTTTGGAACTTGTGCGAACTGGATGCAAAATTTGAGCTGTGATCATGAAATATGATCATGTATAGCAAATGTATCTTTTTTTAATTCTAATGGTGTATACATAGTGGTGATAATTCATCAAAAAGACATGCAAATTTATGTATGAGACTTATTTTGAGTCTTTGAAAGAGACTTAGAGGAAGAGGATTCATTAGCTTGTCAGAGCGAGACAGGATCTGACTACTGTGATCCACAATTAGGCCATAATCCCATCGGTAGGCCTGAGACCTTCAGGAAGGAAGACAGATCTCAATTTGCCTGACACATCCACAATGCCTTGCTCTCCTTTTCGAATCAGGAGGCCAAAGAAGTTCTGGTGAGTTTGAATTCGGGAAGGAATATTGAATTCTTTTCATCTGAATATGAAAAGAATGTAAATTTTTCGCTAGCGGTGCAACGAGTGTTTGTTTAGTGGTCATTATGTGCGGATTGTACTCTTGGATGTGGCATACATTAGCATGAATGGATTTAGATTGGTTTGCTTAATGAAGGCACCTTGCTTAGCGTCACAAAGCAATCTTTGCACAGATCAGGCAGGAATGCTTCAATATTCAGCAATGATGCTGCATTAGAGGAATGGAGCTGCTTACTTTTATCTGTTGATAAGGTATCTTTATCTCCCTGTCTCTTTCATTCACACGTTCTCTGTCTCTTTTATTCAGAGTTTTTCTCTTTCTTTGGTACATATATGGGCAATCTGGTGACTGTCATTATGCACATATAGCAGCATTAGGTTTAGGTCTTGAGATAAAGATGGCATGAAATTGCCTGACTATCATAGTTTTTGTTCCTGTGGTGATGTATTTGAGCCATGAACGTTGCTACTGTTTAGTATGCATGTGGTGCTGGGGGGGGGGGGGGCATCATCAATGTAGATGGGATGTAATTGGACATGAAGTTGGTTAGTTGTTTTTTTTTACAGCTTTGACTGTGATGCATTAGACTGTATTGGGGAGATCTGAAAATGTATGAGAACTGATAATCCATAAATTAATTTTTTTTAAACAGTTAGATACAAGAAAATTTACTATATTGTTTTTTAGTACAACCCATTTTGTCTTTGACTGTAGTCACATACTTGAGTGTTGTACTACTTTTATAAGACAGTTAACACATAATAATAATAATAAAGAATACTAGGGATATATTCTGTTTAAAAATTTTGGGGAAGAAATACTTGTTCAGTAAGGACACATTAAACTGATCAAAAGTGAAGACATTTAAAATTATACATTTTAATTTGAATAAAATGCTGTTCTAGATAGATAGACAATAGACTCTAGATAGACTGGGCCTAATGGTTAGAGAGTCGGACTCGTAATCCAAAGGTTGCAGGTTCGAATCTTGGGCCGGCAGGGATTGTAGGTGGGGGGAGTGAATGTCCAGCGCTCTCTCCACCCTCAATACCACGACTGAGGTGCCCTTGAGCAAGGCACCGAACCCCCAACTGCTCCCCAGTTGGACAGATATGTAAATGATAACAGAATTTTCATTTTTTGGTGAACTGTCCCTTTTGGTTTGATGCTAGTATCAAACTGCAAACCTTTTCATTCTCCCTCAGGTAAATGAATGCTCCAGCTGCATGTTTTGCAGCTCTCTAGCATATAGTCCTCCTCTTCACAACAGCATCCCTAATACCAGGCCAGCGCTAAATCCGGAAGCACTTAGCACACAATACGGCACTCAGATTACAGGCTGCTGGTCCCACACTACATCTAACCCCATCTCAGGTCAGTTAAACCCATTCAAGGTCCAGAGAGACTCACCTCTCTTCCTGTAGCGGAAATAGTACGCATGCTGTATAGTTTTCCCTTTAACTCAGTGGACTTTAGCTACTTGCTTTCATTAATCTTCGAATGACCTACGGCTATGAGAAGGCTGCTGACATTCTGAGAAGCGGTTTGAAAGCAATCAAGTGTCTTTCCTGTTGCCCTTTTTTACTTCCCTAACATCAAAGAGACATCCCTGGCTTTGATAAAGTATCTCTGAAAAAAGTGCAGAAATATGTCATGTCAGTACGGAGTGATAACAGTTAATTTTACTCTTCTTTCATCACAAAGTGCAGGTGTCACAGAGAGGAGAGACGTGGTTTCCTCAGACTTTCTGTTTTAAGTCGAAGTCGATCTTTTCCTCTGGAAGTATGCTGCATAGTGTCCTATTTTGCTTTATATAATTGAGCACGTTTGTCTAACCGATGTTGAGCTGAGTTCTGTCTGGCATTATTAAACGAGACAGAGATATACAGAGGCTGGTTTAAAATAATACAATGAGCCATTAAGAGCACACAATGTCCTTCTGTCCCAGATAGCCTGTTGGGAAACAGGTTGTGTCTGATGAGATCAATAGAGTAGAGCGATGTCCACCGGTGCAAGCAGCCGCACACAATCATACATAGACATTGGTGGATTGTTTTTTACCGTACTAGGCTGTTGTTTATTTAGCCCTGTTTTGGCAATTATGGTACATTCAAGTCCTCCTGGGAAGTTTGTATTTGTCATCAGAATCACTGCATGTCATCACGTGCATTTAAATCACTTGGTTTAGAGCAAGATGCCAATATACCTTTTCTACAAAAAAATAAAAATATATATTTTTTTACTCTACTTCTAGAATGATGAAAAATGTGCATTAGGTATGTTTTTGCATGTTTCATGTGTTTCTTGCCGTTCATGTGTGTTCTACTCATAAATGTGATAATTTGGACATGAATGCAATGTTGGTTGTGCAAGACATGAACTGGCTACTACTTCTGATTCCAATTTGCTGTTTATTTATTATTAATGAAATTACCCATTTTATCTAAAGAAAATCACACAACATTTGCACTTTATATTTAATAAAGACATCAGTACTGATATTATTGATTTATCATTTAAATTTTGGGTGCAATTGCATGAAGTCATCTGCCCTCTAGTGGCTGTGCAGATTTCTCCAAGAGTTGTGTGTCTTCTAATCTTCATATCACTAATGTCAAAGTTGTTACTTAGTACCTAGTGAAAATAGCAGTACCTTTTTTATATTCGACAACCCAAGTCCCTGTATACTGTACATTCATGTATGGAATAGAGCAGCTTGAACATTTGTATAAATTTCCTTTTGTGTACCATAGAACCAAAATCATACAAGTTTGCAGTGACATTCAGAACTATACCTTCACTTCTTCCTAATGAGTCTCAGAGAAGCAGAATGTTTCTCTTTTGTCTGTGTAATGATGCTCCTGAGATGTTTGAGAACTGCCTGTGTGATATTCTTTCTTTACCAGACTCTGTGCGCCGCCACAGTTCATAGTTGTAGAGCAAAGAAGTAGGCTTTGTTCTAGTTTAGGACTATTTGTTTAGTTTTTCACAGTATGCATGCACAAGAACCGCATACAGGTGAGTTTGCTTGATCTTTCACACTCCTGTATCTGTGTGTGTGTTTATGGGAATCTATCGGCTAGAATTTCAAGGAGAAGGGAGGAGAGAGCTGTCAAACTTAATCAGCCCAGACTGTCTCTGTGTGTCTCTTACATGCAACTGTCTGACTAAATATAGCAACAATGTGACAAGCTAGTCCCTGATTCTCTGAGACAACATTTATAAATGGAAACCCATCAAAATCACACGGTACACAAAATGCGTATTAAAAACAACATTTGCAGAAATGTGCATATTTGGAAACCTGTTAAGTGTATGACAAAGCTCTTTTATGATGAATACACTTTGATGAAGTCTTACTGTATCTTCTATTCATCACATATTCCCGTTGGGTGATTAATTGATTTAGTAAAGATGCTTGTCTGCATGTTTAATCTGTATCTCTGTCACAATAATAAGCTGTGTATAATGACTGTTATCAGATGGTCAGAGAAAGCCTTTAACAATGAGAAGATAGGTCATCATTCTTCATACATACACACACACACACACACACCTTTTGTGGCATAGTGACAGTTTTCTATACAGTAGCTTTATAGTAACAGAGTATAGGAATAAGCATGAACTTCAGTGTGAAGGATGAGCACTTTTTTAAAAGCATAGTAACGTTAACTGAAGCATGTGCATTTGTATGGTTGATGGAGAGCAGCAATAGTCAAGGGATGCTTGAATATGCTCCCATAGGTCATAAAAATGTGATTATGCAATATTGTCACAGTTTGAGGCAGAAGATTCATTGACTCACAGTTTTGAGTCACAAGTATTTTGTTAAAAAATGAATGGCATTTAAATTTATGATGAGCATTAGTAAAGACCTAGTCAGCATTTCTCCAAGCTTCTTCAACATTTGTACAGGCAATAACTCTAATACCCATTTAAGCTTTTTGCTCTATTTCCATTGGATAAGGTATCATATTTTCCCAGTAGCTGTTTTGTAAAAAGATTTAGCAAATTTGCTAAAATTCCAGAAAAGACAGATATATCCACACCACTCTTTTTTTGCTTTTTCAACTCATGCTGAGATCTCTATAGAGGAGTAGTTAAAGTGAAATGAGAATAGCCTGGGCCTCAGGGAAAGCAGCTAGTTTATCAGTGTGGATATCAGCACTCATAAAAATATTAGACCCGAGCATGCTGTGATGTACAAGTTCCCACTCCTCAAACTGAAGCTGCCCATTTGGGTTAATTCCATCAAAATACCTTCAGGACCAGAAGCACCATGGGGTGTTCTGATGGCAGAGACATGGGGAGATGAGAGGCTTGTCAGATTGGTGTGCCACGCATCAAAGCTCAGTCCAAGCTCACTTCTGGAGGTTCTAGCAGGCAGACACTCATCTGACCCATTACAGACTGAGTAGGCACAGCTAGTGGAGGGCATTAGCTGTACCCACAGAAAGAGCTAGTTGTGGTGGTCACGTTTGGACAACTAAGATGAAAAAAATTCATTTGAATTTCTGATTTTTTAATGTAAATATGCTATAATGAGTGCTGGGGTTTCTTAAAAGAACTTGTGGTAATATATACAGCATTATGGTGATATTTTTCTAAAAAAAAAATACACACAGTCACTTATAAAATATTTACATTTTTTTATAAATACAAAAATATAAATGAAAGTTTATTCTTCAGTATAGTGAGGGCTGTTTCTTAAAAGAACACAGGGTAAAAGTTCTTGGTAACATTGACCAATTCTCACTATTAACTAGTTGCTTATTAAAATGTCTATTAATAACATATTGGTTTAGTACATATAAAGCACATATTCTGCATGACCATATTCTACATACCTAATCCTACCTAAATTTAAGAACTACCTTACTAACTATTAATAGGCAGCCAATTAGCAGTTCATTGTGACAAAATTCATAGTTAATTGTTTGTAAATGGTGAGAATTGGAATTGGAATATATATTAAGAAATTTAAATGTATAACAATTATTTAGAAGAAAAAAAAACATATATATATATATATATATATATATATATATATGATATTTGTGGGACATGGATAAAGGTCCCACAAAACTGCTTGGATCCCCAGGATGCTGTTGCTGCTTCTGGCCTTGGTAGGTTGAGGAATGTCAGTGTCAATAGTAGCCAGTTTAATATCAGAGCAGCAACCTGTGCTCGCCTCAGACTCCCTTCTTACTGTCACCCTCTGGAGCCTTTCTTAAATTTTCTGCTGTTACAGGAACCTTCTGCAGTAACCTGATAGGTTTGTACTTTTTCCAGTTTTCTTTTGAATAGGTCCTCTTAGAGTAGTCCAGACAGTTTGTATCAAAAGAGATGTTTGCAGAATTCAGAATTTAAATCTCTGAATGAGTTGCATAATGTATTTTTAAATAGTTGTTGTCAACATGAAGGAATTAGGAGTTCATCTCAGATGCTGCTCCTTGAGTTTTTAGCAGGGCCAGCTGGGGGCAGGTAATGTATAGCTGTTCCCCATCTGTGTCCTCCTGAGGCGGGTCATTTAGTTTCTCATCCTCTGAGCCAGGGAAAGAAGGGGAGACTTTAATTGCTGTAAATGGTGCTTTGGGTTCGTGGGTTCATCAGACACCTCATTTGCTCTCTCTCTCTCTCTCTCTCCCCAGCTGAGAGAAGCTCTGAGTCATGCTCTGGAGTTCACATTCTCTTTTTGCAAAAAATAAGATATTAATAACTGCTCAGTTGTGACAGTGGTCTGTTTAGTAATTATGTGAATGGTTTAACCCGGTGACTCTCAACTGGTGGTTCATCAGGAGAAACAATGACAAATATAAGCCAGAAAATGCAATATAATTATGCACGCTTAGGATATTTGCAAAACTTTTTTAAAATACTATGGGTATTTTAGAGCGAATTCATGTGTCACATGATGGAACTAGATAAATTAGACAGATGCCATGGATAGGTTGTGTGAGATGCACTCATACTCAAAAACCATGAACCGAACTACACAAAGAAATTATGAGTCAGACTACATTTAAATGCAGTTTCACATGCAGCGAGGATGAACATGGAGATGGTTTGTTTTGTTGAAATACTGGGGAATTATTGGAGCATGAAAATTGCAACTCAGCAGACATTTAGAAACATAAAATATATATGTAATTGAAAAATGTGTGTGTGTGTGTGTGTGTATATATACTTTAGCCTATATAAACATATTTATTTAAAATAAATAATTTTTTAATTTAATAAAATATATTAAAAAAGAAAGCAGTTTAATTTGTAATAATATTGCCATGTTTTCCACTTGATGTCCATATAATTTCATGATCTTGAAGCAAAACCGCTTGAGAAAATCCCATCTCGCCTCATTTGTGTGAATTATCCTGAAGCAATACAGGAGATCAAATAGAATAGGTGAAGGACATCTTGCCTTTTTATTTCTTTATCGTAAATCCTAAATCTTGCTGTGGATTGGAAGTGAATAGATGTGATTGATGTCTCCATGTTGCTTTGGGGGGATTAACAACATACAGTAGGCTTATATATACTAGCCACTTTGTTAAAGGAAAATCAATGTTTATAGGTAATGAAGTACATAGGCTGGCTGCACCTGCTCATTTGGTGGGTGGAGTCCAACATAAATGGGTGTTGTCTTCCCAAAGGGTGTTTCCATGTCAACCTTTAAATCCTGTGTGTTTCTAGAGGTCGTTTCCTGGTCACACAGTATCAGGCCTTCATGAGTTACATCATTCTGCCCCTGAGAGGATGAAAACATGTCACTGCATCATGTGATGCACTTGTCATCCTGCCCCTCTATGAACACACATTACTAGACCACAGTTTATATTATGGCTAAAACTTAAAACCCATCATCGGACTTATCCAACAGCGGGCTCATGCAAATTGTATAGAGGTGAGATGCATTGCTTCTGTTGGGAATGGGGAGGTTTTTTTTTTTTTTTAAAGCTAACCACCCACACAGGACATGAGGTCAGTGGCAGCAGTTGTGATCCTGTTGTGTAAATGTTTTGAACATGACTCAGTTTGGCTTCGATGGAGCTAGTGCTAATCTGAGTAATGTTTTCTTCACAAATGCATAAGGGAACTGGAGTAGGGGAAGTGATAGAGAGCATGGGGTCTGCTGAGGTTATGCTGCATTAATTTGTCCTAAAATATATGCAGATGAGTTTTGTGGCTGTGTTTTGGTTTGGTTTGTGTTATTCAGGGCTTTAGTTTTGTTTCTGTTTTGTTAATTTAAGCTTTAAGCCTATGACAGTTCAGTTAAAACTGTTCAGCATAAACAGGCATTGGCTTATAAATAAAGACAATGTGCAAAAGTGATTTGTTTTTAATGTTCAATCCATTATATTTGATACTTAAGATTATTAGAAGTAGTTCTTGTAATTTCGACAAAGTTCAGTTGTTCACATCTTTATTTTTGTTTTGTTGTTCAGGGGTTTGCTTTAGTTTAGTTTGGTTTTGTTGATCAGGGGTTTATTTTATCAGACTTTGGCTTGAAAATTTGGACACAGTGTGCAAACCTGATTTATTAATTATTTTCAATCCATTATAACTGATGCTTCAAAGATTACAAGTAGTTTGTGAAGTTTGGACAAAATTATGACAAAATCCAGCCTGGTCTCATTGTTGATACGTAGGCATTAATACGTAACATTTACAAGCACAGAACGTACATTTTTATATGTTTTTATTGATGCTAAAACGTACAATTTAGATATATTTCAACGTTTAGAATGTGCAAATCGCTACGTATTTTTAGCTAATAATGTAAAATATTTATGTATCTTTTATATCATTAAGATATTCATATCATTATGCCTTTTTATCATTTTATCAATAAGCGATTTAGATTTTTAGACCCCTTAACCTACCCCCAAACCTAAACTTACCCATTTTTTAGCGAATATGCATTTGTATAATTTTATCAATAAGCGATTTAGATTTGTAGACCTGTAAACCTACCCCCAAACATAAACTAGTGCTGTCAAACGATTAATTGCGTCCAAAGAAAAAATATTTTGTTGACATAATATGTGTGTATACTGTGTATATTTATTATGTATATATAAATGCAAACATGCAAATGCAAACAAGAAAAATATTTGTATATATATATATATATGTTTATATATGAAATATATTTATATAAAATATAAAATATAATAATATAAATGTATGTACATATAAATAGTTTCAAAATATATACTGTATTTGTGTGTATTTATATATACATAATGAATAAACACAATACACATACATATATTATGTAAACAAAGAGTTTTATTTTGGATGCGATTCATCGCGATTAATCATTTGACAGCACTAACCTAAACCCACCCATTTTATAGCAAATATGTATTTTCATAATTTTATCAATAAGCGATTTTGATTTTAAGCCCCCTTAACCAACCCCCAATCCTTAACCTACCCATTTTATAGCGAATATAAAAGGTTATAAAACGTAATTTACATGGAAATATGCATGGAAATGACCATTTTAGTAACAATATAGCATTAAAAATATTTTTATAGACGCTAATCCCACTCCTACCTCTAAACCTAACCATAACTATTTCTGTACAGTATAAGAAAAACAAGACAGACAGATAAATGCAATTACAATTATTAATTGCAAAAATGTCAAAATCAGTACCCAAAGTAATCCTAATGGCGATGCGTTGCAGTCACAGTCCTCTCTAGCAGAATACAGAAGGTTTGTGAGGTTCAGAGCAGAATTTATGTTGTTAATCACTGAAAATATTATCCAGATTATTTTCCCGATCCACTCCATGAAGGCGCACGCGCATCATTCAAACACACCTCACCAGAAACATGGCATGTCACAATCTGTGACGAATGCAAGCAAGAGCCAATGAGCGTTCGATTATCCTGCCGTAAAACCTGTCGTTTGAAGCGTCAACATTTGAATTTGTAAAAAGCGAGTAAGTAAACAAGTAAACAATTTAATAATGCAATTGAAAACATAAGGTCATTGATATGAAAACTAAAAAACAACAACAATAATAATAAAATTAATGCCGCAATTTCAATATTCATTAGGATTCATTTTTAGGTGTTGTCAATACGTCAGTATTGTACATTTAAATGCTGAAAATACGTCAGTATTGTACGTTTAGTGCCTGTAAAAACATAAGTAAATGTACGTTTTCTAGAACCACATTTTACATAAAATACATACGAATTATCATGAGATCACGTTGCAAAATCTATGTCAGAAACATAAGTAACATTCTGTTGGTGATTGTATCTGCAAAATTTACAACAACAATGTTTGCAAAGCATAAAAATCAAGACTATAATCAACGATGTACATTGTACAATGGAGTGATATTACAGTCAAAATTACTTTTCCTGAAACTCTCTCACTCTGGCTTTTTTGTGCCAAATGAGAGAAAGAGAGCAACAGAGCGAACTCCTTCGAGATTTTCCTCCTCCCCTGTGCTTAAGTTAGGGTTGTCACATTATTATTCATATATTCTAAGGCATTTTGGATTATCATTTGAATATATTAATATTCTTGGAGTATGCAGGCATGCATTTCAGGAGGAAGAGTCTTTAGTAAGCCTTTATTAGTCTGTATTAGTAATGCTGCTGTAAGAGTTTAACACATTCAAAAGCACCTAAATCCCACCTACACACAAAACCAAGCATCGTTTTTAGATCTTGTGGTCTATGTGATTCAGTTTACAATTTTAATGTGCCAAATATATCTTTAGTCTGAGTCACTCTGCTTTTGTGGTTTTGTCTTTGTTTCCCTAAAGACAGATACTGAGACAGGAACAGGATCTATTTTATGGCAGAAAAACAACTTTTTCTCTCAGGCTGTTGTCTAGACTTACTAACTGATCTCTGTTTTAAGATCATTTTTTTTGTGCTGTTCTCCACATCTCAGATGGAGGACAGATGGAGATGCTGAACACCTGCGAGGCTCAACGGCCACCATTAGAAGAGGTTTAAGTTATCAGGGAGAGTTAGAGATCAGATATGAGCATGACAGCTTCTGGGCAGTTTGAAAGACAGCACTCAGTGTGGGATGACACATTTAACCTGGGTGTGGATTAGGAGGGAAAAATGCAATAGATTTAGACTTTTTTTTAGAAATTCTTTGTGAAATACACAGAGCAGTCAGATGAGGTCTCGTAAAGTAAGATGCCCTTCCATAAAAAGCACTGGACGTTAAAATATAGGATGTGGAATGTCCCAAAGAGCAATACCCTGACAGAAAATTACATTCGGTAAGGAATATCATTTACATTGTTTCCTTTTTTATTTTTCAATAAAATATGAATTAAATAAATCTCTTAAAACAGACAACTTACAATGAAATAACTTGAAAAATTGTTTTTGATTTATATGTTGTCTTTTTATCTGCCATCTTCAACATCTTATTCATATTCTAATAACAGCTCTTCCAGTTTAACGTGATCTTCTTTATTCTCTGAATGGGAAGTTGTACATGAGCCGTGTGTTTTCAGCTTTCCAAGGCCAGCAGATTATGCTCACTGATTACTACAAAACACGTCTCTCAGAGGGGTAGAAGATTTCCTTCTAATCCTGCATTATCTCTTTGAGTTATGCTGTGGACAGCAGTATTTTGCTGTCATACGGTACACATGTGTTGTGTTTGCAGACGTCTAAAACAGCGCGGTGCTGTCTGTGTGTTTAGCTGAGCTTATTTGACTCAGTTACATGACGTGTTTATAGGAGCATCTTAAAGAAACAGTTCACTAAAAATGGGTTTTCAGTTCAGCCTCATGTTGTTCAAAGTCTGTATGACTTACTTTCTTCTGTGGAACATAAAAGATGTTTTTTTTTTTAAATATCCTGGCCACTCTTATAAATAGGGTTTTGGCTGTCATAAAAAAATATGGGGGACAAAAAAATGAGTATCATAAAGTATTTCAAACATCTTGTGTGCTGTATTTAAAGTGCTCTTTAGTGGGGTTATCTCCGTTTGTGAATAAATCATTCTTTTTAGCCAAATATGATTTTTTTTTGGAGACAAATCATTCTTTTAATAGGTCTTTTCAGTGGATCAGATCATAGCTCATAATTGGAATATAGAACATTATTGGCCAAATTTTATGATATATATATACCTATGGCATTATTTTTAATTTATTATATCAATCTTTATGCAGGCCTATAATTTGCTGAGTAGGCTACCAAATCAGGATATTCGATTGATATCTGAAGGATCATGTGGCACTCAGGACTAAAGACTGAAAACCGCTGAAAATTCAGCTTAGCCGTTGTAGGAGTAAATTACATTTTAAAATATATTAAGATAGGAAATAGTTCTTTTGATTGTTGTTTTTACTGAATTTTTCAAAAGCAGCCTTGGTGAGCATAAGAGTCTTCTTTCAAAAACATTACAAATAAAATAATGATTATTCCATAGCCTATTTTAGATTCACACATTACATTATGCATATGTGCATTATCTTTTTTGTGTATTGTATTGAAGAAAGGACATCATATATAATTGAAATTAGTAAATGATTCAGAATTTTACATTTTGGCTGAACTATCCCTTTAATTGTTCCATCTTTGGACCATGTGTGCCATCACCCCTCTGATGTGACAAGCCGGGACGCTCTGTCAAGATACTTCCTATATTTAACTTCCATATTATATTTATAAGTAAATTACCACTCTTTCCATGGCTTCCCATTCCTTCATCTAATCCACTTCCTTTACATTAAGCGTATCACGAGTCCGGGCTCTGCAGTTCTTCCTTTCTCCACCAGAGGTCGCCATCTCCCGTCCTCCCGGACTCCATTCCCCTAACTCCACACACCTGTCGCATATCACACACACCTGTCACAAATTACACTCCCAGCTGTTCCCCATTGTCATGGACTATTTATACACCACACTCCCACTGCTCTGTCTGGGTGAATTAATTGTAATTAATTGTATTTGTTGTAGTTGCGGTTTAACTCTGGGGATACATGCACTGTGTTGCTGTCTTATGTATCCCATTCCTCAACCTGTTTTGCTTTGCCTTGTTGGCCTTTTTGTTCATTAAAATTGATCCTTACCTGCACTTGGACCCAGACTTCGTCTTTCCACGGCGCTGGTGTTCCGTGACAGAATTCAGTGTGCAGGATCCCCCGCTGATGTCGGTGCGAGCGGCGTGGTTTGCTTGTGGTCCTCCCGAGGCGACCGTGCCGGGACACGTTCCTCCCGAGGCGGCGGTGCCCGCTCTCGATCCTCTTGAGGTTGCGTTGCCCACTCACAAGGCTTCGAAGCGGCGGTGTCCGCTCACGATCCTCCCGAAGCGGCTGTGCTCGCTCATGATCCTCCTGAGGTGGCGTTACCCGCTCACACGGCTTCCGAAGAGGCGGTGCCCGCTCACGATCCTCCTGAGGTGGCAGTGCCCGTTCACAATCCTCCCGAAGCGGCGGTGCCTGCTCACGAACCTCCCGAGGCAGCGGAGCTCACTTTAGGCCTTCCCGAAGCGGCGGTGCCCGCTCATGAACCTCCCGAGGCAGCGGAGCGCACTTTAGGCCTTCCTGAAGTGGCGGTGCCCGCTCACGAACCTCCCGAGGCAGCGGAGCGCACTTTAGGCCTTCCCGAAGTGGCGGTGCCCGCTCACGAACCTCCCGAGGCAGCGGAGCTCACCTCAGGCCTTCCCAAAGCGGCAGAGCCCGCTGATGTTCCCTCCGAGGCAGCGGAGCTCACTTTAGGCCTTCCCGAAGCGGCGGTGCCCGCTCATGAACCTCCCGAGGCAGCGGAGCGCACTTTAGGCCTTCCCGAAGTGGCGGTGCCCGCTCACGAACCTCCCGAGGCAGCGGAGCTCACCTCAGGCCTTCCCGAAGTGGCGGAGCCCGCTGATGTTCCGTCCGAGGCAGCGGAGCTCACTTTAGGCCTTCCCGAAGCGGCGGAGCCCGCTGTTGTTCCCTCCGAGGCAACGAAGTTCACTTCAGGCCTTTTCAAAGCGGCGGAGTCCTCTGATGTTGTCTCCGAGGCAGCGGAGCTCGCTTCAGGGCTTCCCGAAGCGGCGGAGTCTGCTGATGTTGCCTCCGAGGCCACGGAGCTCGCTACAGGCCTTCCCGAATCGGTGGAGCCCGCTGATGTTCCCTCTGCAGCAGCGGAGCTCACTTCAGGCCTTTTCAAAGCAGCAGAGTCCGCTGATGTTGTCTCCGAGGCAGCGGAACTCGCTTCAGGGCTTCCCGAAGCGGCAGAGGCCGCTGATGTTTCCTCCGAGGCAGCGGAGCTCACTACAGGCCTTCCCGAAGCGGCAGAGCCCGCTGATGTTCCCTCCGAGACGGCGGAGCTTGCTTTAGGTTTTGCCGAAGCGGCGGTGCCCGCTCACGAGCCTCCCGAGGCGGTGGTTCCCGCTCACAGATCTCCCGAAGCGGCAGTGTCCACTCAAAGTTCCCTCGAGGCGGCGGTGTCTGTTGATGTGCCCCCCGAAGTGGTGGAGCCCGCCATTACCCGCTCCAAGGGGGCAGCTCCACACACCGCTGTGGTGGCCGCTGGTTCTGCTCTGGGTCTCCATCCCGCCGGCGCTGCCTCAGGCCCTAGGTCCCCCTCCAGCACACAGACCTGCCCCCCCCATCCCACCGTTTCCGCCCCCGCCCCCGCTCTGCCATCCCCCTGGATAGGCGCTTGGGAACGTCTGGAAGCCGTTCCTTAGAGGAGGGATCCTGTCACGAGTCCGGGCTCTGCAGTTCTTCCTTTCTCCACCAGAGGTCACCATCTCCCGTCCTCCCGGGCTCCATTCCCCTAACTCCACACACCTGTTGCATATCACACACACCTGTCACAAATTACACTCCCAGCTGTTCCCCATTGTCACGGACTATTTATACACCACACTCCCGCTACTCTGTCTGGGTGAATTAATTGTAATTAATTGTATTTGTTTTAGTTGCGGTTTAACTCTGGGGATACATGCACTGTGTTGCTGTCTTATGTATCCCATTCCTCAACCTGTTTTGTTTTGCCTTGTTGGCCTTTTTGTTCATTAAAATGGATCCTTACCTGCACTTGGACCCAGACTTCGTCTTTCCACGGCGCTCCCTAAGTGTTCTGTGACAAAGTGCTTTTAATAGATCCTTAACTTAAGAGTAACAAGCTCTTTTATACATAAACCCCCTGGAGGCTCAAGAGCGGATGTCAGGAGCAGACAAAGAGAAATTTGTTTTAAAAAGCATGTAAAGGTAGGATTACAGTTTTTAAATGGGATATAGGACATCATTTGTTAGTGAATTGGTTGCCTGAGCAACAGTCTGTGATGGGGAGGTGTGCGTTTAATTAAGGCAAAGCACGATGAATGCAAATTACAGCCCCATCAGACAGCTCAGATGGACAGCCCTCAGTGTTTGAGCGAGCGGGGGAGGGGATGGGACGGGTGCATAAGAGCGCAAACGGGGAGGGTGAGAGACACATAAAGAAAGAAGAGAGAGTAAAAGAGCAGTAGAGTAAGAGCAAGAGAGCGATACATACAACAAATGAAGTGATAGTGGGAGGATCAATGCTTCTAGCAGGTGTGCGACTGCCTTGAGAGGTTCACCGCTGCAAGACAAGAGAGGAGATCCTACGTCCATCCGCACGCAGTGAGTAATAGCACTGTATATGTGTACAAGAATATGAAGTGTGACAGTTGTAAGTGGTTTGGTGTGTCTGGCATACGGCGTGAGATTGGTGGCACGGCCAGAGCATCTGGCAGGTGTGCGGCGCATGAACGGTGACATGTAGAATATGCTTTTAGAGTTGAGCAGATTGGCAGAGTCTTCATTAACACATATAGACGGATGCTCGGAGAGACAGCAATGAGTGCGTTTGCGAGCATAAGCGACGTTCGTTCACGGGTCATCGTTTACAATTAACTTCTTAACGGGTGTCCTACCAACCTCTTTAGTCGTGCTCCGAGCTCCAGCGCTCAGGAATTGACTTTGTACTTTTCTCCAGCACCACATTTGAGACTGTAGTTCATATTTCATTAGTTTCTCCTCCTTGTTTGTGCATTTCATCCTGCATCTGCTGTGGGTACTCAAACTCTCTGAAGCAGTGGGAGGCTAATGAAACATTGCTGTGTGGCAGAACCCCAGGAGTGAATGGTTTACGTAATTTCACATGAAACTACACTCCTCGCAGACTTTAAATATCTGATTTACTCTCAATCTAACTTCGCTCAAGAGGAAACAGGGGAGAGGCTGGGGTTTCATACAAGTCTTTAGAGGGGTTTCCATAGAGTCTTTAGCAGCCGAGAGGAAAATTATTTCACGTCTTCATCAAATCAAATCAATTCAGATGTTTAATAATTCAGTTGTTTAATAAGATAGAAATTAGAGATTGGGAGATGTGTATTATGAATTCTTCTGCCTGGAGTTATTTTCATTAATGTCAACTTAACTTAATGATGCTCTTGTGTAATAGTGATACACCACTATTAAAATTTGTGGTCATACCATTAAACATAATTATATGAAATTATGATTAAAATAATTATTAAAAAGGAATGCCATTTTCATGGTCTGTATTTAAATGTGATACTGTTTTGTCTAAATAGAACAACCAAAAAAGACTAAAAACTCAATTTTAATAAAAAAAATGAATAAGTAAATTTATGCATCAACTATTTGATTTACAGTATGGAAAAATAGATATTCATTTTGAGATTTGCAAAAGATATTTGTATATATATATATATATATATATATATATATATATATATATATATATAAATCATGGATACTGATCAACTAAAACACTTCTACTGTTGGCCAAAAAACAATATAATACCAATAAATATTGTGCATCCTTATTTTGTAAACATTGTGACTAATGTGTTTTTGACAGAAAGGTTTATATGTTTTACTGAAAAAATCTAGCATTACATTTATTCATTTAGCTGACGCTTTTATCCAAAGCGACTTACAATTGCTATATATGTCAGAGGTCGCACACCTCTGGAGCAACTAGGGGGTTAAGTGTCTTGCTCAGGGACACATTGGTGTCTCACAGTGGATTCGAACCCGGGTCTCTCACACCAAAGTCATGTGTCTTATCCACTGCGCCATCACCACCCACTCTGCATTATTTTAAAGAAGTTAAAAATTCATAATTGAATCTTTGGCACTAATACAAAAGAAACCGTTTCTCCATGATGAATGTTTATCAAGGCTTTTGAATGTGTTTGAGCATTAATAACGATTTATATAATGTTATGCATAATTTCATGGCTATACTCCAGTAGTGTAGTTTCACAGTAGTGTAGAGACTTCAGTGAGGATTTTGTCTGTTTGGTGCATGGAAATGGTTTCTGGGCTGCTCAGCTGTAGGGAGTGAAATAATGATCCCGGCTGTGAATACAGAGCATTCAGCAGTCCGGTGGGAATTTCTTGCCTGTGTGGGAATAGAATTAGTACATAGGAATTCTAATCACTCTGTACTGTAATAAAGCAACCAGAACTATGTGTCAGTTTAACGGTATAGTAAGTTACCACTACATTACAGTAATTCACCACCACATGCTGAGCCTATAATATTCAATTTTTATAGCTAAAGTGGGATATGCACTTCTAAGATCCTTTCATTGAAGTTAATTTAAAGGATGCTGAGTTAATGGAGGATGGTTTAATTAAGGATATCAGCACAGTAGAGCTTTCTGAGGATGTTCGTAGTTTATTGAGCTTTTCTGTTATCATTTGTTTTGGAGCTGAGCTGCGGTTCATTTAAGGTCTGTGTTCCAGCACTGCTGATCACTCCCGCATTACATCACATCCATTATCCACAGGAGAAATCTACGCCATAAGACATCTCTGGATCAGTTAAAGGCAAAATTTCACATGAACACCCATATGTGGGTTATAGGGCAATCTGGAGGTTAATTTAAAACAAGCCTCAAATTATGGTTTGCGGTAATGCATTAATGTGAATGCTAAAAGCCAAATGGCCATGTCTTAAAAATCTCATTTACCTTTAAAATATCTGTCTGGTTTTGATGGATAGAATATGCAAGCAATGGGGTGGCTGTTGTAAAGCTCAGACTCCGGGTTTATTTCCCACAACAACCCGTAATAGGCATCAATGAAACTGACATGAGAACTATTGAGAAGTACAAACTGGAAAGTTTTCTTTTGTTTGATTCATCACAGGTCTCCTTTTGACCTTCTCTTACAAACTGGAGAGATTTCAGCGGTAAACATTTGTAATAGTTCTCAACTTTAATAACCCCACTTTGATGTCAGAAAGAAGGATTTTCCCAGATATGGATCTTCAGACAAGTTTTTGCCAAAAGCAATACAAGCACCTAACAGGTCCTGAAGGGCAAATTCAGTCAAGATTTACAACACCTTTTTACCAGATGCTAAATGCACTGAAACACTGCTGCACTGTGTTAAAATAGAAAAAAAAAGTGTATTGAAATGCCAGAAACAATATTTGCTCTGCACATTTAATTGTAATTTTTTTATTTAATTTTTAATTGCAATTTTTTTTTTATAACACATTTTATTGACCACAAAGACTGTGAATTGCACTGTGCAAATTGAATTCAGCGCTAATTTTATGCGCACATTTGCTATTACCTGATTTGCATAAAATCCCTTAGTGGTGCTGTACTAGGTATTCTTATTCAAATCCCCCTTTAATCTTTAAAGTAATTTTTTGGTGCAAGTGCAGCATCTGTTTTGTTAGTGTGTTCGCTTACAGTTCCTTTAAATGGACTCATTATTTTATATCCATATCCATTTTCTAAATTACCATGGAGGATTTGTGTCGCAGCAATCACAGTTATCTTGTTGGAGTTTCTGTCAGGATACATTTTTACGAAAACATTATGAAAGAATAAATTGTCCAGTTGTCTTATTATGGAGCATCCAGGGTCATTCTTTAGCTCACTTACATCGCCCTGAACCGTATTTAGCCTGCAATGTAATACAATCTGTTTCCCCTCAACTAAAGTATAATGGGAAATCTAATCATGGCCTCATGTCAAAACAATAGGAATCTGAAAAAAATTAGATTATGCCAGCCCCCGCATATTGCACATCAACTCTTCAACTCCATGGAGCTTTGCACAGACGGAGAAACCTGCTAATCTAAATGCAAAGCCTGCTCAGAGGTGCTGCCGTACGGCCATGTGGGGGGTGATACAATTGTCATTACTCAGGCTATCACAATGCTAAAGCTTCCCCTGCTGTGACCCCATGGCCTTTGACCATTTAGAGCAGTGGTTGTCAAATGCTTTTGGACATCAAGGACACATTATACATCAAGTAGTAACAAAATGTCCTTAAACTAAAAAAAAAAATTATTATATATTATATTATATTGTTCATTTGTGCTAAATGATCATAGAATTTGACTGGACACAGTCCAAAATAACAAAATATAGGCATATAAAGAATTTTCTTCCCTATGTTTTGTTATGTTATGTTATATTATATTTGGCTATATAGGAAGCATTTTCCTGCCTTTAAAAAGTTAATAAGCCTGTTTTTGTTTAGTTTTTAGGCCTGAATAAGTCATTTTAATTTAATATGATTTAATTATACAGAATGTTACCAAGGTAAAAATGAAGGGAATTAATCATTGACTGACAGGCCACAAAGAATTAGCATTTTGCGCTGTTTTCCCTACTGTGACCCTTTTTAGAAAAATGACGGGTGCGAATTTGTGTATGTGCACATGTACTGCTAGACTGAAGTGTTTCTCTCATTTCAGGAAACAGGATGGAGGAGAGCCCTGTATCTCTAACACACTAGATCCTTCACTGTTCCAACCGTCACTGCCTCACACCGGCCCTGCGTTCCTCAAGGTACAGTATCACAAAACTCCTGCGTGCCTGCATGCTGAGCATCCTCTCATCCTGCCAATGCTTGACTTCTGCTTGCTGAGTCTGTCTCACCTCTTCTGACCCATCTGCTCCATTACTGTGAGCCTGTATAGAACTATCACTGATTTGCATGGGGCCATTGTTTGGAGGCATGATGATTATGGACTTTTCTGTTTGATATTAATACACATGATTGACATGCCATGCAGTTAAATGAGAGTGATGTAATTAAATGCCAGATGCTATTAATTAACAAATGTCAGGCCGGTTTCTCAGTCACACACCTTATTCCATGAGACAAACTAATGGCTGTCAAAATAGCATTGATTAGGAAAGGTTATTTATCTACTGACAGTGGCTTATAGCTCCTTACACTCTTAGAAGAAAAGGTTCTATATAGAACCTTAAAAGGTTCTATCAGGCGCTACATATTTGGAACCCCTAAAAGGTTCTATATAGAACCCTTTTTAAGGGTTCAATCAAAAGAACCCTTTAGGGTTCTTTGTAACCAGGAAAAAGGTTCTATATAGAACCCTTTAAGGGTTCCCATAATGGGATCATTCTTTGGATTTAATTTTTGTTTTAATAAAATTTTAAGGCTTAAACAGCTCACATAACTAATTTATCACTAGAAAAACTGAAATATCCATAAGCATAACACATCAAGGTTTTGTGTGATCATTTAAGACATTTTTATTAGCATTTACTGTGACAAGCAATATATAGCACAGAAATTCATAGTGCAACAGTTACAGAGATTAACATGAATCCATGTTTCTTTATTTCATTTTTACCTGTCTAAAATAGCACTCTTCATTTTATAAATATTGTTTTTTCAACCCCTTCCACCTTACTCGCCCATCCAACATGTCAGTCACAAATATATGTTGATTGCTAAGAAACCACAAAAAACAAAAACAAAAATAACAACAACTGAATGGAATGTTAACTTGCACAAATAAACTTAAAGTTAACCTGCAAAAAATTATTATATATTTTTTTTTAAATACATAAAGTTAGAATGTGAAAAGTTTCAAATAGTACTGGTATATTAATGACACTCTTATTTTGCATCTCACCACCAGGTCATTACCCTTTACCTTAAATAAATGTCAAGTATGACTCCTATAAACCTATAAACCAAGTAGTTTGCCTTTTTTTTTTTCGTATGCTGCAACTTTCCCCAATTCTGTAACCCGTGAAAGATGGTGAACCACATGTTTCTGAAAATGGAGCTAAAAGACTAACTATAGTATTGTTTTTAAATTTATAAGCATTAAATATTAATTTTACATTCAGATAAGCATTTAAACAATAAAAACAAAGGACCCATGACAATTTCAGCACTGGGAAGGGCTAAATAGTGCTGATTGAAATGAACTGAGTGATGGCTTTTGGATGCTCCATACTGAACAAAAAGTAGACAGCAAACAGATACTTCTGGCATCTCTGTTATTGGTCAGGATGCATCCATTTTGATGCTAACTCTCCTTGCGATGAATAGGCTTGACATCCTAAGATGGGGATACAAGTCAGAGAAACATTTATTAGACCAATGGGAGTATAATATAACAGGAACAAGAAAAGAATCTCTCACAATTAAATCAAATCTTAAAACTTACTTGAATTAGTTAGGAGTGTGGTGTTTTCATCTGTATGTTGATGAACAAACAAGTAATGCTGCGCTCCAGAGTCCAGACCTGCAGTGACAGTGCAAAATATGTATTTATCTATCTATCAATCATAAGAACCTACATGATAAAAGGTGGAAAATAGAAGAAAAAAAAAGATATCAGTAACTTCACATTAGCTGATTGATGAGTTTCAGTTGGTACTGTGAGGAAAAACAAAAAATGTACCTTTTGTGTTGTTTTGCAGCAGGTTGGTCATGTTTCCGCTGACTTCCACTTTTCAACACTGATAAACTGGTGGTAAAATCTTTAAAAGTGCTCTCTGAGTTAGATGAACATCTAAAACAACCAAATACAGCGTGTTTAGAATAATATACAATTACTTCAGCAAAACAAATAATTATATTTTACTATAACTGCAAACACCAAATACTCACAGTTATCCACAGAAGAAAATGGAAGCATCTCCATCAGCTGCTTCTCTGTTTGTTCTTCTTGGTGTTAATTCATGTTTATAGGCAGTCTGACGGTGATTTGACCGAAACTTTGTTTCATCTTTTCCTATAACGTTATGTATAGGTCCAATACAATCTACAGGGCAAAAATAATTTAATAAAAATTACGTTAAACTATATCATGAACTCTCGCCAGCATTATTAATCAATTCACAACAGTTTTTATCAAGATACTTTAGGGATTCATGTTAAAAATGACAAACCTCCCAGCTGAGAATTGTGCAGGCCTGGACAACGCGATAAACCACCTTTCTTCTTTTAGCTTCTTGGAATAAACGTGTAATGTTAGGCTAACTAAAAATGACAAGGGTTTAAGCAAAAGTAATAAGCTCAAATTAATTCATTTTCTCACTTACCAATGTAACCGTCGTTCGCCTGAGCTCAGAGCGCAGTCAGCGCACCGTGAACCGTTGAAGTTTAAGCAGCGGCGCCCGCGCGCTTTTAAGTGGTCACCCTAGCGAGAGGCCCGCACTGAAATGCGCAGCTGTGCAGACGGGACAAAACTGATCAGCGCATAGATACACGTTCAAGCTGTTTGCCGTTTATGTCAAAGATCATTTTATGCATCTGTTTGGAGGGATGAGTTATAAGGAAAGCCTTTTAGAATCTAAATGAAACACTGAAACTCATATGAGCATGTTGCTTGTCAATAAAAGAGCTGCACGGCATCTTACATGACATGATAACTAGAACTTGCAATCAAGTTAGTATGCTGATTAAATAGAAGACTAGCGTGTACCTATTAATAAATAGATCAAACTGTTGCTATGCACTGTTAGCACACATGTATTTCTACCTGATCAGTTTGTTGGTATAGTAATAGGTTGATTCAGTGCAGATGTACATTTTAAGTTTATTTTCTTTGGAATAAAGCACAAATATAATGTAGTATAATAATTTTAAATAGCCTAATGTGTAAATATACATAAAGCATAGTTTAACCGAAAGAACCCTTTTGTGCCAAAAATGGTTCTTTCTCCTTATACAGAACCTTTTTGGCATAAAGGTTTCTTTGGAGTTGAGCATAGAACCCTAGGGTTCTATATAGAACCCCAAAGAACCATTTTTCTAAGAGTGTACCCTTAAAGGAGCAGTTCAAACAAATACTTTTTTTTACTCCTCCTTTTGTTGTTTCAAAGCTGAATGTCATTGAACACAAAGGAGAGATTTTAAATAATATACTCTTTCATGCAGTTACAATGATTGGGGGGCTTTCGATCTTCAAAAAAAAAAGTAAAACACTCTAAAAGTATTATAAAGTGGTCCATATAGCAGTAGTCCAAGTTGTCAACTTTGTGTGAGGAACAAGCAACTGGATCATTGAGTCAGTGAGTGTAAATCATTTGGACTTGTTTTGTGAACTGGATCAACTGATTCAAAAGATTTTTTATTTTTTATTTTTAATCATAATCATTACACTTAGGGCTGTATACCTTGGAGAACCTGGCGATACGATACATACCTCGATACACAGGTCACGATTCGATACGTACCTCGATACAGAGCTGTCTCGATACGATTTGATACAATGTGACACGATTCGATACGATTCAATAAAAATACATGGGCCAGAGCCAATTAGTTAATGCTGAACACATTTACTCAACAAACAGAACTCTGCATTTTTCTTCAATTTATTGAAGACAAAAGTGCATTATAACAAAGTGCATTTTGCTTAAATATTTGCAACTTTAAGTGCTCTGATTAATTGTACACAAATTGTATTAATCTGGAAATTACCACAAGTCAACATTTAACTTTCCAAGGGTACAGTCTGAGCTCACACAAGCACAAAATCTTCTTCTTATTATTCTTAACTTCTTATTAAATCTTCTTATAATTCTTTTTTGTGACACCATGTACTGCCATAACATATTTCACTATGAAATCACTTAAATGCTACATCTTGCTTTAACATTTTCCATGAGTTTTTTGAAACTCGCGGGCGCCGCTGCGCCCCCTAATGGCTGGGCGGAGTATCGATACTAAGGGCTAGAATATCGATACTGTATCTTTTTTTATTATATCGGTATGTATCTAAGAATCGATATTTTGAGCACACCCCTAATTACACTAACACATTTTTTATAAAAAAACAAAAAGTTCATAAAGGTTTGGAACGACATAAGGACAAGTAAATAATTACATTATTTTCATTTTAGAGTGAATCCCTTTTATATCCAAACTTTAATTTTAATATCCAAATGCCTTTTCTGCGGTACATCACACCAAACTCCTTTCATTACACAGACAGAGCTTGTAATCAGCTTCTAAAATGCACCTTCAAGTGTTGAAGCTTCAGTGCTTGTGCTGATGAATTATGTAGCCCAACTCATGCATGAATTTTAACTGCATGGTTCAACTTTGGCTGATGGAAAGCTAAAATGTCTTTTTCGTTTTTTTCTTTTTATACTGAGCTGCACAAATCAAATTTATTGCATTTTAATATTTGCTGATCCACAGATCATCTAACACTCTCCACAGTCCTAAGAGAGTGAATACAAGGGCCCTTAAACCCCGCTTTTAGTCGAATGTTATTAGTTTCATTGTTGAGCTGTATTTTGTTTGGAATTGTTTGGCGATCTTGGCGATTGTGTCTAACAAAGTTAGATTTGAGGGTCAGGTTCTCAAAGCGCAGGGGTAAAGAATAAGATCATTTGTGTATTGTGTGCAGTGTGTGTAAGTAGTTTGAGTGATCTCTGTGTGTGTAGGAGATTTTAGTGCTTTTAAACTCGGTGCGCTGAGCCTGCGATTAAGAGGATAAAGTTTGGGTGATGTCAGAGAGCTTTAATGGCATCCACAATTCTGCAGCGTTGCTTATCTACAGCATAATGGAGGGTAATCTCACATGTATGAAATGGGAGAAAGAAAATTAATGGAAAAAGAAAAGAGAAGATGTCTTTGGAGGTCATGGCATTCATTTTGAGTCTATCCTGTGGTAAAAGGAAAGGTTTGTGAAAAGGAAGCATCCTTCAATGTATTCCCATAAGCAATTCTATAGCTTTTTTCTCATTTATGTCATTTAAGTCATTTAGACTTTTGTATCATCTGCAAATTCAAACAAAGCAATCTGTGAAGTCTGAGGGAGTCTTTTCTCAGTAGATTTTCGCAGAAATCAATTTTCTCAATTGCTCTCCATTTAATTTCATTGCTGTTTAAGAGAAGATTTGAAATTCTAAAGAGATCTCATTTGTCCTTATTCTGTTGGTTATGTGTTTCATTTGTCATTGTCACTCTATGGGTTTCGTATGTCATTCGTTGTCACTTGTTTGTACTTATTTTGTTCACTTTTCACAATTCGTTAATAAAAAGTAACCCTAAAAAAGTGACTCTACACATAAATAATATGATGATAATTTTATACTTAGCTAAACATGCTAAACAGATATCAACCAACAGACCTGTTTGTTCAACTTTATAGTTGCATTGCCAGAGCAGTTCTCTGCTGGATTGTGCTTTGAGCAGTTTGATGTCATTTACATTAGAGACTGCCAAGTCAGAGAGGATTTTAGTTTTACGCGCTGTCTAATTCTGCGTGAGATGCAAGTCTTTTTTACCCTCTGACATACATGCTGCAGGCCTGAGACGCCCTTCTGTGAACTGCTGTTGTTACAAGGCTAATGAGAATGTCTCACCATTCTTTTTTCATTGTTTTGAAAGCACAAAAAAAATTATCCAAAGTTAGCAACAATGGCCTGCAGTGTTAGCATTTGTTAGATCAACTGTAAACGAGGAGCATATGGGACTGCTTGCCTCCACGTGACACTCCTCTAGAGAGAATGGGCACTAGCAACTTATAACTGAGAAGATGAGCAGCATCTGTGAAGGTCTAAATTAAATAATATAAAAAAATGCATTGTCACAAACTCATGATATGTAAGAGCTCCAGTGCTTGTGAGGTTCTGGCCTGTGTCACAATTCCCTCGCTCTCTCCCCAATAATTTCCTGTTGCTGTCCTCTATCTGATCTCATAAAAATGCTGAAAAGCCCCAAAATATATATACTGTATAAAACATGATCCTATTCATACAGACCTGTGACACCAGTGAAGCATTGTTTTTGCTCTGGGCCTCGTGACCATGTGAAGAGAGATGTACTGCCTTTTGCTAGTCTAATAGCAGCATCTTCTAAAGTTAGATTTGATTTAATTTGTGCTGAGCTGAGGATGATCATGGATAGGATGGAGAGAGTGACTAGAGAATCACATGAAGGGGATCATTAATTAAGGATTGGCCTGATTTCACAGTGGAGATAATGCCTCTGACTATCTATGTGTATCAGTCCAGTAAGCCCATCAGTAGTTATTTCTTTCTCTGAGCTTCATGTGACGAGTCGGCTGCCTCCCCCCTTATTATCATCACCATCCCGTCCCGTATTCGCCGCCCTTCACCAGGCTCCCGACGGGAGTGGGTGTGTGAGAGAGGAGGGGCGCTGAAAAAGCCAGGGCTGGCGCGTATGATGAGGCGCACCTGATGTGAGTAGAGCCTCATTACCGCCGCTGTTTAAATGCCGAGCGCGCCTCTCCTCGGGAGACCGGTCTCTTCCCTGTGCATGCACGCTGGTGTCCTCGTGGGTCCAGGAAGGGAGCATTGAGAGCGGATGGACCACCGCACACGTGAGACGGCTGACGGGCCAGGATGCCGGGCCGTCGAATCCCCCGGAAGTGCCACGGACAGAGGATGGACGAAGCCGCTGAGAAGAAGCCGCCGCCACTCGTGCCCCAGCCCCGAGAGGGGAGCGCATGCGGCCACTGGACTCCGCCCCTTACCTGGACCCTTCCTTTCTGAACACTGCCCCCCCCCCCCCGTTTATTTTGGAAACTTTTACCCCCTTTGGACACTTTATTTGATTATTTTGTTTAATAAAAACCTCTCCGAGGCCTGACGCCACGCCCGCTGTGTCTGTCGTTTGCTCCTCCCGTCACATTCATTAAAAAACAGGCGATTTTTCTCCACCTTTGTCTAACAAAGTTTTTATGATGTCCATTTTGATTACACACTACACTTTAGCCACATTTAAAAATGCCTAAATGTCATTACTTGCAGGCTAACTTCACTTTTCTGAGCCATTTTTGTCAGTGTGTTTTTTTACTAAATGGTCCCAAGATGATTGTTAGTGGATGTATGAAGTCATTTCCCTTCAAATTAACAGTGTTTTATAACTAGAAGGTTTCCAGTTACTTTTCATCTTCATCTTCAATAGTCAACTTCCTATTATTTTATCTTTTGAAATGTAACTTACAACCTGTTTTGCCTGAAGATTGTTTGCGCTCATTTTCTGAGACTAAATGCCATTGTTTTGATATTTTGTTATTCAGTACTTGCAGTGATATTTGCTTATACATACATGTGTATGAAGTATCCAAATTGGGACACTTTTGTCTGATTATTTGCCGTTATATTAAGTAAAAAAAAAAAGTGGTATTTTTTTTGTTGTTGTTTGGCTAAGGCTGACACAGAGATAACCATACACATTCTTAATTATTTCATTTAAAATTTATTCACAATGTCTTTTTTAAACCTGTTAAATAGATTTGCTCATTTCTGCTGAGCCCTGGAGACATTTCCATTTCCAAATCCACTCGCTGGCTTAAAGCTTTATTAGAATAGACTGCCAGTTCATGGCAGGTTGGCATGAATCATAGATAACTATGAAAAAGAGTTCCTCAGAACATTTTGGAAAAAATCTACTATTCACATTTCTCTAAGCATAGTCACTGCAGTCCAGCCCAAATCTAACAACAGACCTGTTTAAGCTGACATAAGAAGTCTGTCTTGCACCACAAATCTGTCTATCACCCACACATTTCTGACAATATTGATCGCACGCGTACATAACAGCGTATTTAATTAAGATTTTGTCCAAAGACTCAGGAGTCAAACTAAAGAATGCCCTCTGCATGCTGATCACCTAGGTGTTACTTCACTTTAGCTAAAGTTTCACCTGACCTCAACTGTATATGAAATATTCTGACATTTTTGTTATGTTCAAGTCTAATAAGCTGCCATCATAAGCAACATTGTAAGACATCATAGGTGCACTCCGAACTCAAATTGTGTTTCCAAATGTGTGTTGTCTTATAAGATGCTCATTTTGGCCATCCGAAGGCAACGTGTACTGTATGCTTCACAAAGAACACAATCTCAAAATGCACTGCTACAAGTTCAATGAAAATTCAAAATGTGGATTAGGAAAGTGAACTGTATAAATGGCTAATACATATCTAACAAATATCTTAAAAATAAATGATATTTTATTCAATACCAAAAAGTAATTACAAACACAGTTTATTCACCAAAACTCACAGTATGAAAAATAGTAAATAACAAAATAGTAAACATTGCAAAAAGCGAACAAATGTGACTTTACAAAACCATTCTACAAAAAATTTAATAGATATGAGAACATATGATAAATAAAACTATTTAATAAATATTTTAACAATTTTTTAAAATTGTTAAATTGTTTAAATTCTGTGAATGTACTGTATAATAATAATAATAATTTTGACTTTTTAACAATTAAAATGTTATTTTATGTTTGTGCTTTTGGAAACATATTTTTACATTCCTTTAATTAGGCTAATTATTTTACATTTCATGCTCATTTTTAGCACAGGGTATGTATTCTGCAAATATAATTGTTGAAAGTAAATGTAATTGTTGAAAGTGTAATTCTTTAGATGATTAACACATTTTTTTTTCATTAAATTAATTATGTAATTAATTATTAAATTATTAATTAAATTGTGTGTAGTTTTACCCACATAGTGTGGTTAAGGTGTGTGTGTGGCGAAGTTCATGAACATTTAAAATTATGTGCAAAACAATCCCAGACCCTGTTCTGGCCCTCATTGTTAAAAATTTTGCAGTATATTTCCAGTAAGTTACTGGCAGTTACTGTATTTTGTTTTACAGCAATGTACTGTAATGCAACTTTACAGTATGAAGAACAATGAAGAACAGTACTTTGTAATTTTTTTTCTGTAATTTGCTATTATTATTGTGTATTGTGTAGTTGAAATAGTACATACGCATAGTTTGTAAAATTGTGATACTACTATAATTCAGAATAACATTACAAATCCAAAGACAATCCAAACATATTTACAAAAGTATTTTTATTAAAATATTTCAAAACATTTTAGTATGGTGCATCAACAATTTACAGCCATGAAAGCATTTTAAGTGTGCAAGAATATAAATGAAACAAACACACGCATCTTGAGGGCTGGATTGGGAATCAATGTCCTAAGAGGGAATTTGATTTATCTTAAAACTATCTAAAAATTAAACTTCAAATCTTAAAATTAGCAAAAACAACAAGTTTCTCATAACCATCGCCCCTAAATGCAGGGCATGTGGGTGGTGGCAAACAGGCCACTGACCCACTCTGTGAAGTCCTCCATTTAAACATCATATTGGACTGAATGAAGCTTCTGACATGCAGGGTTGATGGCCATCACTAAATTACAATCAGGCGACAGCAAGGTTACAGCAACACTAAAATATACTGTAAAATATTCTCGCCAAGTCAAAATTACCCAAATGCAATATAAATTACAGTATTTTACTGTAATGTATAAATGTGGTATTGTACTGTAGATTTTTACAGTACTGTGCTGCTGAATCTCCAGTTCAGAATTGTTTCTAACAATTATATTCTACATGCAAACAGTATTGCATTATCAATTGTTGATAATTGATTATAACAGTGCTCTTCTCACACTTAGGACATCAATTCATTTCTGAATCATAACTCGCCAAATTGTCGATGGTGTTAAACATTTAATTTTCATCCACATTTGGCAGGTTTTCGGATGTTCATTTCAAATCCTGATTGCGATGTTGCACTAGGTTTTGGAACAAAGTTGATGAGTAAGTAAGACTCTGCTCAGGCTTGTCTGACTGAAAGAGAGCAGATCCAGACTCAGATCAGCTCCGTTTTATCCTGAACTTCTGCCAGTGAGAGAAAGAAAAAGTGCGAGACGTAGAGAAAGTTAATTCTGTAGGAATGCAACATCTCCTCCACAATTCACTCTGTTCCCCGAGAGAGGAAAGACTCCAGAGCACCTGGAGTTAAGGGAGTTTAATGCTTAAATACAAAATTAGACTTCAGGTTACAGACATGCATGCACCTCCCAGAGTACACACAGCAGTCGAGTGCTGCCCTGCTGGAGTTTCTCACTTTATTAACATGGAACCTACTGCAGCACTCAGGCCTGGATTTTTCCTCTCACTTCTGAGAACAGAGGACTTTGTACAGTTGCAGCCTTCAGACAATATTTGGCTTTTTGACTTTTGAAGTTTTGGTTTTCCTTTTTGAAAAATGGCTAAAAGTCTGTATGCACAGCTCAGCCCGCAGGAAGTGACAGTTGCTCACTGGAAAAGACCTGATGCAGTAAGTATGTCAAATCTGCAGTCTTAACAGAAATACTGGATAAATGCTGGGAGGTAAATATCTGATTTTGTAGCAGTGTTTGAGTTGAGTACACACATCAGTAAAAATAGATGTTTAATAGTTATTATGAATTTATATATAAAAAGCAAATCTAATTATAATCAAAGATTATCACGAGTTTGAAGAGAGCAGGATATATTTGATTTGTGCAAGTTCTGGCATCTCAGAATATATTTCATGCTTACCTGATACATTGTCATGTTCTTACAGCGAAATATCAAAGGCTTTCCTTTTCCTTGCACAGCAATTTTTTAATGCAAGCAAGAAAAGAGAATATGGATTTTCTCCCATCACTGACAGAGCTGCTATCAGGATAGACTGACATGCACTATCATTTTGTTGCAGATTCATCTTTTCAAGCTAATCACAGTCCGTCATGTTCAATTACCTTTAGTTTTATCTAAAGATCAAATGGATTTTGCCTTTAAAATGGTTCTTACATCCATACATCCGCTATTTGAGAGGCGAACAAAGGAAGCTCATACAATTAAAAAGATTATAGTTTTTTGCAGTACAGGTTACTGTAATATATTTCTGTACTTTATCTTTTCATTATATTTACAGCATTTCTGTAATTCAATAGGTGTTCATCTGTGCATGTTTGTTTAGGGAAGATACTGGTTACTTTGAACCATAAAGTGCATATGGTTTGGAGTTTAGTAGTATTATTAAATTACTTTATGATCTGTTGTTTTGGTAATTCATTTGGCTAAAGAGGCTTTTTGTGTTACAGGACTATCAGTCTGACTCGTCTGACCTCATGTCAATGTTGATTCAGTTTCCCAGAATTTTGTTTTCCAGGCAGCAGTGTAAGTTATGTTTGCCGATGGTGGAGGACTCGCACAATGTGTTTAAACAATGTGCTACAGTACACAAAGTATTTGTAGGAGACTGTGAGAAATTCATCCAGTCTTCATTCTCCACACATCGAAGATAATTGTTTCCACTCTTGTTCACGTTGTCTTTGGGTCCATCCCAAAGGCTGGACAGAACTCTACTGTCGGTGTCTTGGAATTTGTCCTAGAATAAGCTCACTAGAGTAAACTGGAATCACATCATCAGTCAGTAGATAAAAATATGGTAATGTGTATGGGAATAAATCAAGTAATAATCAGAAGAATTAAGAAACAAAACAAATGTATTTAAGATGTAAAAGATAAATATTACATTTGATCCTCAGATTAAAACAAAATGCCTCGTGTTGTGAACACTGTCATATTGCTAATTGGCATATACATGGGAAATGATTGCAAAGTACTTCAGCAGCCAATTATAACAATTATATCCAATTATAACTTTAGCCAGTTGTAACCAACTTCATAGCTACAAGACAGTCAGCTACAAGCATTTTATTCAAATACGAGGGCCGTTGATTAAGTTATCTCTGTACTTTTTCTGCATCATCTAAAAATGACATGCTGCCATCGGGCGAAAGAGGAAATGCCAATTCCACCGTATCCGCATGTTGGGCCAAAACTAACTTTGCCACCAGCAAATATTGAGTGTACTTGGCATTACTAACTCATAGCTGGATCCAAAAACACTGTCATGGCCCTGAAGTTGTGCTGATGTTAAAATCAATTTTATGTGGGAAAACTGGTAACTAATAAATACCTAGGAAGTCGTGGCCCAATTGTTTAAAGATTCGGACTCGTAATCCAAAGGTTGCGGGTTCGAGTCTCGGGCCGGCAGGGCGGGGGGAGTGAATGTCCAGCGCTCTCTCCACCCTCAATACCACGACTGAGGTGCCCTTGAGCAAGGCACTGAACCCCCAACTGCTCCCCGGGCGCCGCAGCATAAATGGCTGCCCACTGCTCCGGGTGTGTGTTCACGTTGTGTGTGTGTTCACTGCTGTGTGTGTGCATGTTGGGTGGGTTAAATTGGATGGTTGGATGGGTCACCATACTTGGCAGTATGTAACTTCACTTTACATGTTACAATATTTATTAATCTTTGTTAATGTTAGTTAATAAAAATACAGCTGTTCAGTGTTAGTTCATGTTTGTTCAGGTCCATAAAATAATATTAACAGATACTGCGTTTAATTTTAATAATGTATTAGTATAACTGTTGAAATTTACACTCCAAAGGTGGCATAGAAGCACTTTTGAAGTGGCATTTATGTGTCTTTACAGACTGTTTAATCCTGCTTAGAAGAGGCATAAATGCATTTATACAGCAATCACAACTGTATATTTTGATACTAAGGTCAGAGCTGGGATAATTGAGTCTGACTTTTATACAACATTGCGACTTTACACTGAATTTTAAGCAGGCACAGAGCAGCCTTAACTTGACACCATAAGATTAATAAATACTTTAGAAATATCATTCATTGTTAGTTCATGTTGATGTAGTTAACTAGTTGAGGTGTCTTTACGTAGCTAAGTTAAGGCTGGTCTATGCCTGCTTAAAATTCAGTGTGAAGATCCAATGCTGGATAAAAGCCAAGGTAAATTATGCCTGCTTTGCCTCACCTCAGCACTTGGTATGAAAGTATACAGTTGTAATTGCTGTGTAAATGCATTTATCCCTCCTCTGAGCCACATTAAACAATCTGTGGATTCACTTTGTCATCTTTGCATTATAAATTTGACAATTAATGGAACATTATTGTAAAGTGTTACCGGAGTTAAGGCTGCTCTATGCCTGCTTAAAGGCTGCATAAAAGCAAGTCAAAATTTAGCTTTGACCCATCTCAGGCCCTAGTATTAAGGTGCAATTGCTGTGTAAATGCATTTGTGCCACTCCTGAGCAGCGTTAAAGAAGCAGTCTGTGAATGTGGTCTGAATGCTTTAAATGTCTGATTCTTGATTAAGTCTGAGTGATAAATAGGATATTTTCAGTAGGCAGCTGCAGTCAGATGTATCCTGCACTGCAGCCGTGTTGTTGGCCACACCCTCTCATATCATGGGAATGTAATCAGGGGTCAATTCTAAACTCATCTCATCTCATTCCATCTCATCTCCTCTCCTTTCTTCCAGACTACTGATTTATTTGAAATGATTGAGAAAATGCAGGTAATGTGTTTCTTTTGCTTTTCTCTTTTTTCCTTCCCTCTGCCTTTCATCGTTGAAGTAGATATTTTCCATTAACCCTTGAATCAGCTGTCCTAACTGGCTACATAGTTGCATTTGCACATGTTTTGTTGTAGTTGAAAGTCATCATTGTAAATAATGAGGACATTTATTCATTAGAAACCACAAGAATGACCCCAAGGTCAGTTACTTACCCAACCACTTGCACATTTTTTAGCAGTTATTGCAGATTAAACCTAATTTTTATAGTCTTGCAATCTAATTTGTAATTTAGATTTATTTATTTATTTTAAATAAAATGTTAAAAGTGTTGAATTAAAAATATGACGTAAAATCTGTCGTTATTACATTTATTACAATTATGTTATTACAGTTATGCCAAAAAATTTACATATTTATTCTTGTGCCCTGATTATCATAGTTATTGTCTATTGTCTATATGCTATTGTTAAATCTGTAATGAGTACATGATTGAACTATAAAGAGAACAAATTCTCTGTTGTCTCTGGTGCTGAAATACAAGACGTTCCTGTTGTTGGGTAAACAGAGACATATTGATCTTAGTCATTTGATATTACTGCTGTTATCTCTAACTTAGAATGGAAAGATCTCTATACAGAAACTATAATAAGTGCACTAAATGCACCATAAAGCTTCGGAGAACAGCATGACATTGAAATTGGATCTGATTTATTGTTGGGTTGCAGCTGGAGGACATTATACAGTAAATGAGAAGCTTAGCTAGATGTACAGGATGTTTTAAATAACAAACGTGTTGATATGCATATCACAGTTGGTCTGCCATAAAGATCCCTTGAAGGAATGCGTCATCAGATAGATCAGACATTCATCCCCACTGCATCACAGTGCAGCATTTCAAATCTACAGCAGCTCTCAGTAGAATCTGATGAGACTAGCTTATACAGTATTTTCATATTCAACTGTACTGAACTGTTTAGGGCTTCTCTCTTTTGAGTCACTGAAATGGTTTCTTTTTTGATGTTCAGCACTTTAGTGAAGTAAGTGGACAAAGGGTTTGATACTTGCAACTTTAAGATGTTATATTTTGTATAATGGCTGTAAATAACCTTGTAAATATTTAAACGTCTTCTCTCTGCATGTTCACAATCACGCTTTGATCTTGTGTTCCACCGTCTGCCGTTTTCCTAAAACCTGATTAAAGAGAATAAAAAACAGTTCATTGTCTAAGACTGATCTAAAGGCTTTTTCTGTCTTTCAGTTTGCCTTTGTAAAATAATGTACTCTTTTCTAATATTGTTTAAATGCATGTGAACTTTCTTTAATAAGATGTTATGGTCTTTCATAATCGTTTTATGAATGTCCCATTATGCTGTTTAACTTTTTCCCCTTGGCTATTGTCTGTTTTCCTTGCACTGACCTTTTTTATGAATTACATAATATTTTGTTGTAAATTATACTGAAATAATTTCTCAAAATAAATTGCTTTTTTAGAATACACCCTCTTTAAATACAAATTGATTTGTATTTAAATTTGTTTTGCTCACTGTGGGCAATATAATCTAAATGTTTTTGAACATTTACTGTAGAATTATCAGTGCTTAGTGAATCCATCTAATAACTTAATTTCTATAACACGTCTTTCTCAATTTCTTAATTTTAAAGAAATTTCCAGAATTCCTATAGTTTATAAATTGAGATTATCCCACATATGCATATCATGTATTTTTTTTAAAGGCATGAAAATATAATTAGATTCCTCTCCCTCAGTAGATCTAACCAAAGTGTTATTTTTGCTTTCACACATGGGCTGACAGGGCTGCTATAGGGCTGACAGATTCTCTCTTTTTATCTTTCAGAGCAACAGAATGGATGAGCAACGATGCACTCTTCCTCCTCCTCTCAAAGTATGTTCACCTCACCAGCTCCCTTTTGTCCCTGTACACACGAACACTCACAAAAATACAAAACATGTATTGTCTGAGGTCCACAGACTGCTGTTTTTATCTGCGGGCAGACAGCTTCAAATAGAAGAGCTGGTTATCAGTCAAGCTGGTGCGTCTAGTTTTCAAAGACATCCCAAGCCCACTTTCCCTTGCACTAACTAAACTGCAATCAAATAAGATTAGCTGGTGCTAAGCAATATTCTCTGGCCTAAAGCCATACTGCCTGTATAGAATCAAACTGATTGCACTGAGTACAGATAGTGAGTTAGTTCTCTTAAATAAACCAGCAGATGAGCAAGTAGAGTGTTTTTTTCTCCTTGGGTCATTGGAATTTAAATAGGGTCTGTTGCAACCAAATAAATCTTCTGCATTATTAATGTTTTGAATGTCATCTCCTTACAGACCGAGGAAGACTACATCCCTTACCCCAGCGTCCATGAGGTAAAACAGTTCAGAAAAAAGAGCTGACAGAAAACATTTTGCTGTCGATATCTCAGTGGAATTTTATTTTGCACTTGCACGACTGACCGTCACAGTAATTGTTTTTATTCGCCGTCTCTGTCAGGTTCTCGGCAGAAGGAGTCCATTTCCCTTGATTCTGCTGCCCCAGTTTGGGGGTTATTGGATTGAAGGGACCAATCACGAGCTGAGCAATGGGATTGACCTGGACCAGCTCCTGTCTCCCAACTCACGCTTCAAACTGGAGTGCAACACCACCGCTAAGATCTACAGGAAGCATTTTCTGGGCAAAGTAAGGATTGCTTAAAGTAATAGTTCACCCCAAAATTATTGTGTTCTCACCTTCATTTCATTCCAAACCTGTATGATTGGCTTTCTTGTGTGAAACACAATATGTGAATATCTTGAAAAAAAAATCAAAGGAAAATTGTTATAAAAGTGGTCCATACTACTCGTTCACGATATTGCTCTATCCACTATATGTTTTGTGCAATAAAATTATGCATTATTAGGGGCATTTCCCACTTGTGATAGTTAACCGTGGGTCATTCTAAACCCTGGGTAAAAGGAATCCAGGATTATCTTGCTTCACGTTTAACAGAAGGGTTTAGAATGAATGGCAATAACCCAGGGTTAAGCTTTTAAAGTCATATATTAGCTTTGTGAGATGAACAGTCCAAAATTTATTACTAACTGCACAGTGCTCCTTGGTACTTTATTGTGAGTTTGAAAAGTAGAAATGTCAAATTCACGGTCTATTCCTTTGAGTCAGAACTTTTCAGTGAATCAGTTCACAAACTGGTCTGAAAGATTCAGTGACTAATCAGAATGCTTAGGTTCTCGGATTCAACTCAATGATTTGCCCCAAACAGTCCACAAGAGATAAAGATAATCAGTGAACAATATGTCTGCAGAAGACCTTAAACATAAAACATGAGCCCCCACAAGTTGAAAATGCATAGAAAAGCTGAACATTCAGATTGAAATCACTTTCAGCCCATCCATTTGAATAGGTTTCAATAATGTAATTGTTAACAAATGTAACCTAATTACATTGGCCAATGTGACACTGCAGCAGGCAGACATAATGAAGATTTATTAGGCTTTAGCTTCAATGGGCTTAATGTATTCACATCAAATATCCATTATAAATTAGACTAATGTGCATAAAGAAGTGGTCGGTTATCCCTTAGATCTGTGGGGGAGTGTTGGAACTGAAAACTGAAATGAGTTTGCAAGTGTGAAGATGAATGAGCGCTCACATCTTCGCCTTCTGCTCCTTCATTAGGAACACTTTAATTACTATACAGTGGACAGTGCCCTGGGCCACCTGGTGTTCTCCATGAAATATGATGTTATCGGGGACCAAGAGCATCTCCGTCTCATGCTCAGGTGTGACCTTCTCTCTTCTAATACTGCTTTTTATTCTCAATCCATTCTAGATTGCTTCCCCCGCTGTCATGTCTTATTTATTTTCTCGAATCACTTGTCTCCTGGCCTTGTGTCCTGCCAAACGTCTCTATCGTGTAGATGAGGGCGACTAATGAAGGGCTTAGTGTCTGGCACAGTTTCACTACTTTGTTTTGAGATTTGTTTTTTATTGTGAACATTAAACAGATCACACTGATATCTATTCATTGACAACTGTGAATGTTTCCTGGGACCCACAATAAAACCCTTTTTCTCACAGATTAAACAGGCCAAATGTACATGCCACCCTCATTTCCGCATTAGGCACCAGATGGACAATATAGGGCAATGTGTGTGGGTGGAGGAAGACAGCAGAATGTTCCTGTTATCAAATCCATGTGACACATTTAATGATGCCACAATGACACTGAACTGAAAACTGTTAATAAGTGTTACTGTTGTAGGTCTGGGCCATGTTGTGCTTTAATTCCACTAGAAACTTTTTTGTTGTTGTTTTTGAGCTGCCAGGGTTGAGGATGTATGTGTATTTTTAATGCATTACTGAAGTGAAGCAAAACTGAGAATGATAATAAATCTTGTTTTCAGAGAATATATGTTATATGTTTTAGCACACCAGGGTGACTAAGAGCATGAAATTGTCCAACCATGTAACACAAAGGTCAAGTTTCTTTAGTCATTCCCTTAGTTCCCAGAGTAAAACCAAAAAATATAGTTCTGATGTGTAGAAAAAGATTGTTGAGCTTCACAAAATGGAAAGGCATTATAGGAGAAAACTCAGAGATGTTATCTTGGGAAAAGGACATTGCAATATTTGGGTGCCAATAATCGTGGCCAACATGAACTAGAGAAAACATTTATTTCATAATTTCCCCCCACTTTCCATTGTTTTATTTCAATGAAAGGTTAGAATTTTGTGAACTTTTGAATGAAAGATCAAAAGGATCAACTATGTAGATTTATTTTCACAGCCACCTTTGCTCATATTTACATATGCATATTGCATATATATTATGTATTATATATTATATATAAAACAATATTTAAATGTATCATGCTTTTAATTTAAATTTAGTTATTTTTCTAATATAAAATAAAATTTGTCATTGGGGTAGGAAAAGTGTATGCATATACACTATATATATATATATATATATATATTCAAAACGATACATGATGCATCTTATGTCATTCATCTTATGTCTACAAATGTATTTGCTTTTTTTTTTTACAGAACAAAAATTAAAACATATCACGACGTGATTCCAATATCTTGTCTGACCGAATTCCCCAACATTGTCCAGATGGCCAAGGTGAGAGTGAATCAAGTGCGGAGGGGGTGAAGGGGTCAGCACTATTGTTTTCAGACCCTCCAATTCATCAAACTCCTCTCCGAGTGACATGACTGATTGTCTCACTCTCCCATGAGCCTGTTCTGTCCTTCCTGGACAGACAACCGTAGTGTTGCATCACTTTTGCAAGATCAGATAAGAATGAGGAACAAATCAATATGTGTTTTCTCTTTTCGTTATCAACAGCTTGTCTGTGAAGAGGTGAACGTGGACCGATTTTTCCCGGTGCTTTACCCAAAGGTACACAACAATTACAATCAATCTTTTTGTATGACCCACCTGCACCGAAGTGATATGCTTTACTCACTAACACATAATCCTAAATCATTTGTCCTGGTTAATTAAAGTGTGGCACTGGGAAATATGCTAGTTTCTGCAAAAGTATTGCTCATCGTCTCTTTGGGTTTGCAATGTTGATAAAGCAGTACCTAAAGGACATTCATCTTGCTATTGAAAACGTCTACTCTCCCATAGGCCTCCAGGCTCATCGTCACTTTCGACGAACACGTCATAAGCAACAACTTCAAGTTTGGTGTCATTTATCAGAAGTTTGGACAGGTGAGTCGCATGGGAAGCCTTATCTCCGTTAGCTTCTTCACAACCGATTTCCTCTCATTTAGCCGATGCACAGAGATGAATTGGTGCTGTAACTCATCATCGTAATTCATCTTTATCTAGAACAACACCATTTTTTTAACAAAGTAGTCCTTCCTTCTCTCGAACTCACAATGGCTCCTGTGCTTAGAGAACAATCAAGCCGTTGTCTTCATTTGTCTTTTATTAAAATCATGAGGCTATTGTTCCCAGAGGAGAGCTTTGATTGAATTAAGACAGATCCTTGACCTTTAAGGCCGCAGAGAGTGAGAGGTGCCTGAGAGGTTCTTCGAGGACGCTTGCCAGCAATGCCCTTAGCGTATTAGCATGACATCGGAGGCTGCGAGATGTGCTTGAACAGCCTCTTCATCTCACAGATCGTTGTGTTTACACACTCAACCTTTCCAATGTGGGCAGCAAGAACACAGAGGCTCTTAATGAGACGTTCTCATGTCTGAAACACACCTTATGGATCAGCCCTGAAAACTTCCTCTTGCCCTCCTTGACTCTAAATGGGAGACTATGTTTATTCAGAGGAACAATTTGCATTTTCATCAAGCTAATTGACTCATGATGAGCCATTTAGGTTTGCTAATTTTAGAGTTTGCTTTTGTCCTCATCAAGATGTTCTTGTTTTTTTTGTGTGTGGGTTCGTTTCATATGGGGTTTGTTGAATGTCAGGCTTTGTGCTTTAACATAAAGCACCGTCATTATGTGTTCTTGTTTTTGTGATGTATGAAAGATTGAACTAATTTGTGATTTTGTTCAGTAATTGAAGTAATGCTAATGCATGAAGCTTCTGTGTTGTGTTGACCTTCTCTTATACCTGAAGGGTTACTGTGTCTGCTGCCAAGGGCACAATACAAATGTTTGTTTGAAACTTTTAAGCATTTTATGTGTTTTTATCTGTGTAGACCTCAGAGGAGGAGTTGTTTGGGAATAATGAGGAGAGTCCTGCTTTGGTGGAGTTTTTAGAGTTTCTGGGACAGAAAATCGAGCTCCATGACTTCAAAGGGTAACACTCTCTCTCTTACTCTCTCTCAGTACGGCACAAGCGAGATGTAGACGCACTAGATGAAATGTTTAACAGCATGAATTCATTAAAATAAAAGCTTTGGATGTTGGTGTTTTTATTTGTGCACTTCTGAGGAGAGATTTCACTAAGAATGAACTGCACTTTCTTATAGCTCTCTTATAGCTCCTCCAAATCCCACAACAAGTGTTGTTATTAAAATGTTATTATTATCAAGCCCGTGTTATTATTATTAAAACTATAAAAAATTAATGTGTTAATTAAAATAAAGATGAAAAAATATAAATGTTACTAAAATATTAATAATATTAATATATTAATAAATATTACACATATTACTAAAATAAACTTAAATTGTTGCCTTGGTAACTAACTCAAATAAAATGTTTAAGTTCAAGTATAAAATTGCTAAAACTGAAATAGAAGTAAATTAATGCTAAATAGAAATATTTAATGAAAAAACAAAAATTAATAAAGATGACAAAAGCATTTAACAAAATTACTAAAACTTAACATACAATTAAAATGAAAACTAAAAAAATTTAATAATGTGTGTGTGTGTGTGTGTGTGTGTGTGCGTGTGTGTGCGTGTGTGTGTGTGTGTGTGTGTGTGTGAGTGCGTGTGTGTGTGAGCGTGTGTGTGAGCGTGTGTGTGTGTGTGTGTGTGTGTGTGTCGTGTGTGCATGTTTATGTGGTTTATGAGAACACAAATTTGTATAATAACATGGGTATGACAGAGGTATTACAATATGAAGGTGGTTTATGAGGACACTGCCTATGTCCCCGTAATTCAAAAGGCTAAAAAAACATACTAAATGGTGTTTTTTTGAAAATCTAAAAATGCACAAAGTCTCCTGTGAGGGCTAAGTTTAGGTGTAGGGCAATAGCATATACGGTCTGTATAGTAGAAAATCATTACGCCTATAGAGAGTCCCCATAAACCACAAAAACCAACGTGTGTGTGTGTGTGTGTGTGTGTGTGTGTGTGTGTGTGTGTGCGCGCTTAATGCAGATCACTAATTCCGAGTATGGGTCACCATACTTGGCCACACTTCACTTACTGAATAATAGAACACAAGTTTTGTGCAGAGATATCATTGCATTGCAAACAATTTAGCAATTTTTTATGTAACCTTTGCAAAGATATCCATGTGATAAAGTTTTGCTACAAAACTAGGATTCATTGTCTTTGTGAAGGTTAATGCTAACAATATCCTTCATGTTTGACGGCAGAATCTTTGAATATGCTTTCTTCTGTAGGTTTCGTGGAGGATTGGACGTGACACATGGACAGACAGGCTCTGAATCCGTGTACCACAATTTCCACAACAAGGAGATCATGTTCCACGTGTCAACTAAGCTGCCTTTCACAGAGGGCGATACACAGCAGGTACTTACAATGCTGTGGGTTCAGACAGTGAGACGGTCACTCATAGTACATGTGTTTTCCCTGCTTCTAGATCCTATAATCAATACAACTGTGGTAAGCATTAGTGGAACAAAATATAATCAGTTGTCCCTGAGAGTACATAATGTCCTGATGCAAAATAAAATAACAAGCCACATAGGTATGAGCCATCTGGATTGACAGAAGGGGAGAAATCATTCCTTAGCACTGGGGCAGATGCTGTTTTCTGCAGCCACACTCTGCTGATGTGCTGGCAGATGATTGTTGACTCACAAAGTGACCTTTATTCTGCACCTTCACTGGCAGCGCTGTGTCCTCTGAGGAAGAGTGTTTTTAGAGCTCACTCCTCAGGGAATCTTCTACATTTAGAACACATGAAGCATACTCCTCTCTCTCTCTCTCTCTCTCTCTCTCTCTCACACACACACACACACACTGTCGTGTGCACACACACACTCTGCAGTGATTGGAGGTTGACAGCAGATTCAGTTGGTGAACTGATGTCCATGTTTAAATGAGCGGCTGCAACCTCTGTGTTTGCCCTTGCCAGCCATCTGTTGAGACATGTTGTGAAAAACAACTTCAGCACATGACATCGACATAAATTAAACCTAAAAAATTAATGGAATTTATCATCAGATGTCTGCCAGAAGAGCGACACTCATCGCAACTGTTGGTTTGTAAATTACATCAAATATGTTTGGACTGGCTTATTTCATTCCTAAGTAATAAAGTGCAAGATGTTGTGCATTTAAATATATATTGATGTATAAAAGGCATAATATGCAATGGATATTCAGAATATAGCACATATTCTGCATAAGTCCCTTAGTGATTTTATATAATGGCATGATAAAAAATATTAAAGACGTGAATTATCATCAAAACTGCATTTTTAAAGCTAATTTATTATGTCTTGTTATTCTTTTGCAGCATACACTATTGTTCAAAAGTTTGGAAATGAATACTTTTAGTCATTAAATGCACATTAAATTGACCAAAACTGACAGTAAAGACATTTATAATGTTGCAAAAGATTTATATTTCAACACTGTTATTTTAAAATTTCTATTCATTAAAGAATCCTGAAAAAATATTAGAATGATTTCTGAAGAATCATGTGACACTGAAGACTGGAGTAATGGCTGCTGAAAAATCAGCTGTTCCACCAAAGGAATACATTTAGCTTCTTTTGTTCCACCAAAGGAATAAATTACATTTTAAAAAACATTAAAATAGAAAATATTTATTTGAATAAAATATAAAATATTATTTATTTTATCAAATAAATGTAGCTTTACTCATAAGAGAATTGTTTCAAAAACATTAAAATATTCTTATAGCCTCCAAACATTTTAACTGTATGTAGGTTAATTAAACATTAATAGTTGGCTCTTTATGAAACTATGGTGAACAAGTGTTTTGCATCATACATTACTATAGTTTCTATTTTAGTAGACTGCAAAACTGTTTCGACCAATCAGCATCCAGGACCCACTTTTTTATTCTTCTTTGGCTTGAAAGCTGCTAATACATTTTAAATTATGCCAAAATAATCTCACTTTAACAGCTGTATAGTATTTGAGTTTGATGAAAGTGCTACTGTTACATTTAAATTAAGAATTATAAAAGTGAACTCTCTTGTTTTGTTATCACAGTTACAAAGGAAGAGGCATATAGGAAACGACATTGTGGCCATCGTGTTTCAAGATGAGAACACTCCATTTGTGCCAGACATGATTGCCTCCAACTTCCTGCATGCCTATGTAGTGGTGCAAGTTGAAAATGCCTGTTCTGACAACGTCCTGTACAAGGTACATCATCACAGCATTACTGCAATCTAGTGCTTATGTAACACTTCTCTGTGAGTCAGTAAGTGATACAGGCATTTGTCATTGTCCAGGTTTCAGTAACAGCGAGAGATGACGTCCATTTCTTCGGACCACCCCTCCCCAACCCAGCCATTTTTAAGAAAGTGAGTAGATGAATCTAAATGGTAACACTTTATAATAACGTCCAGTTATAAGTAATTTATAAGTGATTAGATAATGATTAACTAATCGTTTACAAAACATTCATAAGCAATTAATAAGTGATATGCTAACAATTTGTGTATGTTTTGTTAATTCATTTAAAAGTCATTTACAAGTAATTAGCTAATGATGAACTAATCATTTACAAAACATGACTATGCATTCATAGATGATTAATAATTGATATGTTAATATTTTTATCTATGTTTTGTAGAATACGTTTTGAATCATTTACAAGTGATTAGATGATGATGAACTAATCATTTACAAAACATAACTATACATTCACAAATGATTAAGTAATATGCTAACGATTTATAAATCTGTCATAAGTTATCTTTATAAATAGCATCATGAAATAATTAAACACATCCTTAATGGTTAATAGTTACTAGTTAATATATTATTAATCACTTATAAATCATTGAAATGTCAACATTGTACTATTATCTCAATAAACATTATAAATCATTTACAAAGCTTTCTGCGTCCCCTAATCTAAAGTGTAAACTAATCATCAGTTGTAAATGTTTTACAAACTTTATGGTTTCCAGTCGTGTGCGCGTAAATATATATATATATATATATATATATATATATATATATATTCACAAACAACCTGTAACCTGGAAGGTTTGTAAAACATTTACAACTGATGAGTAGTTTACACTTTAGATTAGGGGACGCAGAAAGCTTTGTAAATGATTTATAATGTTTATTGAGATAATAGTACAATGTTGACATTTCAATGATTTATAAGTGATTAATAATATATTAACTAGTAACTATTAACCATTAAGGATGTGTTTAATTATTTCATGATGCTATTTATAAAGATAACTTATGACAGATTTATAAATCGTTAGCATATTACTTAATCATTTGTGAATGTATAGTTATGTTTTGTAAATGATTAGTTCATCATTAGCTAATTACTTGTAAATGACTTTTAAATGAATTAACAAAACATACACAAATTGTTAGCATATCACTTATTAATCGCTTATGAATGTTTTGTAAATGATTAGTTAATCATTAACTAATCACTTATAAATGACTTATAACTGGACGTTATTATAAAGTGTTACCGGAATATATGCAGTAAATGCTCTTTAAGTGGCATTTGAGGGAAAAAAGTATCTGCTTAAATACAGTTCTTTTCATTTCAAATATTTTGGGTCAGTAAGATTTTATTAAAACTTTTCTCAAGTTCTCCTATGCTCAAGGCTGCAATTATTGGATATAAAATACTGTAGAAACTGTATTACATTTTAAAATAATGTTTTCTGTTTTATATAGTTTAAAATTTATTCCTGCAATTTCAGGGTTTATTGCTGTGAATTTCAGTGTCACGTGATCCAATTTGGCGATCAAGAAACATTTATCATTATTATTTGTTGTGCTGCTTAATATTTATGTGGAGACTATTATTTTTTGAGAATTCGTTTGACTATAAAGTTCAAAAGAATGGCATTTGTTTGAAATATAATTTTTTTATATATTTTAATGCCTTTACAATTACTTTTGATCAATTTAATGGATCCCTGCTAAATAAAAGTATTATTATTATTATTATTATTTTATCTTTTAAATGGTAGTGTATGTAAAGAAAACAAAAAAAACTAATTTTCCTCTCCATCCATCTGTATCTCTCTCATTTGTTCTCCTTCTGCACCTTGCTGCCTCTGTCAGGGCCCAGAGTTTCGTGAATTCCTGCTTTCCAAGCTGATCAATGCTGAATACGCTTGTTACAAAGCTGAAAAATTTGCCAAATTAGAGGTGAGTGTCATTAAGATGTCAGAAATCAGTGCTCATATGCAACACCAAGGTTATGGTTTTAAATGCAATGTATTAATAAATGTATTTTATGATATATGTGACTAGCAAATGTAATGCAATGTAAATGTCCTCAAATAAATTCACAAGCCTCATCTAGCATTAATTTACGATGTTCAAATGTATTCTGTGTCTAAATACTAGTATGCTATCCCACTTTTATCACCAGGAGCGTACCCGGTCTGCTCTGCTGGAGACGCTGTACGAGGAGCTGCACATCAACAGTCAGGCTATGATGGGGCTGGGAGGAGAGGAGGACAAACTGGAGAATGGAGGAGGAGGGGGAGGGGGCTTCTTTGAGTCTTTCAAGGTAATCCACAAGGACACAGGGCTCTGGGGTCTCTGAGAGGGCACTTACATCCAGAATAGAGGAGGATGGGGATGTTTGTGAAGGATTGCTGTGGCTTGTGTGTGAATGCTGGACGGGGTGGATTTGGTTTGTGGTCATAAATCTTTTCCTGACATAAGATGAGTCGTTCATTCAGAGCAGTGTTATTTTACTGTCTTTATATACTATCATATTTCTATAAAAATATAATATTTTTTATAATATTTTAAATTTTATTTTATTTTTATATTTTCTGTTTTCATTTAAGTTTTTTTGTCATTTTTATTAGTTGTATTAGTTTTAGTATTGGTTATTAGTTTTGATTTAATTTAATTTAGCTTTAGTTATTTTAGCACTTCAACTTAAACAAAATGAAAATAAATTCAGCCTTAGAATAATTTTTAACATTTTTATGGTTTTAGTTTTAGTTAATGATAATAACTCTAGTTCAGACTGGTCTTTTTATCTTGCTGATATTATTCTTTATGAACGGTAGCATTTTCTTCTCTCTTGGGATTTAGATGGTGGCGTCTTTATGACTCCAGCTGCCAAGTGATGTAACCAATGCTACCTAAATTAAATTGCTCATTACATAATTAACGCTAATTAGTCCTATTAGCACGTTGTCGAGCATAGATGCACTCATGAGATTTATCTCATGCTCTACAGTGTTTTGCTTCCTGAAATACTTTGCAAATTAATCAGTAGCACATGATTAATCATACACCACACAAATATTTCTCTGTAATGTGCAGCATTATGCCTGGCGAGTATAGAGGTTATTTTTCAAGAATGAATTTTCCATAGCTATAATTCATTACAGACAGAACGTTTGTATGTGCGTGGCAGTCGGGTTTATAATTGAAGGTGTTCATTGGTGTTCACACATTGTGGTTGTGGCATTCTGGGATTTTCCCATGAAATTGGGCAGCACTTTAGTGGGTGATATTAAATCAATATCCATTAACACTCTCAGACGGTTCTGCCCTCTAATAGTTGCAAGCTTCAATCGTGAGTAGCCAAGTTCTCTGCTAGCTTCATATCATCTGTCCTCCCTCTGCCCACTTGCTTTTTTCTTTTACGAACAAAACTGCACTCTTCGCTCAGGTGTTGCTCAGGTCATTTTAGCTACTGGATTCTTTGGCTTCAGACCCACTCCATTGGCCCTCGCTGACCTGCCGCTGCTCACCGTGTCTCCTCCTCATCTCTCCCTGTGCTATAGCGGGTGATCCGCAGCAGGAGCCAGTCTCTGGACACCATGGGCCTCAATATCAGGAAGTACACAGTCTCCAATAGTCACAGCGGCAGTTTCACCCACAACAACAACAACCACCACTCACCAGAGACCCCCAAACCCCCTGGGATAGTAAGTAGGCTTTCCAATGGGCCAAACTATGCTAGTCCCCTCACTTCCCTCCACTATGAGGTAAAACCCAGTCCTAGTAACATATACTTCACTAATTCCTGACTACACTGAAAGTTAAGCACAAGCACAGATCCTCTGAGTTGCCAAAATGAGAACGAAACGACACAACGAAGATGAAAGAATTCATGATTAATCAACAAACTTCAATGTAATTAATATTCATGCACCAGTCCCTTAACATTTTTTTCCCTCATTCCCATCATGCTTTTTATATGTCATCTCTGCAGCCACTGATCTTATTCACTGGACCTTTTACAGTTTACCTCAGGAACGTTTCTTGGAAGGGTCACTTAAATGCACTGGTCTTGCTCATGTTCGCTGCTCTACAGTCAGGATTTCCTGAATTTTAAGGGTCAATGACATGAAGTTCCTATCTATTAATTTATTCTAAAGTACATTAAAGATGTAATTAAATTATAATTTCTGTATTAAAATCAATTTTGATATATATATTTAAATTTATATATATATAGATATATATAATTAAATTTTTTTATTAACTATTTATAAATACTAAACAGTGAAGCAGCTGAAATGTTTTCTTTTATATATATATATATATATATATACTGTATATATTGATGTTTCAATATATCAAATTGTATAATATACATATATATAAAAGAAAACATTTCAGCTGCTTCACTGTTTAGTATTTATAAATAGTTAATAAAAAAATTTAATTGTTATTTATTTAAAGAGGACCCCTGAGGACTTTGTGTTGAGATCAATAAGTCTCTTAAAATATCAGATAAGATTAGTTCAGGTTGTAATTTAATGTTAATTTGGTGCAACTCCCTAATATATATATTTGTAATATTCTATATTCTTTTAAAAATAGTACTACTACCTTGAAAAATATATTTAAAAACCTTTTTGAAAATTATGGTTGCATGGCATTTGTCACGTGACATTTTTTTCAGACAATTTTATTTCAAAAATTATATTAAAGTTTTTCAAATCATCCATCAGAACTTGACACGTATGTTTTAATCTTGATTTCTTTAAAACTGTTTTCTTTTTCTTTATTGCAGACACTTTTACTGTATAAATATGTCATTGACCCAAAAGCATGTTATTTGAATTTGCGCTTTCCCCAGAGAAGACTGTTATTCTGTTATAATCACAGGAGGTGTGTGTGTTGGTTATGGTGAAGATGAGGTCCTCTGAGGGGTGCATGACATAAAGTAGTCTGGAATGTGTTGCATGTTGCTCATGAGGGAATGAAATGCTGTCAGATCTACAAGGGGTCATGTGAGACATTATTTTGTTATTTTCCTTGCAGTGTCTTTCAGGAATGAATACTATCTGATTTTGAAGTAGGATAAGGCGGCCTGCAGCAGTGTTAGTATAAAGATGGTTGTGAGTGTTTTGACCTTACCACATCCCCCACAGTATCAGACACACATCAGCACTGCATTAGAACCTGCTGGGAGAACTACATATTTATGTGTATGCATGTTGAATGGATTCTGCTGCGCTTGTGTTTTAATATGCAGGTGTCCTGTTGGTAAGTATAATGCTTTCACAGCTTAAGTGCAGAGATGGCGTCCTCCAGCCAGCCAGCTCTTGCTCCATCAAGCGCAGTGGCTGTTATAGTGCTGCTTCTTGCCCTGGGGACTATCACACACTGAGAGCATTGCTATGTCATGCCAGCGCCCCTCGTGAGCACAACTCATATGAGTCGAGTGAAATCCCACTTTCCCCACAGGGACTCGCACTGGAACAGACTTCAGAGTTACTGAGCAATGCCTCTGTCACAGTTAATGTTTCTGTTATTTATAGCGCTATCATAAGCCATGTCAGTCAAATGGCCTTCACACAGGTTATGCAATGGAGAATAAAGACCAAAATTTTAGTACAACTAATACTTTGGTATTGGGAATTTAATCCCAAAGGTTACAGACAAAAATTAGAAATGATGTATTGATGCATCCCCTTATGGTGACTAAGTCAGAACAACCAGGGCTATTGCGAGTCATGGGGGCCCCACTAAGGTCCTCTGTGACAGTGGTTATCAACTGGTTTTGCTGCAGGACCCAGTACATTGCATGCCAAGTGACAACTCAACACTTACCAAATTTATTTATCCTAAACAAGTAAATAAAAACATAATCAAATTTACATTGAAACTTGCATAGGTCCAACAATATGCGAAATTAGTAACATAAAGTAAAGAAAAACTTCTTTAAAATCACACTGAAACTTGCACAGGTCCAATGATATGCATAATTATTAACATAAACTGGATAATCAAATGAACAGTTTTGTAAATTCAGTTTTTTGTATTATAATATTTACATTTTTGTTGTATTTTATTTTAGTTTTAGTTTTTCCATAAAGTCAGATTGAAACTGTAAAGTGCTTAGGTCCAACATTATGCAAAATAACAAACTGGATAGTAAAATTTTAAATTTTGAAAATTTTATTTAATTTAATTTTATTATTTTAGCCTTTTTCCACTTCTATGTGGGACCCTGATATGATACAATTAAAATTTTTATAAATTTTGTATCTTATTTTAGCATTTTTCCACTTCTATGTGGGACCCTGATATGAAAATGGATTGGTTTCAACAGGTCGATCCATTTTTATATCACGACCCACCAGTTGAGAGCCACTGATCTATGTCAAGTCAAGTCAAGTCTGCTTTATTGTCAATTCTTCCACATGTACGGCGCATACATACATGATATAACTATGAGTATGCATTTTTGCAAGTTTAACATAACACCTGGCCCAATTAAACAGAGCTCAGTTACCAAAATAATGATTAAATGTTTATTTAACAGCATGATATATATGAACTTCCTTGTCTGACTAACTTGACTAACTGTTAAACTGTGTTCAAATGTCAACTGTCCCAATGTCACAAATTGTGTGCTATGTGCTCCTACTTCAGCTTTCTTGTCCTTCACAGGTCCCCGTACCTGCTGAGGTTCCTCTGGCCCTTTTTTCCTTGTGTGGCTACTCTGTTGTGTTCATGACAGCTTTTTTCTTGCTGTTCATGCTTTGATGACTGTCTCTCCAGCAGATGTTTGTAGGCTATTTTGTTTGTATAACACATAACCTGCTGCATGGACTCATGATTTCTCTCGTTCTCTCTCTCTTTCTCTGTGGGCTCTGTGCAGTCATTGCTTGTCCCAGGCAAAAGTCCCAGTAAATATGGACGGCGTGGCAGTGCCATAGGAATAGGAACCATAGAAGAGGTTCATGTATAACTCTCACTCCTCTCTCATATGCATTATTTGTTCTCACCGCATGACTTTTACAACAAACAGGTGCAGTTACAGTCAGCTGTATGTTTTTTTCAATGCACTGATCAAAATTAGATTATGGAAATTCATATTAAGGGCTGATGCCATATTTAATTTTACACAAATAAAAATGAGGCTGAGAAATGGATGTGCATCCAGTTTAATTTGTTTCACTTTAAGTTTTACTTAAAATGTTTAGAAATCAGGTTTGTCCAAAATTGTTTGGAAATACACATTAATGTTTTGTTAACGGAGTGATTGCCACCAGCTATACACCCACTATGTTTATTCCAGGGTTATTATAGTTTAAATTAATTAAAATAAATAAATTTCATTTAGTTTTAAATTTCAATTAACTTAATTGATATACTAAAATAACCAAAACTAACCCTAACCCTAATAATTAATAAACACTATCTACACATATATAAAACAAAAGATAATAAAATGGTAAAACAGCAAAATTACTAAAACAAACATAAATTAACATTTTTTTTAATTGTTTTCAATTAAATATGGCATATTACCCTGAATTTTACCTCTAACATTCTAATTTCTGTTTTTCATTTAAGTTTTTACATTGTAGTTTATGTATTTTATGTATTTTTTTTGCAATAATAAAGTGTGGCCGATAACCGATACATTATTTTGCCTAAATAAATACAACTAATAAAAATAAAACACTAAAACTAAAATCAGTCATTTTAAAAGCTAAAGGGAATTTAGGCACCACAAAATGAATGGAAAAATGGATATTCATTTTGAGATTCATTTAGCCAAGTATTACATTTAAAGTGTTAAGTTATTATTAATTCATAAATTATTAGTATTTTGCAAAGATGAACTTTAAATGAGCTTTACATGATGGCAAAGTTCAGCTGTAAAAGCAGAGGAAATGGGCATGCACAATTAAATATCCAGTATCGGCCAGTAACAATGACATATACATGACAATAACATGTTCATGATGAAAAGTCACAGATTTCATGATAGCTCCCCTTCCAGCATCACTTCCTGCATGTAATGCATAGCTCTGCTACGTTTTTAATGTCCAACGTCACTTCTTGTTGTGTAGTACTATTCGGTATATTTCTATCCTCTCGTCTGAAAATTGTACACTCTTTGCGAGCTAATGGCATAGAAACACAAAGGAAAAAGGCAACAGAGAGTCTTTCCGAAGCCTTTGAAGCCATTTTAGATAAAAGCCTTTTTGAAGGCCTTTCATTTGAAGTCATAAAACAGAAGCTGTAAAATCCCAGCGCTCAGGCTTGAAGAGAACAAAGTGTCCCCAGCGAGAGCACAGTGAAGCTCAGGAGATCCTGCTCCCATCTTTCATCTCTCAGTTCAGGCCAAAACCCTCAAGCGCGCACTTCACATCCACCCTGCCAGTCAAGCTACGGAACAAAAGAATGGAGCACGCCACAGATAGAAGAAATAATAGACTACAATTGCACAGACCTGACCTATAGAGGACGTATTATCCTTAAAGAGACCACACGGTGACCATCAAAGTGTGAAGGTGTTTCTGTATGAATCCTTGGCTCACGGACCTTCTTGTTCTCTCCTACAGTCTTTGATCATTCCCGGAAAAAGCCCAACTAGGAAAAAGTCAGGACCTTTCAGCTCTCGACGTAGTAGTGCAATTGGCATTGAAAACATCCAGGAGGTCCAGGAGAAGAGGTAAGAGGAGGAGGAAACTTCAGAAGCTGCAGCTGTGAAGCATGAGTGCCTTGAAAAGCGCTATATAAATGTAACAAATTATTATTATTATTATTATTATGACAATTTCAATGTCACAGATTCAGGCACCCTTTTGCTCAAACCTGCTTTCAGCAGCAAGATCTTCTGTCAATTTCATATATGCACTACAATTCAAAAGTTTGGGCTCAGAAATGTTTCATTTTATTTATTTATTTATTTTGATATCTTCTGTTATTATTTATTATTATTTTTATTATAATTGTATTCATTTATTTTATTATCACAGTAAAAAAACTTAAGCAGCTCAACTGCTTTCAACATAATAAGATAAGAAATGTTTCTTGAGCAACAAATCAAATCATAAACCTGGAGTACTGGCTGCTCAAATTCAGCTTTGCCATCACAGAAATAAATTACATTTCAAAATATATTAAAAGGAGTTATTTTGAATTGTAATAATATTTCACAATAATCCTTTTTTTTTACTGTTTTTTTTTGTATAGGAATATTCCTATATAAAACAGTTAAGTTGTAATAATAATTAAATATATTGCTGTTTTGATCAAATAAATGCAGCCTTAGTGAGTATATAAATCTTTAAAAACATATCAAATAAAGTACAAATAAATCCAAATTTTTGAATGGTAGAGTATGTGTGCGTGTTTGAGAAAGAGCAGGGCTCAAAAATAGCAATCACATTATGGCTCAGGCCAGTTTGAGAGACATATTATTGACAATGTTAGTACTGACGGAATGGTTATATCCCAAAAATCTTAAATTTATTGATCATACACTGTACATGCAAAAACAATACAATACTAAATATAAAATAAAAGAGTTATAGGCAGAACATGAAGTGTAATATTACACTGAACTTTACACTCCTTTTGTGTGTTTGTATGTGTTTGGTGAAGAATTGCCGCTCTGTTGTCAGAGGACAGGACAGTGCTCTGTCTCTCTCTACCCAGCGTCACTCTCAAGAATGGGAGGCTCATCGTGGATCCCTCCAAGTATATGCTACCATAGAATGACACCTCTATAACCATAGAGTAGCTGCTTTCCTTATCTGGCCATAGAAATGCATCTGAAATGCTATGAATTATGGCCTTTAGCACATTATTAAACCGGTCACACATGCAAAATCAGCATGCTAACTGATTGGTGGTCTGCTAATTTTTCAGCCAATCAATGTCTGTTTTACTGATTTTGCATGAGCTACCCTTTGTCATATGTGCTGTAATACTTTCAGGCCCTTTGATTGGTGTTGCTCCGAATTCATGTGCTTCAGTATAGTGATGTGAATTGGCATGCACTGTTGTATCTAACCTAACCTAACTCTGAGTATACTGCAGTTGAGCTTAGACTCTGTCACCTCACCTTTGACGTGTTGTTTCAAACACAATGCTTATGCTGCCCCCTGATGGTGAAAGTGTGTGTGTGTGTGTGTGTGTGTGTGTGTGTGTGTGTGTTTCTGCAGCAGTAGAGAGTGCTCCCCCAGCACACAGAAGACTCCTGACAGTGGCCACGCCTCCCAGGATCCCAAGTCTGAAAACTCCTCCAATCAGAGCTCTCCTGAGGTCCTCATCACCAAGAATAGGTAAAGTCAAAAGCATTACCTTGAGGGATGATTGATTCGATTTGTTCACATATTTCAGTGAGCCTTAAACCTTGTGCTTTTATGTCTCAAGGGTTTTTGTGTTAAAATTTAAATTGTTTTTGAAACTTTCTACTATGCCTTTATTTATTTTTGCTTATTTTAAAATGTATTTTAAATGTGTATATTATATTGTTTTCCTCTTGTCACAAACCCAGATCTTCTATCTTAATCAACGAAAACTCATGATAAAATATAAATTATTCTAATATTAATATATTTAAATAGTTAAACATCTTTCATTTTAATAAACATTTCATTTCATATTTCATTTTAACACTTCAAATGTTGTGTTAGAATGCTGTAAAGTTCAAATTCAAGTTTATTTGTATAGCGCTTTTTACGATACAAATCGTTGCAAAGCAGCTCTACGGAAATTAAGTTTCCACAATATATTTATGAATTGCAGAACCTTAATATATTTAACTTATGGCAAAATTTGGTAATTCTGTATGTTGTCTGAGCATTGGCATCCTCTGAGGTCCTCTGAGGGGTTGGCATTATCTTTTCTCAGGTGTTCGGTCATCTCAGATCATTTAAGGGTTGGATCCAGACTGAAGCTTCTGTCATTCCTAGTTACCACGGGATGTTAATCCCGTGACAGAAACAGAGAAACAAATAGAGACATAATTAGCGTAGCTGCTGTTCCATCTAAGCAAAAATGATTTGTTCAACCCAAGCTAAAGAATAATAATAATGTACATTTGATCAGATATAACTGCAGTACAAGAGTATAAGATGCATTATGTAAACACAGTGATTTATTTTTGAAAATTGAAATTGCCAGTACTGATGGACTGGTTATGTTCCAAAAATCTCACATGTAGTGAGTGATTATGCAAAGCAGTGTGATACTCTGTGTGTGTGTGTGTGTGTGTGTGTGTGTGTGTGTGTGTGCGTGTGCATGCGCGTAAAAAAAAAAAAAACAATTTTGTGGTGTGCTGTGTCCAAAAAGGCTGATTTTTCAATTATACAAAACATGGAGAAAAAATTTTAAAATTGAATTACCATCACTTCCTTAATTTGAGATGTGGTGAAAATGACATGATAATGACTGAGAAAAAAATTGCTGAAAAAAAAAGGTCACTGCTGGACATTGTGAGATTTTACTCATATTTGGTGCTTGATAGGGTTTGCTACTAAACCCTCGATGTGCGTTTTGGTGGATGCAAGCGATCTGACAACAAGAACTATGGGAGTTTCTTACTTGTTACAGGTGAAGGCATTAAGAACATGTTTTTGTATGTATGTATGTGTATGTAGCTCAAGCATTTACTGCCGGGCTCCCTCCATTCCTGAGGCTCATGACCTGTCCCGCTCCTCATCTAACGCCAGCAGCTTTGCTAGTGTGGTAGAGGAGAATGAAACAGAGGCTACAGAGGACTATGACACCGGCATGGTGAGAACAGCACATTTATCGTCAATACATTCAAGTAATGAGCATCTCTAGAAACTTCACAGTCATTGCATGCAAACTGTCTTTAGCACAAACATGTTCACAGCAGACTACCATTTAAAAAAAAAAATTTGATGTATTTGTCCCATTCAGGAGAGTCTGTCATCAGCAGAAACTCCTCATAAACGAGATTCGTTCACGTACAGCACATGGCTGGAGGACAACATGAGCACTGCCAGTACAACCAGCATGGGAAGCTCTCCTGGTGAGAGAAACAAGCTATACAAAATAGTTTCACTCACACCCTTAACATATTTATAAAAATAAAACATCTTTATGGTATATTTGTGTAGTAGTGTAGCTTATGTTTGTGTTTATCTATTAAATAAATGTTCTTATGTTTCCAGCCGGGAAACCAGATGGTGGAAAGAACCAGGAGCAGAACCGTACAGACATCCGCATCAAACTTGAGCGACCGCATGACCACAAGTCCACATCTGTGAGTCTTACAAGCCTAGTCTAAGCATAGTGGATTTAATAGTATCTGCTTTAGTGAACAGCAGTGTATATATTATGCACACAGTTTGCACATAAAGGATGGTAGCTTCATTAGTTATTGGGTGAGTGTGTGCCCTTTCTGTCTGTTGTAACTCTATTACTGTGTGCATCTGTGCAGAACTGCTAGCCCCTCCCGCTTGACTGCCTCATGGATGTCCATCAACAGGTTAGATTTACTGTATCATGACTCAATTCATTTTCTTTCATCAACTGAAGATGTAAACTCATAATCTAGTCTTTTGTATAACCTATATTATAATATTAAGATAACCTTTTAAAGTTTTGCACGTATATGGCCAGTGGTGCATATTTGGGATCATTTACATCTGAATCATGCTATTTTTTAAGGCTGAATGAAAGAATAAATTTCGGAAAATGTACAAAAGATAGACAACATAACTTCTTTCTACTTAAATTATGGAAAATGTTTTGAGTTATTGTTAGTTTTCCAAATTTGCCAGAAATGATGAATAATTTTTGGTAAATGCAGCCTCTGTCTCAGTACCTCAACATTTCAAATGTATTGTGTTTTGCTCGGCAGCCCATAATGTTTTTGTAAGTCAGTTTTTTTAAAAGAAATTACTACTTTTATTCAGCAGTGATGCAGTAAATTGATCAAAAGTGATAGTTAAGACATTTATAATGTTCCAAAAGATTTCTATTTAAAATGAATGCTTAGGTGTTGTATCAAAAATGTATCAACTTGAACTTCTCTACAAAAATATTAAGCAGTATTATTATTCAACATTGATAGTGTTTCTTGAGCTCCCAATCAGCATATTAAAAGAATTTCTGAAGGATCATGTGACGCTGAAGACTGGAGTTTGCCAACACAGGATTAAATTACATTTTTAAATATATTTAAATAGAAACTGTTGTAATTGTAATAATATTTCACAATATTACTGTATTTTTGACCAAATAAATGCAGCCTTGGTGTGCACAAAGGACATAAAAATGCTAATTTTCTTTGATGATGTGTGTAATTAGTTTATGGGGGAAGTCGTGGCCTAATGGTTAGAGAGTCGGACTCGTAATCCAAAGGTTGCGGGTTCGAGTCTCGGGCCGGCAGGGATTGTAGGTGGGGGGAGTGAATGTCCAGCGCTCTCTCCACCCTCAATACCACGACTGAGGTGCCCTTGAGCAAGGCACCGAACCCCCAACTGCTCCCCGGGCGCCGCAGCATAAATGGCTGCCCACTGCTCCGGGTGTGTGTTCACGGTGTGTGTGTGCACTATGGATGGGTTAAATGCAGAGCACGAATTCCGAGTATGGGTTACCATACTTGGCCGTATGTCACTTCACTTTCACTTTCACTTTCAGTGTATGTGGCAACTCTTGTACATTTTTAATTTGTTGTTCATGCTAATGCAGTGTCAATGACCTGATTATTGTTCCAAACCTTATTGTCCAAACAGCATTTCCATTAGAAACACCTTAGAGAGAAATTGAGAACTGGAGTTTATGCCGTTACTTGATGATGAAGAAGAGGATGATGAGGATGTGCATGCCCCAGAACCACAATTGTGACCATACCTCCATCAGGACACTCACTTCCCTCGCAGACTTGACCAGAAACAGGAAGGAATTGGTTACAGGCATCCAGAGACTGTACACTGGGCCTCCTCTAGGCTTGTCCTTTCCCCCTTGTGAGTACATCAGTAAATGAATAAGAACACTCTGTAGAGGCATCTACTGACACGCCACTGTGCTGGTGAGTGGCTAAACTAGCAGGTTATTTGAGGTCCTAACACTGTGCTGAAATTCAATTCTGTGAAGTTTGTCTCCTAAAGAACATTTCATCTGCTTGCACGACGAAAGCTTTTTAGCCCTGTCCCAAATGGTGGACTTTGCAACAGGGATAGAGCATCCTTCTGAAACCTAAAATGACAAATGGGAGGCGCTGCGGTCTCGAGGACTTCACTGCAAGAACAGTACACATCAAATGCGCTATTTAGGACAGGGCCATAGAGACCAAACCATTTCTCATGTTCTGATATTGATGTTCTGTCGTTCAGATTTCAGGGTTGTAAACCCTTCATCTGATGTTCATTTCAGCAGTGCAATACATTATTTAAGAGTAACATCACTCCAAAAAGTCAGTTCAGTTAAAATGCGTAGGGATGCACCAATATAAAAAAAATATAGCTTTACCGATAAGCTGCTAATAATTTTGTGTTATGGCCAATATTAAAATTCTATACTATTTTGTAAAGAAATAACAAATAAAAATTAATTTTTAAACGCTACAGGGGAATTAAGTTATCACAGCAATATAATATACAGTATGAAAATGGTTATTTATTTTGAAATTTGTTAAATATTACATTTAATAGTGTTACATCATTTTTTGTGTTTTATAAGATGAACTTTAAGTGAGAATTAGCTGATGGCAAAAGATAATCTAAATGAATAAAAAAAAAAAAAAGCATGAACAATTATATATCCAATATCGGCCAGTATTGATGAATTAAGACATTTCTAATATCAGCCAATAACTGATATGGTATTGAAACTGTATACTGTGCATCCCTAGCTTCTTTTTATCTACAGTGTGTATATGTGTGTATATATACAATATATCCGTATATTAGGGGTGTAACGGTACACAAACATGACGGTTCGGTACGTACCTCGTTTTTGACATCATGTTTCAGTATGGTTTTGGTACAGCAGGAGGAAAAAACCATACATAAAATTGCTTTTTTTTATTACTAAACAGTGGTTTACTGAACAAATTGTTCTTTAATAAATTTCATTATAATTACAATTTATAGGGATAAAAATCTACCTCAGCTTATCCTCTAAACTACTTTTACATTACTATAAGGTTACAATTAACTACAGAGTCCAAACTTAGATTTAATTACTATTTATTTTTAAAATATAATCAACACTCAACTTTGTACGGAAGCGTATTGCATTCACTTGAGGAAGAAAAATCTACTCTGTTTTTCTGAATTAACGAGTTAATTATCTCAGAATTACGAGATAATTTTTCATTAAAAAAAGTTTTTGCTCCGTTTTTCTGAATTAATGACTTAATTATCTCGTAATTCTGAGATAATTAAGTCATTAATTCAGAAAAACAGATCCGTCTGCGATCCGTCAGGCCACATCAAAGAGCGTCAAAATGTTGTTTTTGTAAAAATTGTTTGAATTTCCTGAAAAAAAAATTTAGCTGAAAAAAAGTAGCAATATATAAAACTGCAAGTGCTCAATTAAATTTAACTTGTGCAGTAGTTAAAACAATGCTGTATTTGTTCGGTATGTGTACCGAACCGAAATACCTGTTTTGAAAATTTTTGGTACGAATATGTGTACCGTTACACCCCTAATATAGTGTAGCTCATATTTATTGGTGAGAATTTATCAGAAACTGAGGGTGCCGTTACTCTTAAATAATAATTTTAATGAGTGCAACTCAAAGAAAATATTCATATTTGATTGGCATCAAAACATGACAGTTTCGTGAAGTGTGACAGATGCCCTCTGAGTATATTAGATTAGATATTGCAGATGCCTTACCTTACCCTCACAGAGATGAGATGTGCATCCATGTCAGTGTTACAACAACAGTGAGTTAACATACTAATTCAGCTTAGTTTCCTGACCAGCTAACCAAGCAGGACTAACTGTAAGTCATTGTTTATGCTCAGCTTTGTTTCACCAATTGGACATGTTAATTGTTTGTTACATAAGCAGCCCATGATAAATGCTTGAGACTTGGGTCTTGAGTTTCATTCCTTATGATGGCTCTTTTTTTAATACAGGAAACTGTATAAAAATCCTTAGTGGAGATACTTTCCTTATGTTGACTCAATTCAAACGGGCTCTTCTTTGCTTTGTGTGTGAATGTACAGATGGTTTTAACTGTGTGCCAAGGTGACAGTCCTCTTTAAAACACTCAGTCTAGACAGGACTTTTGAGGTAAAACAAATGTGCTGTTGCTAATCTATAAAGAAATCATTAATGCCAAAAATCAGTCAATGTGAGATTTGCTCTTTCTGTTAAAGGCAAAAAGCATTGAATGAAGCTTAAATATGTCGAGTGGTTTGGGGTTGCCTTACTCGAAGTGTCAAAATATATGAAGGGGAAAGCTTAGCAGAATTTTTTGTAATGTATTTACGATAAACGATTAGCCTTACTGGCTTCCATTAAACTGCCTTTATACCATCTTGTCCTACACCATTAAAATGTTATGTAGTTCTCATAGCTGATCCATATTTGTTTTATACATTTCCCATAATTGATCCGTCCTGATGACACACTCAGACATTGGCTGTGTCCGAAACCTGAATTTTTTTTTTTTTTGCAGGATCATGTGACGCTGTAGACTGGAGTAGCTAATTGCTAAATTCAGCTTTGGCATAACAGGAATAAATATTAAAATAGAGAACAGTTATGCAATACTTTTTGGTGAGCTTCAGAGACTTATTTGAAAAACATTAAATAATCGTGTCTGTCTGAAAGCAGTTTTGTTATGCCTGTGAATTTTTAGACTGATTAGGCAGCTGCTTGAGGTTTTGGACACAGCCATTGTGAGATATTGCATTAAAAAACAAATAATATTTGGGTTTCATACCAGGCTAAAAGGATGTACATCATCACAATAACTACAGAGAATTACTAACATCATAACTACAACCTCTAGAGGTCCTGGTATCAGTTGTGTACCAAAAAAAATGCTCAAATATGTTGGAAATATGTTTTTAGTCTGCTTTTGTTTGAGCTGCGCGGGGCTTCTGTGCCCCCTTGTGGTGAATCATGATTCTAGCACCGTTTATTTGCAGTGTCCATGTACATAAATGCAATTGCTGTTCCTGTGCAGAAGTCGAATTTGTCTGGGGAATAAAAATGCAGCACAAAATCCATGCTGATGACAGGGTATGAATTTTTAGACATTGTTATGCTTTTCTTTTAGCTGCTGCTTCGGTGACCTTTTCCTGTGCAATCATCAATGTAAATACTGCTTTTTTGTACATACTGCCCAGAAAATCTGAAACAAATAAACTTGAGTGTGATATTTCCTTGAACATGTTTGTCTGATTGTCTACTTTTCGATTTAAATAGCTGAATGGGTTGAGATATACATCAATGCCTGTGTATTTTCCCGCCAAAGCATACAGAATTGGTTTATTGCATATGAGGAACTGGGCATGTGATCTTTGTGTGGTTTACTGGCTGTATGTGGTTATTACAAAGCTTGAAATGCTATGCATGTGTTTTACCAATTAACTTGCAAGTACATTCTCCACACCAGCAGAGGGCAACATTTACATAATTCAAAACCTCATTTCAGTAATTCAATCCTTTCAAATGCAGCTGCTGAAAACAAGAAGTAATTCAAAAAGGATGTAAAATAAAACCAAATGCTTTACAAATTATTCGGATGACAGACAAATCACAATTCTAGATGTTCAATTCATTTGTACATCAAGTCTATACATGAAATAATAGCAAAAACATATTAAAGACATTTCTCAAAAGCATCAACGTCAGCCACAATATGTGGACAGAGTTTAAAATATGAGAAAATTGTTGCAGAATCTCTATCTGACAACATTTTATTGAGCATAACTGGTAATTGTTACTGTTAAAACTTAAGTGATTAACATTTATTCTTGGTAATTGAAATAAAGCTGAAATAAAATAGAAGTATTAGATAAAAACATGCTTAAAAAATACAAATGAGAAATGTTGCCACAGCAACTATAACTGAAACAAGTTGAAATACTAAAATTAAATAAAACTAAAATATAAAGCTATATAAAAATATACTGAAAATATTAAAAGCTGCTCAAAATATTAAAGACTTTTATATAGTACACTACTAAAATAACAATATACTACACTACTGCATCACAGGATACTTTCACTTTGATATACAATATCTACAATGATTGGGTACTTGTTCCAAGAAGTCCAGTATCTGTGCACTGGGTCAGAGGTGGGATGATGATGTGGACTGATGTCAGACACAGCTGGTAAGGTGTGAGGGTGGCCATGAATCAGAGTTTGGAGGAGATCCAGTCCCTCTTCCAGCTCTTGTAAAGCGGTGCTGCCCCGAGAAAGGTCAGACTGCCCATCTACATTACATCTTCCAAACCTGTTGACCCTGTTTACGAGATCTCTTGGTACATGTGAAATTAATAACCCCGGCTGTTTTTCTCTCTAGGTTTGACCCTGACTTGTCTGTACCACCAATTGCTGTTATGCATTTGTGGCATAATGTTGGTTACTACAAAAAACATTTTGAGGTTAAAGTGAGGCACTTAGTACAATGGTACAATACAGTATAATTTTGAGGCTTTAAAAGCAGAAATGTGAAGCTTAATTGTATAAAAGAAATATATAAAGTATTTTTTCTGTCAAAATATGTATTATTTGATTATTATTCAATAATTTTTACTCATGCACTGTAAAAAAACTTAAACTTAAAATTTCAAGGCAACCAGCTTCAGCAGATTTTTGAGTTCTCTCAACTTATTTTTGTAGGAGATTCTCAGCTTTTTGTTGTATAAACTTAAAACAAGTTGAGAAAACAAAAAAATCTGCTGAAGTTGCCTTAAAATTTTAAGTTGGCTCAACTTTTTTTTTTTTTTTTTACAGTGTGGCTACCACGTATATCATTACAGAAAAGGTTCAAATGTAATATTTTCACACTAAAATAATGCTAACATATATTTATTTACAAATTTTACCTATGTTTTTCAGAGAATATTTTAATATTTTCGAGGTTACAGTAAGGCCCTTCCAATGGAAGTTAATGGGACCATTAAATATGTCCATTTTTGTGCATTGCAAATCAAATAATATGAACGTTTTGACAGGGGGAAAAAAACATTTGGAAGAGCTTTTTATAAATGTTTCATTTAAATTTTAATCTTGAAAACAAGAGCAAGTCAAAATAAATCAATATTTTTTTAGTTGATCAGCATTAGGCTACAAATGCTGTCGATTGAACTTTTGCTTGTGTTCTGTTTAGTTTAGTCAAAGAACTGTTTGAGTTTGAGCCCATGTGTTTGGAGTGTAGATGTGCAGCGTGAGCAGCTGGCCGTGAGTGTGAAGAGACCGGAGCCAATCATTTCACACTTTGTCCCATAATATGATGAATAATTCACACTGCTTTCATCAGCCCTCATTTAGTGGCTCATTTGTCCCCTCACACCCTCGAAATCCTTGCTCACACACTCCTTAATGCCTCGCGGAGTCTGGAGGACAGTCAAGGCTAATTAAATGGCTTTTTACATCCTTTGAGATGTTTAGTTTTCATCACAATATCCTTTTGCTTCTCACTTTACCATTAGATATTTTAAGCTGACACAGAGGTCCTCTATTTAAACCAACAACTGATCTCTTCACAGTTTTACCTAATACCTCATTTCTAGGCTATTAAAATTCTTCTATTTTGCTTTTAGGCTACTGTTTGACAAAAAAAAAAAAAAAACAGTTATAAATAAAGACTATTTCAAGTCTGTATACTTCAAAATTTCACATTTAATTCAGTGTTGCTTGCAGATTCTCTGTAATTATTTGTTAAATTCACTAGCAATTTCTAAGTGAAAATTGTTTCTACAATACATTTTGGGTGGCATTTTTTATTTTATATATATTTTTTTAAATTAGACATTATATTTTTAGCACAAGTGACAATCTGGAGAATAATTTAAATGGAAATGTGGACCATGACAAAATTTTTATTTATTTTTTTAATTGCTTAGATTTCCAAAAACCTGCAGTTCTCTGAAATCGAAAAGTGCTTACTGTACGTTTGCCAAGACCCTGACGTGGCGCTAAACATTTTTCCACGTCATAGACCGTTTTTATACATTTGAACGTTGACGTGGATTTTAGCAAACACACACACTAAGATCACATCTGTGCGTACGCCTACACATTTTTTTTTATAAACGAGGCCCCTCGTGTCATTCCTGCAATTTTTTTATTTGTTTAGAAGAATGTTTCCATGTGGTTTGTGCAGTAAAGCTTGAGCTGGACTGAAGTGGACATGTAACTGAGTGAGCAGACATGGAAAGACATTCCAGGAACCACATGGACAAAATAGCATGTAACTTTACACAGCTGAGTGCCTCACTGATGGAAGGGTATATTCTAGCAGTCAAAATATACATAAAAATAACTTCTAGGCAACTGTGTGAGAGAGAGAATCTGATGATGTGGGCAGAGTTTGTAGTTACAAATAGACGAGTCTGATAAAATGATGTACTTGAAATGCCAAGGTCTTTGCACAGACATTTCCTGAATGTCTAAATACAGTAGGATGGATAGGATGGTCTTAAGAGAATATGACATAAGAGGACAGTATTGAAAGTTCCAAAGACTATAAGTGCCTGGCGGTCAAGGCTTCGCCGGTTAGCATGGACCTGTAAAGTTTTTGAAAATCTCTAACAATCTTTTAATTTGCATTTATTTAAAAAACAAAACGGTAATATTGTGAATATTACAATTTAAGATAACATGTATTTTTACATGTAAATTACTCCAGTTTTCAGTGTCACATGATCCTTCAGAAATGAATTATTATTATCAATGCTGAAAACAATTGTGCTGCTTAAACTTTTTTGGATTTTTTTTTTCCTGATACATTTTTTCAGGGTTCTATGATAAATAGAAAGTTTAAAGAACATTATTAATGTCTTTAATGGCTTTGCAGTCTAAATGCATCATAGCTGGATAAACGTATTAATGTCTTAAAAAAGACAAACTTTTGAATGGTAGTGTACAATTATTTACTAAATGTATTGTGTTTTTGTAATTATTATTTATTAATTTATTTATTATTATGCATAATTTTTTATATATTAACTAATTTAACTTATTTTCATAATTATTTTATTACTTTTTAAATTAATTTATTATATATATTTTTGGCAATTATGCAAAAAGCATGCTTCACTTCAAAAGTAAATGCAATCAATCAATCAATCAATAAATAAAAATTGCAAGCAATGCATGAATTGCAAATATTTTATTATAGGTGATTATTCCTAGAAATTAGCACCATTTGCTAACCTATTACTCTCTCCAGGTATTATAGACCTCTTTTAAGTTTGAATTAAGATAATGTTCTTAACATCAAACAGCTTTGAATAAGTCATGAAGAGCCCACCCAAACTGTCTCATCAGAGCTTACAGATTACACGGCCCCCACTGATTTTGACTTCAAACCAGTGTGTTTTAACCATCATATTCACCTCTCTCACAAAGCACTTTTCATAACATCTGACTGAGATTTTCTCTTTTTTCTTCCATTTGGGCAGCATTCAGTAATGTCCACCTCATTTAGCTCAGGCGCAGGCTTCCTTATTTGACACATGCTCTAACTAGAGAACGTCTAGATTGCATCCATACTGTTTGCATGACAGGCAGGAAAAGTTTGCCATTTACGGGAGGGAGAGCGGATGATGCTGTCAGGGAGAGCTGTTGTGGTTTGTGTGCCACTAACGGCACAGGGAGTGTCTGGAGGTTTAGACAAGACTGTCCACACTGAACCCCCCACAAAAGCAAAGACTTCCTCTGTCCCAGAATCTTCACCCATCCTGTATTCCTCTCTGTGCATGAATATCAGGTTGGCCACAGTGAAATTTGAAAACTATTCTTTTGAACAGTACAGACTGAACTCAGTGCCAAAGTCTCAACCTCTGACAGGAAAATACATCATATTTTTACAGCGGCTGAGGTCACTTTGAAGTAAATGAACCCTCCATTACAGAGGAAGGGGAGAGAGGTTAAACACACATCTTGTTAAACCTCCACACAGTATGTGTTATAAAACCTCACACAAAGATGTGATACTTTGTATCTTTGGGAACAGACTGAAAGAATGAACAAACGACACACTATAATCCAATATGTATTACTATTTGTACATTGCCATCATGGTATCCTCTCAATTACGCTGGAGAATTAATAGACATGAGATATAAGGGTGTGTGTCTATTCAAATCAGAGGTAATTCACTGCATATTTAGATATCCATGATAGGTTGCAGTTTTGCCTCATCTCATTTGCTATAACTAGTAGAACAGCTTCAAAGACCCCGATTTCTTCTAGGCCCAGCCATGACTTTATAAATTGTATTAATTGAAATGATATCCATCTATCAATTTTCTAATGCTATAGTAATATTTCATATATTTAAAACAAGATAGTTTTGTTTTGTTTAACATTTTTTTGGTCACTATAAATATATATAATAATGTACCTTTTTATTAACTTTTGAATGCTAATGATATGGATATATTTGAAACAAAACATTAACATCTAAATGTTAGCTATGTTTAACATTTCTTGGTCACTACAGGGAACATAAGACAGTTTCTGCCAATCTCATGTTAATCTTGAGTACCTATAAAGTAGTATTGCATCCTTCATATCTTCAAAAGAGTCTTTAGTTCTATCAGATTTGTAAAAGAAAGATAGTACTGTACCGCTCCTCTCCGAAAACAGTCGAGCTCTTGAAGGCGTTCCGTGGGTGAAGCTCACAAAGAAGAGTCACAAGCACGCGAAGCTTTTGTGTAGCGATTGTCTGGAAGCTGTGACATCGACATAATTCCCTTAAAGCCCCGTTCACACCAAGCACGATAACGATAACGATAAAGATATAGTTCTAAAAATGGTTCTCAGTATTAAAGAATAGCAGCGTCCACACCACAACTATAACGATAAAGGCACAGAAAAACGATATAGTTGGAATCACTTCCAGACGATTTTGTTCCAGCTGATGAACGATAAAAATACTGACAGCCAATCAGAATCCATCCTGCTATAATGTGCTCGAGAATTTAAAGGGGCAGATGCACGTGAGCTTAGAATAAACAGAAGATATCGTTCGCTGGTGTGGACGATAATATCGTTATCTTTATCGTTATCGTGCTTGGTGTGAACGGGGCTTTAAGCTGGGTTCTTTGGGAAGCTGAACAAGGTTATCTTTCCCTCGCAACCAAAACCATATTTCTTTGGTGACGTTGATTTTGTGGTCAAAAACAAAATGTAAAATCCTTTTCTAACAAGTCCTGTGCAGCGTTGCCGAAGACTTCTGTAACCCGAATGAAGCTCGTTGAAGGGCGTGCTCTTGTTCTCGCTCTGGGGTGAGTTTCCCAAAAGCAACTAACGTTATGGACACAAGTTCCTTTAATTCTGTATAGGAACACATAATTCCTATACTTTCACAAGGGGCGTGATTTGGGGCGGTACAAATCGCATTTAGTGCTATAAATGAATTGTTATTGGAAGAAATCGCGTCTGGGATCCTCCTCGATTCCCACAGATCCCATAGAAGAAATCGGGTTCTGGGGGCTCCCCCTCGCGTTCTGCAGGGGCCCACGCAGTTGTGTGGGTTGCGTGGTGCCTAAACATGCTACAGATTTTTATTTCTAGTTATTTCAAAGTTTGATGACTTCACTATTATTTTTGTGTGGAAACAACCCTGTTGAAAAAAACAGCATGCTGGTTAGGTATGTTTTGAAACATGGCTGCTGGTTTAAGCTGGTCCTTTGCTGGTCATGAGCTGGTTCTTAACTGGTCATATGCTGGCCCTAAGCTGGTCCTAAGCAACTAGCTCCTGCTGAGGACCAGCTTAGGACCAGCACATGACCAGCTTAAACCAGCTAAGGACCAGTTTAAACCAGCTCAAACCAGCAGCCATGCTCCTATATGCTGGATTTTTCAACAGGGAAGTTGTTGCCTAAATTATAATCACAAAGAATGAGTAGGTGTGGTCAAACTTTTAACTGGTAGTTTAGTTATAATAGTTCTTTTGTTTATCACCTCCATACCTTCAGCTATAGATTATAACACAGTATTTGTTCTCTTACACTTAGAGTATCTCTATTCTCTTACTCTTACACATTTTTATTTTGCTTGTTTAAATTCTCACGACCCTCAACAATCATCAAAGTTCATGAAGGGAACATGAGAGCAGACATTCAAAGGAAATGTCTGTGGTCTCCCCTCAAAAAACAGCAGTGAGTGAGTGAACTTTGTCTGAACGCTCCAACTATTAGATCATGAGAACCTGCAGCACTGGCACTGCCTCATTATACCGAAAGAAAACAAAGGGAACAGCTGCAGGCTGCAACAGTCCTGACATATTGAGACGGAGACAATCAGTGACTAAAAGAGAGAGAGAACCAAAGAAAGAGAAAGGCATTGCATTTGTCCTCTAATTGCCACTTCAGCCAGGGTCACAACCCTATGTTAGATTGTACACTAGATAGACTCACGCTCTCTCTGCCTCTCCTACCAGACAGGAGCCCATCTGAAAGCCAGTGTTTTTTGGCACACTGGAAAAGTTATGATTGGACGTACGATCTGTGAGAACAGTGATGAAAAAACACCAAGGGCTTAGTTCACCGCAGTAACACTTGGCTTGTGTTATGAACTACAACAATTCCAAACCCTTTCTGTGTAAGGATTTCTGAAGGTGAGTAGCAAAGTCATACTGACTCTGAACTTGTAAAACATTCCAACTCAAGCTCTGACATTACATTCACTAAACTGTGAGGATTTACAGTCTTAAAACCACAAGCATTAAAACCAACCTGCAAAAGAAAAAAGAAATCAGGAATAATTTGCCTGTTGATTTGTAGCCATTAATAATTCCTGATCAACAGCAACTGTATATGTGCCGTGATTATTGTGCCCTTCAGCCTCAGAGTATTTGAATGACAAAGCACAGTTGTATTTACAAATGGGATACTCATAAATCTAGATGATAGACTGGACGTTGGAAGAGGCATATCGATTTGAAATACCATGGAAACACTGATCTATAATATAGATATTAGCCTATAGTCTACAGTATATAGAGATCAGTCAGCGGAAAGCAAGTCTGTAGTGAATGGAGTTAATCACTTGATTTTCATGGTTTGATTCACATTTACAGTAGTTGTGATAACATGTATAAACAGGTGGGTTTGGGTTTATTTTTAACAATACAATTGTTTTGTTTACACTACTTTCATATTATGTTTCAAACTTCAGTGCATGACATGTTGTAACAATGAACACCCAGAGGAATGAGTTTCCCAGATGTGCTTAAAGGATACATATGTGCAGGGTATAGGCTAATCTAACATGCTATGTTTTGTTAATGGTAGCCTAAGCTAGCATGCTGAGCAGCTGCCAAATGTAAGCTATAAAACCATACTGTTATATGCTATTTTATGTAACATATAATTTAAAAGACATTAATGGTCATAATAACATAGTTCAGATAATATCATAAAGGCAGCATCCAAAATTGAATACTTAGATGAAAAAAGTATGTGAAAAGAGTGGTATGTCTGAGTAGGTGAAGGTGAAAAGTACACACTTCCATTGAGATACTGAAATAGGGTGATCATACATGCTCTTGTTTCCAGACACATCCTGGCCAGGATTTCTATATTGCCTAAATTATCCAGGTTTTGGCTTTGTTTTCCTGTTTTTAGACTGATCGGTGTATAAATGGCTCTTTATGCTCGATCGGTCTGGACAGCGGCACTTCAAGTTAAACATACACCTTCTAATGTGTACGCATATTTGCATCGCTTTGACCTTTCTCTGTAGATCCCACCTTCTCACGCACCACGATTGGTCGATTATGTACAATGCCTGCCTGACTACTTTTTGATCATTACCTTCAGCAAGTATGAAAACAAAGCCAAAACCTGGATTTTTTTAGGCAATATAGAAATCCTGGCCAAGATGTGTCTGGGAAAAAGAGCACATATGGTCACCCTAACTGAAGTGCACCTCTTGATAGACACTATGAAGCCACGAGAGGAGTTGTGAAGCAAAGCAGCTGACACTGGTAAGTCACATGGCAATGACAAGATGAAGGATGTAGTACGTTGAGAGCACACACACTATTTAGAACATACTTTTTACCACCCAGAAAGTGCTTATGCAATATAGGGTGAAGCCAAAGTGATTATTTTAGGATTTCTAATCAGGCACTATAGTGTCTTCAGCCAGTGGTATCACTTTGGGGTCCTTGGTGGACCAAATCATTGAGACAAGCACCCACTGTTGATGTCAATGAGCAGGAATATGGCAACTGTGACCTCCATGCTGCATTTCAAGTGCACCTGGAAAACTCGTACCTCAGAGGCACTCATTATTACGAGACGTCACACATTCATGTTGGAAACATACCATGGAAGAAGCCTAAACAAAATCAGTCATTATAATTAACTACAGATTTGATTTCATGTCACTGATCTCTAGAAATAGATTATTGAGATATTATAAAATATTGTCTATAAATCCACACTCTCCTTCAATTTCACAACTCATGTATCATGTAGAATTCCCACATTTTTTCCTGTGACTCCTCAGAGCAGTCCAGAAGTATAGGAGGGGCTCAAAACATTAATAATCACACATATTTCAGTGGGATCGACGTGACTCTATGTCATTTTCTGGGCAAACATGGGCATGGAATTGCTGAACATGTCGCTATGAGCTCTTTAGTCCACTTACGGAGTGTCGCAGACAGTTTTCCGACTGTCGTAATCCCTTCACATAAATTGAGGCTGCCTTCTTTTTTATTTATTTTTTCAAGTATGCAGGACATGTTTGGTGGCTGTGGTGCTGGGTTGCTGGGAGACGGTAAGTGGGGCTGAGACTCGAACAGAATGAGGTTTAGGAGAGAAGGACCTCACCACCTGCTTGTTAAACAACCAGTTTGACAGCCCTCTAGAGTTTGCTGTTACAGCAGACTAATGTTTCCAGTTAGCAATGGAGCATGCCATGATAATAGCGGCTCTAGAATGAGAGCTAGCTACACCAGCATGGAACTGAGTGCCCTGTTTATTCAGTTGGGCCAGGGATAATACTGTTGACCCGCCGTTGACACTTACTGTCAGATGACTGTTATGATGTGATGCTGTCATAATAGATAGCATGATAAATTTGCTGCTATGTAAGCAAAGTACTGCTGCACATTTTTGCACTAGGTCATTGCACTTTGGTGCAGTGAATGTCAAAGAAACTGACTATGTCAGCATTAATGTTGAGGGGTAACTAAATAAATTTAAGGACATTAGCATAGGCATTAACAATATTTACAATAGCTGTATTTAACATACCAATATAACAGTAATGCTTGGCTTTTTTAGTGAAATATAAATGCTGTACACTTTGTTCTCAAAACGTTTGTTATTTGTTCTCATATATAGGTTTATAATTATATCTGTTATATGTTTTAGATATAAGTAGTTTCATAGTAGTAGTACTAATTTTGTTAATTGCTCATATTGTATTTTGATAAAAGAGACATTCTAAGGGGGAGGAGACGAATAACTTATATGAAAGCAGTTATACTGTACTTGCATACTTAGAAAATGGCTGCATCTGAAATTGCGTACAGATGTTTAGTACTTCTTTTGAATATTTTATGCAGTAGTATTAATGTCTGTAGTATGAACATGATGTGGATGTACATTCGTCACATTGTCATTGTCATGTGACCTACTGGAGTCAGTTGCTTCACTTCATTGCCATTCACAATTCCTCTCCCTTGGCCTCATGGGTTAGTAAACTGTCCACTGGATGTGCAGTACAGAATCTTGCTAGGAAGTAGTATGTCATACGTGTACTTTTTGGCTACTGTTTTGATTACTATGAATTTGGACTTACTACTCGTCTCACATACTGTTTTAGTCTAATCTAGTAGGAAAGTAGGCTAATTCAGATGCAGTCAGCAGCATATTACCAAATTGGCTTACTTAAGGGACTACGCTGTCATTTTTCTACTTTAAACTTACTAAACACTTCTACAATAAAGGTTACAAAAGAGGATTTTCACAGCAATGCCATTTTTGGTTCCCCAAACAGCCTTTCAGTGAACAGTTCTTACATTTAACTTTTTAACGGAAACCCTGAAACGAAAAATGGAATGAAAATTAACCATGGTTTTATTGTAGTAAAAATGAAGTAACCATGATTTTTGTCATATTGATTACCATTTATATAACCACAGTTTCCTATACAAATACCATGTTTATATGGTTAGTGTAGCAAAACCATGGTTAATTTGTGGTTACCATGGTTTAACTATAGTAACCATGTTTTTTTTGTTTTATTTGAAGTAAAACCATGGTTAATTTTCATAAGGGAAGGCCCCATGGATGTTAAAGTTTCTTCATGGAACCATATAAAAAAACCTCTGATGATTAAAAAAAAAAACAGTTAGCATTGCAAAGGTACAATTACTTTATTACTAAATGATCCCAATAAATTCAAAATTACACAACATGAATTAGTTTTAATAACAGAGTAAACTGTTTTCAAAAAGATCATATTGACATAGCCCCAGCAAGAGGGTTCTTCAAAGTGCAGTTCAATGGGAGCTCTGAGAAGGGAAAGCCCATCTTATTAGTAGCTAGCCGCCAAACCACAGGCTTTCTTGGAAAAAATGCTCCTAAAAGAAACCTCTTGTTTCTCGTAAAAATGTCCATAACATTCTAGTCCTTAACATAATGAATTAGTCTATCATTTTACCAAGACTGTCTGCAAGCTTTATTAAAGACAGTGTTGAGGCAATGTAGTCATAGTGGTGGGACATAATCTGACTCTGCTATTGTTCATAAATCCAATGAGTTTATATGAACAGTTTAAGGATTGTAAAACCGAGTAATTGTGACTTACATTTTGGTTTGTTCCTGACAAAAGACTATAAAATGTAGTCATATGGACTACTTTAATAATAGTTTTATGGTACTTTTTTGTTATTTTGGAGCTAAAGAGCCCCACTCCTCATTCAGTTTCATTATGAAAGACTAGTCAGGATGTTCTTCATGAGACTAATCTTTTGTGTTCCACACAATAAAGAAAGTCATATAGGTTTGGAAGGAATTAAAGCGATGACAGAGTTTTCATTTCTTATTATTCCTTTAATGCTGTTTAAGTCTTTTTCTCCACATCCAAAGTAGAATGTGTTCCCCTCTGCAGTGAACCGTGATCCTATTTGCAGTGACATGCCCTCTACTCCCTCTCAGAAACATGATCTCACCTTGGCCACATATACTCTTGAATGATTTACCATCACAATAGCCTCTATTCACAAACATTTACAGTCATCCTGTAAATAATGTGCTGATCTCTATTTTCCCCTCCACTTGAATAAAACGCTTTTGTCCCAGTTGTGCGTGAACCCATGGCTCTTTACATAGTTCCATGTGGCCACATTCCCAACAAAAAACACTATTGTGTGAGGCTGGGGTAATATTCATCCAGTAAGAGAAAACAACTGTGTCCTGTGTGCATTCTGGAGTCATCATTTCTAAATCATTCACAGAATATGTCCTTGAAGTTTGTGACGAGAAAGTCTAAAACCTCTACCAAGGTCTCAGCATTTCGGCTGGGTGTTTGTCTGAAAGTGTACAAATGTGTTTTCCTGCCTTCAGCCAATAATTGCTCATTAAATTAAATTAAATTAGGCTGTTTACTCTAATGCCTATTAAATGGAACAGAAAGAACCTCTTCTTCTCAGTTCCTTTATCCTGAGGTCATTATTTGTTTACTGTCTTCTGCTTCACAACATATCAGCTCGAAAATTTCCCCTGACCATATGATGTTCTGTCACTTGTTTATGAATACAAAAGGCCAGAGACATTTTTAAACTTATCACTGGAATGACGGTCTAGATTTCAGCTCAATACCTTTATTCTCGCATCATGGATCTCCAAACTCAAAACAAAAACAAAATCATGTTCTTAAAAATGCAGAACTTTAAGTATGGGCTTAGGTTAAGGTTAAGGTCACTCTGATGTCCTTAAGAACATGTCAAGAAATGCAAGCATTTATAAATCTTATTTATTTAAAATTACATATATATATATATATATATATATATATATAATTACAAAATATAAACAACTATTTGGTTTACATAAATTTAAAAATAAATAAATAAAATAAAGTTTAAAGTAAAAAATAAAGTGAATTTAGGCATCAAAATATTATAAAGAATAGTGCAGTGTGAAAAATCGTTTTGTTCAATTCCAAAAAGGTTCAGAAGTCATGACTTGGGGCACTGGGAATGTCTGAGCGTACATCATAAATGAATTAATCTAATAAAGCCCTTTTGACTTCATTTGAGGCCCACATATCTGAATGAGAGCCTTAATTCACGAGGTCTTGTTGACATGTAGCAGGGGTTCTACTAAGAGCACATAAACACGGCAGACACAGCTGTTATCTGGAAAGCCAACCGTTTCCAAGAATCCTGTACAGCCTGCCTTGTTTTTGTTACACAAGCTTTGATAGGTCTCGGTAATGCATATTATCTTGATTAAATTAGACCAACATTTTTTTCAGACTTAGCGTTTACTTTTTGTGATTTGAGCACAGACCTCAAAATTGACAGAACTGAATTTCATTTACAGTAACAGTTTCAGGACTGAAACAGAATAGAGATTCTATTTTTTGCATGTGTAAAAGGTATCACTTTTGGAGGCTATGCTACTCTAAAGCATTGTCTGATGTAATGTCATATCCTGTGTTTGTAATCAATCCACCCAATCAAATAACTGTGCCAGTGGTCCAATAAAAAGGATTGAGTTCAATGAACCAAAGAAAAGCTAGGACAGCCAGAGTGATATAACATTTAAGAGTTTTACAGACATGAAAACAGACTGATGTTGTGACCAAATTTTATAGTCAGTCAAATCAATATAAAATTACTGTACCCAGCAAAAAGAGACACAACATAGACACAAATTATAGTACATAACATTAAAAGTTATAAATCAAGTCGTAAAATCATAAGAACAATACACTGACATTTATGGTGGGAACATTCCATCTTCTGCTGCTGTTCATGGAAAATCATTTCTTGAAGAATACAGGAGATCCTCAGAAATTGTGAATTGTATGCAGGTACCCTACTGGTACCAAACCTTGACAAAATCTTTTAAGCCTGAACTACACTGTGAAAAAGATATTGGAGTATATAAACATAATTGGAGTACACTTCACAAGAAAAATACTATTTCAGTATTTCTTATTCAAAATGTCACATGTGAAAACAAAACAATATACATATAACATACCCATAATGTTGTATACATGCACAATATTTGTTATAATGCATAATACTATGGCTACATTTTATTCCTCATGTTGACTATTCTGCAATTTCTGGAGAGTTTCATGACAATCATGTGATTTACAAAGATGTCTACATTCAGTCTGGCCATATGACTAAATTATCATGGACTGAAAGATAAATGAATGTGACAGTAATGACTGTCAGATAATATCTGTACGACTCAATGAATAACGCAGTCCAGCCCAGATATGGCCCAGATATGGGATGACTGATCTCTGCCCCTTAACAATTACTTCTCTATGTCTGCTGTCTAACATCTTTTGGGTTACAATAAATGACTTCTGTTTTAAGTAAAAGTCATTTCAATGTGTTGACCTGACAAAATATGTTGATCTGACAAAATTAACTAAGTTTCTTTGAAACACCCTTCTCCATTTATATCATTTGAGTCTTACATTACACCCCAGCCCACCCCAGTGTTAATAAAACGCCATACTTCTTTCCATTAATCAGTGGAAGTAATGAATAAACATCTCATAATGACACAGTCCCAACTATCCAAAAACTGACCTTTACCCCATATGTCTTCTGCAAAACAGATATAATGTCTGCTATGAATGTGTTTGCCATCACACTTCAGCTTCAGATCTTACATTTTAATTTATGGAATTAATGTCAAGGTTCATGGACTAAACATCTTAGTGTGACTCTATATCTGTGCTCGACTTTTTGCTATATATATTACAGTATTCAGGCGATTCCTCCCAGTTCTTTTATATAATTGGAGAACAAGACCTCAGGATGACAGCAGTTAGCAGTGACTAGTTCAAGTGAACCTTAAAAGCACAGTTCAGGAGGGCTAATCTTAACCATCTCACATTTAACCAAGCTTTAACTATTGCTGCCAAGCCCATTATGCATATCATGTTACAGCCATATCTGTCCACACCTCTGACTGCAAAACACAGTCTTTCTGTCTATGGTTGCTTTCAATGCCCCTCAGTAAAACGTGAGGTACACCAGAGCATGATTCTCAAAATCAAATGCTCGTGAGCATAGACTGAGGCAAAACCATGCTCAGATTACATCACAATAGGAAGGTCTATATTACAGAAAATTAAACTGAACAATCCCTAGGCCTTGATCAGAACTCTGATAAATTACATCTCGGCTTCCGATCTGGTGTTCGGGCAAAAGAGGGAAATAATACCTGGAGAAATCTAGCTGTTAGTATTTCCATTTATGCACCATCTGTGCATTGCAACGAAGACTATTTATAACTGAAATAAGCCCAAATTTGCATGCTACTAAATATGGAGCATTACACCATTACACTTAGTTGAAAAGTCACCCTATACAAAAAGGCCTTTAAAAATATGTATTGTAATTTAAATCTACAGATGCAAAAAGATAAAGTGTTAGAAAATAAACACTTTAAAAGTGTATTTTGGAAGTTTTCTTCAAACTAGTTTGAAATAAGACACGATATGGAAGCAAAATAGCATAAAACCAGTGCATGAGAAAAACGATGCTTGCCTTGAATTTACTATTTTTGTTTACAATATAATTTATATAATTAACTATAATACATTTAGATGAAAAATGAAAATTCTTTCATCATTTACTCAACCTCAAGTTGTTCCAAACCTAAAAGAGTTTGTATGAGTTAAACCTGTATGAGAATGTTGGTAACTAAACTGTTGACAGTAGACATTGGATTTTATAGTATTTTTTTCCATACAATGGAAGTCAATGGCTACTGTCAACACATACAGGTTTGGAACAATTCTAGGGTGAATAAATGACAGAATTTTTATTTCTAGGTGAACTATCCCTTTAAAAGAAAATTAACATTTATTGCCATTGACAATCATGCATACATGGCTTATCAGTGTAGAAAACTTATAGTGTAGTTACTGCATCTACCATCAGCAGCTAATGGGACTATCCTAACCGGCCCAACTACGACCCCTCAGTTTGGGCCTATTCCGATACATCACATTTTAAGTGTACAAACTTTTTTAGTATGCCAAAACACAATCTATCATGACTTCCAGACCTCAGCAAACGTAGCACACTGAGAGAGCTAAGTGGCTCACCACGCATTCGCTCATTTCACAAGGGTTGGTCATATCCAGCAGCTCCGAACCCGAAGCAGGGGAGACCAGACATCTTCCCGCCGATACGGGGTGAGAGATGGCAGCAGGTCCTGCCCACGCCATCCCCTCCGCCACACTCTTTCGCATGGATTAATGCAGCTAAATTACAGTTTGCGGTCAATGCAGTGAAAATAGCAGAAAAACAGCATGTTGTGGTGTCTGGCTAGGCGTTGTGATGTCTAGCCGATGGGAAGAGCTGTGAACCGCAAAGGGCTGTGAATAATTCTGCCACAGGAAGCAGGCCTGTTCACATCAGCTCCCAACTCTTTCCTCTACCTCCTGCACTTGAACACATGCTCTCAATCAGCACTCGCAAAACAAAGACAAGAGAAAGAATTAAGATCTGCCTGGGATGAAAATCTAATGGGGTATTTCTAGCAATGCCAGAGAATTGAAACAAATGTTTGACCACTGCAGCTGTGGGGTGCATTTGAGGACATTACTTGTGCCTATCTATTGAAGCTGCATTTATAAAACTTTGCCTTAGTCTAACAGTGAAAATTGATAAGGTCGGCTAATATCAGCTCCACCATGATTGTAAATATTTGTTTATAACAACGTCAGAATTTGGTTTTATGTTTTTATGACCGTGTACTGTGATATTTTTTTCTCAATGATTCAGAAGTGGAACTTTGCACAGTAGCACAGTCATCAGACCACAGTCCTTCATGCTGTAAAAACTGAAATGTTTTATAGTGGCATGATTCAGAAAAGGGACTTTTCACAGTAGCATGGCTATTTTATGCTTTTAAGTGAAGGGATAGTTCACTTAAAAAAAAAAATCTGTTATTACTTACTCATTTAATACTTAACCTACAGTATATGCCTTTTTCATTTTTTTCATACAAAGACCAAAAAACAGCACAACATCTGTTTTGTACAAGCTGACAAACATCTTTAAAACATCAGTTTACATAGATTCCAAATCAAACATCTTAAATACATTTTCTAATTGTCTATTTGTCTTCCGACAGGAAACATTTTAGAGACATATTGCAGATGAAAACAACATCCTAAATCATAGTTAAATACTCTTGAAGAGATTCTTGCACTAAAACTCTGAATTTACAGTGCAGCAATATAGTCTAACTCCCAAACAAATAACTCTTATCAACTGGTTCTTTTTAGTGAATTAAACACAAAGTCCAACCAATACAATCCAACTCCAACAAGAATGACTATGATACGGTTCTTTTTGTCCAACTTCCAAACAAATGACTCTTTATAATATGTTTCTTTTTTAGTATATCAAACACATAAAGCACAACCAGTGTAATCAAACTCCCACAAGAATAACTCTTATGATTTGGTTCTTTTTAGCAAATCAAACACATAAAGCGCAAGTAGTGTGGTCCAACTCCAACAAGAATGACTCATATGATCTGATTTTTGTCATTGAATCAAACAAATACAGCAAAACCAGTCCAACCCCAACAAGAATGACTCTTATGATTATGTTAATTTTAGTGAATCAAACACATAAAACACAAGCAGTGCAGTCCAACTTCTGAACAATTGACTCTTGTAATCTGTTTATTCTTAGTGAATCAAACACATAAAGCACAACCAGTGTGGTCCAACTCCAACAAGAATGACTCATATGATACGATCCTTTTTTGTAAAGCGAACAAATACAGCACAACCAGTCTGACTCCCACAAGAATGATTCTTGTGATTTGGTTCTTTTTAGCGAATCAAACACATACAGCACAACCAGACCAACTCCCACAAGAATGACTCTTTTGATACAGTTCTTTTTAATGTAGTCCAACTGCCATGATAATGACTCTCATGATTTCATTGTTGATAGCGATTCAAACACATACAACGTGACTAGTGCGGTCTGATTCCCCAGTGACTCTTATGGACCATTTCTTTAGTGAATCGAACACATTCAGCACATTAATTTTTACATTTCATTAGTACACTGTGAAAACCAGTGTGATTACCTTATTATTTTGCAATGGAATTGAACTCTTTTTTCCCAAATACACGTACAGCTGTCTGTTGGTGTATGAAATTAAATTTCACTCTTTGTTATTCTTGACACAAAGGCCTCAGGGCTTATACAGAGTCAACAACTCCCAAAAATCTCCTTAAAAACCTTATAGTCAAAAGCATGTCATCAAAATGCTCTATCTTCTTCCCTCTTACAACACAAAGCTTAGCTCATGCCCGAATGATTAACACAAAACTGTTGCGAGACTTACAGTTAGTTTCGACCGAGTCAGACATTGTATTACTGTAGTGAGTAAGTCAGCTAGTTTTGATGAATCAGAGGAATATACTGGAGAAGCTGCGGCTGTCTAAACCACAACCTCCCTACACGCTTCAGCTATCATTCAACGGCCTGACTATCACACCATCAGCCTCACACATATTGAAAGAGTGGAGTAATTACTGCTGCTAACTATGATAAATTGACTGCCTAATTAAACGGGACACTTAAACAAACAGCCTCTTCATTAATCAGTCTTGTTCGCTGTTTTCCACTTTCAAGTGGGCTCTAGCAGCCATTTGTGGTAATTACACTCTTTTCCATTACTGGGATTTGCCACTTAACGCTCAGGGGTGCACCAGGCGTGAGTTCACCCGGCCTGCTCGTCTTCTGGGTGGTAGTGCTCTAGCTGTGCCCTTGAGCTAGGCGGAACATATGGCCAACATTATCCCTCCTATTTTAGCCTAGCGTTAAGGAGCTAAATTGTGCACAGCCCTTTAAAATGAGGAAATAAATAGTTTGCATTTCAAGCGCATCAGTAATTACATTCATAAGGAAGTTGATGATTGTGTTGTGAGTCACTGCCATATGCATATCAAAAAACATACTTATTACAACATACCAAGATTCAAAGTCAAATATCACAATAAATGTCGTTTTACTGTATGTCTGACTGAGAGAAGAGTTTGTTTGCAGATAAAGCAGTATATAAAACAGTATTGCTAAAATTTTTAATAGTTAATATATTTAATAAACATCAAATTAATAATGCTTCAAGGGTCAGTGATTCCCAACCCAATTAATCCCAATTAAATTATGATTATTAATAATAGTATTGTACAGGTCCTTCTCCAAAAATTGTGATAAAGTTAATTATTTTCTATAATGTACTGATAAACATTAGACTTTCATATATTTTAGATTCATTACAACACAACTGAAGTAGTTCAAGCCTTTTATTGTTTTAATATTGATGATTTTGGCATACAGCTCATGAAAACCCAAAATAAATCTAAAAAAATTAGCATATTTCATCCGACCAATAAAAGAATGGCCATTATGTTCATTTATGCACTCAATACTTGGTCGGGAATCCTTTTGCAGAAATGACTGCTTCAATGCGGCATGGAGGCAATCAGCCTGTGGCACTGCTGAGGTGTTATGGAGGCCCAGGATGCTTCGATAGCGGCCTTAAACTCATCCAGAGTGTTGGGTCTTGCGTCTCTCAACTTTCTCTTCACAAAAAATTTTGGCACTGTGAGCAGGTGCCAGGTCGTGCTGAAAAATGAAATCTTCATCTCCATAAAGCTTTTCAGCAGATGGAAGCATGAAGTGCTCCAAAATCTCCTGACAGCTAGCTGCATTGACCCTGCCCTTGATAAAACACAGTGGACCAACACCAGCATCACTGACTGTGGGTACTTGACACTGGACTTCAGGCATTTTGGCATTTCCCTCTCCCCAGTCTTCCTCCAGACTCTGGCACCTTGATTTCCGAATGACATGCAAAATTTGCTTTCATCCGAAAAAAGTACTTTGGACCACTGAGCAACAGTCCAGTGCTGCTTCTCTGTAGCCCAGGTCAGGCACTTCTGCCGCTGTTTCTGGTTCAAAAGTGGCTTGACCTGGGGAATGCGGCACCTGTAGCCCATTTCCTGCACACGCCTGTACACGGTGGCTCTGGATGTTTCTACTCCAGACTCAGTCCACTGCTTCCGCAGGTCCCCCAAGGTCTGGAATCGGTCCTTCTCCACAATCTTCCTCAGGGTCCGGTCACCTCTTCTCGTTGTGCTGCGTTTTCTGCCACACTTTTTCCTTCCCACAGACTTCCCACTGAGGTGCCTTGATACAGCACTCTGGGAACAGCCTATTCGTTCAGAAATTTATTTCTGTGTCTTACCCTCTTGCTTGAGGGTGTCAATGATGGCCTTCTGGACAGCAGTCAGGTCGGCAGTCTTACCCATGATTGCGGTTTTGAGTAATGAACCAGGCTGGGAGTTTTTAAAAGCCTCAGGAATCTTTTGCAGGTGTTTAGAGTTAATTAGTTGATTCAGATGATTAGGTTAATAGCTCGTTTAGAGAACCTTTTCATGATATGCTAATGTTTTGAGATAGGAATTTTGGGTTTTCATGAGCTGTATGCCAAAATCATCAATATTAAAACAATAAAAGGCTTGAACTACTTCAGTTGTGTTGTAATGAATCTAAAATATATGAAAGTCTAATGTTTATCAGTACATTACAGAAAATAATGAACTTTATCCCAATATGCTAATTTTTTGAGAAGGACCTGTACATAAAAAACCGACTCCTTAAAAAATATTGAATAGACTTTAACACCAAATATAAAATTGAGCCACAAACAAAACTTTTGAATAATCTGTTAAGTGTCACAAATTGTATTAATTTGATTTATTATTAGTTTTTTTGTTTATTTGTTTGTACAAAAATTGGTGTAGTGAAGCAAATGTCTTATTTATATAAATGGCATTGTTAATGCTCACATCCAGGGTTATTATCATTGACTACAACTAAAAATAATAATAATAATAATAAAATAAAGAAAAGAAAAGAAAAGAAAAAAAAAAAAAAAGTTATTTTAGCTAGTTTCCAATGCAGTTTTTCTCATTTTTATTTTGTTTGTTGAAGTACTAAAATAACAAAAATTAAATAAACTAAAACGTAATTTTTAAAAAACTATATTGACATGTAAACAGAAACTAAAATGACAGAAACACAAAAAATTACTAAAACTTTAACTAAAATTACAGTGAAAACAAAATATAAAAATTAAACTGAATTCAAAATAACAAAAAAATAATAATAATTCTATATTAATGATACTAAAATAACACTGCTCACATCCCAAATACTTGAAATACAATGATTGAAATAACTACTGTACCACTGACTAATTTTTTTAGCGAAGTGGGAGAGATATAGGGGCGGGATCAAGAATGGTCAGAATTTGAACTCAGGACACTCGAAGCGCAACGGTACTATATGTCAGCATGCTGCCCACAAGGCCATCAGCGCCAACAACACTAATTTAATAATATTCATGATGCTAAATAATCTATTATAATATGAGGTAAAAGGTCGGAGCATACTTTTGGTTTGGTGTCGATGAAACTGAAATTTTGCTGCCAGTTTACTAAGTACCACAGTGATAAACTGGAACTTGTTCCACGTTTTGCAGTACAAGATGCTTAAACAATAGTAGTAAAACATGTAATATAGGACAGGCATTGACCTATAATTATGTTACTGACCCATTTTTCTCATCAAATCTACCCAGACTAAAAGGGTCAGACTGTACTTATCCCAGGTTCATTAATACCTGGCAGCAGCAATGCCCCTGTGTTACTCCCAGGGAAGGGAGGGAGAGTTGGAGCAGCAGATGGTACCGAGGCCACAGTGACACAGACGCTCTATCACACTTCCTGTTTGGCTCCAGACACCGAATGCAGACGCCATTCCAACCACCAGGACACAGTTTGGCCTGTATCTGAAGTCACAGCATTTTATTCCCATACACGTCACTCCCACAGCTAACCTACATAGACCTTGATGAAATGAAAACGCTGGTTATTGATGTTCGACATTTTTATATGATGTTATTGATGTTATAGTCATTTTACACAGTCCTGCTGTCCTAGTACATCAAATGTGAAATTATTACCTTTTAATGCTTATAAACTTCTCTTAATGGGCTCAGTGTGTGCACATATGGGTGAGAGCATAACGGCGCAGTAAGACGATCGGACATTTCATCTTTTGAAATGCAGTCTTGAGATCGGACATGCCGTGTCTTGTGTCAAAAGGCTGATGAGAATCAGATGCAAGTTTGAGATGAGTCACGGGGAGTGCTGAAGCTTTTAGCCGTTTCATGAGAAACCATTGTGGTATTAAATGCGTTTTGAGGCAAGCCAAAAATATTGCTCATCTTTTAGCCCCTATAATCATGCAGGAAGAAAAAGGACTGCCTTAGTTCTCAAATCTTGTTTAATTTCACTTTCATAACCAGCAAATTTGTTGCACAATTCCTTTGCATTATATGAGGGATATTCAATATTTTGGATGCCAATGATTTCCAAATATGATCTTTGCCTTTATGCCTTTGTGGTGAAAGAGAAGAGATATATTTTCATCTATAAATAACCCATTTATACTTTGTAATACTTCTTCTATGCTTTAACTATTTCTTCTATTCCTCCCTGTTCTAGCTTGTACTATTCTGAAAATTATACTGTATTGTATTTATATTGTAAGTATTGTAATTATATGGTACTGTATATAACTTGCTTCTTGTATTCCTCATTTGTTAGTTGCTTTAGATAAATTAATAAATATAAACATTAATGTAAATAAACAGGCATCAAAATTTTTATAATTGTATCAAGAATTAAATAATTGTATTTTCTTTTAAATTTCATTTTATTTCAAATTGTTAAATTGTCTGAAAAATATTTGCTTTTTATTAAGCTAGCAATGCATCTGAAATTAACATTTAGAAATATTTCTTATTCATTTTAAAAATGTAAAAAATTATTAAACATTTTTAACATTTAATATAAGATTATTAAACAAATTATTAAAATTTTTAACTATTTGATTTAAAAAAAAAAGAAAATTAAAAATAAAAATAAAAAATAAATGTTTATATAGATATGTTTTTATTATTTATATAAATATAATATTATAAATAATTAAATATTATATTATATTTAATTATTTATATTTATTTAAATATAATATTGTATTTAATATTTAATTTTATGGTGAATGTGAATTAAATGTGTATTAAATATTAATATAATATGAAATATTAATAGCATGACTTCACATTTTAACTTTGACGGTCCTAAAAAAAAAAATCGGTACAGATTTTTTTAAAAATTGCTAGTGAATATATGACAAACAGGAACAATGCATCACACCCAATATTCAAACTAGGAAAAACTGTGGGAATTATTAATTTTGGTAGATTCTCTCTTCCAGCTTGACACTGCTGATCATAAATCCTTACGGTGTAAACCTTTACAGTATCCTATATGCTGTTTTCATCCTTGATAATATTCCTGAGGATACATAAAGCTATAATAATGTTTAAACTGAATCTCTAAGAGCAAATAATGTGAAAACCTAAATCTCACATCACCAGGAATTATTTTACTATTATCGATTTATTACAGCTTCACCCAATTCAACGCTGGGGAACAGTCTGGTAAGGCTGCATTTATATGAGCAACATATAAAGACGTTGGATAAATCCTTTGCCTGGCACAAGGAGAGTAGATGGAGTTGTTTTGGGGGCCCAGGCTCTTAGAGGGGTGTCCCTGTTTAAGAGGCAAAGGCCCTGTGAGATCCATTGGCACGGAGCTCAATTCAAGTGTGCCAAGAGAGCAGCTTGAATCTAAAACCCTTCCCAGCCTCCATGACTACTCACTCCACTATGAAGCATCAGGCACTGGCAACAGCCATGACGGACTTGGCAGGTGTTGGGGACATGGATGGCGTGCCTAAAAGACAAGAGAGAAGAAAAAGAGAGAAAGGAGACATTCTTTGGCACAGACAAACCAAATGAATCTCTGTACTGTCCATACTGCGTATGAGAAACACAAGGCGATTCTTACTGTAGACTGGCCATCATATTTTCAGGATATTTCAGAGTCAGCTAATGATATGACACTGAATCAGTCATTTCTGAAAAGAGCCAATAGCGAATGGCAAAAAAGACAAAAACATGTTTTGACTGAGTGAGGAATCTTGATTCATTTTGAACTCATAAGAGTCAACATAACTCATATGGAGGACTATCAAGTGAGCTATAAAAATCATACACATTTCTATACATTTGCAGTAGACCCCATCCCTACATAACAATATTCAGCATTCGCAATATTCAGACTCTTTGTAACATGAAAACATTCAGAAAAAGCCCATAATCTTAATTCAGCAATGACGCTTTCAATTAATCGAAAGTGACAGTTAAAATTTTTACATTGTTACAAAAAAAATGTAAAATTGAAATAAATGCTGTTCTTTTAAAATTCAAGAAATCCTGAAAAAAAAATGCACCACGGTTTTCACAAAAATATCAAGCAGCATAATGGTTTTCAACATTGATCAAGGAATGTTTCTTGAGCAGGAAATCGGCATATTATAGAATGATTTCAGAAAGATCATGTGACAATTAAAAAAAATCAGCTTTGCCACCACAGGAATAAATTACATATCAATGCATATTAATATATATATATATATATATATATATATATATATATATATATATTTACAGTGCCCTCCGAAAGTATTGGAACAGTAAAGTCAAAATTGCTCTGTTGGCTGTGGAGTCAAGACATTTACAAATATAATTAAAAGATGAATATAAGACAAAACTACAGAATGTCTCATTTTATTATTGGGTTATTCAACACATTGATGTTTTACCAGCTAAGAAGTTCAGCACTTTTAGTGTTTCATCCCTCTATCTGATGTGAGCATAAGTATTGGAACAGTTGCCTCACAGGTCTTTCTAAGTGATCAGCTGTGTCCTGTTGCATTCATTCTTCAGATATTAAAAGCAGGGAATGTGTCGTATCAGTTATATCCATTACTTCTGTATTCTGAATCTTGCATTCGATGATGACACACACAAACCAGGATGAAGATGAGGGAGCTGACTTTGAGAGAAAAGCAAGCAATTTGGATGCTAAAAGAAAAGAGGAAGTCAGTTAGAGCTCTAGCAAAAACAAAGGTCGCCACCAGCGACACCAGCAACCAACAATGACCTGATTGGCTGAGAAAACAACAGTAGTTGATGACAGACAAATCATAAAAGCTGTGAAAATGAACCCTAAAAGACGTGTCTGTAAAATCACCAACAACTTCCAGAAAGCTGGAGTGATGCTCTGACAATCTACTGTCCTCAGGAGACTTTGACACAGAATTACAGATGCTACACAGCAAGATGCAAACCTCTGACCAGCACCAAAAACAGAAAGGCAAGATTAGAGTTTGCAAAAAAGCACAAAGGTGAGCCAGAAGAGTTTTGGAACTTTGTTTATGGACCGATGAGACAAAGATTAACCTCTATCTAACTGATGGGAAAGCAAAAATGTGGAGAAAAAAGGGAACTGCAAATGATCCCAAGCATACAGCCTCATCTGTAAAGCATGGTGGAGGTGGTGTCATGGCATGGGCATGCATGGCTGTCACTGGAACAGGCCCTCTCAACTTTACTGATGACTTAATGTATGATGACAGTAGCAGAATGAATTTGAAAGGGTACAAAACCATCTTGCCTACCAATATTCAAGAAAATGCCACCAGATTCATTGGGAAGTGCTTCATATTGCATCAGGACAATGACCCAAAACACCCTGCCAGTTCAGTCAAGGAGTTTATAAGAGCAAAGAAATGGAAAGTCTTAGATTGCCCAAGTCAATCTCCAGATTTAAATCCGATTGAACATGAATTTCACCAGCTGAAGAGGAGAGTAAAGAATCAGAATCAGAATTAGCTTTATTTCCAGGTATGTTTGCACATACGAGGAATTTGTTTTAGTGACAGTAGCTCCACAGTGCGACAGAATGACAGCAACAGGACAGGACACAGTAAAAAAAAAAAAAAAAAAAAATTAAATAATGTACAAATATACAAAAATGGACAATGTGCCAAATAGGACAAACACAATATTGTATATAAATCAGTATATAAAACAGGTATGCTAGGTGCAAATTTGAAATGTAATATGTGTGTAAAATAAAAATAAAAATAAAAGATGAAGAGTATTGTTAAAGGCAGAAACTCCCCAAAACAAGCAACAATTGGAATTGGCTGCATTAAAGGCTGGGAAAAGTATTTCAAAGGATGAGACCAAGAGTCTGGTGATGTCTATGGGTCACAGACTCACTGCTGTGATTGTGTGCAAGGGATCTGCAACTAAATAATAGCTTTTAATCTTTTATATGTGCCTTTTGTTCAACTGTCCCAATACTTATGCTCTCATCAGATAAAGGGATGAAACTCTAAAAGTGCTGAACGTTTTATTTGGTAAAACATCTATGTGTTGAATAACCCAATAATAAAATTACATTCTGTAGTTTTGTCTCATATTCATCTTTTAATCATATTTGCAAATGTCTTGACTCCACAGCCAACAGAGCAATTTTGTCTTTACTGTTCCAATACTTATGGAGGGCACTGTATATTAAACTGTTCCTTGGCCTGTTTATGTGAATACTGTACTATATATATATATATATATATATATATATATATATAATTATTTTTTTTTGTAAAAGTTATTTCCTATACTCCCAAATAATTTTGACTTGGTGTGGTATGGCTTGACCCCTAACAAGGGGCAAGTTGTGCCACTAGATTTCTGAGAAGTCATATATTTGTTATTGTCTCATTGTCATTTCTCCTTGCATAAAGGACAAGTTTACTAAAAAAGTGCCACATATTACCACACTTGCCCCTACATTTTAATAGACTCTGACAGTTCAGACTCTGGAAGAGGATGCTTGTCAACGTTCTCCATCAAGCAGACCAGAGAGAGTTGATTCTCGGGTAACCTATCACCATTCTTCCATGAGCTAAATTCCCCGCCGATAGTTACAGGTCAGCTATGGCATTATTTCTGCAGCTGGGGCGGCTTGTTCACACAGACTTTGAGACGCACGAGAGCCTTTCCACATGTATTTTATCACTCTCTGCCATTTTTTCCCCTCAGTCTTTCTTTTTAAATTTCATCAGCATATATCATGGTTTGGAAACAACCTGAAAAGATCTACTGCCAGCCCCCATGATGAAGTCTCCCTCCCTGATATGGCTCATTCTCAGCACTGCAAGTGGTTAATGGTTGTTTTCTTTTTCACTGTCTCTCACTTTACCTCTTAAAACCTTCACATGGTAATGATTTTCAGTGTCTGGTTTGATCTGGCACCTCTCCAGCCCATCTGGCACAGTGTAAACTGAGTTTTCCCTTTGATTCAATCCTCAGAGTGTTGCTCATTTATATGTCTACATTGTTTTATTTGAAACTACAGGACAGGAACCCACCGTACAGAATAGCACGAACTGTAGCATGTGAATCCAACTACGAAGAAAGAGTTTGACGTCAATTCACTTGGGGGAACAAAAATATTTACACATATGAGCACAGGACATATCAGATTAGTGTCTGAAGTAACACCTCATGAGTGTGTTCAAGCAGGGCATCATATAGAATAGAATTTAGAACAGAATAGAATTTCTTTATTGTCATTGTACACAAGATACAACGAAATTGCAGAGCTTCTGCATAAGGTGCATGGTACATAATAGACCAAAAAATAAATAAATAAATATACATGATACAAAGTGATGTACAATTAAAATATTTAAGCTACGACAAAGAATAAAGAAAATGAACATAGAAAGAGTTGCTTGTATATATATAAATAAGTAATAATAAGCCACAGTTTGTCAAAATGATTATTGCACTAATATGAGGTAGACTTCTGGCTCTGAATAAAACTATTTGGAATGAGAATATAAAAAACATTGCACGAAAAGTGAAGATATTTCCCTGGAATACAAGGCTGTACTGCACTGAAGGAATAAAGACTAAGAATGGAGATTGCACAGAAATATAATATACATATTGTACTGAGTAAGATGTCAGTGCATGTGAGTGTTCAGTGCATGTGTGTGTTCAGATTTAATGCATCTGTAGCGCCTGCCCGAGGGCAGCAGTTTAAACAGGTGGGAACCAGGGTGAGAGTGGTCTTTTCCGATGTTCTGAGCTCTGCTGAGGCAGCGAGAGTTGTAAAGGTCCTTCAGGGAGGGAAGAGAGCAGCCAATGATCCTCTGCGCAGTGTTAATGATCCGCTGTATTCCCTTTCTCTCTGCCTCAGTACAGCTACAATACCATACTGTGATACAGTATGTCAGCAGGTTCTCCACTGCAGAGCGATAGAAGGTCTCCAGCAGCTTCTCCTTTAGGTTTTTCTTCTTTAACGCTCAAGAAGTGAAGGCGCTGCTGTACCTTCTTGATGATTGCTGTGGTGTTGGCTGAACATTTGAGGTCTGCTGAGATGATTTTGCCGAGGAATTAGAATTTTTTAACCCTCTCTACGCAGTCTCCATTGATGCCCTGTGCCTTCTAAAGTCAAGGATGATTTCCTTTGTTTTGGTGGTGTTAAGTGTCAGGTTGTTGGCTGAACACCACGCTGACAATCTCAGGATCTAATTTCTATAGGCAGCCTCATCCCCCTTTGAGATTAGGCCCACCAAATTGTATGATATCGTTCTGGTGATGGACTGGGCGGCAGTCATGCGAATAGAGAGAGTACAGAATTGGGCTCAGCACGCACCCTTGAGGGGAGCCAGTGCTGAGCGTGCGGGTGGAGGAGAGATGGAGACCGAGTTTAACAGTCTGAGAGCGGTCAGTCAGGAACTTCCTGATCCAAGTGCAGGTGAGTAAGGGGAAGGCCAGATCTGTGAGTTTGCTGAAGAGGATGTCCGGTATGATGGTATTGAAGGCTGAGCTATAATCGATAAAAAGCATCCTCACATAGCTCTCCTGATGTTCCAGATGGCACAGCGCATTGTGGAGAGCTATGGCTATTGCATCCTCAGTCGATCTGTTAGCTCTGTAAGCAAAATGATGTTCATCGAAGGTGAAGGGGAGGCAGGTTTTCAGGTGGTGCAACACCAGCCTCTCGAAGCACTTCGTGATGATCGGTGTGAGGGCGATAGTCATTGAGGCTATCCATGGCTGATTTCTTTGCTATGGGGATAATTGTGGAGGATTTCAAGCAGGATGGAATTGAGGCTTGTGTCAGAGAGAGGTTGAAGAGGTTTGCGAGGACTCCTGAGAGCTGGTCAGCACATATTGCATATTCCTCCAATCACACTTTCCTGTCAGTGCAAGATCATCTAAAATTGGTCCAGTCTACAGTAATTAATTGTCTAAGATGGTTTTTGTGATCTCACGAGAACAACCATGTTCCTTTAAATACCGGTAAAAGCAAACAGATGAAGTTGGGACGTCCTCCATACTGAGAGGCGTAATGCTCTCTTTGTGCAAACATTTACATGTTAATTATGCTCGTGTTATACAGTGCAAATGGGTAACAGTTAGCTTAATGGCTATTTAAGACAAGAGACCTTTAGAGAGTTTTTGTTTCATCTTCCTATACTAAACTAACAAAGAACAGTCCATGTCAAACATGCAAACAATGGTGCTTCTCAGAGGAGAAATGGCACCATTATATGCCAGTTACTTTGTATGAGTAGGAGTCTCTACTCAGAAACATTGACTGGCTTCTTAATTCTGTAGCTGACAGACAGAACAGTGTGTGAGTTTTGCCATCTCTCGCTTCCTCTGATTTGGTGGTTACGTAACAGGAGATCCTGTATTCAGAGAATTGTAACAGGAAAAACTCTTTACACCTTAAACTATGCTTCCTGTGATCTGCACCCGAGGCCAAAGAAGCCCAAGCAAAAAGTGAAAACGTTTCTAAGCTGGGTTACAGACATCATTTGCATGGTTTCCTGCAGCTCAAACAAGCAGCATAGCACTCATGCCAAGGTCAGTGGTCCAATTCCCAGGGAATGCATGAACTGAAGGCATGAAGCATGCAAATAGACTCCCAAAAGCATAAATATAAATTTGCAACAAAAGTACTTTTTAGTGTTTAAGAGCTATGCATTTGACTGCATTCTGCTTGGCCTAGTCATAATTACAGTTTCACACCAACCCAGGGACCGTTTACAAAAAAATTATTGTATTTGTCAATGTGAGACATTTATTTTGCAGTCAACAATGAAGACATCCCACATAGGACACATCATCCAACTGGAATGGGCCATTCTGTCCCTTTAGTGTCCCACTGGTCGCCTTCTAGATGAAGATCACTGAGATTTGACTTTCTGATATGACATGCAACCCACACTGCTACAACATTCACTGTCAATTTCAATTTGTTAACTTCACCTGGCTGCAACTTCTCAAAAAAAAAAAAAAAACTAATTAAGATTACTTTGTATATTCAAGCTTTCATAAATTGGCTTCTGAGTAAACTTTTATATTTATATTGAGCTACCAACTAGATTTTTCTGAGGCAATAAGTTTGATTTTTTTCACGTAACTAACATTGAAAATTTGTGTTGCTGGCAACAGCCAATATAACAACAGAAACTGAGACCCTCTTTAAATTATTTAACAATTAATTCCTAACCTGAAAATAAAATAGAATTTAATATTTAAAAAGTATTCAAAAAATTTCATTAAAAAAAACATTAATAACAAACTAGTATTTTTATTATTAAATAAATATTACCACCAACAGTAACACTTTTTTACATATCGGTTTTACTATTTTACCAGTTACAATTCCATTTCACAGATTTTCTCCTTAAATTTAGCATAGGAAATACAATTACAAAAATACAATACAATTACAAAAATAAATGTAAATAGAACACAGACTCTGTCTGGCCTGTTTGTAACAACTGGTTCAAAGAGTCACATGTTGTCAAAGACAAAAAGCGGATAGGCATCATGTACTAGTACATGAAGAAACAAACAGAATTACAAATTCCTTGAAACGTGACTTCTATTAATCACACTAAAGTCCACTGAACCTCCTGAACCCGCAACATTCAACTGATAACACATTTCTTCAGCTGTAAGCCAACTTGGACTTATTTCTCTCATAAAAAGTATACACAGAAACTCCCAGCCTTCACCATTTTGAAAATATTACAGGGAGGAATGTGCCGTTCCAGACACCCAAACAGCACACTGTTCCAGCCAAGCTGCATACTTGAGATGAGTGACCTCACGCTGAAGCTCCAGTGCTCTGTGTATGCAAACACGTTGCCATGGCAACCGCCAAGTCAGGATGACAGTGGGAACATTGATATCAAAATCCCCTCCATTACACACAGCAACTCATTTACCTTGGGCTTGACGCTAGCCGAAGATTGCTAACCTAAAACAACTGTCAGAGGAGATGCTGTTTGCTTGGAACAGATTTTCCTTGTTCTCGTCTCACTGCAGAGTTGTTATGTTTACAGATAAAGTTTCCCATGTTTATGTTGGATAAATGAATAAAACGCTTACTGACATCAACAAAATGAGTTACCAAAGAGAAGCTCTTTCAAGCAGAGGAACCAAGATGTAGCCTGTTGGTAGGGTCACTGTGTATCATCCAATTTAATTTCAGTGTCTGGTGTTTTTGTAAATAGCACAATCATTCCGCAATAAGACAAAACCTGATTTTTGCTTGACAGTTTGCCCATCTGAACAAGGCCAAGTAATTTTTTTACCTTCTTTGAATCATTGCATTGTTGATATAAAGTAATTGATCAATGTGTAATCGTTTGTTACCTGCAACAGAATATCCCCGTTTAGTTGATTTTTTAAAGACAAATTTTTGGCATTTGCACTTTTATGATAAGACAGAGCAGAACGGACAGGAAGCAAAGTGGGAGAGATAGGAGGCGGGATTGGGAAAGGTCCTCGAGTCGGGATTAGAACTCAGGACGCCTGTAGCGCAACCGTGCCAACTGTCAGTTTATTTTTAAATTTTCTGAAAACTACAGATATTTCCGCATTTTACGCCCCCGTTCACAGTCTGAGTTAGCCCCAGTGCATTATGGGTTTTCAGGTTTCCCACCTTTTTCCCCCCATTTTCTCTGGTCACACAGTATAGTACTATATTTATTCAGGCCTATACTTTTGTTTGTTTTGTTTCTACTGCATATACAGTCAAGTTGTTAAAAACATTGACAATGGTGAAGTAACTCCTTTATTGGCAAGACGGACAAATCAAGTTAGTGTCTGTTAGCTTCGACCCTTTTTAAAAAAAAATTTAAAAAGTCGCATTAAATGTAGTTCTGAAAATAGTGATGACTCATCCTGCACTGCACAGGCTGCCGTCCAATCAAATCTCTACAATGTATATCCCTTCAGGTATGGAACAATTAAATGAGAATTTTATACATTTAAAAAACATCCAATATAAACCTCCTGTTACATTAGGAAAAAGTTAAGGAAAATGTAAACTGCAAATAAGAAGCGATTTCATGGGGGTTTTATGAGCATAAAAGCCACAAGACGTCAATTATAATAAACTTTATTAGATAGTTACCAATATTATCTACATCACTGAATACAAAGAGAATGGTGGTCTGCAGGCAGAAAGGATTTAAAAACAGGTAACCAAACTATCCCTCTCATGCTTAGCAAAATGGCTGCCAAACATGAACTACATTTACACATCTAAAAGACTAGAATGGGGGAAAAAAACATCTGGAAAACAAATGACAATAATCAGCAATCTCATCTTCTCTGCATCAAGACTTTAAAAGAACAGCGCAAAGAAAAATCAACATTTGCCTGTGTGTCACTTTTGACATGGTTCTCTCATAGAGAAGGCACCACACAGCAGTGTCACTATTCCATCCCTGCTTTTCCCGACAAATCATCAACAGGTTAAAAACAGTCCTCAAGAATAAAACGGGCAAAAATTATTTGTAGGTTGTGGGTGTTCACAGGATTTTAGGGGCCATTACAGAAAGCACACTATAAAACCTCTTATTGATTAATGTATGCTACATTCACAGTGATGCAATATTTAATATAAAAAGGACTTCAAATCATGGCTTTCTCTTAATATACCAGTATCATGAGCCAGGCACTTCAGATATTGCAGTGTGAAGAGAGGCGAGGGACTCGTTGAGTGATTAAAAAAAGCTAGCATAGCACACTAGCTGTGCTTGTTTCCATGAATGCTAGCCTCTCAACGCCCCCTCACAGACACAGACGTCAAAGACTGTTTTTCCAGGCCAGACGGTCAGACTTACAGCTAAAACCAGGCTATTTTTAACCTGCCAAGAGCAAGCAAGGGAAGACGTCGCCGCCTCTTAAGTCTAGTCAACTTGCTAACCAGTGACCTTGGATCCGAAGTTGACTCAGCTACTTTATTATACTGACTGCAAGGGGAAGGACATTTGAAAAACGTAAAAAAAGTCCATCAACAAAAACTTGCTGGTTGTTATGCCTAAAGGTCTTGAGAAGGTAATGTATTTTGCATTGCCCACAAAGAGTCGCTATATGGACCTTCAAGTTAAATGACATGATACAAGAAAGCTTAGGGTATGCCAACATCTCATTTTAAAAAAAAAAAAAGAAAAAGAAAAGGCCTTGACAAACAGCTGAAGTTTCACTAAGCCATTAGAGAGGAGAAGGGTTCTTGTTTTCATATCTGCCATTAGATTCTGGCGAAAGCCTTCAGTTGGATTTCCTGTATATGAATAAAGCAACAAGAAACAACACACTTGATCCTGAAAGTATCAAGCATGCTACGTCCTCTGTCCGATTTGTAAAAAATATTGTTGGTACCATACTCTGTGACCAAGAATGGCACCGAAACCAAAACGAAGATGTAATGAAACAGGCTTGCCAGAAAAATGATTAATCCCAGAGAGTAAAAGAGGCGGACACTATGCCTTGAATGGTTGTAAAGGCACTACTATCATCATTGGTAGAGCAAGTAGTTCTTAAGGGAAGCAGGTAAGGGCAGTCCATGGATTTCACTCAATCGCTCTCTTCCCAACGCGACCCGTACTGAACGCCTACAGAGGTCCATTAACGGCAGAGGTTCAGCTACAGGGAGAGAAAGAGACAGACAGAAATTCATTAGCAATGATCACTCACAAACACTGTGCAAACTTGTAAAGCTGGGTGTAGGCTGTCCAGACCTTGGGGTAAATGTCAAGACAGACTGTATAATGGGACTGTGCTAGACTGGTTGTTTTATATCAGTCATGTTCTGACATCCTTATTTACACACAAAACTGACACGATACAGCACAAGCCCAAGTCCTTGCGCAAATGTTAGGAATGCCCAGCGTCTGTGGCTGGGTGTGTGAGGAGCAGACATGAGGATCGATTGTTCTTAAAAGAGATCGTTGACCCAAAAATAAATTCTGTCACTAATTGCTCACCCTCATGTTGTTCCAAACCCATAAGACCTTTGTTCATCTTCGGAACACAAATGAAGATATTTTTGATGAATTCCAAGAGCTCTTTGACCCGCCCATAGACAGCAAGGATCCTAACATGATCAAGGTCCAGAAACGTAATAGTTAAAATAATCCATGTAACAACAGGGGTTCAACCGTAATTTTCAGAAGCTACGAGAATACTTTGTGCGCAGGAGGAAAAAAAAAAAAAAAAAAGTATTCAACAATGTCGTCTCCGCGTCACTCTGGCATTTGGGAGAGAATCACATATGTAAACAATGTATGCAACGTATGTACGTGGCTACATCGTTTACGCTTTGATCGGAACAAACAACGTATCTGCGTACATACGTTGTTTATGTATGTGATACTCTCCAAAATGGCACCAGGGTGATGAGGAGACAACGAATCGTTTAATAAAATTGTTATCTTTCATTTCTTTGCATGCAAAAATTCTCATGACTTCGTAAAACTATGGTTGAACCACTGATGTTACATGGATTGTTAACGATGTCCTTGCTACGTTTCTGGACCCTGAACGAGTTAGGATGCTTACCGTCTACGGAGGGTCAAAGAGCTCTTGGAATTCATCAAAAATATCTTAATTTGTGTTCTGAAGATGAACGAAGGTCTTACAGTTTTGGAACGACACGAGGGTGAGTAATTAATGACAGAATTTTCATTTTTGGGTGAACTATCCCTTTAAAGGGGTTATGAAAAGGAGAATCTAAATATTTTTGATATCAGTTTAAAATATGAATGATCCTTTTCTATCCTTCTGAAACACCGTGATTTGAAAACTGGAGAAATGTGACGTTACGATTTCCCTTGACATGCGTCGTCATTGTATGTAATAAAGGATGTACGTTCTGAACAATGGATTTGTCTGTCCATCAAACACAAGAATAATAGCTACTACTGTTATTGAAAAACTTTTTCGGTGCAAACTTTACAAACTATAACCTCTATAAAAATCTGAAACTGCATTTCATTACCATCACGTCATCAAGCCAATGAATACTCAACTTCACACTGTTTCTGTTAGCAGTGTGAAACCATCCGTTTTATATACATAAAGCGATCAAAGATCATTCCCTTTATAATTGCTGGAGTAGTCAATTCAAGATCAGTCTAATGCAGTAAAAGTTCAAAAGAGTTCCACATGTAATGCTCTTTTAATATTAGCCAATCATAGCAGAAATAAGAAGGGGCGTGTCAATGAAGAGTTCAAATCAGAGCTAAATTCAAGCTTGAAAATAACAATTACGATTGCTTTAAAACGTTAACCATACTAAGATCACAAGTGCACCTCAGGAAGCATTATAAAAAAAAATTAAAAAAAAATTAAAAAAATTAAAAAAAAAATAAAATTCACGACCCCTTTAAAAGCAGGCATGTGGTACTATAATTATATTAAAATTATATTTGCTGTGGATGTTTTAAAAGATCTTTTTATAAAAGTACACAGGGCCAAAATCTCTTCAAAGTTGAAGAAATGTTCATTTCTATATGACATGTATGACCCTTAGGTCACAAAACTGACAAATGCAATTCATCAGCTGATGCTGAGCGAATAAAGACTGCAGGTAAGGGCAGTTCATTTACTGCAGGTAAGGGCAGTTCATTTTCATTTTAAGGGCAGTTTTTACAATTACCAAGAGAAGAATCGGTGTCCAAAAAAATAAGAAAAATCATACAGTGTGCACCTGGCTTAAAGTATTACAAGTTTCCCCACAGGTCCCCTTTAGTCCAGCCATATAACAACCCCAAGTACTTCAGAATGGTTTCCACACAGCACCACCTGCTCAGATATTGAGATTACTTCATAAAATGCACACTTTAGCAAACGAGACACTGGGGAGACCAAAGAGAGTGATGTAAGGGATAAATAACAGTACAATTATACCTCTGTTGACTGCGAGCAAGACGATGAATGCATTAAAGGCACTGGCAGAAGTCAGAGACAAAAGGAAGCCAAGGCCTTGGAGTCAGAGGCTGAGTAATACTCTGGCTACTCTCTCACACATAGAAGGGATGAGAATTCTCCAAAAATGGGAACACCTGTGTCCTAAACTGATGCATTAATACTTCCCAAAGTCAGACCTTCGTTAATGTTGCTAAACATGGCACACTCAGGAAAGACTTTTAAGAGTCATTCCATCACCTGACAGCATGCAAAACATCAAGGTGATTAAACACGTATTCCATTGGACAGGACATCATTAGTGGCCTAGAGACACTTGCACTCCACAGAGTAAGGTGGCTTACAGCCGTCCAGACATGAGTAAGTCTGGCCCTCACCTGCATCCTTTCATTATATGACCACAGAATGATAACATCACAAGAATGTCCTCCAAAACTGACTCATTACAGCATGCTGGGTTGAGGAAAGGAGTCAGATTTAAAAAAAAAAAAAAAAAAAAACACTACATGCAAAAACAGCAGAAATTATGTAACCTTGAGAATGCGCAATTTGAGGGGAGCCATTTCACGCTAATAGGACAGAGTAATATTGAACACCCTACCCTCTAAAGAAATCCACTGTAGGGGGAGGTTTTTTTTTTTATATTTTGTCAGTGTCAGCCATATCAGCTATCTATAGCAAGGGATATCAAACAAAGGACCTCCTAATTATGATGACTGCCGTTTCTTAGTGTTAAAACTATAGTTCTCACTAGAATAAAATTAAGAATGATTAACTTAATGTCAGATTATGAAAGTGTTTTAGCAAGTGAGAAAATTAATTTAACTGAACACTTTTCTTACATTTACTCCTATTATTGAATCCTAAAACAGAAAATGTGTTTTAGTCATTGAGAAGACCGGTAGAAAAGAGATTTGAAATTGACTCTCAGAATAACCACTTCTGTTAATCAGGCATAGTGTTCTCATAATCTCCACTAAATAAGCGGCCTGGACCATCACTACTTTCCTGTTAATCAAAAGCTCAATTTTGCTTCCCTATAATAATGGATGCAACGACTTCAAATATTTATATCAGCAAGAAAAAGCAGTGGAATCCAATCAAGACGTAATAAGGAAAGTCCAGTTTAAAGATTAGATTCCAGGACATGTTGAAAATAAAATAGTAGTAATGATTAATATATTATATAAGTTTATTTACATGTTAAAAATAAAATCTATTACTATTATAAACACAGAAAGTAGAAAATGGAGAAGCTCCATAATAATAATAAAAAAAATACGTTTCCATTACCCTCAAACTCTAGCCGGAAAAAAAAAATATATATGCGTTATATAAGCAGATAATTCTCTATAATAATGGATGCAATGACTTAAAATGATTTAAACCAGCAAGAAAGTGTTTAAATGCACCACAGGCAACAGTGGAATCTGATCGAGATGAAAGAGCAGGAAAGAGCAGAGCAAAGTGGCCAGTATAATGATTAGCTTGCAGGACGTGAAGATAATGAATGATGTCATGGTCTTTAACAGGTAAATGGAGCTGGTTTCACATAATTAATAGATGGGAAACAAAGCCTCCCAAATACATACTAGCTCCAGCCACTTTCAATGTTTAACAAACGACAGCGCCGATCTTGTTATTCAAGAGACGACTGGAGGAGCCATGGAGAAACAGACAGGCACATTCAAACAAGCAGAAAGGACGATACTTACGATCAAGTCCATTGATGTACCGGATTCGGATTTCACAGTGTCCCCACACAGCACTCACTACAGGGTATAGCTTCTTTCCTTTGAGTCCTCTGAAAGCAACCCCTAAATACTGTCCGTCGACGATAAAACTTAAAGTCCCCTCATCCATGTCCAGGACCACCAAAAACGAGTCTGGGACAATAAAGGTTTCATCAGGTTCAAGAAAAGCTGGATACGTCCTACTGGGCTGGTTCTTGCCATCATGATAGAGTTTGTTACGTCCCAGGTCCCAGCCCCAGGACTCGCCAGTGTTTCCTACGAGTGCAGTATATCCTACAGAATGCAGCGGTGCTTCACCCATCGCCACCCCAACAACTGCATGGGTGCCCCGCTGGCGCATGGCCCAGCTGATCTCCCACACATGTAGTCCCCGCGTGTAACCCACTCGGCCCCGGATAGCATCTGTGCTCTGTGCTACAGGGTGCCGGTGAAATATGAGTTTATTGTCCTCTTTAACAAAAATGTTTAGCGACCGGTCGTCGTTGTTCCACGAGTGTTGAACTTGGACTTCCTGTGAGGCTGATGGCATGTCTAACAACATATCTAGGCGGGAGGGCTTGGTGTAGTCCAGGGCCTGCAGCTCTAGCTTGAGAGGCCGAAACGCCGGGTCCCGCATGTCCACGGTCTTTATGCCTCCCGGAACCTTCTGCCCCATGCTCTGGGTGGTCTTATTAGCACTTTACTCCCCCTCGTCACAAAACGAAGCAAATAACAGAGAAAGGCAGTCAGGGTCCACTCCTTCACCTATTCCCCTCCGCCAATAAGGAGGTCAAGGCTGCTGTTTTTATGCTAGTGGTTGCTGGGAAAACCGGTCAAAACAGCTGCTAGTTATGCTTACCTAGGAAGAGTAAAGGGAGATAAAAACAAGAGGCACACAGTTAAATGACTGGGATAAAAAAATAAATAAAAATTATTTAATTTGATAAAATATATAGTTTATAATACACAAAGAGAGATTATGAATGATGATCATTTAATACTATTAACATAATTTACATATACCCATTACAGACACACACACACACAATAAAAATCAGAGGCAGCAGCAAAAATTCACAACATTTTACAGCTCTTTATCATTTTTTAAATACATTTTATATGTACGTGCGTAAAAATAAGAAAACCGCAAATGGAGAAACTAAAAAATAACCCATAAACTCGGCTACTAGATTCTGTAATGAAACAATCTTGAACTAAGGTTACACATTGTAAGATTTTAGTGAGAAAACACCCCGATTATCTTGATTCTGCCCACGCTTGAGAACACACACCCAAAACAAATCAATCTAAACTCCTCTACAAACTCAGACAACAGTGGAGTGGACTGTTAATAGCACAGCAACTGTATTATTCTGTCTAAATGCATGCTCACTTGTGTTAAAATACAGTTTATTGGTCCAAGGCCCTTTTCAGAGTCCCATTACATCACATGACAAAGCAGAAGAGAAATAAATCTCTAGCTTTACCACAACCAAGCTGCTCCTGTTGACTGCTTCACACAATGCCCTTTAAAAATAGGAAATAAGGGAGGGAAAAAGACAGGCCATTTCCTCTTTTAAGCAATGTCTAGTCTGAAGATAACAGGAAGAGCAATAAAAAGTCTGTCTTCAAGAATATAGACCCAAACTGTTTTCAGCAAAAACACAAATTCAGGCCAGCAATATTCCACCAGACAGGTCAGTAGCAAAAGAGGCTACGAGAAAAAAAAAAAAAAAAAAGAAAAAAAAAAAAGTGATTAGACATGCTTAGAGACTAGACATACCAGTGCAGTGTGTGAAATCTCCACCCGATGTCATGGTTTCTGACGCAATTCCTGCCCTCCTAAATTACATCACATTTAAATCTGATATTCAACAATTAGGACCGTCTGCTACAAACAACTGCAAAAAAAAAAAAAAAAAAAAAAAAAACACCCCTTTGAATTTTTGGACACATCAAAAGTCACATGTTCCCGTACAGTGCATAAAACCGTTTCGCAATGAGCTGCTGAAGGGCCCCAAGGGTAATTGAATTGTAGACAAGAGTTCATTGAGGAGCATCTTAGCCCTTTCTCTGATACAAGTAAACAACCTTTTAAATGGGTCACGCCTCTCTGCCGCTGGCCTACCCGAGGCAGAGGAACACCAAGAAGTGGGTGGCAAGTTTGTGAATGCCAAACAATACAGTCTTCAATGGCTGTCCAACCTTTAGAAAGTAGGAAACATGTTAATTTGCACACTCTATGCGAGGGGCAATTAAGCTCCATGGCAAAGTACCAACACACACAGACAACGGCCTTTTCCAGACCTGTTAGAACCAGATTACCATTTTAAATATCGCTACATTATTGCATGATATTCAGGGATGAGGTGATGTCATCCAGCAGGATAGTCTCCACTCTTTGCATAGTTTTGACAGACTACCTGGCATGTGATACAGAGGTGACGCCCTGACTGTTTTTGTTTTTTTTTAAATCATTTTTAGCATTTGAGCAAGGGCTGCAGGTGGTTTGCCCCCTCTGTGTAGAGCTGATTGAAATGCGCATGATGGGTTTTTTTGGGGGGGGGGACAGTGCTGGCTTTTGTCTTGACCACATTTAATACTTATGCAAAACTGGGCTCCTCTAGACCTTTTCTGCTTCTGTAAAACCCGTGACCTGCCGAAATCCCAACCTTGCTCCTACTTGGATGCAAATCTGTACTCTTAATTTAATTCCCTATGTGGCACTCATAACTTGCCTGTCAAATATAAATAAATAAAAAAAAATGGTCATAAAAAGTGTATCACAATTTTGCTCTGTGTTATGTGAAGCAGTCTGGCCAACAAGTAGCAGCACAAATGTCTACTAGGGGTAGGCGATATAGCCTTAAAATTATATCACGATATTTCAAGAATATTTGCGATAATGATATTCATGACGATTAGGGGTGTAAGAAAATAGATACACGTGAGTATCGCGATATTTTGTTTGGCGATACTGTTCTCCAAAAAGGAATATCGATATAAAAAATAAATAAAAACAAGATTCATGGCAGTTGTTTCGTTTTGAGTTCATATCCTGACCGCTGGTCTTCATCCCTGAACTTAAACAGTGACAGGAAATACTAGCATCAGGGCACTCCACTAATGTTAGCGTTAATATAGTTCGCTGCCAGTAATGGAGGATGAAAGAATTGTTCCAGGTCTCGTTTCGATGTACAAAGATGAAGTGTGGCACCATTTGGGCTTTTGCGGTAATGTCCGCCCCGGGACCGCGGCGCGAGCGCAACCTCTGTTCTGCCGCGTCCCGTGTTGAAGAGCCTTTGCGCGAGGCGCGGCGGGCGGTAGAGTCGCTGTGCAGCTGCAGCTTTCTCTCGTAATTAAGGGGTGTTTTGTGCAGTTGAGGCGGTGCTCGCGTCGCGGTCTCGGCGATTCCACGCGGAACATAAATACAAACTGAAAAACCTGTGAAATCCAAGTTGAAAAGTTCTGAGAATGTTTAACATCTGTATTTATTTGATTGTTTTACAATCGTTTTGTTTTCTTTAGGAATCCTGCAAGCACTTTATTTTTCATTGATATTAAGCAGATGTAATTTTTTTGTTTATGACATTGCATGTCACAATTGTAAACCTAAACTGTGAAACTTTAAAGTAGAGTCTATAAATATATTTTTTTATCTTTTTATAAAATACATAAATACATTTAACTAAAGAATCATGCAAGCACTTGAATATTGCCCCCTTTACTCGTACAGCACAAAAAGTGGTTCAATAACATTGAATGTTATAGGGACTGATTATTGCAAACGCAGATCCCAGTGTGTTCTGGTTAAACTATTTTTATTTATTTTTTGCTAAGGTTTGCATATGGTGGTGTGTTCTTAATGACAGCTTTCCTAAAAAAATATATATATCCTATTCCTCAAATAAGAAATATCCCAATATAATCGCCTTGCTTCCAGTATTGCAATGTATCGCAACGTATCGTCAGATTCTTGCCAATACACAGCCCTAATGACAATATAGAAAAAAAGTGGTACAACGTTTTTGTTATTCCAGCTGGCAAGCAGCAGCATTTATTAGTGCAAACACAATGAAGGGCATTTTCCATCCTTTCAATGAGCTACTGTCATTGATGACAGACTACCTTATTCGAAGTGTAAATCTATTGTCATAAGGTGGCAGAAGCAGTATTTATAGTGCAATAGTAGTGACCAGTGTTAGTAACCTAGTTACATCATTATAAAAGTAACCAATTACCAGGGAAAGTAACTATTGGTACTTTATAAAAAACAAATAAAATAAAAAAAAAATTGAACAAATTCAAATGTCAAATAACTTGGATGCCTCCAATATTAATGTTAAATGAATGAAATGGACACTACATTAAGTCAATTTTTAAACTGTACACTAATACAAAACAATTTAACACTGAACATTTAACATTCTAGCAGACATTATACCAACAAAGTACAATTTTACTTAAAATTAATAAGTTAGTAAAATAATATTTTGTGGCCATTTTTTAGACCCCTTTCTTGAGCCTTGCTGAGCAGAAGGGAATTATTTTAACACTAGAAAATAGTACAGATCCCAATTTGAACACTGTGTGTGAACGTTATAATAAATTAGAGCTGTTGTAATCATCATTATTGTCTTTTTAATTGTATTTAACAGAACAGTAATATTACAATACTAACATTTATGAATTGATGGAGCTTTTATTTTGGCAGAAACCCGCAGGAAGTCCTCAGTGCTTTTTTTGTTGACGGCAACAGATTTATAAATTAGTCTCATTACTAATTTGGGAAGATGCATGCATCACATTGTCACATGCCTTGTAAAAATCATAAAATATTTCTGAGCAACTGACGAGTAACAGTTTCAGCGCAGATTTCCCTTCGCGGTTTGGACTTGGAACCCTGGCTAACAAGACAGCGCCGAGAGCTCCTGCAGCGCTGTTTGAACATGCAATTCATGCGTGTACTAGAAAACAACGTTCCGCAGTGTATTTAATTAAGGCTATTTTAATCATCATATAGTAACCAGTAACAACCACCCTTCCTCTTCTCATGAGATGCAGTACTAAACTGTCTCTCGCTGTCGGTGCTTCTAATGATTTATGCGTCTTTCTTGGACGCTTAAAAGCTTCCACACTGCCATCATGTTTTCTGCATTATTATTGCGCGCCTCTATTTGATCATGTCACATCATTGTTTGGTACAGTTTATTCAGTTTTTTGGCCAACAAGCTTTTTTTTGTTGCTATTTTCAGTCGAATAATTTCAGCTGCCAAACATTTGGTGCATCCCTAGTAAATACACCAATACACTATCTATAGCAAAATGTGACAAGGCCTTTATATTCTTCCCTAAAAGCGCAGGATGTACTTTCTAGATGAAGGATGCCACTCTGAAACAGGGACATTATCTTCAAAAGATTTTAATCATGAAACTGAGGCATCTGGCAGACAGCTGTGAGTGAGGGGCAAAGCAAGACCGAGAAAGATGGCAAATCATGGTGTCAACTCAAATGTCACACAGATGCTCTATTCAGACAGTGGGCAGACGGGGTGAAAAATGGCAGACAAACGGCACTTTAACACTGCTTGATTAAAGAAATCATGCAAAGACTACCTGAAAGACTACCTAAAACTAAAGGGACTGCCTTAAGAAAAAAAAAAAAAAAAAAAAAAAAAAACACAAAAAGCTGCATCTGAAGGGTTATGAAAAGGGCTTAAACAGAGTTACAACTGCAGAAATAAATGTTACAAAATGGTTTTAAATATCAAACAATGCTGGAGAAGAGACAGAAGGTTGGGCATTGTTCATGACATACAAGAAACTGTTGTGCTCATGGGGTCCCGGGTTCGATTTAGGTCATGTCCCGAACCCAGTAACCCCCTCACTGTCGCCCACTACTTTCCTGTCAAATCTCTTTCAAGGAAAAAAAAAGAAAAAAAGTACAGGTTGTATTTAAAGCCAATAAAATGGCTTTAATAATATTCAGACTTACAGCATTTTTTCCCCACCTCAAAATTGAGGCAATAGCCTCTACGCAGCCTTCACTCAGCTGTGTAATTATTTAAAAAAACGAGGTTAACCTTTTATACCAATTATGGGCTAAATTTTATATTAGCTAATAGATTTTTTTAATGCTTGGGGGTTAAATTGCTGACACTTAGACGTTCATAATCACAGGCTTAATCTGCTCTTTAGAAAAACAGGTTTGTAACAGCATAACAACAATAAACCAACAAGACAAAGCATGAGCAACAGTGAGAATAAGTTTGGAAAAAAGCGCATAAGGCCTGATTTGTATTGAAGGAGATAAGGGCGTTTATACTGACACTCCCTTCGCGAACTTGGGACTCACCCTGGATTAAAGCAATCATATTGTTCAGTTGTCTAACAGGGTTCTGTGGGGCTGACAGCTATCGACGCAGCAGTTATGAGAAAACAGGAGCGCTCTAAACTAGCGCTTACCCACTAGACAAGTTCAACAGCTCTAGGCAGAGCCATAGCAGGTGCCATCATGATAGTGCAGAACCGTTTCATACTCTAAAAGAAAACAACACACCTACACAAATATACCATACTGCAATATGATAGGAATCTTCTAAATGTTGCCAAAATCGCACAGACACACACTTCTGTAGTCAAAACAGGAGACCAAACTCGGGTGATGCAGTTTCTGCCATGATGGAAGAGGAAGCCTCCTCTTTTTGACATCCCTGTGTTCCCCACCTAAAAAAACCAAGTCTATATTTTGGAAATGAGTCACATAAATTCAGAAAGACTGAGTATTATATGACAACATAAATATGGTTCAGTGTGTTTAGATTTTTAGAAGAACACAGCAACTTCAAAAGGGGCAGTTCACAAAAATGGAAACCCATTTACTCACCCTCATGTCGTTCCAAACTTGTATGACTTTCCTCTATTGAACACAAATGACTTACCCCGAAAACAATAAGTAAAAATAAAATAGAAAAACAGAAAAATCCACACAGTGCAAGTCAAAGGGGTCCAGTATTGTTTTGGTCCCTGCTGACTTTCATTGGATGGACAGAAACAGGTGAAGCAAAATATTAAACATTTGTGTTCCACAGAGGAACGTCAGTCACAAAGCTTGGATACCAACTGAAGTGTGTCCATAGAACTAGATAAACTCACATTACAGGTAAAAGGTAATGCAGGACAAGTCGATGTAAAAAAGCAACTTAACTATGCAAGTATGGGGAAATACTGTATGAAACTGAGCCAGGAAGTGAGAAGAAACTAAGACACCACATACGAAAATTCAAAACCTAAATCACTACGTCATCTGCCAAATATCACTTCCTCAGACACACTCATGAGCAGACAAGAATGGCTGCTGAAATCCCAATACCTGAAACATTGTCACCTCAACTGCACCAGTTATCAGATATGAAACTATACCTCAACTAAGCAGAACTAAAAATAGATTTAGTGCATCTCGGCATTCCTTAGTTTACAGTAACTGCTGCATGTCAAGACCTGCTGTATTGTTAGCCTAATGAGTTATTTTACCAAATTAGTGAAGTTACGCAAGCAAATTAAATGCTCAGTGTAACAAAGCCAATAGAACAACATATACGGTTCACAAAGATATCATTTATCAGACAGGACTGGGAGCTTTAGGTTGCAACAACAAAATAGCAAAAGTTATTCATACAGCTTCAATCACCCTTGAATGAAGTGAAAAACTTTGCTTAGTAAACTTTTCTGATCAAAACAGTCATTCTGATATTTATTCAGAAGCATGAGATGATAAATATATGCCATCTGAAACAGCACAAACATATAGGACTCAACAGGACTTCAAGTTGACACTAAGACAATAATTCATTCAGCTAAACCAACAGAAAAGAGTCCAGAGGGATGTTATAGGAAAACTGGGCTACTAAAGACAGACATTAGTGACGTTTATGCAACAAACATCAGGGGAGCTGCAGTGACACTGACAGACTTGTGTAACTAGGCTTAATCTCAGCAAACACAGCAATCGATTCACCTCTGAGGGTATCAGGTCAAATCAAGTATGGCAAGCCGTTTTGACATTCCTTTTCAGGATATGAATTCTTGATATCAGGAATTAGATTTCTACTAGTAACAATGGCTATTTTTGATAATTCAATTTTCACTAGTTAAAAAGCCAATTCTTGATATCAAGAATTAAATTGTTTTTATCTGTAATTGCATTTTCACTAGTAACAATGTTAATTCTTGATATCAAGAATTAAATAGTTGATATCAGAAATTACCCTCCCAATTTTTGATATCAGAACTACATTTTCAGATATCAGAAATGAACATTGTCACTAGTGACAATTAAATTGTTGATATCAAGAATTAACATTGTTACTAGTGGAAATGTAATTGCTGATATCAAAAATAGCCATCGTTACTAGTAAAAATCTAATTCCTGATATCAAGAATTCATATCCTGAGAAGGAACAAAAGTCAGAACGGCTTGCCATAAACCAAGACCCTGCATAGGAGTCTCAAGTCCACTGACAGCATTGTCTGAAAGTGATAATGTTCGGTTACTTTGTGACTGATACTGTAGTACACTTCAAACACAGGGCAAAATGACCAAGCTTTTGATCACAAATGCAACTTTGAGCCTGAAGAACGTTTAATGTATCAAGAACTTTATTCTTCAAAAGGACCATACAACACAAGAATGGTATCCACACTAAAAAAAAAATATTCCTGATGAGCGCCGAAGAACCACAGAAGAACCTTTAGTTTTAATTTAATTTCTTTACACTTCAAAAGCCAGGCCATTCCATGTTAATGTTAGCCCAACACAGACAAGCAGTCTTAGTGAATGGGAAGGGAGCAAATCATAGTTTAATATATCACAGCATTCGCACTGCTGTAATCCAGGTCAGTTCAGTAGGATGTCCTCTACTACAGCAGAGAGTCAGAGGAGTTACCGGTTACACAGGCCTACAAACATCTGTGTGCAGTCGGGAGCACAGACACAGTTAACTCCCTCCGGAGACGAGAAAATCAGTCCTACTGTTCCTGCAAACACAAAGGCAAGATTAATCTGCCTTGAATACATCACAGTAATCTGACATTAAACAGATCAAACACAGAGCGGGTGTCTCTGCGGGTCGTCTCAAAACCCATCGGCGAGAAAGCCCTTACAACCCCAAGTCACCATGAACCACAGTTTCCGGCTAAATACTAGCTTTGCAGCAATAAAACTGTGGTAACTAAGACACTGGCCGACACGAAGACTTCTGTATCTTTAAATATACAACGTCAGATATTTTATTGTTGAACTATTAAAAAAAAAAAAAAGTTTTTAAAAAGTTAAAGTCATTTAGAATTAGACAAAAACGTACCAGTTAGTTATTTTCCTTCTCCGCCAATGAATAGTTCAGAACAAGCCAAAGCAACACCGGTTACAAAGCAAATCAAAGTCCGGTCTGGAGTATCATTTGACTGGAGCGGGATTTCTCCTTTTCTGTAATCACTCCGCTCCAACTCCACTCCGTGTTTTTAAGGTTTCCAGCCCCCCGGTGAATGCATCCAGCTCTGGTGCGAGGCCCACTAACTGCTGCAGGTAAAAACACGTGACTCCACTTAAATCTACAAAAGAACAAACTTAAGAGACCAAAATAAATAAAATCCTCCTCTTCCCTCCAGGTAGACTGCACAAACTCCAGTGCCACTACACTAATTATTAGCACTCCTAGAAAACCAAACAGGTTATTGGAAAAAAACGGGCCTAGTTGTATATACAATTAGTATACAAACCATATGACACTTATCTTCATTTAGCATACAAGTACAGATATTAACACAAATGCCTCCAGACCAAATGCTCTAGGTCTTTAAAACCTTAAACCGAAAGTAAAGCCTCTCCAGTGCCGTCTGGGCCAAACACCTTTATTGTCGTGGAGCGCAACTAGAAACGGCTACAAGCACAATTCTCATGTAAATACACCAAACTAATTAATGCATTGAGCTAGTCACTAGTAATGCGACTAACTTACCTGGCCTTTCGCAGAGGTTAAATGTAACCAACGAATAAAATAATCAGAAACACAAATCTCCTGATGTTGCCAAACTTAACTAACAGTTAGGGTTGGAAACTATTAAATGTAGGTCCACGAGACATCTTTGCTGGTTTAAAAATCCATTTTAGACTCATTGCAATCGCAGGAAGTAGTTGTTGTTTAGTGCATATTAATTTATTATGTACACTGGGACGCAATGGGAAACGTGCCACAATCTAGCGAGTGTGTATCGCATTTCCCGTTTAACTTCGGTTTGTTGAATGAGCACATCTTCTGGATGTTTGCAGTCGAAACGCTTGGGAAAACGCGAGTGTGTGCATGTGAACACAAAAGACAGGCAAATGTGTTTAACCGTAATTATCTCAGACCGAACCTGCAAATGATAAGTTACATACCGGAAAATAAACCATAGGCGAAGGAGTGGATCGAGTATGTTCCTTTCAGTCGGTATTCCCGTGCAAATCCATGACTCTATCACCTCTCTGTGTCTTTTTAGCACAGGCTTGTATTGGGTGAAATGATGGCTGCTTACAGCGACAGAAACATCTCTGAAGTCACGTGGTCAAATAGCTCCCAGCTGCTGCTGAACGTCCCTCCCAATTGAGTTGTTGTTTAGCTCATTTCCCCTGATAAACCCTGCTAATTGTGGACTACATAATGATGGCATAATCACTGTGTGTGTGCATGTCAGATATACATAATTTCTTTCATTTTTATTTCATTTACCATCTTTATAGTCCTAACAGTTAGCAATTCAAACTAAATTATTTTATTTGTGAGCCATTGACTCACCCTCTATATTCAAGTGAATTGAATATGGACGATATGGGTATTTTAGGTCACTTTGTAAACCTATTATCCAGTGTCTCTCTCTTAATGAAACAAAAAAGTCAGAAATGGGCAAAAATGCCCCGTATATTTAAAATATTGGTATGCCCTGCAGCAAGTACCTCTGTTTATTAATTAACTCAAATTTGATATATTTCATTTATTTATAAGTAAGTTTTTTTCTTAATTTAAGTAATATCTTGTGCTTAAACAGATATTTTTATATTGTAGTTTGATTATTTAGATATACAACAGTATACAAGTTGACAATTTATTTATTAATTCAGTCATTTGTCAAATGGATGCTACACTGGTTGTGTTATGTAGTTAGAGGAAATATTCTTCTGTTTACTGATCATCACAAATTTGATGCATTTCATAATATCCTATTTAAGGAATTTATATTTAGTTGTTGTAATTATATGAACATAAATCTTGTGCATAAATATAGATATTTTAAGTTTCATGTTGAATAGATTTTTTTAGGTAGCAGTTTGATCAATTTAATTATACAACAGTATAACATTTTTATTTAAATATACTTTTTAAATAATTTATTTAAATTACTTTAATCACTTTAAATTACTTGCTTAATTCCTTGAACCATTTAACATAAATGGATGCACCGTTTGCTTTATGTAGTTATGTAAGAAAGTTTTTTTTTTGTTTTTTGTTTCAGAATATTGCCTTTTAATAAATAGTTATTTTCTGAGAGATTGTTTGGTTAATTTCTGTTAATATTTCTGACTTTGTTGTTAGAGGTGTTTTTTTTATAGTCTGTCTCTGACTTAAGGGCTACATCCACCACTGAAGGGGGACACATCCTCCAATATTCAGAGTAGTGATTGGTTGATATTGCTTTTCAGTGACCCCCAGTCTTGAATACTTGGTCACAGCCTCGTCTTCTACCACAGTAATGCACTCCGACCTAGATGTTGTTGCACCCTTTTGTGTGATGACTACATTTCCATGCTTGAAGACACTGATTCATGTGGCTCCTCTCTATATGACTCAACAGACAATGAGGCATCTTGGCAACCCAAACTGTCTGGAGACACAGTGATAATTCCTCCATAGACCTTACACAATGTATCACTCCTCCTGAGCCCATCTCTGTGGTCACTAGTGTCTCTCAAACCATTCTGTTGTAGGGTGGAGTAGATGTTTTCCCTCTGATGTAGACTTCAGTGACAGCGAAGAGGTGAGCCGTGATGGTAAAAACAAACAGCAAGTTATTAAACTAGCTAAGAAACACATTCTTGCCTTAACCAGAGTATTACAACTGAGGGACATGTGAAGTATTTTACTGTCCCCTTGTGTTCACTCTGATTATTCACAAATCCAAAGCTTCTTTACATGCCTAGAACAATCACACAACAGAACGGCATATTATTTACCAACAAAATCCCAGATCTTCCAAATCCTTTTGTTTCCTAATAGTTTTATTGGCCTTTCTGGCACTGGTTTACATTGGCTTTGCTTTTCAGTAGTTTAAAAGGTTTTCAACCTTCCCAGTACCAGGGTCTCATGAGGCCCCAGTATAAGAAGGCTAGATTTCCTCAGAAACACTTTATAATTTAAAATTTTAGTTAAAAACATTAAAGGTTTTTAATGTTTTAACCCAAAATTTAAAATTTTCTCATCTTCAGGCCATCAAAGCTGTAGATGAGTTTATTTCTTCATCGAAAGATTTGGAGAAGTTTAGCATTACATCACTTGCTCATCAGTGGATCCTCTGCAGTGAATGGGTGCTGTCAGCATGAGAGTCCAAACATCTGATAAAAACATCAAAATAACCCACAAGTAATCCATACAACTCCAGTCCATCAGTTAGCATCTTGTGAAGTTAAAATGTGTATAATTAAGCCTTCGAACAATTGCTTCTGGCTAAATTATGGCATTAATTGCCTTCTCCAGTAATACAAACCATCACATCTGAATCAAGAGAGAAATAGATCAGATCAAGCACCATGCACAAGTGAACACAGTCCAAACCGGTTCTAAACAAATATTTTGGTGGATAATGATGTGAGATGGCACAAGGGGAGAAGCTATAATGGATTATGGACCGATGTTTTACTATTAAAATGCCTTAATGATGGATTTGTGCCTTATAAACATGCAGCTTTTTGCTTCACATAATGTTAATTGATGGAGTGTGGAATATCGTGATGTTTTTATCAACTGTATGAGCTCTCATCTGTCGGCACCCATTCACTGCAGAAGAGCCATTGGGATCCATGTCGTGCTAAATTTCTCTAAATATGTTCAGATGAAGACACAAACTCATCTATGTCTAGCATGGCCTGGAGGTGAGGAAATTTTTTAGCTAATTTTTAAATTTTGGGTGAACTATTCCTTTAACCAACATATTTATGGACCGCATGGAGTACTTTCAGGGATTTCTGGTTAACAACTTTCGGTTTAGTTGTTTTAGATTTAGATGATTAGCATCAGTTCTTTATGCCAAACCAAGTGTTTCAATAAGCCTGAATAATGGCAAGCATACCGAGGCTGCACAATACCTCTGACTGTTTTTGTTTAGCCAGACAACCACTGCTACCTTTCACTTGGAAAATGCAAACACATTCATCTTAGCTCGTTCTCTCCTGCTCGGAAAGCCACACTGTCCATATTAAACTATATAAATGTCACAAACAGTGAAACTCGGACTCTAGTGGAAAAAGTTACTGTGTACTTTCTAAGAATTATGCTGTCAGCTGTGGAAAGGGATTACACAGTTACAGTTAAAATATTTAGGACATTATTGCTTTTACCGGAGCCAAAGAAGAGTTCAAATGGTTACATGTGATATATTGAATCCTTCCTAAAACTACTGTTACATAACAGTTTCTCTCGTATCCAGAAAAGCACATCTTTTAACACCAGCTCTATTGTATTTCTACCATTGCAGTCTGGTTCCCTTTTCCACCAGCAGCAACAAACAAGTGCTTGATTCTGAGTGACTCGCCTGCTATGTTTCCTCACCAGAGCTCCAAACATCTCTGCACAAGCACCTCATTCTTTTCAGGAACTGGAATTGAGTTGCAGGAATGTGAGCATGAGTAGAGTGTCATAAGGAAAAGGAAATTTACTGTGAGCTAATCCGACCGTCACGCAACACTCTGACACATTTGCTCTCTCTGTGCACCGAGTCATTCTTACAGCAGGCTGGGTAAACGTTCTCCAGCACAGATGCTGTTTATTTCATATGGAAGCCATAAGTGAGGCCGTGCTGTGAAATGAAGGACTGGCACACTGTTGGCACAGCAGAAGTATACTGTAAAACAGCCTGATAGTTTGTTTTCAGATTTAGTTTGGATTGAAGCATTTTCTTGTGTGGTTTTAAATCTTTGTGCGGGTTATTGCATATGTTGGCACTTTATTGTCTTTACAAAAGAATGCTCTTATGTATGAGAGCTCAGCTTAAACTGTGAAATTTGGCATTCAACATATGCACGTTTTTGCATTCAAGTGAAATATATGGGCTTCATTGTTTTCCTTTATCCATAAGCAGGCCTCGTTTTTCCAGGCTGATTATTTAGAGGCTTTGACATTCAAAGCAGTTTTGGAGGGTGAATAGAGGTGATGTGGAAAAAAGAAAAGTTGTTAGGATTAGCCAAAATCATTGTTTTTATGATTGTCATTGAGAATGAAATCTTGAGCTACAGAACAATAATGCACTGTGATGGCTTAAGAATAAGGGAAAGACAGTCCTTTCCTGCCACCTTGTGTTTAGAATTGCATGGCACAACTGCAGGATGCTTTCAAATATATTTTTAAATGTCCTGAGAATATATGAAGGTCAAAGCTAAAGTGCAGTTTTGAGTTTTTTAGGTAAAAGATTTGCAATGCTAATATTCATATAACATGAGTTTAATAAATGCTATGAAACTATTATTATTATTTTTATTATTTTTATTGCCCTTGTCAAAAAATCCTAAAGGATTCCAATAAGAATTTTCTTTTTTAATTTCTATCATATTTTTAAACTATTCCAATAAGATTCCTGTCTAGGACCCTTATCAAAAAATCCTAAAGGATTCTAATAAGAAAATTGTTCTAATTAGAATTTCTATCATAATTTGGCACCATTCCAATGAGATTCTTATAAGACTTGAGATTGCTCATCTTATTTTTTTAATGGGATCCAGTGGTGTCCTATTTAAATCGTTCTCTTTTGTGCATATATCATAAATTATACTATCAGAAGCATTTGAATTGAAATATGTACATTCATTTCTTAGTATATAGTTTGTGTAAAAACCTGGTGATCATGTTATGCAGCATGATTTATGATTGATCTAAAAATCATATTGTGCTTCAGTGGAAGCAGGAACATCTGTCTTGAATTTGCTTATTTGATTAGTAGATATATAGCACAATCTTAAATATAAACATTTTTCTGTCATATGATTTCTTTGTTTTAAATGGTTGAAAATCCTAAATCTTTCTGTTCATTCCAAGTTTGAATTAGATTTTAAATCACTTTTTTAACTGAGATTTCTTTGCCCTTTTTTTTTATACGCAGTCATTTGCTGATCGGATTTCTGCATGAGCATTTTTCAGGAATGGTTTTCAGCATTTGACACATGTAATTTCTTTAAATGCTAACTGCTCTTATTTGTCAGTCATCCTTTATGATCAGATGAAAGGTTGTGTGGTTTTGAAGGTTATATGGCTCATTTTACACTTCTGGCTGAGAGAGAGAGTCCTGAATTAAATTACCCAGCACTCAGCTGTCTCTCAGTGAAATTTACATTTTCCTGTGCAGTGTTAGCACAATATGCTGAAGATGCTGATTACTGCCGGGGAGTATGCAGACACTGCTGCGAGCGGGCAGCTTACATCTTCTCTTTTTCGCCAGCCTTTTAAAACTTATCATTTCGAGGTAATCAATACACAGTCCCACCAGGCAACCCGCAAATCACTCCCCCTCTATAGCCGAGCATGTGTGGTTGACAGGGGGTTTGACAGCCAACAGTAAACTATCAACCCCAGCCCTGGAGAAGATAACGCATAGTTAAAACCATTTTGTCATTTAAATTGTATTGCAGTTAGAAATGCCTTTCTTCAGATGTGCTTGAATGCGTAACATGATGAAACCAACTTCACTAAATTTTGTTAGATTTATGTTTAAAAATAATTTAAATTATAATCCTTTTATAATCTAATTATTTAGATAATTAGACAGTTTACAGTTTTACTTAATTTACATTTTTAATTTCCTTTGCCTACTTCCTCGAAAAGTTGATCTACCTCACCTTGTTAGATTTATGCTTACAAAAAATGTATTACATTTAAAATTAAATTTAACTAAAGACATCACCTTACATAATTTTGCTCAATTTAAATGCTAACTTTAGTTTGTCTAATTTAAGATACAAGTAAATTGATCTTGATTGTACATTTTTTGAGAATACATTTTGAATTAAAAAGAATGATTTGTATTTTTTTCTCTTACTAAATGTTGTTAGATTTATGTTTACAAATGTTTGTATTACATTTCAAATTAAATGTAACTAAAGACATCATGTTTCTCTGGTTTTAAACATAAAACACACAACATTTTGTTGGATTTGAACAAAATGCTTAAAAAACAATTAAAATTGCATTAAATTTAAATGCCACCTTGCTCAATTTAAATGCTTAATTTAATTGCCAAATTTAAAAAAAAAGTACATTTAAACTGAAAAAATAGAGATATAAAATAAAGACTAAGAAAATTATTTTTAATGCTTTTTTACTCTTAAAAGACCCATATCGTTCAGCAAGGACAAAGTACTTCAGTAATATTAAGGGTCTGTGCTCAGTGCTGCATTGTGAAGGTAATTACTGGTGATGGAAGTGCTCGCCCAGAGAAGATACCTCAGCTTTAGGCTAAAGCAAGAACATACAGCATTGCAGCTGCGAGAGAGCGTGAGAGTGTGCATGCATAGGGCTGATGGTATGTTGGGTGTAAATTATAGCGGTACCGGTTGCGGCACGTGTGCTCTGGGATGTGTGCTGCAGTAGAGGCATCCCCCTCAGCTCAGATCGTAGCTCATTTATCAAATTGCCTGCAGGACTTGAATGCTGCATTGCTGCTGAGAAAGAGAGAGGCAGTCAGCTTTTCTCCATGGTTGGGGGTGGAGGAGCACAAGAAGGCCCAGGGCAGCATGCTTTGAGCAGTCTCCTTGCTTTAAAATGTGCAGTGGACACAGAATTGGTGGCAATCGTGTGAAGGTCACTACCGAGTACAAAATGCTTTGATGCATTTGCATCAGTTCATACAATGCATTATTTGTAGATTTGCCGCTCTCCTACATGTGTTATTGCATCTCTTGTTTTTTCTTTTCTTACTTATTTTTTGCTTGCTTTCTTTTTTTGTTTCTTTTTTCATCCTTATTCCTTGTTTTCATGCTATTTTCGTCTTTCCCATGATAAAGAATTTTGAAAAATGTGCTTACTTCCTGTGCCTAATTTCTTGTTTCTTTTCATCTCTGATCCTCATATCAGCAGATAGAAGGCTGATTTTAAGAGTGTCTTTAGTGCCCGCTGCCAGTAAGGATTAGTTTAAGAGCAGCTCTGTGGATACAGACCCAGGTGCAAGTGTGCTGATCGATTCAGCTTTGGTGTTTTCTCTCAACAGCAGCTGGAGCAGGTGCCAACTGTGCGGTACATATATACACAGTCCTGTTACAAAAACAAAAAAAAAACATCTCTGCAATGTATGACGATGAACAATGAACAGGCTTTCGCCCTCTGTTTAAATCTAAAAATAGCAATATTTTAATCTTCATAATATGTGTTGGGGGAAATGGGCTTTTTTTAGGTATTTGCAATTCAAAAGCATTTTTGTTTTTCCCTAAAGGCATGAAATGGTTACTCAATTTTTAAAATGCATATTCATAACACAAATCTGTGACCTTCACTGTTGAAATAATTCTACTGGTAAAAAGGTTCAAATCACAAAGTGCACAATTAAATGGACTATGAATCATAATTTTGACTACAGCATGAGTAGTAAAGTACATTTTTGCATTTTCAGATTTAAAACTAAGTAGAATCATTGTGGCACACACATACACATGAAAAAATGACAATGAAAAGATGAAAATGTTTCGGGCATTTCATGCACTAGAAGCCAAACAGACAAAATTCTTCATGAGTATAGATGAGTAAGGTCTTTTTACTTAAGGGAATTAAATCATTGAAAAAGTGAATAACGAAAAAGAAATAAAAATAGTAAGAGAAATTCTAGGTCTATTTTTAGTCAAATAATATTCAAATTGAACTGTTTGCAAATAGTATTTAATTAAAATCAATTTAATTATGGTTATTATAGAATATATTATATTCAATCTTTCTTTGCAGTGCGTTGCAGCCATCAAAATCAAAATGTGTTTATATTTACAGAATATAATAGAAAAGTTAGTCAGTGAAAACAATAGAAAACCTTTCTTTGAAATTTTGTGTGTTAAAGATTAAAGAGAATTAACAAATTACAGAGTAGGTTTTATTGCGTTTTACAAAATGTCCCAACTTTTCTGGAAATGGGGTTCACATATATAAATTATAGCATATTTTAAATTCAAAACTGTCAGACCTTTAACATTTCTATTGTAAAACTGTTGTTAAATATTAAATGTATGCTTAGCTACATCTTAGCTCACACTCTTGCCGTTAAAACTGTAGCATCATGCTGGAATTCACACTAGCTTGGCTCCTATAAACAGTAACGCCTGCCTTCTTTCATTTGACTGACCATCTCAGTCATTTTGACATTGACGAGTGCTGTTAGACCGCTGAGGCAGACCAGCCTGAAAATGTACCTTTTTGTCATCTTTATAACAAGTAGAGTGCTGAGTAATGTAGTGCAGCATAGCAAAATCAGAAATATCAAAACATTAGGGGGTCAATTTGGCCATTTCGAAGAACCTTTAGGGGGACTTCTTCATCTATGGCCTGAATGTCTTTGGTGGTTATGGCTCTAGTGCAATATCCAAACAGGACAAATGATGAGAAGATATAATAATCAAAGTAAAGTTAAAAGGTGCTCATTGTTCATAATGATATGAAGCATTAATCATATTTATAATACATAAATTGGCATTAGCAGCTCCCTGTACTCCTTTAATGAGCTACCTGACTGTGCTCAGGATAATCACTGTATCAGTTTGCCATTACTGCATTAAAATGCCTTTTTGTTCTACTCTCAGCCAATAAACAGAATCAGAATCAGAATGAGCTTTATTGGCCAGGTCTGTTTACACATACAAGGAATTTGTTGTAGTGACAGAAGCTCCACAGTGCAACAGAAAGACAGCAACAGGACAGGACACAAATATCCAAATAGGCAATGTACAAAGCAGCAAAAACACAATATATAATATAGACAACTATGTATGTACAGGTCAAGTATGTGCAAATTAGAAATGAGAAATAAAAATAAAATAAGTAAGTGTGGTGAATGGATAATGTATTATAGTTGTGTGTTCCACGTTTATTTTTGAGTGTTCATGAGATGGATTGCCTGAGAGAAGAAACCAGAGTGATTTTACCAGCACTTTTGCTCACTCTGGATAAGTACAGCTCTTGGAGAGTGGGGAGGGTTGTACCAATGATTCGCTCAGTAGTCCGGACTACTCTCCGTAGTCTTCTGAGGTCAGATTTGGTAGCTGAGCTGAACCAGACAGTTATTGAAGTGCAGAGGGTGGATACAATGATGGCGGAGTAGAACTGTTTCAGTAAGTCCTTTGGCAGGTTCAACTTCCTCAGCTGGCGAAGAAAGTACAACCTCTGCTGGGCCTTCCTGACAATGGAGTCTATGTGAATCTCCCACTTCAGGTCCTGAGAGATGGTGGTGCCCAGGAATCTGAATGACTCCACTGCAGTCACAGTGCTGTTCATGATGGTGAGTGGGGGGAGAGCAGGGGGGTTTCTCCTGAAGTCCACGATCATCTCCACAGTTTTGAGCATGTTAAGCTCCAGGTTGTTAAGACTGCACCAGACAGCCAGCTCCTTAACCTCCTGTCTGTAAGCAGACTCGTCACCGTCCTGGATGAGGGCGATCAGTGTGGTGTCATCTGCAAACTTCAGGAGCTTGACAGAGGGGACTTTAGAGGTGCAGTCATTGGTGTAGAGGGAGAAGAGCAGTGGGGAGAGTACGCAGCCCTGAGGAGCTCCAGTGCTGATGGTACGAGTACTGGATGTGAATTTACCAAGCTTTACTAACTGCTGTCTGTCTGTCAGGAAGCTGGTGATCCACTGACAGACGGAGGTGGGGACGGAGAGCTGGGTTAGTTTATTCTGAAGGGTTTCCATCGTGATGGTGTTAAAAGCGGAGCTGAAGTCCACAAACAGGATCCTCACATAAGTCCTGCCTGTCCAGATGCTGCAGGGTGAAGTGCAGTCCCATGTTGACTGCATCAGCCACAGACCTGTTTGCTCTGTAGGCAAACTGCAGGGGGTCCAGTAAGGGTCCGGTGATGTCCTTCAGATAAGCCAAAACCAGTCTTTCAAATGATTTCATGGCTACAGACATTAGGGCCACAGGTCTGTAGTCATTAAGTCTAGTAATTTTGGGTTTCTTTGGGACGGGGATGATGGTGGAGCGTTTGAAGCATGAGGGGACTTCACACAACTCCAGTGATCTGTTGAAGATCTGTGTGCAGATGGGGGCCAGCTGGACAGCACAGATTTTTAGGCAGGCTGGTGACACCGTCTGGGCCTGGTGCTTTCCTGCTTTTGTTCTTTCTGAAGACCTGGCACACATCTTCTACGCTGATTTGAATTGTAGGTGTGGGGGAGAGGAGGGTTGCTGGAGGTGTTAATGGTTGTGTGGAGCGGTGTTCAGGGCGGGTGTGGGGTGATTTTTCAAAACGATAATAAAACTCGTTCAAGTCGTCTGCCAGGTGTTGATTCTCCACAGTGCTGGGGGATGGTGTCTTGTAACTGGTGATATCCTTCATTCCTTTCCACACTGAAGCAGGATCACTGGAAGAGAATTTTTTCCTTAGCTTGTCAGAATAATTCCTCTTTGCCACTCTGATCTCCTTTTCCAGTGTGTATTTGGCCTGTTTATACAAGACTTACCAGCTGGCAGTCTGGGTAATTTAAAGCCAAAATTGTAGCACTGGTACCAAAACTGCAGCTTTATATGTACAGTATGTATGTATGTACATGTCCGACAAACATTCAGTCTGGTTTTGTATACAGGTTAGATTGTTGATAGAATTCCTCATATTTATACAAACTGAAATGCGTTAATATGGATGAGATGTGTAGGGATAATTGGAACAGCACTTATTATTATACTTATATTATTAAAAAAACATCTAATTAATGTTTGTTAATGAAAGATCTGTATGAAATTCATCAGCCCTAACCCGATATTTACTATGTAAAAATAGGACAAGATAGAATGAATAAATTAGCTAATTAATCATTTTATTTGAAAGCAGAATGTAATATTTAATTAAAATGTGTTTTCAAAATATACACCTAAATGAATGTTAACACAGTCAGTACTAGAATACTTTGGGAAATACTGAAAATGCCCCTTGGAAATATGACTAGCACATTTATTTTAGAAATTCAAATGTAGCCTACTGACTGTGGCACATTTATGCAAATACATTCTCTGCAGGTCATTTCGGGCAATACCGTACTGTCCCTTTAAGCATTGTACTGCAAAATGTTCTCCCTTGACATGTTCCGCAAAGCAGCAGAACTGTCCTGAGCTTCCTTGCTGGGGAAAGACAGATTTTCTAAAGGAGCGATTCTTTGCTGCGTGCCCTTGAAATCTTTTGAATCTTTAATTTTATGAACATATATTATTTTCATGACATAATGGCCTGTGGATTTACTGTGGATTATTATAATGGCATTATGTTTGCATATGACCTGCTCTGTGATTGTGACAAGGTTCATCTGTGCAAAGCTGCATCAGCTCCGACCCCTGGAGCACCGGCCCCTTTAATAGAGGTCGAAAGGGCCTCTCCAAATGCTCTTACCATCTCAAGCAGCTCTTAAAGATTAATGATGCCAATCACTCACGATGATTTTTTTAACTTGCACAGAAAGAATGTGACTTGCAAGACAATTTTTCTCCCCCATATTGGCAAATCTAAATTTATGCTAACTGTGGATGACTTTTAGTAGGCACATACATTAATATAAGTACAGAAAATTTATATTCCAACCAATGACAAAGAAAGAAACAGGCAGGGGGAATTTTCTTTATTTTTTTCAGTCTAATTTTACATAAATAAATGTTTTTTTGTTTGTTTTTTTTTATATTTTCAGTTTTATCTTTTTCAGTCTCATTTCACAGGAAGGAATATTTTCAATGAATTATGAATGTAAATGTATTAATTTTACTGTAATTTCAAAATAAGTAATATTTTTAATCGGGTAAAAATTTTGTTATTGTTTTTAGTATTATTGCACAGAAATAAATCTTTTTATTTTATTTTTACTTATATTTTTCATTGTTGTTTATTTTCTTTAGTCTAATTTCACATGTAATCTATTTTATTTTCATTTCATTCATTCTATTTAATTTCACTATTTTCATATAAGTTGTACTCATCTCCAACTGCAGGTATTGTTCTTGTGGTTCATTTTCTGGATGTCCGTTTGATGATCATCCTGAACATAATCTCGGCCTATTGACTCTGTTTGAACTGCTATTCCACTGCTGTCCTGTAGAGGGAGTGATAATGTTGTGTGACTCTTATAATGTGGTGTGTGATGCTGTTCTCCTTACCTCAGCAAATCTGCAGTAATCACAGACATGCATGCATCTCATTGAATAACTGGCATACAAGCATATATATTGCATAAATGCGTGCATCAATAACCTGCACTGTAGACATGTGTTACACTCCCTCCCCATATATATGCATACTGTATCTATACTGACTGTACAGAAAGTGCTGAAATGCAATTAACCGAGAAAAGCTGCTGCTGAGCCTGAATTAAGCTAATGACTCTATGCAAGCAGCGAATCTGTGAAATACAGCGATATGTTTGTCTTCCTTTAGCTCCCTTGTGTTTAATACAGCTCATGTGTCAGGCTAATTCGGGCATGTAATATCAACTTTAAAAATCAATGTACTGCTAGATATCATGAGAGGTTTTAAATGACCCATGACTGCTTTTATCATCGCGACCATCCAAAAACACAAAAAACAAGTGGAATGCGGAATATATTGCCATCAAAATTAAAAGCCCTCTTGACCCTGTACCTCGAAAGTTATTCGCTCCAAACATTCGTTCAAATCAGGGATGTAAATGACTCAAGCCTTGACAGCTCATGGGGTCAAATGTAATTTTGTGGCATAAAGCAGCTGTATACTTAAGTTTAGCCGATGCGGGGGAGGCCGTTAATCAAATGTGCCGACAACTGTGCCATTCTTCACCGCACACATGACTCTGACACCACAACAATCCACTCCAGCCGTCCACCTCCTCAAATTAACATGCTGCCGTTATGTTTCGTCTCAGCTAGCATCTCACTGGACGTTGAGATAGGGCACGTGTTTCAGACATCTTTGTCGCAGACCCTCAGGCGATCACTGACTGGCCTTAGACTGCTTTATGAAGTTAATGAACATAGCTACAGAAAGATATTTTATAGGCTTTATGGTTCCATGAAGAACATTTAACATCCATAGAATTTTGGTTCTTTCCAAAATTCCATGATTCTTTTAAGAACTACTCACTGAAAAATTCTTTGGAAAACCAAAAATTGTTCTTCTATGGCATCACTTCCATCTGGAACCTTTTTTAGGAGTTTTAGCAGTCGTAGGCCTAGGGAGAGATCTGGCCTGCTTCAAAAAATGAGGTCAGCTGAGAGCTACAGGCTCGTTGAATTCCTAGCTGCTCTCTGTCAATTAGTTAATCCATTCAGCTGGTAGTGAGAGGTAGGGATGGGATGAATGAGAGAGGGAGAGGTGAAGGGGTACTCTTATGGGGCTGCAGCTAAACTCTTCTGGAGGACAGCTGGCTCTGTCAGACCAGAGTGGGAGCTGCAATTGTAGATAGGTGGGTTTTGGTTAGGGTTAGATCTTCCAGTCTGAGATCTGAAGATTAACCTCAGCGATAGATGCGTTGTGTCTGTTTATGTTTCTATTAGTATTTCTGTAAGTGTTCCGAGCCAAATTTGCATTTATTTCTAGTAACAGTCATACGACTGCCAAGAACTCCAAAGAACACAAATGTGACCCTGGACCACAAAACCAGTCTTAAGTGTCAGTTTTTATGAATAAATAAGCTGAATAAATAAGCTTTCCATTGATGTATGATTTGTTAGGATCGGACAATATTTGGCCGAGATACTACTATTTGAATATCTGGAATCTGAGACTGCAAAAAAATCAAAATATTGAGAAAATCACCTTTAAAGTTGTCCAAATGAAGTTCATAGCAATGCATATTACTAATCAAAAATGAAGTTTTGATATACTTATGGTAAGAAATTTACAAAATATCTTCCTGGAACATGATCTTTACTTAATATCCTAATGATTTTTGGCATAAAAGAAAACTCTGGTTTTGTGGTCCAGGGTCACAAATTATATGGTTCTTCAACTATAAGCACTTCTGGCTCTATGCACACAGTTAGGAAATTCAATTAAAAACATGCTTTTCACACTCTGACTAGTTTATGAAATTTGAACAACATTCTGAAATAAGACTAATAGAGGTGGAATAAACATTAAGGATAAAATGGCTGACTCATTTTTTTGTTTTTTAATAATGCATTTATTTATTAATGGATGTATTAAATTGATCAAACATGACAGGTTTTTTTTTTCATTTAAAAATTCTATTTCAAATAAATGCTCTACTTTTGAACTTTAAAAATGTTTCCACAAAAATAAATAAATATTAAGCAGCACAACTCTTTTCAACATTGATAATAATAAGAAATGTTAATGGTAATGCAGCAAATCAGTATATTAGAATGATTTCTGAAGGATCATGTGATAATGAAGACTGGCTGTTGAAAATTCAGCTTTGTCAACCCAGGAATAAATCAAATATATTAAAATAGGAAATAGTTCTTTTCAATTCTAATAATATTTCACAATATTACTGATTTTACAGTATTTTTGATCAAATATATGTAGCCTTGGTGAGCATAAGAGACTTCTTTCAAAAACATTAAATATGAGCAGTAATGTCTTTATGCTACAGTTAGTATATTTAAATTTACATTTAGTCATTTAGCAGACACATTTATCCAAAGCGACTTACAAATGAGAACAACGGAAGCAATCAAAATCAATGTGTATAGTATATACACAACAGTTACTTTTTTGTATTATTTGACAACATCACAGCTCGATTGGAAATGATGCACAATAAAAATTAAGTGCTTTACCATTACGTTTTTTTGTTTGTTTGTTTTTGTCACACATTATCATCTCACATTATGTATCGTCATGTTTCATCTCAAGCATACACTTACAGACACTGCTTTTCATTGTGGAAGAAATTATGATTTAACAGCTGTCATTTTCATACATACTGTAAATACAGAGTTAAATATTAAAATGATCAATGTTTATTTCACTCTTTGTTTAAAATCATCCTGAAGTATCAGTGCAGCCAGTGGACACTTGGCTGTGAACTGTTATCGCATGCGGGTGTTGAAGCTGCTCCCGTGGGTATTCACAGCCAGCTCTAATCCTAGAGCCATGCGGAGGCGGAAGGGGACACTCTGACAGCTGACTCAGAGCGTCAGGTGAGGCGATGGGTAATGTGATCAGCCATGTAAAAGGGCCCTTCACTCATGTTTTATTTATCAATGGAGATGCCATTACCCAAATGCACTGCTCATGAAGGAGATGCTGGTGAAGGCATTTCTATCTGTGTCAAAATCAGCACAGGATGCTCAGCGGAGAGACGCAGAGCACCAGCAGGACTGAAATGCTGAGAGGTGCATGTGTACAAATTAGTTGTGGCCCAATATAATGGATGATGTTGATAGCAGTATGGCTTAGCCTGGATATAATAGTAGTGTATTAAACAATATATACATTTATTTAAAATATTTTTAGTGCTTTTTTTTATCAAATATTATCTAGTAATAAGATGTTCAAGTGAACAAATGACTTGAATGACATATAAATTGCTATAATGTTACATTAAATATAATAATTATTTACATATATAAATATAATCTAATACTATAAGTACAAGTTTTTGTAAAACCAATATTATTTAAACAATGATTTTACACAATATGTACTAATATGTCAAGAAATATTTATAAATACAAATATCAAAATGGCCAATTAACACCTGTATTTGCTATAATGACCCATAAGAATTAAATCAAAATAAAAGGAGAAAATATGGCTTACATATTATTTTCAGTACTACATTTAATATAAAAAATATGAAAGTAATTAATATGCCATTCTTTTTTCATTTAAACACTTATTCTACACAATATTTTCGCAAAAAAATTAATAAAATACAAATGTACAAAATGGCCAAATATCAGCTTAAATTAAATTATTAAATGGCAATAACATTGTTTGTTAACTGTTTCTCACTTGCATCACTATTCTAATACTTCTCTGAACAATCATGAAACTTTGTATTGCAGCACTTCTCATGTTACTTCTTTCTTAGGATGAACTGCTGATGTTATATTCTCAGTGGTAAATCACTTGGGATAAAAGCATCTGCTAACAGAAATGTAAATATAAAATATGAATGTATGTCAGTATATCACTTGTCGAACAAAAGCATCAGGAGGTGTAATTATACAGAACACCATAAATCATTTGAACGCCTCAGTGAGGATGTGAAAGTTTTAGGATGTTTCATTAATACTCCCCCCCCCCCCCCAAAAAAAAGTATAATTTAGAGATTTTAGGGTCTAATCGATTTCGAGAGCAAACTGGAAAGTGCGTTCACAGCCACGCAGATGTGCGAGATCAGGACACAGTTTGTGCTCGATCGCTTTCTGTTCCACTGGGCAAACTCGCAGGTCACCAATCAATACAGTTATGATGACATCTGCCATTTCTACAAAGCCCCCTCACCGGTTCCCAGTATGCAGCAGCCATTTATGTTATCCAGAGGTCATGGTCTTGTGAACTCAGCCCTTACCAGTGCACTCAGGCTCATATATTTCCTGCATTTCAGTAAAGGTAACTGCTCAGTGGGCTTTCTGCAGTGGCGCTTGTAGTAAAAGCATTAGGACTCAAACGTCATGCTTTATAGAAAGAGAGCGGGAAAAAATCCACTGCAGGGTTGCAGCTCCAGCTTTGCTGATGCAAAGAGTTGCAATTGATTTACTGTACATGGTGTGTGCCAACCCTCTCGAAACCCCCTCTGTTAGAAGTTACTGTAATGTCAGATCTCTTGACGTGTAAGTCAGGATTTAGAAAGTATGGCGAATGGAACATGAAGCCTCAATCATCCTGATTGTCATAACGCTTCGTGGTCTGTCCAATATAATGTTGCACACCGCTGGTAATGTATCTCTCTAACTCCCAGACAGTTGACCTCCTGGTTGCAATGGAAGCAACGATACCTCAAACACCCCCTGATCTGGTTTCTCAAGATCCTGGTTTTGTATTTCAGTTTTTTCGTCACCATCAGTTCGAACATTTTCTTTCATTCAACATCGTTTTTTAACTCACCTGACAAAATCGCCCACATAGCCTCATTAGGTGCATTTGGGCCACTGTCAGTGACCAAGATGGATGGTGTTCGCACTACAAGCATAGTACACTGTAGTTTCAAAAAGGGTCACCTGTTTATTCCAAAAGAATTGAGGTAATTTCAACCCCCCTCAACCGCTACATACCCCCCCCCCCCCCCTCTCTCTCTCTTTTTTTAAGGAATGTCTTGACCAGCTGCTGGGGGGGAAGATGGTGGGGGGGTCGTCATAGTGGGAGTGTAGGGGGGTGGTGATGAGGCGCACACTGACCCTGGAGGTTGCGTTCCCCTTTAAAAGTCACAGCACACTCGGATACGCAAGGCTCATGCAGGAGCTGCTGCGGCAGTGGGAGAACACTGCTGAGCTGTGCAGTTTGTACTGCCAGTGAGCGCGCAGAGAGGAGGAGGGGGAGCAAGAGATAGAAAAAGAGAGAGAGAGCCAGAGAATGAGGCAGGGAGAGAGAGCGAACAATGTCATTTCATTCAGCAGGCAATGCTGCAGTCAACTTTACACTACCAGAGAAGACGACACAGCTGCTTGTGCATCATCCCAGCAAGACCCGGAGAGGAGCGGAGGCTGAGTGAGTATGTGGAAGTTTGTCTTTCTCTACAGGGATAGAGGACGCATGTTGAACTTTTCACCCGTACACGAGAGGGGGTTCAGCTTTGTGGGATGTTTCTGTCCGATTGCAGAATTATTCACTCACCTGCTCTGAGGTCTTAAAGGACCCATTTGAATTGACCTACATGATGAGTGATCCTCTGCAGTTATGCTACTGATACTTTGGTTGTCATATCCCTAACAATTCCGGCCGGTCTTACTTGTCAACTTAAGTACACACAGGTGCATGCGGGATACCAGCCAGCAAGAGCACTTAGCAAAGGAAGAATAGATGCACTAGCTTGCAGACATAAATAAAAGATGTAGGCCAGACCTATTCAGCTTCAGGGTGCTGTACTTTTTGCTGTGTTGTTTAGCTTGAAGTACTGAAGCTGCAGTTTGTGTTGCATCCAGAATGCCAGGAAGGAAAAGAGTTAAAGAGCTTGCAGCAGATGGGAAAGTGGAAGTAACGTTTTAGGACGGCCTGGGGAGGACGAAGCATGCGTCAGCTAGCAACTGTCACTGCCATAGACTCCTAAGAGTGCTCGGACAGATGATTTTGACAGGACGGTTTAGCCAGGTGCATAAGGGTCTCAGCTTCAAGTGTTTATGAACGTGTGTTTTTCACACTCTCGGTTGGACGTTGCAGCACTCTTGCTAACCGTCCCATCCGAGAACGAGAGAGAGTGACTGAAATAAAATGGTGGGGGGACTCATAACTCTTTCACTGCAGGTCTTTTTCTGCTTCAGCTTGCTTTCTACTCAACTATAGATAATACTTACGTACTTGAACATGCGCCATATTTTTGAGACTTCTTGTTGCAATTCTTGTTGGTTCCAGTTTGACTACCTACATACATGAGCATCTAAAGTGAATAGGTACAGGAGCGTAATGTTCATGTTTAAGCGCCTAGCGCTTTGAAATGTAATAAGGTTATGTCATGACACTTAAGCGATTCATGTAGGTTGAAAGTTGAACGTAGCGCTCATTACCGGCACATGAACCCGGCGATGATGAGTTCAACTCAGGTTACGCGCATAGCGCATCCATCCCCACTGAACGTTAAAGAACGGCCACGGTTGCGTATATTGCAAGCTATAAGGCCGGATTAGATCTGTATAAAGCAGGAATGCGAGGAGTGATATATCACTGTCAGATCCGCTGCCTGACATCATTAGCAGAAACTGCAGTTTCTCTTGGAGCTCACCAAAGGGGGGTGGGGGGAGGTCGCTGCTGCTCAGCCAAAAAGCATATTGCCGCACTCACCTGATGTTCTTAACACCATCCTCCCATCTCCTCTTACTCTTCCTCCCCCATTCTCTCCAGAGATCAGGTTTGAGGTACAGAATGACGTGAATGCATGAACCCTACAGTTTTTTCCCTCCAAAACGGCTACTTTTTCTTCATCACCATCACCTCGTGAAAAGTTACAGATTGAGAGGAGGACCGAGAGGGAGAGCGGATACCCTGCAGTGTCCTGCAGCACAGTTCCTGCAGTACTGCCAAGACGTGGCAGCAGCTGCAGCAGCAAGAAAGACAGGCAGCTACACGGTCACGTGGATGATGTGAGAAAGAAACGGAGAAAGCAAGTTAACGGAGGGATGTTACAAGAGTCTATTGCTCTTGTCTAGAGTTTGGCAGCCCGGAGTGTGGATATGCCCTCCTGACATGAAAATAAAGCGAGAGAGAAAAGACAGAACAGCTAGATTAGCCTGCTTACTCCACCACCTCCCCCCACCTAACCTAACCCCCCACCCCCCAACCCAATGGTGCATTGTCCCGTACTGGTGCTCTAGTTCCGATGATGTAATCAATGCAGCAAGCTTTGATCTTGCTGGAGTAAGGATTCCATGCACATGATGTTTAGGGATTTACTTTATTTCAGTGTCATCCGCCAAGCTACTTATCTGTCAACCAATTAGAGTGGCGTTGTAGAACATTTCAGGTTCATGAAGGGATTTTTCTGATGACTCAAATGAAACAAGGCTCCAATGCAGCAGAGAGTAGGCCAGTGAGCGCCCTCTGAACAGCCACTGCAGCATCTGTGTCTAATCAGTCAGCATCAGTCAGCTCTGACACACTAAACCAATAGGTACTGTACATGTCAAGGATGGAAAGAACAAAATGGACACCTCAGAGTGGGGCGAAACAATCAGAAGAGGGGTAAATGAGAAGGACGAATGTGAGCCACAGGACAGCGTGTGCTGATGGAAATCGAAACGCTGGCATTTGTGACTCTGTTCTTTTTATTGGTAAGGTCATCAGTCTTGGACTGCTGCAATCCAGTGAAGTGCAGTCCTAGTACTGTAACATACAGTGGACCAGACTGCAGAGAGAGAGAGAGAGAGAGAGAGAGAGAGAGAGGCCACAATGTTACATTTACTGTGGTGCTGAGCTGTGCTGCTGCACTGCAACTCTGCCTGGTGATGAAGTTTCTCTAGAACGCTGTGCTCTCTGCGTTGCTGCTCTGGTGCCTCAGTTTAATTAAGGGTTTGTGTTTAATTGCTACATAAATCAGTGCTGGCTAATATCTGAGAAATCATTTGTGTGGATGCGTATTCCACTAAAGATTCGGGTAAGTGTAAATATTTGTGTAAAGGTTCTCTGTGAAAATTAGATTCGATAATTTGATTAAGCGATGCATAAAGGTTAGTTTTTTGTAAATTAGCCTAAACATTTTCAAATTTTTTAAATACGCTATTTTTTTAAATCTTTGTTGTCAAACTGAAAAAAAGTTTTTATAAATGCATAATTAATTGAAATTATTATTATCATTATTATTACTATACACAAATTAGTTTAAAAACTTATTTTAAATTTATATTATTTATAATTGTGAAAAAAATGTATTCGCTAAAAATGATTTATTCATTGAAATTTTAATAGAGATTATTTTTAAAGATTGCATTTTTACTATATATATATATATATATATATTTTTTTTTTTTTTTTTTTTTTTTTTTTTTTGCTTAAATTTTATAAGTAGAAAAGTACAGACCTTAAGTTTTAACTTTGGTGCAGTAAGAATTTGCCACCAGGGGGAGCAGTGCAGGGTCCTTTAAAATCTTCTTCAGGGAACAAACTGAACTTACTGCATGTCATTGACAAAAACAGACCCCCTCTACTGTACATGATTACAAGTTACTGCATTAAGATTATAAGACATTCACTGCTGAAAACCTAGAGAGTTTTAATAGATTTATTAATTGTATTACAATTAGCGTTAATCCCACTTATGTGAATGAGTTTAAATGCTTGTGCACACAAATAATTGCACGTGTGAATGAAATATAGTTACAGTATAGTTTTAACACTGTAAATAATACCCATCATGTTACTAAATATTCTTGACTGGTATAATTGTTTTCTTTCAGCATGTCTGTATGTAACATCCTGTCTGAGTCGCTTATTCATGCATTGTTCTATTGCGCAGTGACTGTCTGAGCATGCTCCTGCCTGTAAAGACAGTACACTGACCTCTGAGCGAGAGGTATCTCTGATTTGTCCTGTCACCTCTGATGCCAAGTCTTCTCTCTTTGCTCCTCCTCCAGTTTTTGCTGGTGAAGCCCTAGAACAGAGGGCGCTGTGCAGAGCAACAAGAACATGCCTTGACTTGTACCGGCTTGTCAGGAGGGAGTTGAGGCTTGTGGTCAGCACCAGTAACTGTATTTGCATTCTCATCCAAATGACCAGTGAAAGACGACAACTGCATACTATGGACTGGAGAATATATGGATATTGGGACAGACTGAGCTGAGAAGTAAGTGTGTCACTCCTCAGGTGTAGCTGGTGTAAGAATAGAAGTGCTTTTAGTCAAAATGGCTTTTTTTTTTTTTTTTGCGCACTTAAAAGTGCATCGTTACACTGTATTAAATTATTTTCTTAATCAGTATTTTTTTATTATTATTATTAAAAAACATCTATACATCTTAAACAGAAGAAATAAGATTTATAGAATATATCTTGAATTAAGTTTTTTAATCAAGTCATTTTTCTAATGCCTTTGGCCATTTCTTTCTTGTTTTAGCATAAATCTAACAAAATGTTGTGATGTTTATGTATAAAGTGAGGGAAAAAAAACACTTGCCAATGGGGTCAACTAAATCTTGTTTTAGGTATGTTTATATATTTTTACTGGGAAATGAGACATGCGATATAAATATTTTTAAAAATATATAAATATTTTTTTAAATTATTAAATTAATATTTAAAATAAAAATACAATGATTAAGAAAAATATTTTTCTAGTGTAAATGGCTATAAAATCAGTATTTATTTCTCTTTAAAAACATCTAAACATCTTAAACAGGAGAACCAAAACTGCATGATATAACAAAAATTATCTTGTTATATCTTAAAGAATACATCTTGAATTAAGTTCATTTCTCTAACTGGTTTCCTTCCCCTGATTTACTAATAAATGGAGAGCGAAGAGAAAAAAAAATATATATATATACACATGTATTGTTGGAAGTGTTTATGTATGTTGGTGCAAGCGATTTCTCCACCCTTTTTATTTTTTAATTTTTTCTTTCCTATGTCCTCAGAATTGTTCTAACTACTTGTATTTACTTATTTATTTGTATTGCCATTTTATGTTTTTTTTTTATTATTATTATTGTTCTTGGTGCTAGCATTCAAATGTATTTTGTGTTTGACTCAGAGAGTAAGGACCTCTTGATTAATTTATTTTTGACCTTTGTTAACAGATTGAAACTATTATATTGGCTTTTCATTTTTTTGTATCTCTCTGAATGGCATCAATAAAAAGAGTTAAACCATCTCTCTAATGTCATCTGCAATTTCTTTCTTGTTTTAAGCATAACCATAATGAAATATGGTGAAGTTTATGCTTAAAATTTGAAAAAAAAACAATTTGCCGATGGGGTCAACTAAATTTATGTTTAGTTATTTTTGCTGTAAAACAAGACAAAAATAAGGATCAAAATATTTCTTTATGTGTGTGGGGGGGGTGTGAATATAAAATTAAAGAAGAATATTTTACCGTGAAACACAAAATAGATTTATTTTAATTTAGCTGCATTTAAACTGCTATAAAAGTAATCTGCGCTGTCAAACTTTGTCATTGTCAATAGTCATTAATTATTGTCATTTCTTTAAGAGTCACATTCTTTCCGCCTCTGTATCGAAATGTAAGCTGATTTTTAGAGACATTATTGATAAATTGTTCAATAACCCTGCACTCATCAGCTCTGGTGCTCGAGCCTCCATCCGTGAACAAATACTGCTGACCTTAAAAATAGAGAAAATCTATAGCAATGGAAGAATCACAGATCCCTTTGTGACTCAGTCTTTTGTGTTGTCCAAACACATATGAACTGATTGTATGGCAGACTGTATAAAGGGATGTGTTTTTGTCTTTGATTAAACAGTCTCGGCAGGGATATCCCCTCTCTGGAAGATCCCTGACTTCACCTCAGCTGATCGGTCCTCTGATGACATGACCCCTGAGACAAAAGGTGAGAGGGTTTGCCAGTCTTGCTTTACGGACTGTCTGACGTCTGTACATTTATTTGGTGGTTACCTCCTTAAACCAGTGGTTAACTCACAAGCACCTCTGCTGTTGCCAGAAGCATCAGTGTGCTGATAGTAATGTATTTCACTGGCTGAAAGGTGGGCTGTGTGAATTATTAATGCTTTCTAGCTCTACAAATAGAGCTTGCATTGATCAACAGTCTCTTGGGTAAAGTGATATAGTTTAGGAATGCAATGTTTGCACTTTGTCTCCCCATATAGCCTTGCAAAGACTTGAGGATGTAGTTTTTTTTGGTAAACAAACTGTTTTTCACCTGTGACTTATGACTTTTTCCGGTTTTCCCGGTCTCTTTTTTTATTTAAGGATATTTATTTATTTATTTTCAGTACTGTTGGATAGTGAAATGCAGTGGTCCTCATCATGTCTATGAAAAATGTTTGCCTATTTTTAGTCATTTGTCTTCTGAAATGACAAAAATGTCTCCAAAATAGAAAATGTTATGAATGCCTATTTTTTTTATGTCAAATACATTTTTAATCTTCTGCTTTAGTCCTGGTTATATAAATATTTTTGATAGAATTATTTAAAAATTATTATATTATAATTTTGACATAATATAAAATATTTAATCATATAAGATATTATATAAAAATTTTGACATAATATAAGGTTTTGATACACTCTCTACACATTTGTACCTAAAGTCCATACCTAAAGTGTACATATTAGTGTACAAAAGTGCAGCTTTTGAAAGGTACCGCCACAGTGACAGCTTTTTTTCTGACAGTGTATGGATATAAGTTTATAGCTAATAGCCTAATAAATGTGCATTGTAAATTTATTTTAATAATAAATTCCATTTCACTATTCAACATAAAAGAGTGGCATTGAGTGTATTTTATATAGTTTAAAAAGTAAAATATGAAAAAAATATTGCCCTGTAGTGGAAAATTTAACTCTAATTATTGACTGTGGTTTCCTGTGACTAACCCTGTTTAATGTTACTACTACTAAAATCACAGAGGGGAACTTACTAGCACAGTAATCATTTAATTAGAAGAATAAAGGAACAAACATGAGAAGTTTTGTTAAGTGACATTTAGCAGTACTTTCCCTTTAAGATGATTAAGTCCGAGGAATGAAATGACTGCTGTTCTATAGACAGAGTGGCACAACCGTGGGAGAAAGAGGGTGAGAAAACAACTGTGCAGACTGTGGTCAAAACAAAGTGCTTCTTTTACAGAAACGTATCCAGATGTCCTGGAGAAGATGAGAGACCCTGTGTCAGCAGTAAGGTGAGTGTATTTAATATGTTTTACTCTCCTTGTTGATATACATTCATCTTTCTGAGATTAGTTTCAGTACTAACTTCACCTGCATTCTGATTGCTGAGATTTATCTATTACATATGTTGCCAAATATATAGAAAAGACTAGGTTTTAGGGGGTTTTAAAGGGACAGTTCACCCAAATTCAAAAAAGTGTATGACTTTCTGGAACACAACAGAAGATATTTTAAGAAATGTCTCAGTGTTTTGTCTATACAGTGGATGCCGACATTATTAGAAATATGGTTTTTGTGAATGCTTTAAATTAAAACCATAAATGATGACATAATTTTTGGGTGAACTATCCCTTTAAGAGATTCTATATACAGTACATTAGATGCCTAGATATCTGATGATTTCACTCCATTTAATTTAAAGTTTTAGAAATGATTAGACATTCAGATTTTTCCGGTTCACAGATTAACTGGCAAACTTTGTGACCCATAAACGCATGAATGTGATCTGCCAGTTAATGCAGCACCTGTGTATCTTGGTTCTGAAGTGTGTCAGAGGCATACAAGCACACGCCAGTGCCAGCTGGCAGGTGTGTGTGTATGTGCGTGTGTTTTTCCCCTGCTTCCTGAAAGCCTGTATTAGCGATTACATCAGGCCCAAAGCAGCCAGGAATTCCTGCCATCATGTGGCCTCAGCAAGCCGTCGGCCTCACGAGACAGACACAGGGACACAACACTGCAATTTAGCAACTGCAGCAGAAACCAGATCACGAGGCGCGTGTTTGTGTATGAGTGTGTGTGTGTGTGTGTGTGTGTGGGCAAGTGTGGGTCCGAATGCTTTTATAAGGCACTGCATTGGATATAATGATTTTCTACATCTGTGCTGATTTGGGTGGCACACATGTGGCATTCTTCTGTTTCTAAAGACCGTCAGACAGCTGTGTGATCATCCATGGGTGCGTGTGTTTATATTTGTCTGTCCAAAGAGCCGATCAGATTTCCTCAAAGCAGCCTTCAGATGTGGTCTAATGATACTTTTGTCTGACAGAATTCAAAGCCTTTAAGCTGATAATATGTACCAGTGTTGGAGATGTCATTTAGCGTGCATCCTGTCATATGTTATATCGCACAAAACACCAACACACTGACGTACACGTCCAGTATCTAAAAAGCCAGCCAAGCAGGACTCACAGGTTGTCAAGACTAAGACAAACAGAAATTCTGATGTATAGTCTGATGGGTTATACACTTTACAAAAAAAAAAATCAGTATATTAGTATAATTATTTAATATAAAATCTTAAAATTAAATTTACTTAAAAAACAAACCTACATATTGCATTATGTATTTTTTGTTTTGTTTCAGTACAGTTATTTAAAAAAATAATCAGTACAGTAATTTAAAGACTTGTTACATATTGTATTTTTATTTTTTTTTGCTTTATGATTTAGTGCAGTTATTTAAAAATATTTTGCGTAATGCTTGTTACATCTGGCATAATTTGTTCTTATTAATCTAAGTAAATTTAATTTCTAGAACAATTTGTGGAAAACGAGACAAACTTTTAAATATAAATATTTACACACACATATATATATATATATATATATATACACATATATATATATATATTTTTTTAAATTAAAATTTAAAATAAAAATACATTGATTAAGAAAAACAATATCAAAAGACAAAAGGGCAATGAAAACAATGAATTTGGAAAAAAAACAAGGATGTTAATTTTTGTGTATGTGTGTGTGTATATATATAAAATAATTATATGTTTGACAGTAAGTGTATATTGTTGTACAATCTATATATTTTTTAAGCTTCAATTTAACAAAGTTTAATAAAATGCATGCTTAAAAACTTGTTTTAAAATAAAAAGCAATAAAATATACATTTATATTTTAAATATATTTTATTTTATATATGTTTTATATAAAATTATATGCTGTTATATAGAATTATAGAAATAAATATTAAAATGAAATATGTATATAACAATTATATCAGTATTTTAGATAACTGTTTATTTTAATCTAAATATAAATTAATATGCTTTATTAAAAAAATTATATATAAAAACCCTTTTTTTGGCTTTTAGTTCTGTACACTCTGTGAGAAACTTTCCACTTATTATTTGTTCTTCCTTGCAAACCAGTCAAAGGAATCCCCCCATATTACTATTCATTTCATGGTTTTTAGCAATTTGGGTGAAATGTAAATGCAAAGGAAGCTGGTTAAAGTTTTTTCTAGGAAAGCCTCACCCTGTTTCTGCCCCCCTCCCCCTTCCCACGGTGATGTCAGCATTCATGTGAGGTACTGTAGCAGTCAGCGCAGGCTAAAACAGTCTCATAATTACAGGTGTGTTTGCTCAGACTCAGATAACGCAGAGGACGCAACGGAATATTGTATCAGCAGCTGCTGTAAAAAGGCTTCACTGGTGCCTCTCGCTCAGACAGAAGAGCATGGAACGAAGATAATATCACATGCTACTTAGCCCTCTCTTGACCTCAACCTGTTTTCATAGGCAAATGCTCATGCTTTTATTACGTGCCGTAACTCGTCACCAAACTGCACTGCAGAAAAAAAGAAGGAAAAAAAACAGCTGGGTCACATTGCCCCTTATTGCTTCAGTATGGGATTTCGAGCGTCTGATGGCAGTGACTAAGCCTGGTGTGACGCACAGCTAACGCTGCAAGCGCTTCTACTGCATTTGAAGACCCTGAGCTGATTTTACTGTCACCGGCTGCCACACAACCACTTTCTTTCTCTCTTTCACCTTTTATTTCTCTTTAATTGTGCCTCCACTTTCTCTTCCTCACTCTTCCGCTCTCCCACACACACGCTAACTCTCTCCCACTCTCTTCTAAGCCTTCTTGCTAAGTGAGCAGAGGCCCTTCTTCTCTGGCAGAGCCCTTAGGAGAGAGGCCGCCTGCCCAAAATAGCTGCACTGTGGGGAATACCAACAGATAGGGCCTTCACACTGCTTGTGTAGGTGAACAACAAATCAGGGACTGGACCGACCCCCAACCCGTCATCACACTCATAAACATATGACACACTCATGCAGACGCTTGTACTCTTTCACACACATCCGTTCCGTTCTCACAGTTTCTTACAGGCAAATATAGGCTGAACCCTTTGAACCTAGATTCGACGTTTATTTGAGAATAAGTGAGTCACGGCTCTATTTGCAGTGTAGAGGGTGAGCATAGTTCATATAAGTAATAAAGGAAGGTGTGCTCTCCCTCCCTGAGGCATGGCGGCCTCTCAAACTCTCTTTTTTCTGTAAGAGTTCAGTCTTTCTCTTTCAGATGTAAGCTTTAGAGGCTTGTTTACACTGGAGGGAGCCTTAGCAAGCTAGCGCTACTGTAGTAAAGTGTCGTAAAGCGCTACGTCAGTGTATCCTCAGGGTTTGTTTTCCTCTATCTTGTGATTATTAAAGGTAAGTGTTGTGGGTTCGGTCATAGGTTATTGTTAAAAGCTAAGCTGGAAGTTAATGCCTTTGTGTGTCATGCAGTTATGATGAAATGACGTCATATGGGAACTGTGATTTTTTTTCGGTACTTTCTACCATCAGTCATACAGTCGTCATTGTCCCTTTGTACTTTGGTTTAATTTGTCAGTTGCACAGCAAAAAAAAAAAAGGTCGTTTTATATAATTTAATAAAAATTAGTTTTAGACATCCTTAAAATTATTTTACACATGTGTTTTAAGCTTAACCTTCCCTAAATTTATGCTATAAAAAATGCCAGAGATCTTGATTTATTTCAAGATAGCTTGTTTTGTTTTTTATATAAACTATCTTTTAAAAGTTTGGGTTCAGTAAAAAAACATTCTGCATAGAAATAACATTTTTATTCAGCAAGGAGGCATTCAATTGATTAAATGTAACAGTAAAGACATTTATAATGTTACAAAAGATTGTTATTTCAAATAAATTAAGGAGTCCTGAAACAAAAATCACAGTTTCCACAAAAATAGCAAGGACCACAACTGTTTTCAACACTGTTAATAATTAGAAATGTTTCTTGAGACTCGAATCAGAATAATTTCTGAAGGATCGTGTGACACTGAAAATTGTTTTAAAGTTACTTTAAATCATAAAAATATTTCACAATATTCCTGTTGTTTGTAGTGAATACTAATATATATATATATAATATATATATATATATATATATATATATATAGGTATTTGTTAATTCATACAAATATATACTTTATATATTGTAAATGATTATATTTTTACCTAAAAAAAATACTGATTGAGAAAATAATTCTCTGAAGTGTGGATGCTGTCATTCCCTGTGTTATGTCACACAGTTCTGTTTACGCATGCAGCGGTGGTGAGGTGTAATAAACTGGAAGTATTGGATGTTTCTGTGTTTTCAGAAAACCTCTCACCTACCATCATCTCTTGGAAAGTGAAAGCAGAACAAAGGCGTATTCTTTAAGGGGAAATCTTCCTCTGTCCCTGGCTGTCATACAAGTACTGTGGACATTCCATGAGCAGAGTATTAAAGTGTCCAGAGCTCACCTGCAGGAGACGGCAGAGTCATATACTGGAAGCCTTTACAGTCACCGACAGCTGATAGTGAGGGATGAGGGCTGCTGCTGTGAGTGGTTCTTTGGCAGTGTCTTAGCTGGTTGTTGTGTGGAGTGAGAACGAAGCAATCAGCAAGTATACTGCCGCAGAAACTCGTCACCTTGGGAGGCCCATCCATCCGACCTCGCTCATGCACTCAGCTGCCCACCTGCACTCAGAGGCTGGAGAGAGACAAGAACAGAGAAACCTCAGTCTGTACTCATTATCAAGCTTCTCTACCCATTCATTCTTCTTCTAATTGTGAGAGTCAGCTTTTGTTTATCGGCACCGCTGCTTGAACACTTATAGCGACTTGAGTGTTCCAAGTGAAAGATCGGTTCATGTTTACAGTATGTTTGCTCTTTTTTCCATGAAATTGCTGTCATAGTTTCGATCAGTCTGTTCCTTTTCTTTCTTCTTCCATGAGATCAGGAGTGAATCATTCAAGTGTTATTGTGAATATCAGCTGACCAGATTTTACAGTTTCAGTACTGGTATGACATGGTGTGGCCTGTTTATACTTGGCCTATACTTAGCTTACAGTCTGATGACATATTCATATTGTTTTGTGTTTATGTATAAGTTTGATAGTGGACCAAAACATTAATCATATGATAAACCAAAAATACTATTCATTTACTTTTCACTTATATACTAAAACAAACAGAAAGTAAATATTTAAATATTTAAAATTCACTTCATTGAAAAACAAATTGTTAATTTTTGTAATATTTCTGTATCAATTAAGATTTATTTTAAAAATAGACTGTAACAAAATATATTATAATTCTATATAAATGCATTATTTTATCCAAATAACAATAAAAAAAACAAAGAAAAAGTTTTAAAATTGTCATTATTGTCATGTTGTGTTATTTCTCTATTTCTGGTGTATGTTTAGTCTTTAAAGTGGTTTTAAGTTGAGTTTCATTTTCAGGGAATTTCATTAGTGTTTGGGTTTCGGTTGTTGATCTTCAAAAGGGCAGTTTGTTCAGGTGAATGAAACACCTAACCCACTTCAGGTTTTGATGTAATCACATCAGTGTGGCAGTAAGTTTGAACTTATCCAGAAAGCTGTAAATCAATTTACTTTCACAATGTATTAAAGCAAATTTTTTTATCATAACCTAAAAGCGTAATTATAATACTGCGAAATGGAGTGTAACTTAATATCACAAACATGTTAATGTTATTTTAAAAGGTATGTTAAATACCGTGTGTGTGTGTGTGTGTGTGTGTGTGTGTGTGTGTGTAAAAGAGCAATTAATAACATATTGAACAATGTAAGATATTTGTCCTATAGGCCACTTAACTTGATTGGATCTTAACAGACAATGTCAATTAAATTTATGCGCAAAACAATGTGCATTATAAATGCCCAGCTCCCAACAAACGTCTTATGTTGTTTCAGTTGTATGGTTAACCCAGACATAGACAGAAAGTATTTTGCATTTTATTATAGTTTATCTCTTGAGTCTGAATTGTATTATATCAGTGGCTCCGGAGTTTAATTTACATGATCCGTTATAACAGATTCAAACTGAACTTGAATATATCAGTATACAAAATAGATGTTTTTACTTAGTCCTTCTCAATTATATTTTCCTTCAAATTACACAGCATACAATACAACAAAATATATTACATAAGTGTATTAAAATATATATCATTCAACACAGTTAAAATATAATGATATATTATATTATATATTATATCTGCTGAAGGCCTCATCATTTATGCTCACCTTTAACAACTTTTAGGCATCTTCACACCTTACTGGCAGAATATAGGAATTCATTTCATTAATTATGGATGCATGGCAGAAGAATACAGAGTGCTGATGTCATATTTATGTTGGTGATGTCTGTCAAGCCTAAGGGTATATATTTGAGAGCAAAAAAAAAGACACCTCTGCACTTTTTTGAATTGTAACACTCACAAGGAGTAATGAGAATAAGAGAGTGAAATTCCTCTAAATAACACTCTGCATGCACTGCTCACAAAGGTTATGGGAAGAAAACTATAGGTTGCCTTTAATGGAGGATCAAGAAAAGCATTGATTTTTTTTTTCTCTTCTCCACTTTCTTCCTCTCTGCCTGAAATAAAACGATGCACCACATTGGGACAGAATGCTGCAGTTCTCCAGCAAACAGTATTCTCAGAAAACATAACTGCTGTACTGGTGACAGTGTGATAAGAGGAGATGCATTTACCTAAAATTAATCCTAGACACATTTAAATAATAGACCAGGGATAGGCAATGTCAGTCCTGGAGTGCCGATGTCCTGCAGAGTTTAGCTCCAACCCTGAAAAAACCCTCACCTGCCTGTAGCCCTAGTAATTCTGAAGACCTTGATTAGCTGGTTCAGGTGTGTTTGATTAGGGTTGGAGCTAAACTCTGCAGGACAGCGGCTCTCCAGGACCGACGTTGCCTACCCCGTAATAGCTGAAATATAGGCTACTTTTAATTTTTTTTTACAAAAACACCATGCCTCTCCAAAAACTTTCATTATGATAGATCAAAACTAATGATGTAAAAAGGTTAAAAGAAAAGAGACCAAGTTCTTGAAGCTTGATGGAAGTTCACATTGCGCCATCTAATGGCGTCTTATAGTGATTGCATGTATTTAATAGTCCATAATTACAGGCACATTTGCAATGCCGCATTGCTTGCACAGATACTTTTGCCAAACTCTCTCAGTTCAGTTTGGAATGTTGGAATGCAGTTGCATCTAATAATATTTCCGGGTGAATGACATTTTGTTGACAAGGACTAACGTTCTGAAGAAAAAAAGAATGTTTGTAATCTTATGAAAATTAACCATGGTTTTACTACAAATAAAACAAAAAAAAAAAAAAAAGGTTACTATAGTTAAACCATGGTAACCACAAATTAAGCATGGTCACTAACCATAGCCAAGTTTAACCACGGTATTTGTAGTAAAACTGTGGTTTTTCAAATTGTAGTCAATATGCCCAAAAAAAGAAAAACATGATTACTACAATTTTACTATAATAAATCCATGGTAAATTTTCGAAATATGTTTAAGTTCGTGAATCTTGTGAAATTAAAATGTTTCGTAATAAAAAAATTAAAAAATAAAAGTTGATCTGATTTACTGTCGTTTGTGAAGAAAATGGTAAACTCTCTTTCTCCAGTCTCTTTTAATAAAACAGTAAGACTTGTGTCGAGTGATTCATTGTTTTTGACGAATCGACTGAGCGAATGGTACTATATTATTATTTTTTTTTTATGGTACTATATTATTATACCATGTCCCCATCTACTTGTGTGACGTTGGGTTGAAACCATAGACCAGGGTTCCTCAAATCTTTCCCTGGAGGTCTAATCTGCTGCAGAGTTTAGCTCCAACCCTGATCAAACTCACCTACCTGTGATTTTCTAATGATCTTGAAGACTCTGATTAGCATGCTCAGGTGTGTTTGATTAGGGTTAGAGCTAAACTCTGCAGGAATGGTCCAGATTTGAGGATCCCTGCCATAGACTGTAAAAAAAGAAATTGAAACCAACAGAAAGAGTCACTAAAATGAATCAGTGAACGATTCTGTATGAATCTTTTTAGTGTTTTGAATCAAATGATTCACTTGATGAATCACTCTCTAACACTATATAGACCTTCTCAAACTGTAAAACGCAAAAAGAAAGTTCGTCAGCCTAGATTTAAAAACTGGGACACACGTTTAGTCTGTTTTATAAAGTCAGTCAGCCGTATAGTAACAAAAATGGACACAACATTCAACATGTTTTGATTTGTTATTGTCAAGACATTGTTTCACTGCCTCAGCAGCTGAGAAGAAGCACTTAGACTGGCTCTTGTAAAGCCGCTGGATCTTAAAGCCCGTCTGGTTTTCTGGGTAATGCTTTGTCAAGGGAAAATTGGACTGGAAATCTCTTCGGGTTACAAGGGAGTTCCTTAAATAAGACTCGACTTTACCAAACACCGAACAAACAAACGAGGCGTTGGTAGACATTAAAGTCTTAAAAGAGCAAATATGGCCGAGACAAACCGTACCGAGGTGTATGTTTACGAACAGGTTGTTATCCTGACATCCTGTGTACTTTCGTTTTTTGGGTCACTTTTAATTATATGCACATATGCAAGATGGCACGATCTGAGAACTACACCGAGAAAACTGCTCGTGTATCTGTCTGTCACTGACCTTCTGTCTGCACTCTCTTACTTTTACGGAGTTTTGAGGATTTTTGACTCTGATTCTGGGGATTGTATTGTGCAAGGAGCAATTTCCACATTCGCCAACACAAGCTCATTCTTCTGGACCGTGGCTATTGCTATTTACCTATATGTTTTTATTGTGAAGTCCAGCAAGAGACGGGCCGACAACTTTGTGCTGTATTTTCATTTTATCAGGTAAACTCTACAAAGCATTTCTTCACTGCCAGGAAATTCTTAAAAGGAGCAGTTCACCCCAGAAATATTCACTCAAAATGTTTTAAACATTTACTCATCGTTGTGGTGTACCAAAACTGTATAACTTTTCTTCTGTGGAAAACAAAAGCAAACTTCTTAAGAATGTTTGAGTCGCCGTTCACTTTAATATTAATATGCGGAGAAAGGTGAAATATCCTTTTAAAACTTTCAGTGGTTGTTTATAATGTCAATTAAACGATTTTTTTAACATTAACTTTAAATTTAATGTTAATTATTACGTTTATTAATTGTATAGAATTTATTAAATTAGTTTACGTGTACATAAAATAAAATTCACAAATTTACAATTATTTTACATATTTCCTTTTATGATATTTTGCAGCTACACTAAGAAAAAGTATTTTAGACAGCGAGTGGTCATTAACTAACTTTAATAAGGATTCTGTGTAATAAGGGAAAGGTTTGGTTTTGCAGCCTGTGGATGTCTGTTTGCAGTCTGATCTTGTGATTTGTGGTTTGTGTCAGCTGGGGTATTCCTTTCGCCATCACTGTGGCAGCCCTGTCCCTGCACAAGATTGGCTATGACGCCTCTGAAGTGTCTGTTGGCTGGTGCTGGGTGAACATCCAGGCTGAAGACCATGTGCTGTGGATGCTGCTCACAGGAAAGATCTGGGAGTTCATTGCCTACATCACACTGCCGGTCCTGTACCTCCTTATAAAGATACACATTCACAACGCAGTAAGTCCACCGTGGCTCATCGCAGACAGTTTAACATTACAGCTTAGCAGAGGTTTGCATGACATTTTCATAAACTCATAATGTGCGCAACGGGCAAGAAATTTCTGGAATAATATCCAGAGCTAATGTATCAGGGAAATATCTTAATATCATAAAATAGTGATAGGCCTGGAAATGTCATGGATATTAATAAAATCTTAAAAGGTCAAGGAAGTTTTGGTCATCAATAGTCTTGCTGAGCTATTACATATTTCAAAGGCTACAAATTATGAGTGCAGCATTTAAAAAAAAAATTAAAACTCAGTTGGATAAGTTATGGGAATTTACTGGTAAAAAGGGTGTGGGAACCCTGTAAAGTTCATTGTTGAGAAAATTAAATATTAAAGACTGGCCCACATTCTTGTCGTAGTAACACAACTGCATTCTGCAAACCACATGCTGTAGTGATGGGGGTGTATACTTTCAATACTCTTTTAAATTGATCGATTAGACAAAAAAATCTGTCGTAATTTGCACTACAGTAAAAGTTTGGCATCTGTTTTAATGGTTTTTGAAGAAAAAAAAGTCTTATTCCCACCAAGGTTGAATTTACAATAAAACAGTAATATCATGAAATATTATTACAATTTAAAATAACTGGTTACATTTTAATATATTTTCAAATTTAATTTATTCCTGTAATGGCAAAGCTGAATTTTTAGCCATCATTACGTCAGTCACATGATCCTTCAGAAATCATTCTAATATGCTGATTTGGTGGTTAAGAAACATTATCTTATTATAAATGTTGAAAAGAGTAGTTTGTTAATAGAAAGCTCAAAAGAACAGCATTTAAAATGGTAACAATTGTCTTTACTGTCACTTTGAACGGTTGAGCAGGCAGCTCATATGACTTGGGTTAGCTTTTGTAAGACTACAGAATGCTGATCACTTTTTAATGCTCTTTTTCTCTGTCATGTATTTAAGCATGTGGCCCTGTCCGAGTACCGTCCCATCCTGACCAGCAGCCCTTTCTCTCACTCGCTGTCTTCCATGGCAGACAGTAAACTCACCCTCATCCCCATCATCTTCATCATGCTCCGCATGTGGAGCACCATCCGCTTCCTGCTCCTGCTGACCAACTCCCGTGCAGGACACAACCCAGTGCTGGTCACCTTGCATGTGAGTCACCCGGTTCCACTTAGTTAGCCCTAAATTAACTTAATTTACTTCCACCTGAAATCTCATTCATGTGGTTTATTTGTATACTTGATCAAAGTCATTTATCAGTACTTGCCTTTATTGCATTTGGCAACCCACTTATTCTGATTTCATTGTATTTAATAGGGAATTGGAAACACCTTTCAAGGAGCGGCGAACTGCATAATGTTCGTGCTGTGGACTCCCTCGATTAGATCACGACTGATGGCTCTGCTGTGCTGCAGAGGTCAGGACAGACACAAGCAAACAGAATCAGTGTCCCAGACCAGAGCAAGTGCATATACGCCTTCACATGGAGGAAAACCCCAACCCCCAAACCTGGGAGAACAGTAAGAGGTAAAAGCAGCTAGGATCCTCCATCTGCTGCAGCACATTTAACTCTATTTGAATGGAGTGAAAGCTCTGACTTTACAGCTCTCTGTTGTGGTTGTTGGAGTTACATCAGAGCCTTAGACTGAGCCTTCTTGTTTGACCAAGAGCCTTCACGGATTACAGGGGACTGCGGTCACATGCACAAAACCCGCAGAGCATGGAACACAAACGCACTTTCTGTTACCGGTTTAGCTCAGCACTTTAGGCGAGAGGCTTTCTGTCTTCAAATCTGTTTTCATTTAAATAGAAATGAGATCTGTAGCTCAGGGGTAGCGAGGGATACAGCAGTTTATTATCTAGTGACCAAAATGGCAAATGTACTGTGAAGTGTTTTACAAGGGATTGCTTCCCTCTTTCTCCCAACAAAGCATTCTTAATGCAATGTTATTACTTTACTTTACACTTAATATGTATTGTTAAACCATGAATTGTGTATTATGTGCTGTATTTATATGTACAAATATATAGTATTGCTTTTGCCCTATATGTATGTATTGTTATAATAATTTTTTCACTTTCTCTGTATAGAGTCCCATGCACCTAACTAGTCATTGTTAAAAATACCTATCACACAATGGGGAAGAAGTGCCTTTTAATATTTGTATGTTATAAATTATGTAGTTATGAATTTGTATTATAGTTATATTTTATCAACAAATTAATTTCAATAAAACAAGTCATTACCTATCAGATTCAGTTATTTTATTATTTTTTAAACTATTTTCATAATTTTGAATTGGCTTTTGTTTTTATATTTAAAGTTTTCTTTTAGTTAGATTTTGTTTTTTAGGATTTTGTGTGTTTTGTCAATTTTATTATTTCCTTTTTTTTTTTTTTTTTTTTTTTTGGTTACTAAAAAAAAAAATGTGTCTAATCATTTTAGTTAAATGATAACAACCCTGGTCAGATTATTGTGTGAGGTTTGGTTCTATGCATTAGTTGTTTGGATATTGAGATGTGGGCGTTGAATTTAAACAGTGAAGGAAGATGAACGTGAGGTGCATAAGCGGACTAAATGATTGGAGAAGTGCTGCATACATCAGCAGAGAAAGTCTTTTTCACTGGAAAATCCAGCTTGGACATTTTGAAGAAATATTACAAGGTCAAAATTGTTAAAAATTAAACATTTAAAAATGTTAAATATACAAAGATTAATAATTTACAGTAAGATCAATAACGTATTTGAAAAGATTGAATTTTCATTTCATGCTGACCTTATTTATTTCTTTAAGCTTCACATCCACAAAACAGTCAGAGGTGTCTCCCATCATGAACACTCTTTCTTGCCCATAATATGTATAAGGTTATGGAGAGAATCTGCTTGGTAATTATCTGTAAATTATTAAATGATTGCACCGGCACATTCCCTCAATCCTTGACATTCAGTTGAGTCTCACTTGACGTTGGCTAATATGCATTTAGAGTGGAGCTGAGCTGTATCTGAGCTTCTCTAAATATTTGATAATACATGCTGTATAAGAGACTTAGTCTATGCCAGTTTCACCAAAGTGAGGATACAGAGCGACTTCTTCATTATCTCAGCATGATATCAGATCTTCTTTCAGTTAACAAGTAGAGGAACTATTCTGAGGATAGCTGGGGAAAGGGCACAAGCTGAAAACAATGGCAAATGTTGTGCTGATTGGTTATGTGAGCTGAGGGAAGAGGATGTTGTATATATACCAACTCTTATGGTGTTGCTAACCCTGAGGCAGTGTCAGTTGACAAGCCAGTCCTATGAGCAGCTCATTACGACAGTTTATTGACCGAGTGGAAACTGTAAACATGGCTCAACAGTCAGTTTTGAAGCCTGCATGATTAATTTTGGCATGAACACAAGTGCAGTGTAATGTTTTACTGGCAAGCTGGGACAGAACTATCACTTGATTTTGGTTATTAATTTTAGAGGCTTGTCACTTAAAGCCTATTATTAACAAAAGTGTCAGAAAACAGATTTACCACAGATTATTTATTGGATTCACATTCAAGTATTTTTGACAATGTACTGTAGAGTTTAAACATTTAAAAAGGTATGTGTGTGTGTGTGTTTATAGTTTAATCAATAATAAATGTATTAAAATTGGCAAATTGATAGCAAATGCAGTTTTTTTTTGTTATCTTTTGAGAATTTTAATTTCCAAGTTTTAAGAGTTCAAACTTTAAATACAGAATATATTTTCAGAATTATTTTAATTAGCCTACAATTATTTAATTCATCATGATATGCACTCTGAATTTGATCATTTGTAATACAATTGAAATCCAATCTTAAAAACAGAATGACATATTGTGTGTATAGACTCGATTTATTTTCAAAGATAAATTGTCACATTAACATATACCTTTTCTTGAGCCTTTTGTTAACTTTAGTGTGTCCATCGCTTTGGTGCGTTACAGCCCTTATGGGTGTCTGCAATGACTGCATATCACTGCAGAGGACAGCCACCTAAACGAGAGCTTTTTTAAACCCGCAGCTTTTTTAAAACCTGACTGTGAGGACACAATCCCCAGTGGGGTGTTCAGCCCTCGACCTGCTGAAATAAACAGCTGAGGATCTCTGTTTAAGTTGATGAGGTCCAATCAATTTGATTAATGAGTTGCTGAAGGAGGAATAGGAATGAGAGAATCTGCAGTGCTGCACTGCAGGAGGGAGCAGATACTGGTCCGACAGAGACCCCTGCTGTCCGTGTCACGCTCATCAAAGCGTTTGGGGATGCTGATCTATGGAATAGAACTGATCTCTTGTACTCTTTTGTGAATTAAAATAATAATTTTGTTATTTGTATGATTTTTTTTCTTATTTAGAGTTCCATGAAAAAGTCTCGTTAATGAAAGGTGAAATTGTTAACAAAAAAAAAAATTATTCGTTTTGCAGAATTACAGTTTAACTATGCAATGGGTGTCAGCAGTCAATAATTAATTCGACATTTGCTTCTATCTAATTTCCAAGTATATATATATATCTTAATACAATATATGTCTTTGTCAACCATGTCAGATCACAAAAGGATGAATACCTATACCTAATGAATAACTACTAGTACATAAAAATTAAGTACAAGTCACTAGTGGAATACTTACTAGTCAAAACTGAATAGTTGATATCCCAATGACGGATCCCCGTAGAAGTCAATGGCAAAAAAATTAATTTGTTACTAGTAACAATATAATAGTTACTAGTCACTATTGAAATAAGTACTAGTATCTAATGAATAAATGCTAGTATCTAATAAATAAGTACTAGTATCTAATAAATAAGCACTAGTATCTAATGAAAACATACTAGTATCTACTGATTAAGTACTACTATCTAATAAATAAGTACTAGTAACTTTACAAAAGACACTAGTACCTAAACAAAAAGCACTAGTACCTAAAGAATAAGCACTAGTAGTTAATGAATAAGTACTAGTACTTAATGGAAAAGATACTAGTATTTAAAAAATAAGTACCAGTAACATTAAATTAGATACTAGTGCGGCTTATAGATTAAATGTTAAAACGGCTTGCCATAGACGGTGATTTGACTGAAACTTTGTTTCATGTTTTCCTATAATGTTATGTATAGGTCCAATACAATCTACAGGGTAAAAAAAATATTACATAACATGAACTCTCACCAGCATTATTAATCAATTCCCAACAGTTTTTATCAAGATACTTCTTTCATGTTCATGTATATATATATATATATATATATATATACATAATTATAAAGTCTTACTGTGTTTCTGTTTTACCTTTTTTTCCTTGCTTGAGTAAAACAAAGGTAGGAATTTAGGCAAATAAAAGAGATAATTGTACCCCAATAACTAACATGATTGATGCCATGTGCTTTTCTTTATAGGTGCAGATAAGTAGGTAGCTTATTTTTATCTGCTTATATCTGCTGCTTTAATACCAAACAACTTTATCCTTGCTTTTCAGGGTCAGCTCCAATGTCCAAAGTACCATGTAAAGAAAGAGCTGTCATTTCTTTTCGCTGGTCTTCTTTCTGACCGTACTGTAGATTTAAAGCTTGAAGGAAGAGATTGACATGGAGAAAAGTGAGAGGAAGGGGGTAAGTACTTTTGATTAAACTTTATATTTCTGCCACAAGTAAAATAGTTTTACACTTATTTAAACACTTGGTTTACATTTTGTTCTTTGCTTTTTGGTTTGGTAACAGAGACAACAATCAACAAACAGTATTTTTGGCCTGTATTTTGCAGCTGCTTCCATATGACTAAAAATAATTTTTTTAATATAGAATTTTATTTGTATTTGCATATTTATAAAACGTAATGCAATTTTACAGAGAGTGACGCTAATCCTGGCTGCAGCTTCTCTGATTGCTGGATTTGGCTCATCTTTTCAGTATGGCTATAATGTGGCTGTAATCAACTCACCTGCCCCGGTATTGACTTTTATATTATATTATATTATATTATATTATACTGTAGTTCTTGCAAATTTAAACATTCATCTCTGATACTTCTCTGATATTTTGATAAAAGGAGATGCAGCTGTTCTACACCCAAATATATGAGAATCGTTATGGTCCAATGTCAGACAATCTCCTGACTCTCCTATGGTCCGTGACTGTGTCCATGTACCCACTGGGTGGGTTTTTCGGATCTCTTATGGTAGCTCCATTGGTGAACAAATTTGGGAGGTAATTTCCTTTGAATTGTATTGGGTTGTAAAAAAAATCTGTTGTTTTTGCCAATACATTGCATTGAATCCCAATCATCATTCATGCAAACCGAGGTCTTTTTTTTATAGAAAAGGCACACTCCTGTTCAACAACATCTTCTCTGTTGGTCCTGCTATAATGATGGGTGTGAGTGAAGTGGTGGGGTCATTTGAAATCATAATTGTCTCACGCTTTTTAGTGGGCATCTGTGCAGGTCAGTAGAATAATCCACCCGTCAGTTTGGATTCAGCTGGATGCTTAAGCATGACAGGATGTGATTGCGTTTTCCAGGCCTGTCCTCCAACGTGGTGCCCATGTATTTAGGAGAAATCGCACCCAAGAATTACAGGGGGGCCATCGGAATAGTGCCACAGCTTTTCATCACCGTTGGTATCCTTGTTGCCCAAGTGTTCGGTATTCGCAATATCCTGGGAAATAAGGAAGGTAATTTCACAGAGCATGGGATTTTTGTCGATTTTTTTAATGAGATGCTCTAGCATTGCTGTGCTATAGTAGTGGTGTTTGTGAGTTTGGAGAAACATGCCCCTGGTGCTCGTGGTGATGTGTAATGTTCTCTCTCTAGGTTGGCCCATCATGTTGGGTCTCACAGGGATTCCAGCTGCCATTGAGCTGCTGCTTCTGCCTTTCTTCCCTGAGAGCCCACGCTACATGCTCATACAGAAGGGGGATGAAAAAACTGCCAGGAAAGGTACAAAAGGAGTTATTTTGGTCTTCCATGTCAGAGCACACAAAGAAAATGTGTTTCACAGTTGGAGTTTCACCAACGATGAACTCATCAAGATTGCAGGGGTTTTATTATGCAGTAGGTCTGGCTTTATCAATTGGACTTATGTAATTGATTTACAACATTTGGACACTTTTCTTCATTTCGTCATTGGATTCTTGTAAGCACCTCAAGGTCTTGTGTATACAGCAAAAAATAATTTTCTTAATTAATATTTTTCATCAATGTCAATGTCAGTTTTAGCATTTTGCTATTGAACAAATATGCCGTATATTGACATTTAGTTCTGTCAGTCTGTGTATTAGTGACTGCAGGTTACATCATTACTCCAGTAGCTGGCGACAACAGATTTGTTTAAAAAGACTGATTCGACTGTAAATGAAACAATTTACAGGATTAATGAATGTATCAATGAATCATTCAAATGTATTCTCCTGATTCATTTAAAAACACTGATTTATTCAGGAACAAATCAAGCGACTGTCTTTATGAGAGCATCATTGAATCATTCATATTCAACCAATTTGTTCAAAAACACTCAGGAATGAAACAAGTGACTGGCTTTATGATTGCATCCTTAAATTATTCACATTCATTCAGCTGATGCATTCAAAACACTGATTCATTTAGGAATTAAACAAGTGGCTGGGAGTGTCACTGAATCATTCCAATTTATTCACCTGATTTATTTAAAATCACTGATTCATTCAGTAACAAAACAAATGACTGGCTTAATGAGAGTGTCATTGAATCCTTTATATTCACAAAACTGATTTGTTCAGAATGAAAACATTAAAATAATAGTTCACCCAAAAAGGACAATTCAGTCTTGATTTCACCCTCATGTAATTCCAAACCCATAAAATTCTGCTTGATCTTCAAAACACAAATTAAGATACTTTTATTGAAACCTGAGGTTTCTGTCCATCCACTGACAGTCCAGGCATTCAAAAACGTAAAAGATCCAAAAAGGTTATAAAACAAATGCCTATGAATCAAATAGCTTAATCCAAGACTTGTGAAGAGATACAATTGCTTAGTATAATAAACAGATTTAATTTGCAAAGCAACTATAACCATCAATATTGTGTCTGAAATATAAGTTACTCAAAATTAGTGTCTTGCTTACTGAACTTTTGTATTAAGAGCAATATCACACTCGTTGTCATGCTGTTGATCTGAATATCAACATGGGAGACATTGCTTAAATGAAGACTCTGATGGGTTTTAGGACTGCAGAAGCTGCGTGGCTGGGAGGATGTGGATGAGGAGCTGTGTGAGATGCGTGTGGAGGAACAGTCAGAGCGAGCAGAAGGTCGGCTCTCTGTGCTCAACCTCTTCACCTTCCGCTCACTGCGCTGGCAGCTGCTGTCTGTAATCGTCATGAACATGGGCCAACAACTGTCAGGAGTCAATGCCGTAAGCACCACTTTAAAACATCACACAGATGATTCTTTTCAGTATATTTTTTTTTCTGAAAGCGTAAGTGTGGTGTTCTATATTTTTAATGCTTGCTTAACTAAATCCTAATTTTAACCCACTATTCAGATTTATTACTATGCTGACAGCATCTATAGCTCAGCAGGAGTGGCTAACGAGCACGTTCAGTATGTGACGGTTGGAACAGGAGCAGTTAATGTCTTTATGACAATAGCAGCTGTAAGCCACTTATTGTCTCATTTAAAAAAAAAAAAAAAATTATATTAATGCTCTTCATAACTTTGCACCACTCTTGAGGAGCTCATTTACTTTATAAAGAAATATGAGTGGAAAGAATATGATTTTCTGTTTGTGTAGGTGTTCATAGTGGAGAAAACTGGCAGAAAGTTGTTGCTACTGATCGGCTTTGGTGTCTGCTGTGGAGCCTGTGTTCTTCTGACTGTAGCACTTTACTTCCAGGTATAACAATGCTGTATTTATTTAAATACAATCTAGAGATGCTTAATTCTGGATGAATAAAATATGGAAATGTCAAATGTTTAGAAACTAAAATTGGCTTATATTGTAAATTTCATTGTGTGTGCTTATTTGCCCTGATTTTACATTAGGTCATCTTTGCCATTTAAGTCAATCATTGAAAGCATTAATAATATAGTAATATAGTTAAATGTAATCTTTAGCACATTTTTGCACTGTATATTTATAATTTAGTGATGCCTAAATTTACTTGCAGTGTTAAAACATGTATTTTTTTTTCTTTTTCTTTTTTATAGAAAACTGATAATACATTGAGACTGATAGATATTTATATTTAGAATTAAAATTAAAATATTATTGTCTAAATAATGTCAGTAAGATTTTAATATGACATTATTTAGAATATTTAAAAGTAAAATATTATTTTTTAAGTGTTGTCATAGTAATATTTTAATATATTTCATTTATTGGTAACTGGCCATAACATGATAATTAATGGTTTATCTGTATTGACCAGAATTTCGATTCATATTGATTCATATTGGAGCTGGTTGTTATGACTAATCAGATTCACTTTAACCCAATAAGGGAGTTCCCTTATGTGGCCCATTATGTTTGTAGTAAATTCTTGTTTACAGACAGACAGGTGTTATAGGGATTGTAAAATATCAGTCCCGTTAGAGATTTTAATTTTAGAGCTGTGAATGTGCTGGCCTGACAAATTTGCCCCTTGGGTCTGTGTGAAATGCAAGGCTGTAAATGGTAGAATAACTGCTGCACATTCCACCCACAGACTACACTGGACTGGATGCCCTATTTCAGCATCGTCTGTGTCATTATTTACGTCATCGGACATGCTATTGGCCCAAGTGAGTTCACACCAATCCCTTAGGGGCATATTGCAGATGCACTGGGGAAATTGCTACATCCAAATTAATTCACTCCCTCCCTTTCATTTGTTGTATTCCTTGGTGGGGAATGACAATAGATTTATGCTGCAGTTTCTGGGATTTTACATTAAAACCCTGGAGTGAAGTGCTTTAAAGTGGCAGTAAAACAGATTGTAAAAGCAGCACAGTGTTTCAAGCACTCTCTTTTCTCACTGCCTATAAAAAGATGACGTGTCTGATGATATACAGATTTGACAGCTTTTTCTGCATCCCTTTGCAGGTCCAATTCCTACTGTAATCACTACAGAGATGTTCCGGCAGTCTTCTAGACCACCAGCCTTCATGGTGGGTGGCTTGGTTCACTGGCTCTCAAACTTCACAGTCGGCCTGGTCTTCCCCTTTCTAGAGGTCAGAGGTCAAACACAACACTAACAAAGTCAAAGTATTGCACCAGTTGATACTTTTGTTAAATTAGTTCACCCAAAAATGAAAATTTGCTGGAAATGTACTCAGGTTATCCAAGCTGTAGATGAGTTTGTTTCTTCATCAGAACAGATTTGAAGAACTTTAGCATTACATCACTTGCTCATCAATGGATTCTCTGCAGTGAATGGGTGCTATTAGAATGAGAGTCCAAACAGCTGATTAAAACATCAGAATAACCCAAAAGCAATCCACATGATTTGTGGGTTACTGTGATGTTTTTATCATCTGTTTGAACTCCCACTCTGATGGCACCCATTCACTGCAGAGTGAGTAACTGATGATTATTTTTTCATGGACTCCTTTTACACTTACAAAACTCACTGAATCATCAAAGCAGACCATCAAACTTGAGTTAAAAAGAAAAAATATCCTTATTTCCTTATTTGTATCTACAGAAAGCACTGGGTGCTTACAGCTTCGTCATTTTTGCCTGCGTCTGTCTTGCCACACTTATATACATCTGGGTGATCATCCCAGAGACCAAAAACAAGACTTTTCTGGAGACCAGTAAGCTTTTTGCTCAGAGAAACAAGGTGGACATTGTGGTGGAGTCTGGGGACTCTGAGATCAAAGAGACTGGAGGGGAAAGCAGTGAACAGGAAATGAAAAACACATTTCTCTGAGTGGGTAAGGGGTTGTTTACAAAGAACATGTTCTTGCGTTTGTCTGCAATGCTTTGAATTGTTTAAATGCACTTTTTTAGTGTCTGCTGGGGTTATGAAAGCAAGAACAGATCCTGTATTTAAAAAAAAAAAAAAAAAAAAATGTTTTTCAAATATTTATGTATTTTAATGAAGGTGCTTCCCTGCTAAATTCCTTTTCCAAGAAGCAATAATAAAAGATTTTATTTAAAAAAAAATTGTCATTGTGATATCAAGAATTTCTTTCTTTCAGAAATTGGAAACGTGCCCTCAATAGATATTTAAAGTATATACTACAGTATGAAGTGCATTTGGAATAAATTAATAGATTTGGACTGTTAAGAATGCAAATGTTTATTGAAATTCTTCAGATATGATTCACATTATTCAGTTGGGTAAAAAAAAAAACATTGAAATGCTTGTATTTAAAATACAGACTGATTAGAATATATCTTTCTCAATTGCAGTTACTCCCCAGGGAGAACATACAGTTCAAATTAGCAGAGCTAATATTGCTGATATTGACATTTGTTTGAAAAAGTTCTTAGCCTGTGGCGATCTCTTTCTCTTTCAGAGGCAAACTTGCTCAGCCTGCAGTTGAACTCCTCCATACAGACTAAGTGGAGTGATTCCCCAGCTCAGGACATTCCCTTTCACTTTGCCATTATCACACAACATTTGCTCCTTAATCTCTGCCGCAGTCAGAACGTAATCCCACACATTTACATCAGTCATGTGCCCTACAAAAGCATCACTGTCTGAGATCCCTAAAAGGCCATCCTGGTCCTTTCCCAAAATGAGGTTTCCTCCAGCTTGAATGGTGTATCCTGCCCGAATGTACCGCTCTTTTCCAACCAGTCCGTTCACCCACAGTTCAACCCCTCCTGTGTGTGACGCCCAGGTAAAGCAATAGTTTGTCCAGTCGTTGGATTGATGTTCAAATGGTAAATTCACAAACTCATCTCCGATCCAGAGACCCACTTCAGTGCCCAAAGTGATCATGAGCTCATTGTCACGTGCCGTGGAGTACGAAAGCACAGTGAGGTCTTGTACGGGCGGTATACGGACGTTCATGCAGGCTGTGAAGGATTGGAGATTCATGGGGTGGGATATAACCACCATGGCGTAACTCTCCACATTCTTTTTTGGGAAGTAGAGGACCAGTGGCGATATATGTTGCAGGCCTTGAAGAGGAAAGGTGATGTAAGTCGATAAATAGAAACTCAATTGATTACATTAGATGTCATGGTATATTTGAATGTCTAAAGTTCTAAAACTACAGTTTCACCCACTGCAAAAAAAATACTCACCTGTACTTGTAGTTTATGTCAAATATCAATGTCAAAGCTAATTTGAATTAAGAGATTGATTAACAGTGTATACTGAGATTGACACATCACATTTTAGGGATAGTTCGCTCAAAAATAAAAATTCTGTTATTTACTCCTGTATGACGTTGTTCCATTTAAAAAAGTTAAATGCAGAATGTCTGAGCTGCTTTTTTATAGCCCACATTACTCATACACTACATTCAAAACTTCTGAGCAGTGTTGTTTTTGTTAACTAAAACTATCAAAAATATTTAAAAACATAAAATAAATCTGCCTTTGCAACTAATTGAAATAAATACTAAAATGACTGAAATAATAATAAAAAAAAAATTAAATAAAAAAAAATAAAGCTAAAAAAAATAAGAAAAAAACCCCCAAAAAAAGCAATATAACAAAAAAAAAATTAAACCTGTTTCTGTAGCCATATGGTAGTTTGTATATGGAACAGTCACTATTTAGGTCACTTTCCTCATTTTCCTCAAAAAAACATTTTGCTTGACAGCTTTGGCCACCATTCACTTTCATTGTATGGAAAAAGCAGCTTACATTCTGTTACAAATAACAGAAGAAAGCCATGCAGGTTTCTTAAAGACATGAAGAGTTTCTATTTTTGTGTGGACTATCCCTTTAAGATTTCCCTGTAATCTTGACATTTCTCATGAACAGTTATACCTGAAACCGTTTTTTTTGTCCAGTGACACAATAAGGCTCTCAATCCTCTTAAGTTTAGCTTCAATCTCCTCCTGACGGCAAATTCCTGCAAGAAACCAAAGAGGAGAGAGGGAGAACAAGCTCAGGCACTGCAGGCCTAACAAAGAGCGTTTTTCATAACTGCTGGAAAGGATGAAGCCCTGCCCTAACCTCCTTTGCTCAGGCGTGGAAGGAAAGAGGACTCCACCACTCTGTCATTCAGAGGCTGGGCAATGCGGTAGTCGTTCCACAGGGTCTTATTTTCATGGTCCATTAATGTGCTCTCCAATTTCCTGATCTGAAGGTCACCACATTAAAAGTTAAAGGAAAGCAAAAAAGATTGAAAACTTTTTCATGAGAACTTTTGGAGGTACCTGATTGTGAGAGAGGGTGATGGGCGTATCAAATACAGTCCACAGAATGCTCTCATGGCACGGCGGTGTGGTGAGAGAGCCCTGATATCTGAAAAAGTGACTCAAGTTGTCTGGAAGCATGGAGCGTACGTTCAAGTTTGTGATATTCATAGCCTGACCTGCAAAGAGCGAGAGAAAAAAATATAGACAAGAAGTGGATACACGAGGCAGCACAGAATAAAACATTTTTGCGATGGTCATCCAAAATGTTTTGCATTACCTGCATACTTGATGTTTGCCAGGTTTGCAATGAAATCACTGTAGTACGTGTTTTCAAAATGACCATCCTAAACACAAAGTATCCATAGATCAAATACTGTGTTCCGCTACAAGCAAAACATTATATTTTACTATTAATATACAGTATCATATTTCAGCAAAAAAATTTGGATAATTTCTCAAGGGACAATACTGCACAAATGAAACGGATATATTTTAGAGTAGTCAATGTGCAGCTTGTATAGAAGTACAAATTTACTCTCCTCTAAATATAACTCAACATATAGCCATTATTGTCCAAATAACTGGCAACAAAAATGAGTACACCCTAAGTGAACATGTCAAAACTGTGTCCAAAGTGTCAATATTTTGTAGGGGCACCTAGCACTGCCTTAATCCTCTTGGGCATGGAATTCACCAGAGCTGCACAGGTTGTTGCTGGCATCCTCTTCCACTCCTCCACAATGACATCATGGAGATGCTGATGTTCGATACATGGTGCTTCTCCACCTTCCGCTTGAGGATGCCCCACATGTGCTCAATAGGGTTCAGGTCTGGATACATTACTTGGCCACTCCATCACCTTCAGCTTCATCAGCAAGGCAGTTGTCATCTTGGCAAAGTGTTTGGGGTGGTGGTTATGTTGGAATTCATATTTCCCTCAATGAACCGCAGCTCCCCAGTACCAGCAGTAGCATGCATCCCCAGACCATGATGCTACCACCACCATGCTTGACTGTAGACAAGGCACAGTTTTCTTGGAACTCCTCACCAGGGTGTCACCACACATGTTGGACACCATCTGAGTCAAACACGTTTACCTTAAGACTCATCACACCACAGGACATGGTTCCAGTAATTCATGCTCTTGGCTAGGTTGTCTTCAGCAAAGTGTTTGCAGGTTTTTTTGTGAGCCAGCTTCAGAAGAGGCTTCTTTCTAGGACGACGGCCATGCAAACCGACTTGTTGCAGTGTGTGGCGTATGGTCTGAGCACTGACAAGCTGACCTTCCACTTCTGCAACCTCTAAAGCAATGCTGACAGCACTCATGTATCTGTTGTTTGAAGCCAGCTTCTGCACCTGACGCACAGCACAAGGACTCAACTTCTTTGATCGACCCTTGCGAGGCCTGTTCCGAGTGAAACCCGACTTGGAAAACCTCTTCATGCCACTGGCCACTGTACTGTAACTCAGTTTCAGGTTGTTACCAAACTTCTTATAGCCTAGGCCATCTTTGTGGAGAACAACAATTCTAATTCTCAAATCCTCAGAGAGTTCTTTGCCATGAGGTGCCATGTTGAACATCCAGTGGTCAGAATTGTACTCAAAGAACCAAATTTTAACTGCTCTAAAACAAGATACACAAATTTGTATGGTCCTGTCAAGCAGACAAAAACATGAACATGATGAATAGGACATGTGGCTTTGCATGCTTAAACGATATATAGCTGTTATCACGTAGGGTGTACTCAGTTTTGTTGCCAGCTTTTTTGACAATAATGGCTGTATTGTTGAGTTATTTTCAGAGAACAGTAAATCTTTACTGCTATACAAGTTGTACATTGACTACTTTAAAACATATCCAAGTTTCATTTCTATAGTATTGTCCCTTGAAAATATATACTAAATTGATTGCCGAAATGTGAGGGGTGTAAAATAAATATACAAATATACTATAAAATGCATTAAAAAGTCAGAAAAATATATAAAAATATTATAAATATACTTTCAAAATATATACAATATTAAATATATATGTTTTATATTGTATTTTTTAACAGTAATCTAGTGGCATTATGTTACTAGCTATAACTATAGGTCTATGTGAAGCTGATCGAGCCACTCAAGTGTAAACATTTTCAGATAAAACATTATGCAGAGGTTTCGTGAACAGTTATTAGCCAAGCAGTTTTCATAAAGACATTTGCAACTGCACCACATATTGCAGCAGATTAGAATGCCTGTGTGTGTGTTACTAACAATGACCCCCATAGCTTGTGACCTGCACACGGTCTTGTGGGAACAGAATGTCAGGCAGTAGGCCACCACACAGCGGTCTGATCAATTAACCCATTTAGTTCAGAGAATACAGATGTCTATCTTTACTCGTGCTATGTGCTTCAAGCAATGCGGGGTCATTTGGTGCAGCCCAGCTCTTTTCAAGAGGATTAACATATACAATCATTTTTCTTTTTCTTTGAAGATCATTTGCTTTCCCTTATTTCCATTAGATGGCAGCACTGCACCACAATAATAAAATAATAATAAAAAAAATAATCATAAAAAGTATAAACATGGTGAAAAAGATGGTTACAGCCAGTCTTACCTCATAAAAAAAGGCTAAAACTGCGAGACCGTCTTGTTTATCTTTGGCCTCGTGGAAGCTGCTGTACTTAGAGTTGTAGTGAACAACATGCAGCTGTGACACAAGAAGTCAAACAGGAAGGTGCTAGAAATTGCACTTAAAATTGAGCAATGTTAGATTCAAAACATATATTGAGTAAAACAAGTCCTTCTGTATTGCTAAATTAAAGTTTCTCAACACTTGAGCAACTTAAATGCAGTAATGTTGTTTATAAATCGATACAATTTATAATAGAACAATGATAACTGCATGTTTGTCTAAAATAGAACCTGACATACTGTAGTAAGATTTCAGGCACATGTCCAGCATCACTTGAATGGATAAGCCCTCAGCCCAATAGCCCCACTGAAGAAAACAATCCCTTAACAGCATTGCTTTATCTATTTTTATAAATAGGATGTCTCTAAATGTACATTCATTCATGTGTTGGGCTAAAATGAATTATGTAAATACTTCTGCCATGTAGCGGATGCCATCCACTGTGTGCTCTGATCCACTGGCCTCCAGGTCCCAGCCTCCCCAGTGCAGATGCATTTGGACAGCAGTGTAGTGGTGTGGAAACCCCTTGGTAATCTTCATAGTATGTGGCAGCTGAATTTCCACTGTCAAAAACAAACAAGATCTGGACGCGGAAATTCCTATCTTCAGCTTTTCACAACACACTTCTAGCCTTCCAAACATTTTACAACAGGCCCTCACTCTGGGTACGATCGTGGCCAAGAGACTTATATTAAAGAACTGGAAGTCATCTTCACCTCCCTCTTTTCGACTTTGGACTATGGACATGATCTCTGTCATACAAATTGAAAGACTCCGATTTCTGAGGTCTAATGCCATTGAAAAGTTTTCTGCTGTCTGGGGATCATTTCTTGGATATCTATACAAACAAGCAGCCAAACCAATGTCTAATGTTTCCTATGAAGGTTGAGTTGTACATTACCTTTGGGCATTTCTAATGGTTGACTGTTTTGCAGCTCTTACTATGGCACCTTTAGTTACTGAACCTGTATAGGCGAGACACTGCAGGTGAATAGGGTAAAACAATAACTACTTACCTAGTTGATTGATTACATTGATAATTGCAAACATTTTTTGTATTACAAGCTTTCTAAAATGTTAGGTATAAATATGCAAATGATGCATTATTTAATTAAATATGCGCTAATTTGCATACATTACTAGAACAAAAATGTAAACACTGGATGAAGTTGGTTTCAAAATTCTTATTTCATTTTATTGACATATTAGAGTCAAAAGTTTTTACAGAGGGAATTTTGGGTATCTCATTTTGTCACTCCATAATTCAGAAAATACAAAGAACATACAGAAAACAATACATTTTCGCAATTTTAGGGGGAATAAATTGTTGTATATAATCAAGCAAATTATATATGAGGAAATCCCTCTGTAAAACCCTTCAGGATTTAGACAGGAATAAAGATGTAAAGTTTGGTTTGTGAAAGTGCTACTGAAGTGGAGATATATGGCTCAATGTAGGAGAGAAAACGGCCTTTAAAAATATGTATTGTAATTTAAATCTATTGACACAAATAGATAAAGTGCTATAAAAGAAACACTTAACAGTGTCTTTTGGATGTTTTCTTTCAACTAGTCTGAAAAAAATACTTTATGAAAAACCAAAAAGCCCAAAATCTCAAATTTGACAGGTGCATGAAATGTTTTTGCCTGCAGTGTCTCCCCTTAGCATTGTACGTTTTTTTTTTTTTTTTTCTTTTGCCCCCTTTTTTTTTTTTTTTTTTTTTTTTGTAAGTGCATGTGAACATGTTGTTTGTTTGTTATGTGTTTACTCTGAAAAATCCTTAAAATAAAATAAATAAATTAATAACAAAAAGATTATGGACTACATTCTAAAAGCTAATCTATCTTAAGTAGTGCTAAGAGAGAAGCATATAGTACAAAATAGATACATTTTTTGGCCACTTTTTGACACGAGGGAGCGACAAAATCAAGATAACAGATCCACATAACAACTGCAGGCGGTTTATATCAGTTTGAAAATAATAATGAAGAATTGTTCATTGATTTGAAATGGTTCTAATATAAGAATTCATACCAGAATGTCCATTGTTGGTCATGCGAAAGTTGCCGCGCATGTCCTCGTGGCCTGTCAGCTCGAGCTGTAGCAGTCGCGGATTGTACCGCACTTTGCGCCGCTGTATGTCGATGGGAGACTGCCGGTCGCCGCCGCACTCGGGAAACTTTTCTGCCCAGTGCTTCTGATCCAGTTCTCCTTCTGTACAATGAAACAATGAAAGGCATTTAAGCAGAGCGCGACACATTGTTCGTATACAGTATAACTCACTTACAGATCACTTATATGTACACGCGTTTCAACTGGGATTGAAAATATTTCAGTAATGATGACGAAGGTCTCGGTCGCCTGAGGAGGTAACCATAGCAACAGTACGCCGCTCACGCGCTTTTTTTTTTTGTTGCTTTTTTTATTACTTTAGGTCGGTAAGTCCATATATATATATATATATATGAGTAACTCGGTATAGTAGGCCTACATTATTTACCATTAGCCATTAGCCTACCCCTTATTAAAATTAAATATGGTTGTATTGTAGTAAAAGTGTAGTAGCATGTTTTTTTTTTTTGGCGTATTGATTGTCGAACCACAGTCAGGGTTAATTTGTGGTTACCATGCCTATAACCATTTGTTTTTAGTTATTTATTAATTTATAAATGTATATATATATATATATATATATATATATAAAATTTATTTTAGGCTATTTGTGTAGGTAGCCTATATGCAACATTTGTCTCCTGTGATGAGAGGCTACTCGTAGAACAACGCAGTTCATTGTTATGTGACAAATAGGCTAAAACAGACTTTCTACAGCTGCTACAGTAAGACAGAAGCAAGGCTATATAAACGATATAATACAAAGCTAAATGTTTCATGTTAAAACTAACTGTAAACGTAAGTTATCGGACATTGCCTTACAAACTTATTATGTGCGCATCGGAACTCTTTAATGATTAATGGTGTGAATATTTGTAAAAAAGAAAAAAGGAAGCACTTGCCTGAATATGTCCATTTCTGTCCATCTATTCCAGCTGATGCGAAATTCACCAATCCGGTGTATAACAGGACTACAAACAGCTCCATGCTCAAAGTACACAGACTCTGTGAGTGTGATGTGTGCTCTAACAGTCTCGTTCACAGGATTGTAAAGAGGTGCAGAGTGACATTGATTGCAACGGTTTACACCCAGAATGCCAAAGGCGTGTAGTAACATTGTCATTTAAAGAAGCTTTGACGTATTGGCAAATAAATGTTTGAAGCAGCTGTAGTTCTCAGGATTCACCAACAGGTCAGTTTGGTTTTGTTCGGTGGTTTCCCTTTTTTTCATGTTTACTCTTAAGGGTGCACCTTTTTAAATAATGAAATTTGAATATACAGTATATGTATATATATATATATAATTTGCTTTTCTGTACCTTTAATATGAAAGCCCTGTTCAAACATGTTTAAAATTATTACATTGGATGATGACTCAAGTTAGCAGCCTAATTAAAGCTGATTTCATTTACATCATAAAACAATAACAACAATGGGTAGTAGCAAGTGGTTCAATTAAATATTTTTATGAAAAATCAGTATTACACAAGGTTTGATTATTTCTTTTTATCAGACAAGCTTGTATTTTAAGTTTAGGCAGTAATCAATTTCATTAATACATTTCAGCAAAAATGCAAATTCATGCAATTTTTGTTTATATAATACTAAATGGCAAGTGCAGGTAAAGCTGCTTTGCATTTAGAGAAGAGAAAACCAATAACATGTTAACTGGTAGCAAACCGTCATCTCAAATTTGTTTTGTCAAATTTCTGGCTAAATCAAACATCTATATCTTTACTCATGAAAAAATATGTTTAACAGACACTATATGTTATGATAGCTGTCACGACATGTTTTTACAAGTCGTGCCAGTGAAGCGGAAATTGAAGGGAGAAACTGGGGGACAACAGAACAGACAATGCAGTGACAAAAAATATGAATAGTCCATTAAAAAATATTATAAATCTAAAGCTGAAGTTAATTGTTTTAAAAAAATACTAGTAACAACTGAATATGCTGTTTGTGTATTCTAAACATGAAGATGAAAAATAAAGAAAGAAATAAAAGCACACTCACAAAAATTAGGACAAAAATATCAAAGTGTTTGGATGTCCCAACACTTTTAATTACTGGATGTGGAATCAACATCAAACAGTCCAGCCAACGATTAAATGAGGTACTCGGAGTGAAGGAGTCTGGAGAGAGAAACCACAGAGGTCAAAGGTTACTTTGAAGACTCTAGAGTTTACTAGCTGATAATGAAGTAAAGGTGCTCCAGTTAGTCAAGGCAAGAGCTTTGCATAGTACTGTCCATTGCTCACAGAACTCTGTGAAAACATGTCTGGAGTTTGCAAAAAGCATAATAACTGCACAGTTGCAATGAGGGAAAACATATTGTGATCAAGATGTACCTTTTACCTAAATTCAAGCACCGGCCCTGCTGTGGGAATGTTTTTTTCAAGATCAGAAAGGTAAAAACCCTGATCTTACTCTGACGTTGTTACTAGGGATATTATATGTTATAGCCTACATGACATCAAGGATGACAATTCCTAAATTAAAATGACAAAATACAACATTCATCCAAATCTATAAATCTAGCAAGGGTACACAGTACAGGAAAATAAGGGTACATGGACAGATAAAGGTACACAGATCAAATGTTTAAGAATGTAGCATGCTACCATTCAAAGACATGAAGTAAAAAAACTGGTACAGTTAGAGGTTAATGTTCTTGTGAACATGTTAATTGTCTAGGACAGTGTTTTTTTGTGGGTTGATTGGTGAAATTAGAAGGAGAATTTAGAAAATGACTAATTTGCTGTATTTTGCAGCACTAATAAGACAGCAGATGTTTTTGTTCTTTTGCCTCAAGCCTTGTCAGTCTTCAGTGGTTTCAAATTAATTTAACTGTATCTCAGTGTAATGAGAGAACTGGTTAAATACTACTATTGCTAAGACAATAACACTAAGAAAAAATATAAAAATATATCAGTTATTTTGCCCTTCAATAATATTTCACAGTATTACTGTTTTATTGTATTTTGAATAAAATAAATGCAACCTTGGTGTGCATGAGAGGCTAAAACGAAAATCTTCCTGACCCCAAATTGTTGAACAGTATGGATTTTGTCAAGAAATCTCTATAGTAGCCTATATTCTGTAAAAAGCCAAATACAAACAAATAAACGTTTTATACAAATAAAATTATAACGCTATTTCATAACCACGAAGCTCATACATACGATAGGTCTATAGCCTACTGCATGTCTGAGGACTTGAAGAAAATAGGTTTGAAGTCCTATGAGCAGCCGTAAGATGGCGTACTAGCAATCTTGCTCAAGGTCATTCACTGAGTGAGGCTGCCATAGTCGAAGGTACAGAGCGCACAGCATCACTTGGTCCATCGTGTGCGTATGAGATGTACAGATGACATTGTGAATATATTTGGTACGATAATCTTGGTGTAAATCATAATGCTTTCAAATTGTGACCATTTGCATATATTATTATATGCTATAGAATACCCATAATAAAACATAACCAGCTAAATACACTTGAGAGAGAAAAACGAAAAAAACTATTGTCTATTTTATAAAAATGAAAGCACTGACAAGCTATATAAAATAAAAAACAACAAAAAGCTCTCAGCTATCATATGAATTAAAGTATAATTTAAAAACAGTTTAAATTAATATACATGTATGTAATCATTATTGTCATAAGAGATCGTGTCATCATCATGATGTTTATTAATATGAATAACAATACACCCTTTGAAACTGTATAAATTGTATAAATCAGTGTAAACTGAGCTTAGAATGATATAAAAGCTGCCATGTCCAATCAGTCTCCGTTCACTCATGTGCACGCTCACTATGACGCAGCACTGGTAGTAGGTGATGCTTTGCACGTACTCCACAATGCACCAGTTTCTGACAATATTGGAGTCAAAAAGACTCCACAACAAGATAAATGCAAGATACACTAATACAATTCCAGATAATGTAAACAGCGTGTCATTTACAGCCTTGAAATATAAAAATAAAATATTTTAATCAATGAATGAAAATTTCCGCATCCCTGTTGAAGGCGGAGTCTTGTCGGGTGAAAACGTGCATTCTGCCATGCAATCTCATTAGCGTACCGCGTGAGTCGCGTCTGACCAATCACAGCACGAGAAACACCGCTCGCGCTGACCGCTTCCTGGTGCCCTACACTTAACAGTGCGCGAGACCAGCAGCTTCTGCCTTCTCTGCTTTCTGCACCACGGTCAGCTCTAGACTGCCCTTGCGCTGGCTTGGCCAGATACGGTAAGGCGAATGCAGAGTGTATGTTATAGCTTTATAATTTAGCAGTTGAATATATTTGTCATGAAAAATAAGATGTGGTCGTGACTCGTGATGTTCGAGCGAGTTATGCAATACTGATGAAGGTGATGCTGTCGTGCGGCGACGTCCTCTAGAAGCGGAGTATTCAGTTACTATTATCTCATTTTAACACCGCAACATTTATGTCATGCATAGCTGTTATTAAGAAGAGATGCAGATGGTTTTCGTGACCTCGTGACAGAAACACTTTCATTCTAAAATGTCGTTTAGTGTAGAAAGTAATTCGTCTCAGGTTACACCTGCTCTACACGGGATTTTGTCCGCAAACTAACGAGTCCCGGTTTGACACCGGATATTGGAAAGAACTGTAACTGGAGACATTGCTGATATTTATTTTGTAGCTATTAAACGATGCAATATATTTATTTTAGAATTAGGTTTGATTATCAGTGTGACATATTATCACCGCACCCTTTTTATTTTCATCACAGAGGTTTAAAATCTGGAATAATTCTCGATATAAATCTGTTCAAATTGAGAGCAACACTTTCTCTATGCACTGCAGACAGAAGGCCGGTCACTTGTTACTGTCTGTCTCAGTTAACCCAACCCACTCTGTTGTGGCCAGTGGGACGTTTCCACAGACATTTAAGGCTACAGCATTTTCCATTGGTCCAAATGAAGTGTATGTGTTTTTTTTTTTTTGGGTTTTATATGTAAGCACATAATGTTGACAGGGTAGGAAATGATAAGGAAGAGGAAATTGGTCATGTGATATTCACAGGAAAGGTTTTTTCTTGTGATATCCTGGCCTGATGATGAAAAAATAGGTTTTTGAGATATTAATGATTGTCTACATGAGCAAAAACATCCTTTGTTTTATTGTATACAAGAGCTTCAGAAAATAAATTCTTGTAAAGAACGTCAAGTAATTCATTCCTTTGACAGATGAATAGTGACTTCACAGACAAAAACATTCTCACCTTCACAAGCATAATGCTAGAGGATTTGAGTGTTTTTCTAAATGTCCAGTACAGCTGCATTTTTAGCCGAACAGGTGCTGACAGCTGAAACGCTCAGCTTTACCTTGGCTGGAGAGGGAAATAGGCACTTGCAAGTCATAAAGTTAATTTGTTCTCAACTTCTGGTGCCTGTTGCTCATGTTGGCGGTCAGAATGGGGTGCATTACTCAGTTTGAACTTGTTAGTCCTTTGGTGACTGCATTAACTGAAACTCCAGATCATATAAAGAGTGGATGCTGATGAAATGTGGTGAAAGAGTGTAGTACCTTCCTGATCTTTGACTTGAGGCAAAGTTGAGTCATTTCCTAGTGGGGAAATCACCATAAGGCCTTCAGTGGGATTAGTTATGACTAGAAATTAAATTTATATTTCCATGTTCTTATAAAGCATAATTATATATTAAATGTTTTTTTTAAATAAGTGTAATTTATAAATATTAATATTCTATTTTGCCTAAATTCAAAATAAAATACTGAAAACTGTGATGTGAGTTTATACATCACCACATTATGATGTACAAAATAAAGTGGATATTTATTTTGAGATTTGCTAATGAATTCATTAAACAGTTTTATTAAATTATTAGTGTTTTCAAAGAATAACTTTAAGGCTTAATATAATCTAAATGTAAAAACATGCTTTAACAGTTAAATTTTCAATATTGTTCGATGCAGATAGATAAATATATATGAATATAGTCCAATAACTGATACGGTAATGAATACATTGTACTTATCTAACCACATTTGTGTTATTCTGTGGCTGTCTGATATGTTTGTCAGCTCCTTATGTTTTTTACATGTTTTTTTTTCTGCTCAGAAACTGCAACATGTCCATCCTGAAGATCCACGCTCGTGAAATCTTTGACTCCCGTGGAAACCCCACTGTGGAGGTTGATCTGTACACCAAGAAAGGTACGTGATGCTAAAAAAATTTAAAAGTACATCACAAATGTTTTTTTTCATTATATTATTTACTTCAGAGATTATTTAATACTAAAAAAAGAGAATCGCATTATATGTATATTGATCTGATGTTTTTTTCAGGAAGCTTAATCCATTTTGTAATGTGCCAGCAAATAGACAAATGGGTCCATTTTAGAGATAAAAAGCATTGTCCATCACCACTGTCTCTTCAACTGCAGAGCAGTCCATTACAAGTTCAACATCAATACAAAGCGACAGTAATTGACATTGTATGTAGTGTTATTGGGGCGTACAGTCTGAATGCTGTGGCAGTTTCACATGGGTGAGCTTCTGAGCTGCTCTCTGCCTATTCAGGCTCTCGTGTTGGTGTCCAATAACATAGAGTCAATGTATCAGGTGGTAGGTGGTTATAAATAGCTGAAGTAATACATACCACTTGGATTGCATTGCTACAGTGGAGTGCTTTGCACACGAACACAGAGAGTAATTATATTCAAGTTTGGGGTCAGTAAGAGTTTTATTTATTATTTATTATTATTATTTATTTTAATAAATTAATACTTTTATTCAGCAAGAATGTATTAAATTAATGAAAAGTGCCAGTAAAGTTACAAAAAAATGCTATTTCTATTCTATTTCTATTTATCCAAATAAAATGTATACAATTAAATTGTATTAAGCAGCACAACTGTTGTAATGCTTCTGAAAATTCAACTCTGTCATCACAGGAATAAATTACATTTTAAAATATATTATATTTAAAATATTTATAATAAATTTAAAATATAACAAAATAAAAACATTTTAAATTGAAAAAAATATTTCATATATTACTGTTTTTTTTGTTTTTGTTTTGGGGTTTTTTTATCAAAGAAATGCAACATTCGTCAGCATAAGAGAGTTTTTTCTTTTTTAAACATTGGGGAAAAACTTACAGAACTCAATCTTAAATGCTTAAAAGCATATACTTGATTTTGTAACTTGCTTTTCATCGAGTCCTCTACACACAAATGTAACACAAGGTGGTGCCTTGTCCTCTAACTCATGCCCGGAATTTTAATTATGTTTAGCGAATGACCATTTTGAAATATTGAGGCTGGCGAGAGAACAAATATGTAGAATATCTCTTCTGCCAGATTGTATTGAACAGAGAGGGAGTTGGTATACTTTGCCAGGTTAGTGTGTGAAGGTGATGAATGTGTTTGTTTGTTTTTTATAAACACTAATGTGTAGAATGTTTATTCATCTTCTGCCGATGTTCCTGTACTTTTCCCAGTCCCAGATGTATGAAAACAAGTGGAGACAACTCACCCGAATCTAATGTGTCTGTGTGTATTTGAGCGCAGCTTAATGAATGTGTTTTGATTAGTTTTAGGGCTGGAAAAATACAGCCTAGCATCTAGCTAGTGCACAGTTTCTAAGAATTTGATTCATTGGATTGGCAAAGCATTTAATATGAATGATTGGATCAGATTCAATGTATTAACACAGATACGTTACAAAGCTCAAAACTAGGCATTATTGCACTCTGCCTATTTTACAAGTTTGGATACTCTACCGTTGCTTGGTGGAAATGATTGGTTAGGTACAGACTTGCTATGTAACAGTTGATGAGTTTCTGGTTAAGCTTTAAATCCGTTTTCAACCGCACACTCTGGCAATCGACTTATGCTCGCTCAGCTGAGCTGATTGAATATGCATGTGCAGATTTGCCACACTCTTGAGTCAAAATATGCCATCATGTAGTGCATGTGTGCCAGCCTCAATCAGGGGGGTGTCCCTTTCTCTCAGAGGGTTACATCACAAGAGGAAACCCCCTTAACATCACTTTCTACATTGAGTTTGGGTGATAAAAATGCCTTGAGGTACCATACTTATCAATTGTTTAATCAATCAATTATTTTTTCTTTAAAGATATTCTATACAATATATTGACATGCAGTCTGCTGCTGGTATGCAGAGATTGTATATATTGTGATTCTGTTGCTAATCTTTTCTGCAGTGAGGAGGTGTGTCCTACCATTCCTTAAATGGTAGACCAGCTGTGAACTCAGTGGTTCTATTTGGAAATTCTGGAAACAGATTTCTGCAAAACTAGCAGGGTTATTTGTACATATTTATAACCATTCATAGGTTTCCTTGTATTTATTGTTCAACAGGTCTCTTCAGAGCTGCAGTGCCCAGTGGCGCTTCTACTGGCATCTATGAAGCCCTTGAACTCCGTGACAATGACAAGACACGTTATCTGGGCAAAGGTTTGTATTTCAGCTATTCAGTTTGCACATTTAGTATTTCGAAGCATCACTATCCTTTTATGAGAATTCTGAGATATTAAACTTTAAAATTAAGTATATTTAAATATTAGCATTAAATATGTATTAGAATTTAAATATTATTGCTTGACAAAACAATTCAAGGGTTTTTGAAATGTGTTAGATATTAATAATATGAGAATAAAAAATATACACTACTATTCCAAGAGTTGGGGTCTGTAAGATTTATTTTATTTAATTTTTTTGAAAAAATACTTTTATTCAACAGTACCCATTAAATTGTTCAAAAGTGATATTAAAAACATTTTATAATGTTACAAAAGATGCTGTTTATTTCTTTTATATTCATCATATAAAATAAAACAAAATTGATCAAACAAAAAGGATAAGAGACTTTCAGAAACATTAAAATATCTTACTGACCAAACCTTTTAACAGTAGTGTATAACAATAGAATACAATTTTCTATGTGAAAACTCATTTTGAATCATGCTTGATTTGTAACGTTCTACAAATATACTATCATATGTATATTTCATGCATCATAATAACATCCCGAAAAAAAATCTGAATGAAATTAAGAATGTACTTTATTTGTTTATTTATTTTTAAACATTAATTTCTTAATTTCTGTGAAATCCATAATTTCCTCAGTTTTTTTTCAATGGTATCTATCTGCACTGCAGTGTTTCTTTTCTCCTCTCATCCTCTTTCTTCTGCCATCTTTTCTCCTCTTTTTTTCCTCTGTCAGGGGTGAAAAGAGCTGTTAAATATGTAAATGAGTTCTTGGCCCCTGCTTTGTGTAATCAGGTAAATTAGCGTGTGTATTAACTGAAGTGAGGAACTTAACCCCTTTTGATATAGCACAGACGCAGCATGAGCCTTTGGGTTTGCTTTGACGACTAACCATGGCAGGTATTTGTAGATGATCACAGATGTTCTCATTGACAATGAAGCACTCATCTGCTCTGTGATCATCTAGTCATGTCTGCTCTGCATGTTCATCCTCTCCTTAGCCTGGGTCAGTGATGGTCTGCTTGTGTCCCTGCAGGTGTCTCAAAAGCTGTTGAGCATATCAATAAATCAATTGCACCTGCTCTGGTTAGCCAGGTAGGAATATTTGTTCTTTGACTAACATGATAATGTATACTGTTGTGGTTATTCATAATATACAGGAGAGGCACTGATTATTTGAGAGAATTAGATAAGTTCGGAACCATTATTATAAGTGGTAAGTGTCTTGTTGTGAATATTAACTAACGTTGGAATAAATATTAGCGTTTAGTCATGTCTAAAGACAGTTATAAAGAGAAAAACCTCCCACTAATCTCACAATGCTGTGAATGCTGTAACGTTGCATTTGTTCTATGCTAAATGAAGTTTGTGTGAACATCATACTCCTTGAATATTGATTGATATTGTCAGTAATCAATCTTTTGTGCTTAAACAGAGCGTGTCAGTCTTGGAGCAGGAGAAGATTGATAAGCTGATGCTTGATATGGATGGCACTGAAAACAAGTGTAAGCATATTAATATGATTAAGTGTTTCGTTATAGTTACAATTCCTGGAGTTGCCATAACAGAATTTATTCACGGTATGAAAGCGTAATTTATCACAGCTCTTCACACCAGTTTATTAAGACTCTCAAACATGCATCCATTATTTTAATGAATGTGCTCCCTTGAATTCACAGCAAAGTTTGGTGCTAATGCCATCCTGGGCGTTTCCCTGGCTGTGTGCAAGGCTGGTGCTGCAGAGAAGGGCGTCCCCCTCTACCGCCACATCGCAGACCTCGCTGGCAACCCAGAAGTCATTCTTCCTGTCCCCGTACGTGCTCAGAATAATTATCAGTCTTTACTGATGTACATTACAGTGTTTAACTGAACAAGTCATGTGACTGAATTCATCAGAACATTTTGTGTGTACAGTTTTATCCGCTACTAAGTTATCACTTTCAACAGAAGTGGCTGTTTTATTTTTTTGGTCAAATTTAACATGGATCCAAGTTGAAATTATTTTAAAAAGTATTATAAATATCATAAATACCAGCTAATATCAGCCAGAATTGCTGCATACTTACTTAGATCTGTGTGTAATAAATGCCCCATGACATAAACCATAAACATTACTGAAGGATGCAAACTATGACGCACTATAAATGGACTGTCTGTTTTCAAAGGCCTTCAATGTTATCAACGGCGGTTCCCACGCTGGAAACAAGCTGGCCATGCAGGAGTTCATGATCCTGCCTGTCGGTGCAAGCAACTTCAAAGAAGCCATGCGCATTGGTGCTGAAGTTTATCACAACCTGAAGAATGTCATTAAGGAGAAGTATGGCAAAGATGCCACCAATGTGGGCGATGAAGGTGGCTTCGCTCCCAACATCCTTGAGAACAAAGAAGGTGAGAATCTGGAGTTTCATGATAACAGGTCTAGATCTAGATCTGCCTCAGTTTCATGGAGCAGATTTTTAAGAATGTAAATACTACAGAATTGCCACCAGAAATGTAAAACATATTCACAGTAAATCATACTTCGGGAATTAAACATAAACTATCCATTTGATCTTAGAAATGATTTACATTTATAACCAAATTCTTTTTTTTTTAGCCACCCGGTAAGCAAACAAGCACAGATAAGCACTAATATACAATATGGTATAAGATATAGAGATTGTAGATAACACTTAAGATAACTCAAGGAGTCAGGGATTACGGTTATCTTGATTATAGATAAGCGAGTTAACAAACATGACCATTGCACAACAAAATGTTTGAGTTACTATGAATCATTACCTAAACTTGCTCAGTTCTTCAAAACTAAATTCAATCAAACAACAAATGCTTTTCATTTTAAGATCTGCTGCATTAGGTATAATTGAATTGAAGCTAGTGAAGTTCTGCAGCTGAGGCCCACTCTCTGAGGAATTCTGGGAATGCGCATGACCTCTGTGTTGCCTACGAATCACAGCCATAACATCTGCCTATTTCAGAGAAAAATAATGTAGAGTTCCTCACATCTAATTGTATTACTTAGTCTTAATATTTGTCCTGTTCTTTACCCATATTATTTGTTATTTCAATAATTAATGTAGTTGCTGTTGTTTAAAAGCTCACATGTAATAAGCATAGCACCATGAGATATATTTTCAAGATGCATTTATGTTTAAATAAAGTACAAATCAATGCCTGAACTGATTATTTTGCTCTATCTAATACAAACTGCAGAAATATTAATGGTTTGTTATGAGTGCTTACAGATGTATTGGACATTTGACATTAAGTACTTTTGGGAAGTTAACGTTCTGCATTGAATATTTGTATACTTAGAACTGCATTTGTTAGACTCAGAACCATTAAAATGAACTGGTGAAGGCAAGGGTAAGATTTAAAATAGTGTAAAAAATTATGTAAGTGAAACCTAAAACACATACTTTACCTCATACATTTTATCCTAAAATGTTGTTTAAAAAAAAGTTATGCAGCAACTATGTATTTTTTTCAGCTCTGGAGCTGCTGAAGAATGCCATTAGCAAAGCTGGCTACACCGACAAGATTGTGATCGGCATGGATGTGGCCGCCTCTGAGTTCTACAAGGGTGGCAAGTATGACCTGGACTTCAAATCACCTGATGACCCCAGCCGTTATATCAGCCCTGACCAGCTGGCTGACCTCTACAAGAGCTTTGTCAAGGATTATCCTGGTCAGTGTCCCTGATCTTTAGTGTTACTGTGTGTGAGAGTGTGATGCTCTACTACAATCCTCAGACGCCCAGTGAAAACTGCTTAGTGTAAATCTGAAGACAGAGTATCTAGGTAGACAAGTTATAGGATATATACACATTTAACAAATTTAATTAATAATACTTTTTCGCAATATTTAATAGTAATCTAGTGCATTGACTTAAGTTAAACTTTATTGTAAAGAGTTACCAAACACATTTTCCTCATCTAAGTGTGTTTACCCGGACACAAATTCTTCCCTCATGTCTTTTGGGTATCTTTAGATCTCCAAAAATAGGCACAGGTATTTGAAGATATCCAGCAGTGAATGAAACCCTGCTGTGGGGGTTGAGAGTCTTAAGAGGGGTGATTTAACCCCTTAGAGGCCAGTCAGCAGTTCTCCAGACTTACAGAATACATTGTATATAAATAATAAACCTTAGTGCATTAACTGTGGTGTATTTACTAGTCTCTTAATAAACAAAAACATTGCAGGGTACACTATTGTTCAAAAGTTTGAGGCCAGTATCTTTTTTTTTCAACAATATTTTATACTTTTTATATACTTATTACTATTTAAATAGCCTAATTATTACATTATATACTTATACTTATTCGGCCACAACATTTATAATGTTGCAAATATTTTCTACTAAAAAAAAAATCTGTTCTTTTGAATGATCTATTCACCATTGCAGTTTCCACAACAATACTAATGAAAATAAATGTTTCTTGAGCATCAAATCAGCATATTATAATGATTTCTGAAGGATCATGTGACACTGAAGACTGGAGTAATGACTGTTGAAAATTCAGTTTTGCCATCACAGTAATATATTACATTTTAAAATATATTCAGTTAGATAAGTTATTTTAAATTGTAAAAATATTTCACAGTATCTGTGTTTGTTAAGCCTAACCCTAATACCAGTACCAGTAAAATTTAATCTTTTAATTATTCATAGCAGTTTTGCAATTGAGCAATCCTTTATTAAAATGCTACATACATATATATATATATATATATATATACACACACACACTCACAGATAAAAAGATTTGAACTCCTATAACTCCAGCTCAAATCAGTAAAGTTCCATCTTTTGCTTCTCAGTGGTCTCCATTGAGGATCCGTTTGACCAGGATGACTGGGAGGCCTGGACCAACTTCACTGCCAGCACTAACATCCAGGTGGTGGGTGATGACCTCACCGTGACCAACCCCAAGCGCATTGCTAAAGCCGTGTCTGACAAGGCCTGCAACTGCCTGCTGCTCAAAGTCAACCAGATCGGATCTGTCACTGAGTCCCTTCAGGCGTAAGTATTTCTGATGTCTCATGCTATGGATGTGTATATTTTTATATAAGAACTAAAGAACTAAAATTTAGGTTCATGTGGTTTTTATGTAATGTTTTGTTTTGTTTCTGTCTTCCTTTGTTTAGATGTAAGATGGCCCAGTCTAATGGATGGGGTGTGATGGTCAGCCACCGTTCTGGAGAGACAGAGGACACCTTCATCGCTGACCTTGTGGTCGGACTCTGCACTGGCCAGGTACAAAGCTTGCCAAGCACCGTCTTATCTAAGGTTGGCCAATGCTGTGTAGGGAATTACAAAGTAAACTGTCTTTTTTTTTTCTCTCAGATCAAGACTGGTGCTCCCTGCCGGTCTGAGCGTCTGGCCAAGTACAATCAGCTGCTGAGGTGAGAGGTTGCATTTATTTTTATTTTATTTTGTTCTTTGCCAGGAATAGTTGATTCGGTTTAGTCAATTGTTGCATTATACAGTCAAATATTTTTGCATAATAACTGTACACTATATTTGACTATTGTCCCTAGCAACCAAATGCTCTCTCAGCCCTCAACTGTCTTTCTTCTCACATAAAATACACTACCATTTAAAAGTTTGGGGTCCAATTTATTTTGTAAGAAATCAATACCATATTTTTAAATGGCAGTGTAAGTTAAACTCAATGTTTCATGTTCCTTTATTTACTAAACTTTCATTCGAGATGATTTCTTTTTCCTGCATAGTTTCTTCTTACTAATCATTACAACTCTAATGCATAACATTAAATGCCAGTCTGCACGCCTTAAGTTGTTGAAAGTGAGTGAAATTCCCAGATTGATTTTGACATTGTTTGACGTCTGCAGGATTGAGGAGGAGCTTGGTGACAAGGCTCGTTTCGCTGGCAAGAACTTCAGGAGGCCCATCTGAAGCGGCGGCCCGTCATCAGTCTTAGTGTGTTCATTGTGCTTACCCTTCCACACATAACGCCACGCAACGCCAGCTCCTGTAGAATGGAGACTAGATGGAAACGCAGTGAATTCAAAGGTCCAGATCTGTAGTCAGTGGCAAAGAATACTGCTCTCCGTGACAGCCCTTGTCCCCATTCACATCTATGCTTTGGTATCCTAATAGCATCAGTCCTTTATTGTGTCTCTGTGTTGTGTGAGAGCATTTTGTTTAGCTTCTTATGAGCTGTAGTGTTTCTGGTGCTCCACAGAGTATTTCAGCAAAGAGCTAAAGCTGTTCACTGTGCTGCGGTGTGCAGCATGAGTATGTGCATTGTGTTGCTTTTGAGAATTGTTAGTTCTATATGCGTGGCATAAATAAATTATCCCTATTAAAATGGAAAAGTGTGGGAAAATATTATATTATCTACTTAAAACACAGTAGTAGTGTATAAATCCATTACACATACTAATGCATTTACATTATCAGTTCAAATAATAAAACATCAATTATTCACTAAAAATAACAAAGATATGTAGTGAAAGTGATTGGAAATCCCTTAATGGAGTTGGGTTGGGCAAGATTAGAGCCTGACAGCTTTTACTTTCAGCAAAACACACCAACGGGGAGAATCCAATAGGTTGTCCTGCACAGAAAGTGTTTTCTGACAAGCAATCAAGTAACATTTCAGCTCTTATCATAAAACTGTTGTTGAGTTTGGTTTGAAAGAACAGGTCAGAATAGGAGGTACTCAAACAGGTTATGAGCATGAGTGCCAGGGCACAAGGTTAGTGCCTCAGGCATGAAAAAAATTAAAACATCCCCAGAATATTCCCATTTTACAATTGTGTTTTTCAGGCCTGGAAAAGTGAAGGAAAATAATCAAACACAAACAAAAATGTGCAAGTAGACCATGCAAACCTTCAAAACCCTAATCTGTTAGTCTCAAACAACTAGAAAAGTCACGGAAATCATCTAAAGTCTTACATGAACATTAAGATGACAGAAAGTGCACATATCAAGTATTCAAGATAAAAAACAAAAAAAACATTAAATTTGTATTATATTTTTTGATATTGTATGAAATTTATGTCTTTGGGGGATAAAAGACATTTTTATACTAAAATACATACAGAATCCTGAGAAAGACTCTTAATTTGTCACTAAGCAAACATGACAGTAATATGCACACAAACCCTGGAGCAGTAAAAAAAACAGAAGCGCCGCCCAGTGGTTGTATCAGTCATAAATCAGTGTAATCAGTATGCTGCGCATTCAACAGTATGACAGACACGGATTTGACTACTTGTGTTCAGATTTGCTGTTTCCACGAGTGATTAACTTTGTCTTCAGGCGATTCTATTATTTCGGTATGCTTCAATGTTTTGAGAAAGAAACGTTAATAGTTCTACTACCACTGAAACGTTTGTGAGATCGTGTTTTATTCCACATCGCCCTCTGCCGTTGTTTTAGTATAATGCACAATCTTGGCTAAGATGTCACTTCTTTTCTCTGCTGCCATGTGAGGCTTTTGTACAACGTTATGCTACCAAAACTCTGCTGAACCAGCATTTATCCGTTTTGTATGGTCCGCTCTCGCTCTTTTTTTAAATGACTTACCTATTCAAGCAAAAAAAGCAAAAAAAAAAAAAAAAAAGACAATTTTACTGATTAAACATAATTTACTTACCCTCAAGTTGTTCCAAATCTGTATGAGTTTCTTTCATCATCAAAGAATGCATTTTAAAGAATGCTGGTAACCAAACAGTTTATGGTCCCCATTGACTTTCATAGTATTTATCCCATACCATGGAAGTCAGTGGCTACCGCCAACTGTTTAGTTACCAACATTCTTCAAAATATCTTCTTTTGTGTTCAACAGAATAAAGAAACTTTATTTATAAAAGAATTTTAATTTTTGGGTGATCTATCCCTTTAAGCAATTTCTATTTATAGGCCCACTAAAATAACAAATTTTAAAAATAGATATTTTTGATTATTATTTTAGTGCATAAAAATATACAAATTTAGCCTACCAGCAATAAGGTTGGTTAGCTAATTCATATTCAGCTTTGACGACACTACATATTAGAAAACAAATGCTCTGGTATGATGAAAGAACATCATGGCTTTGAATTTGAATGCATTATGATTATTAGGACTTATCATTTTATGTGATTACGATGTATTAATTGAATTATTTTGATCTGCATAATACGTGCATATTTTCTTCTGGTTTTTCTTTGCCATCACTGTTCCTTTGGGAGCATGAATCCACCCACAATTCGATAACAATCAAATCACACTGTGCTTTATTGTCTCCTGTAATCCAGATCCTCATTATATTTCACTCCTCAAAGCTCCCACAACTCACTAACCCATGCCTTCATTCAGTTTCGCCAGTCATTTGGTTTTAAAAACCAGGGAATTTGCCAAATTAAAGGTGCCATGAAACCTGTAATGTACATTATACCTTGACACACCGTATGTAAGGGATTACTAATAGCAGAGTTTCAGATGAGCTGCCAAGACAAGGTACTGCAGTGGAAATGAGATTCAGGCCATCTGTCTTGTTCTGGCAGGAATGATCGAGGTATGGTATTCTGTATCAAGAGCTTGCATATTTCAACTGACAAAGGGAAGGGGAGGTGTGCTGTTTCTTTTTCTCGCACAAAACCTGTCTCTTAACCGCACTTGTACATTTGGCTTTGTCTCTCTGATTGCAGACACCTCCTGAATCCACTTTCCTTCCTCGCTCTATCCCGCTGAAATCAATCACGCCGTGATCCTTCTCCTTCAATCAAGACCCTCGGAGAAAAATTCTCCCTCTTCCCCCATTTTTATTGTTCATTCAGCCTGTCATGTCACAATAGAATAACAAGCCATCCGTTTCCCACACAATATCGCGAGCCTCTTGATACCTTTATCATAATGAGAGGAGAAAACAGCCAGCTGTGATCATTACACCGTAACACAAAACAGTTAGACTTCAGTCTGTTTTTTTCTCCAGCACTATGATGCCACAGCGTGTCCATTTATCATTTTCCCAGCTTCTTTTTCTTTGTTAGACAATGCTGCACTTACATATGCAAAACATCCTGAAACCTGCTTGTAATATAGTAGGTGGTGACACCCTCGGCCCCTGAAATCTAATCTACGAAAAAGGAGATGGCATTAGACAAATCAAAAAGGTATACTGACTAGATAAATAATAATTTTTCCCTTTGTATATACTTGTGTAATTATAATACCAGATTCTTTTTTTAAAGAATTGGTTGCGTTGACTAATTGAAAAAATGTAATTGTTAATTATTGAATTGTTATTATTATTTTATTTATAATAATTTATTATTCAAACATTAGCCTACATATAATGCTTAAAAATGAATAATTTGAATTATTATGTTATAATTACTATTGATTAAATGGCTCGCTCAGGGGAGTCGCGGTCTAAATGCAGATGGCTGAAGGAATCACTAAATTAATTTTATACTCAACTTATTCTAAATATTCAAATCGCTGTAATGAATCTAAATCCTCACCGTTATCGTGTATATATCTTTCTTTTTGTAATTTGATTCAGTTTGAATGCTAATAGGCCTAGAGAATAAGATAAGATCTGAATCCAGTTCATTTCCCTTAAACATATGTAGCCTACTATAAAATGCAAAATAGCAACACATTTTCACCTAACGTTTATTAAAATGCAAAACAGGATTGTGTCTGTTATTCCAGAGAACCATTAATATATTACCAATGTTGTAAAATGACTGTACATACTAAAAATGCATAAGGCTACTGAGGAAAATGTTAAATGTAAAACGATATGATGTTGTTTTTGTGTGATTACATCCATGACAGAACAGCAGAAGGTTAAGTAGAGCATTCAGGGCTCAGCGGTCATGTTCAATGACCCACTGCTGAATGAGTCCTCTGGGACTGACTGAAGCATCGTTTCAGAGAGGGAGAAACACGAAGTGTGGAAGACTACAGTATAAACCAATCATTTCCACAGCAGGGAGCCGCACAATGTATGTGCTTATAAAGCACACTAGAGAGGAACATTCTAAAAGAGCATTGCAAAAATAATGTGCTCCCTCCTCGGCCAGGTGTTTAAAGCTTGGGAATCCTGGAAATATAAGGTCATGTTACTCATAGACAGAAGTGAACAGATTTATGCTTTTAAAATGTGACTTATTCCCATTTTATATATGTGAAAACGTAGCTGTGTTTAATACATGAAGAGGAATCCACATAGGCCTATAGCGTACTAACAAATGGTGTTTCCTAAAGACTTTTAGTGAACAAATCGTTCTACTTTGCTTCAGTGTAGCACTAAAAAACAGAATTCGATTTGGTCCATCTGAATGAATAGTGACCATTTCAGTGAACCAGCAGATTGTTTTGAATCTGAACGAGTCATCTCATCTTTCTAATGGAAATGAACCAAATAGATTACATTAACACATTATATCTTGCACACGTGCAAACTATGAATCGGTAGTGAACCATGACCTGACCGATTAAAAGGAAAGTCGGTTTGTGCGAATCGTACAGATATTAGTAAAAAGGTGAGAAGGGGCCTAAAACTTATGAATGTGTAAAAATGACTAATAACAACCATATTAGGTTGACGTTGGCCATGTCATTTTGGTTGAGAATGAAAATCAGTATTTAATGCCAATTTGACATTCTATATAGAATTTAGTGTGTGCCTGCTGGGATGTGATAAGACAAATATACGCATTTGTAGGAACAGTATGCTTAAACCATTCAAATTTGTAGACATTAAATAAACAATGACATAAATAATTTGTAGAAAATTAATCCTGACTCACTCATATATATTAAAAAAAAAGTTAAAAACAACAACAGTTCCACAGCACAAATCGATGCTCATGCGTGAGACGCTTAAAAAGCAGCGCGACGGTCAAATACTTCTGGTGCATGCTTAGAAATGATTAAAATAAGAGAATAAATACAATTTAAAAGATACAAAAATGAGAATATCTTGTGTGAATCAAAATTGCACTCACTACCATCCTACCAGCACTGTTTAGGCAGTCCTACACACACAAAACTACTCTCACACACACACATACACGCGCGTTTTTAAATCACAAAATAACCAACCTGATTGGTCCGGTTCTTACGCTCTGCTCGCGTTCAACCAATCGCAGCGCGCGACACTGGAAAGTGGGCAGGGCGTTTTGACTCGCACATTATTCTTCTCGCAGGAAGAGCGGTTTTTTTCTTACAGAAAAGAGAGAGAGAAAGACAACACTGTGTCCCGAGCACAAACTCAGGGAGGTAGGAGTGGGTGTTAGTAGCTGGCAGGGAGCCAGCTGGACGACGTCACTTCCGCGGGAGACTCGAGTTTGTTGTTTTTCGAGGGAGTTTTGAAAACAGGGAAACTTGTGAAAGGTTTGGATTACGAAGTCCTGGGGACATAAGACTGACTGGAATACGAAGTGAGAGTTGGTGGTGAGTCGATTGAGGAGTGGTGTGGGGGGCATCGGCCGACGGCCTGTATAGGTCCGGTAGCGGTGTTGTTCCACGGATTCTTTGTCGGCTAAGCACTATCAACTTTAACAGGATGGCGGGGAGGAGTGTGGATGGTATGGAATATAGTGAGCAAGAGGAGGGGAATGACAGCGATGGGAGGAGAGGAGGTGAGTGGGAAGAAGTAAGGCGGGAGAATCGTGGTAAGAAAGGGAAAAATCGTAAGAGAAAGAAAAATGGAGTTAGCTCAACTGGATCGGAAAGTGAAGGGAGAGATGATGAAGGAGAGGATCATAGAGTAAAACTGTTTAATGTAGTGGTACGATTTGAAGGAGAGGGGGGAGTTAAGAGAATGGATCCACTTAAGTTAACAAAAACAATAAGAGAGCAAGTTGGAGAAGTGAAATATGCAAGAATATTGGGAGATGGAAATCTACTTATAGGATGTAATAATGAGGGGCAGATTGAAAAGGCAAAGAAGATGAGATGTATTGGAAAAATTAAAGTAGACAAAGTAATAAGAGTGGGAGAGAGAAGAGAAGGTGGTGGCAAGGGGGTGATATATGGAATTCCACTTACTGTAAAAATGAAGGAACTAGTGGAAAACATGAGGGTGCAAAGCAATGCAGTTAAAAGTGCTCTAAGAATGACAAGGGGAATTGAAAAAATAGAAACAGAAACTGTTGTGGTGGAATTTGAATCAAAGGATGTGCCAAAGGAGATGTATTATGGATTCATGAGATATAGTATAAGGGAATACAGGCCTAAGCCAATGAGATGCTATAAATGTCAAGAATTTGGACATGTGGCTAAAGTGTGCAAAGGAAAAAGAAGGTGTGCCAGGTGCAGTGGGGATCATGAGTATGGAATGTGTGGGGAAGAAGTGAGGCCAAAGTGTTGCAGTTGTGGAGGGAATCACAGTGTCGCATTTTGGGGGTGTGAAGTGATGAAAAAAGAAGTGAAAGTGCAACAGATTAGAGTGAAGGAAAGCATTTCTTACTCTGAAGCTGTTAAAAGATCTGAAAGAGAAAAGGAGAGTCAGAAGAGAGAATATATAAATAAGGGAACAAGGGAAGTCCAACAGGAGCAAAAGGAGCAGTGGGAGGAGAAGAAGAAAGTGGTGACATTTATAGCGGGAGTGATAAATGCTACAGCTGAAATCAGATCTAAAACTGAGAGAATTCAGATTATTGTAAAAGCAGCAATACATCATTTAAACATGGCAGGTCTCAAATGGGAAGAAGTGAGGGATGAATTAAGTGTACAGTCGAGTCAAGAGACGACATGGGTGGGTTAATCATTATAATAATGTTACTCCTTCAATGGAATGCGAGGAGCTTGATTGCAAATGGACAAGATTTTAAACAGTTTATTGCGAGTAGGAGAGAAAAACCAGACATAATATGTGTTCAGGAATCTTGGCTTAAGCCTAATCTGGATTTTATTATATATGGGTATGTAGCAGTTAGACAAGATAGGGTAAATGGTAGTGGAGGGGGTTGCGTTACATTTGTAAAGCAGGGGATTCCACATAGGGAGTTAGGCATAGGCAGGGAACAGGAATATGTAGTAGTGGAAGTATGGGGTGTGGGGAAGAAATTTGTAGTTATAAATTATTATAATCCATGTAGAAGGTTACAGTTAAATCATCTGGAGGAAATAGAGGGACAAGATAGTAGTAATATTGTATGGTGTGGGGACTTCAATGCGCATAATACATTGTGGGGAAGTGAAAAAGTGGATATTAATGGGCAAGTGATAGAAGAGCTATTAGAGGAGAAAAATTTAATATGTCTGAATGATGGAACTAAAACAAGGATAGAGATGAATACTGGTAGGGAGTCGGCACTTGATCTAACACTGGTGTCTAGTAGTATGGCAACAGTATGTAATTGGAGTGTGTATAAAGAAGGGACAGTAGGAAGTGACCATTATCCAATACTCTGTAAAATCAACATAAATGTCTCTCGAATCACTGAAGGAAGAGGGGGAAGATGGGTATTTGAAAAGGCGGATTGGGAAAAATTCCAGAAGGAAAGTGACAAACATCTGAATCAGGTGGAATATAATTGTGCTATAGAAATTTTGGAAAATAAAGTAAGACAGAGTATAATAACAGCAGCATTAGAAGCTATTCCAAAAAGTCAAGGTAAAATTAAGAGGAAAGAAGTGCCATGGTGGGATGATGAATGTAAAAAAGCAGTCAGAAATCGTAATAAAGCATTTAAAGTAGTGAAAAGAACGCATAATTTCTTGCATATGATTCAGTATAAATGTGCACAGGCAGTAGTAAGGAAGACCGTAAGACAAGCAAAAAGAATGTATTGGAGGAATTACTGCAGTTCAATTGGGAATACAACTCAGATAGGGGAAGTGTGGATGATGATTAAAAAGATGGGTGGGGAGAGGAGAGATTGGAGTTACCCGGTATTGTGTAATGGAAACGAGATTGCAGTAACAAATAAAGAAAAGGCTGAAATGTTGGTAAATACGTTTGTTAAGATACATAGCTCAAATAATTTATCTGAAGAAGGGAAGAGAGGCAGGGAGAAAACTAGAGCTGAAAATTTGGAGGCTCTGAGGGTGATGGGAAATGTTGAAGGTGAACAAAATGTACCATTTAGTATGGGAGAATTAAGTAGAGCATTGGCAAAAACTGGGAAGACTGCACCAGGGAAAGATGAAGTATGTTATAGCATGTTGAAGCAGTTAAGTAAGGAGGGGAAGAAGAAGTTATTGATGTTATACAATAAAGTGTGGGAAGAAGGGAAAGTACCAAACAGCTGGAAGGAAGCAGTTATTGTGCCAATAAGAAAACCTGGGAAAGATTCAACTAAGCCTACAAATTATAGACCCATTGCCCTGACTTCTCATCTCTGTAAGCTAATGGAAAGAATGATAAATGAGAGATTAATGTATATTTTGGAAAAGCAAGGTTTGGTGACTGAATGCCAAAGTGGATTTAGGAGGGGAAGGGGTACAATGGATGCAGTGGTATGTTTAGAGGATGAAATAAGAAAAGCTGAAATAAATAAAGAGACGATAGTAGCAGTATTCTTTGATGTTGAAAAAGCATATGATATGCTGTGGCGAGAGGGGTTGATGATTAAGTTGTATAAAATGGGAGTTAGAGGAAGAATTTTTAGCTGGATTAAGGAATTCTTGATAGGAAGAACAATTCAGGTCAAAATAGGGACAGATTTGTCAAGCAAGCATGTAGCAGAGAATGGAACGCCCCAGGGGAGTGTAATAAGTCCCACATTATTCTCAGTAATGATAAATGACATATATATAAATGTATCAGCGGGTATGGGGAGATCATTATTTGCAGATGATGGAGCAATATGGAAAAGAGGAAGGAATGTTGATCATATAGTTAAGAAAGTACAAGAGGGTATACAACAGGTTGAGAAATGGGGAATAAAATGGGGCTTTAAATTTTCTGTTGAAAAAACTAAAGTAATGTTTTTTACAAGGAGGAAGATCAATGAAGGTTTTAATTTAAAACTATATGGAAGTTATTTGGAGAGAGTTGATAAATTTTGCTTTCTAGGAGTACATTTTGATTCAAGGTTGACATGGGTAGAACATATAAAGAGTGTGGAGGATAAATGTAAAAAAGTAATAAATACAATGAGATGTCTGTCAGGGTTAGAATGGGGAGCGGACTATCAGTCACTGAAATATATATATGTAAGCTTAATAAGATCAAGGATAGATTATGGAAGTGTGGTGTATGGTTCAGCAGCCAAATCTGTACTTGCGAGACTTGATGTAATACAGGCTAAAGCATTGAGACTATGCTTAGGAGCAGTAAAAACATCACCAGTGTGTGCACTACAAGTGGAAGCAGGAGAAATGCCACTGGACATTCGACGTAAACAATTGCTCGTAAATTATTGGATTAATCTTAAGGGACATCGTGATGGTCACCCTGCAAAGAAAGTGCTGCAAGCGAACTGGGAAAAGGAAAGGGCGCAAAAGTTTAGCTTTGGGTGGATAGGAGATGAGGCAGCTAGAGAGTTGGGAGTGAGCGGAAAAGAGTTCTGCCCTACTGTTGTATGGCCCGACTTTCCAATATGGAAGATTGAAACAATGGAAGCTGATTTTGAATTACATAGAATTAAAGCAATAAACAATAGTGTAGACCTTGTAGCTGAGTTCTACAGATATGTGGGTAATAAATACAGAGATTATATCCAGATTTACACAGATGGGTCAAAAGATCCTGAATCAGGAAGGACTGGATCAGCCATTTTTATAGTTAATCAAGGAGGTGAGGAAAGCAAAAGAACCACGGATGATCTAAATGTGTATACAGTTGAGTTATATGCCATCATGATGGCATTAGAATGGACTAGAAAGGAGGACAAAATAAGTAAGGTTTTAATTGGTAGTGATTCATTATCAGCACTGTACAGTCTCAGGACAGGTATGTCCAATAGCCGGCAGGATCTGTTATATGAAATATTAGCAATATATGCAAAAGTAAAGGAAAAAGGCAATGAGATTCAATTGATTTGGACCCCAGCTCATGTAGGCATTTTGGGCAATGAGAGAGTGGATAATTCAGCTAAACAAGCAATTAAAAAAGAGAATATTGAAGCAAATATAAAAATATCAAAATCTGAAGGGAAGAGTATTGTCTGGAAAGAAGCAGTTCGAGAATGGCAGCGTAAGTGGGACAGGGAAGCTAAAGGAAGACATTTGCATGCTATTCAAAATAAAGTTGGTACATTGAGGAACTGGGGAGGGACTAGGAGAGAAGAAATAGTGATGACAAGATTAAGAATAGGACACAGTAATTTAAATAGTACATTACACATTATAGGGAAGCACCCTACTGGTTTGTGCGAGTACTGTCAGTCATTAGAAACCATAGAACATGTATTTATAAGTTGCAGAAGGTATGAAGAACAGAGGAGAATTATGATGGATGAATTAATAAGAGATGGGTTGACAGGGGCAGGTATAAAAGATATACTGCAAAATGGTGTAATTAAGCAAGGCAAGAAAAATATTTGTAATTTTTTAATTAGAGCAGGTTTGATGAAGAGAATATGATCGCGGAAAACAAGCTGGAGGGAATAAGCTGGAGTAACATCGCAAGAAAATAACCCAGAAGATGGCGGTAATGCAACGCTCATGGATGCAAACCGCCGTTAAACCTCAAAGAAGAAGAAAACACTGTGTCCCAACACTGACCCGTTACTAACACTCCTCACCACCATAAATATTAATAAGTGACAGCCATATCATTAATATCGGTGTGCCAGGGGTGTAAAACGACTCCAAAACACTTGAAGCGGCACTTGACTCTCATCCGCTAACCGTCGCTGCTCAGTAACACCATCTCAAAACACAAAATCTCTGATGTTGTAGAGAAGGATTTCAGGTAAGTTCCGCCTTTGAACGTCTTCTCGGGTGTACGGAAGATGATCCGATTAGCTTATGGCTCTTGTAATTAGCTCCGTGTGTTAATCACAGCCGCTGTGAGCTGCCGTTGAGGAGGTGTTATGCTTTATTAATAAAAGAGACATTAGCTAGCAGGCTAGCATCATCATCCTCATCATCAGTGTGCGTGCCAACGATCATAGTGTTTGACAAAGATACATCTCTCTTCTATTCATGTGCTGATATAAACATAACACCGCGACAGTAAGTCATCGGAAGGACAGTAGACCCGGTCAGAATGGTTATTGGAGAGTTTGGATAGGACTGAACTTGATAGTTCGGCTCGTGTTTTATTATTTCTTGCACCCGAGTCACTACCGCTTTGTTGGCAACTTGTGCGCGCACGTATCTCCTTCACTGTGCAGTTTTTAATTGCTCTTTACCCTAATTATGTTGATCTGCTAAGATAGTGTCATTGCAAGCTTGTGAGGTTACCCAGAAGAATCAGTCTCGCCTGTCTTGGGATTCCTGAATCAAGCCTGCTCACTTGACCACATAGTTTTATTGTCAAATATGTCCTGAGAGGTCAGGTGACAGTATTTGCACACCATGTTTGTTTAGTGTCTGGCTTGTCAGAGATGTGCTTTGAAAGATCAATCCACAGTTTTTATAGTGGTTGTCCTGAAGGTTCAGATATGGGCATTTGTATGTGTAGTTTGTTGCTAGAACTGGCTATCGAAATTTGTTCTTTGACTGATTTGTTCATTGACTGATCGAAAAGAGACGAATAGATGAAAACACAAATGAAGTAGACCGACTGTGAAGATGTAAACAGGTGGTTGACACTGATTGCATTTCTTTTATGTGTTGTCACTGTTACTTTGTATGTTTGCAAAAACAATGTGCAGATGATTTGATAGATACACGCATAAGGGAATAATCCAAAAATCTAATTTTGCTGAAAATGTACTCACCCTCAGGCCATCCAAGATGTAGATAAGTTTGTTTCTTTATTGGAACAGATTTGGAGAATTTTAGCCTTGCATCACTTGCTCACCAATGAATCCTCTGTAGTGAATGGGTGCCGTCAGAATGAGAGTCTAAACAGCTGATAAAAACATCATAATAATCCACAAGTAGCCTAATCCATGTGACTCCAGTCCATCATTAAAAAGTGAAAAGCTGTATATTTGTAAGAAACAAATCCCTCATTAAGATATTTTTAACAACAGAGGATGGATTTTTTCCTCTGGAAGTAGTGTTGTTATGCATTATGGGCTGATATTTTATCTTAAAGCAATGGCTCGAAATTAAAACACTGTAATGATGAGTTTATTACAAACACACAGCTTTTTCTTCGCAAGACATTAATTGAAAGACTGGAGTCATGTGGATTATTGTGATGTTTTTATCAACTGTCTGAACTCTCATTCTAATGGCACTTATTCACATGAGAGGACCCACTGGTGAAAAATATCTCTGTTTTCATGAAGAAACAAACTAATCTACATCTTGGATTGCCTGAGTAAATTTTCAGCAGATTAAATTTTTTGGGTGAACTGTTCCTTTAATTGGCATCCAGACAGTTAAAACTGTGCAGCACTCAATGAATACAGGAAAAATGAGAGTTGACAGTATACTGTTGTAGATTTACACCGTATACCGAATGCATTACAATAAATCTGTATGGTGTATAAAACAAGCTTTTTTACTTCAGTAGTTAAAAATAATGTTTGTGTGTGATACTGCTTTGTAAGTTGTGTAGCCTGATTATGCTGGATGGCGTTTAAATATTAAATTGTTCAGCTTACACATGGGGAATCAATAAACTAGTTAATTAATCAAATGTGAGGCCCAGGTTGTGAGCTGCACTTATGCTTTCTTGCCCTTGAAAAAACAACAAATGGTTTTAATAGATGCAACTGGATTTCATTAGGAGTTTCCACCATCTAATTCGATTTAGGTGATGTGCAGTTATAAAGATTTGTCATTCTAGGATGTAGAACTAGAGCCGGCTAGTCACACTTAATTAGAAATATACTGAATAAGATCATAATCGTGGCATTGTTTCTTGTCCATTCAGCATGCAGTAAACACAGGCTGAATTGTACTGCCACCTGCCACTGTGTTGCACTAAGACCAAATGGCACTCTTAACAGCTTGTGATTGGAGGAGGCAGAAGCGTGTTTTTGTGGTCATTTTTCTCCACTGTGTTAGATAATACCTCATACACTACTCAGCCAAGCTGTTCTGTTTTGCTAAAATGATTTAATGTGTAAAACTGTTATTTCATTCTCCTTGACTTGTTAGTATACATGGCTTTTTTTTTTTTTATTGTCAGGGCTCAATGAGGAATGGCCCACTGGACCGAGGCCAGTGTGAGAAGGTTTCAGGCCAGTTTACAGAACAGTCAGTTGCCCTTTTGGACCAGTGCTGCGTTGCAAATGAATCTACATCCTCTGAGCCCACACAACCATTTTTAAGCTTGACAAACTCAAATTTGTATTCTGTGTTGTACAAGTTCTGTTATATTGTCACTGAGATAATGTTTGCTAGCTGGCTAACAGACAAAGCTTTGCTGAAACTGCAAAAATGACCAGTGCTAGTCTTAAAAGCATCAAAGCTGTCCTCTAAAACATTGTTTTCATTGTATATTATTGTTTTCCAGCAAAAGAATGTTTATAAATCAAAGGATTTACATTCTAGCTGAATACTTTACAGTAGTTCTTTTTGTAATGCAAAACCTATTATTATATTAATACTTCCATTTTATTTAAATAATATATTATAATTAATAAATTATTTCTAACCAGTAGTAAAGTTAAAAATGTTTAACATCTGTTAAAATATGAACATTTTTATTATTATAAATTATAATGCATGTATTATATTATTAATGTATTAATTATAGTAAATAATTAATTTTAAATTAATAAATTTTTCTTCAGATGTTAAAGGTTCTTAATGGAACCCTTTAGAGAAAAAGGTTCTTCTATGGCATCGTAAAGCACCTTTATTTTTAAGAGTGTACTTGTCTAACTGGGTCTTGGCTGTCATCTGAACTGTTGTAGTGATACTTTGTGGTTTTGCTCTACAGATGCAATTGAGCCGTAGTTGCCAATTTAATTATTTTGCAGACTTGCAACATTAAGTGACATTCTTCTCACAAATAGACTTATCTTAAGCACAATGGCTTAGCTTTATGGTTGCTCCTTAACAGTGATTTTCAGCACCATCTGCCTCGGGTTATGTGCTTATCTAGCAGGTTGAAAGAAAGTAAAAGACAATTAAACAGGCTGGGATTATCACATGAGCATTTGGTCGTGCACAGACCTCAAAGCTGATGTCACCCATTTAACAAAACACTTAGACCCACATGATGCCTTTTGATGAAGAATCTATAACACTGACATGACCACGGGTTCTTGTTTGTTGCTGCTGTATTTGTGCACATAGTTGTCAGAGACTTCGAAGCAGCTAGAATAACTCTCAATTTGCTATTCTCTGATGATCTTGTTATTTCAGCGTCATGCAACAAAAAGAGTGCGTGGGAGTCTTAACAGTGTAGGAGAAAGCTATTAGTAATCATTCTCAGCTGGCCAAAGGGCATGAGAGTACTCTCAAGGGTATCACAGAGCAGCTATGTAAACTGTTGAACAAAATCAGTGTCACACTGACTCACGGCTGTGCTCATTTTTCACCCCTAAAGGCGAGGGCCTATTGTATTTTCTGTACGTATAGGCCCGGCTCAGCTTCTGAAAGCAGGTTAAAGCGCAGCACATCCTTCTCATCGCAAAAGCAGCACTCAATTCAGCCACATCCTGCCTTTTGAATCTTGTTTCCCGAATACAGTGCCTGATGTTTTCATATTTGAAAAAGATTCATGACTATGTTGAGTCGCTCTTGCATTTTTACAGCAGAGAGGGGTTTTGTGGATAAATAGCTTGACTGTCACATCGCTAGCTCTTTCACACCATGAACAATAACTATAAATACAAAGATTTAAAGGAATAGTTCACCCAAAAATGAAAATTTGCAGAACATGTACTCACCCTCAGGCCATCCACAAAGTTTGTTTCTTTACCGCAACAGACTTGGAGAATTAATCACTTGCTTAAGTATGAATCCTCTGCAGTGAGTGGGTGACATTAGAATAAGAGTACAAACAGATGATAAAAACATTGCAACAATCCACAGGTAATCCATGTGATTCCAGTCCACCAATTATTCTCTTGTGAAGTAAAATGCTGTGTGTTTGTAACAAGTCCATCATTAAGAGATTTTTAACTCTAATATAGGGCTGTGCAATTAATCATATTTGCTTATGATGCGCATCTCGTCAGTAAAGCCGGTTTCTTGATGAGTAGTAAATCGCCATCACCTGCTTACTACACAGAGCTATAGGCTGTATCCAAAATCGCCCTCTATACCCTCATTCACTATTCCCTACATTAGTCCACTCATATAGTTCACTTGAAGGAGTGAATGAAAATGAGTGAGTGAATTCGGACACTGAGTGAAGGACTGCCGCTTTTGCATAGTGTGCTTGCTGTTAAATAATCATTTGATATGGGCAGCTCCAATAGTAAGATTGAAGGATTTATCTTGAACTCTGTCACGGAAATTATGTTTAAACCCTAATAGTCAATTTACAATTAATTTTGTACCTGTGTTGTATTACGCTGTATTACGCCGTGGACGAGCGCTTCTAAAATGAATGGATTCTTGATTCAGCTGCTGGCTCCATCTTCTGGCGAGACGTGGGAATTCATTCGGCACACAACTCTCACAGTGCATTCTGGGGATTGTCTAGCCATTGAGTGTACATCGGTTGTACACTCGTTTTTGCTGTGCATTGCGGGATTGAATGAGTGCACTCGAGAACATCCACTATGGTTTCGAACACCACTTAAAATGGCTGTCCCGTCCCCTCAAATATTGTCTAATAACACCTTGTCTGAATCAGGAGAGAAATATGCACGGATCAAACACTGTTTACAAGAGAAAAGAGTCCAAAACAGTTCTAAACAAATATGTTGGTGGAATTTAATGTGAGAGGATGGACTTTTTTTTTTTTTTTTTACTGGAGGAAGTGTTATTATGGACTATTATTTTGACTTTATTTAGATTATTTATCAATTCTCTGTCATTTGACCTTTCATTCTGACAGCACCCATTCACTGCAGAAGATTCATTGCTGAGCAAGTGATGTAATGCTAAGTTTCTCCAAATCTCTTCCAGTGAAGAAAACAAACCCATCTACAACTTGAACGGCCTGAATGTGAGTAAATTTACATGAAATGTTCATATTTGGGTGAACTATTCCTTTAAAGAACTCAAGAATTTACAGCAGCAGTTGACATAACTGCAGCACACGCTTGTAAGAAACAGAACGTTAAGGTTCGTTGGTTTGAAAGATAATATAATCATTATAGTTATCTTATATAGTTATGTTCTTGGTGTGAATGTGCCTTAATTCTCTTTTATTAGTACAGTTAGAGACGTAGCCTGCTGCGTACACTTGTGCCTCCCTGTATTATCCACATCAGTCAAGCTGTCTCGCACAATCCTAGATTCTCGTACTCTTTTAGGATAGAGGCAGCAATCGGGGAATCGGTGACAACAGAAGTAATCTGGTTAGCGTTTTTGGCATGGCGTGAATCCATCTTTTGAGCAAGAGTGTGCTCAGAATCCACCCAAGAGGGCAATTTGGGGCAGCTGCTGCCAGGGCCAGTGTGAAGCAATCATGGGGAGAGCAGTAAATAATGGGTTGTAAATGGAAGACATTTCCTATGAAGTGTCAGTCAGGCGACTAGAGGGGAGATCCCATGTGGATGCTGGTGTGCTCTCGCTGCCTCGCTTCTCTGAGCTGATTTGTCAATATTTAGGCAGGGAGAGGCAGCATTTACATAATGCTCCATCACATTGACACACTGTTCCTTTTGATCCGAGCCTTGATTCGTGTCATAGTTGACCGACCCTGCGTGCGGCTTAGCACAGATTTGGAAATGTGTTATAGTGCCACGACATTTGGTGCTAGGAGAAACGGAGAGGAATAAGGCAGATTTTTCTCCCAGGGACCTATTCTTTAAATTAAGCGAAGCCATGAAAGTAGTCTCAGCCTTTTTGTTTACTCAAACGCCTCGAAAGGTGCATTATCAGTTAAAAGGAATTGTGTTGTGAGAATATTTGTGTTTTAATGTTAATTACAGCAAGTATCTAAAGCACTGAAGGCCCATTCACACCAAGTATGATTACAATAAAGCTATTGTTTTAAAAATCATTCTAAATTTAAAAGAATAGCAGAGTTCATATAATATTACGATATATAATATTGTAGGATTCACTTTCAAAACTATTTTTTTCCCCAGGTGGTGAATGATAAAAACATCCAACAGCCATTAAGAATCCTGATCTAAAGAGTTTAAGCATATAAAGTGGGAAATGACAAAACTGCGGTTTGTGCTTATAATAAACAGATTAATATCATACGTTGGTGTAGATGCTAATGTAGTTATTGTTATAGTTATCATTCTTGGTGTAAATGGAAGTGAATGAATGGAAGTGAAGGAAATACTTTCCTGTAGCTCAAATAGTAGCATGGCGCTAGCAACGCCAAGGTCATGGGTTCGATTCCCAGGGAAAGCAAAAAAAAAGTAAAAACTGTAACTTGAATGCAATGTAAGTCACTTTGGATATTAGAAATTTAAATGAATGAGCCTGTGAAATCAATATGTTAATGATTTCATCATGGAAAAAATCACATGCTATCTTTTTGTGTGAAGTTGTTCTTTGCAACTTTGTCATAAACTCTAAATCCTTGGAATGACTGTTAAAAACTATAATTTAAACAGCTTGGCAGCTCAAAGTTTTAACAGAAGATTTAATGCAAGCTTTTATAAATGTATAAGCTTCAGATTTCTGCTTTTAAATCCATTCCCTTTCATTTTGTCTCTGTTCTTCAATTTTTTGATGTATATGAGGAATGACTTGAAATGATTTATTGTAGTGATCAACATTATGTCTGCTTTCGACTGGCCTTAACTGAACCCAGAGCATTACTTTAAGGTACTGAGGTGAAAGTTAGAGTCACTGGTCTAAAGAGGTGTTGTCTGGTTAATTTACCTCTTACCTTGCTGGTGATTAATCGTGCCTCTTCTTTGTAGTGTGTAACTGATGGCTGCCATCTGTATAGCCAAGTAGGTCATTCTTTATGCGGCTGTTGTTCAACTGTAAGGTCTGCTTTGATTTGCAAAGACAGTGTGACTGCAAATCACCCTTGTTTGTTGGAAATCCATGATTCCTCCTTGAAAGATCTGATGCCCTGGACAATGCTGTCATGCTCCTTCCGAAGAGCTCTTGATGGGCCATTCAAATTCTGTGTACTCATTAAATTTAACAGTCTGACAACACACACTGACAGCACGCATAACAATCCAGCTCTTTCATTCTTCTCAAAAGATGTTTTCGGGTGTGTGTGTGTATGTGTGTGTAGCACAAATGCCAAAAGCGGGTAATTGGCTGCAGCAGTGCTTTCTGCATCTGTTGTTTTACGATATTAGGCTGACACTCAGGGCAGCCTGGCAGAAATGAGACAGGCCTCCTTTCTTCCTCCCTGACACCGAGAGGCTCTGTGTGTCTTGAGCAGGGCTGATTTCCTTGTGTTTCTTGACAGTTTTTGAGAGAGTCATGCAAATGTATTGTACATCATTTTTCTTGTAGCATCTAAGAAGAGAGAAAAACAAGCAGTAAGATATGCTGAGGTTGTGCTGTAAACTGTGTAGCTTCAGATACTTTTTTGTAGCCTAATTATTTCTGCAAATGTAATAGATATTTGATCGTTGCACAGTGAGTGAGAGCAGATGTTATGTATCTTTATTACATGGCTCTCTGGAATACTTACTTGGGAGTTCCTGTTAAAGCCATACAATGAAAACAGATCGGAAGAACTACTAGGAAATGGAAAGACAGCTGGATAAGAGACAATGTAACAAACAATAAGTGAGAAAGTAATGTGTTAAATTAATAATTCAAATTAAAGGGATAGTTCACCCAAAAATGAAAATGGTCATGAATTACTCACCCCCATGTCGTTCCAAAGCTGTAAGACGTTTGTTTATCTTCGGAACACAAATTAAGATATTTTTGATGAACCCCGAGAGCTTTCTGACCCTCCATAGATAGCAAGGGTCCTACCACGGTCAATTTTTTATTTTTGGGTGAACTATCCCTTTAATGTGCATTTCCTCAAATGTCCATAAATACATTGCAGCAATACCATTTTATTTTATTTTATTGTTTTAACATTAAACCTATCAGTAATAATAATAATAATAAATATTACTACTACTACTAATAATAGTAAATTTTGTGATTTGCTTTCCATGTTTTAAGGTAATATACAAGTTGGATATTTAAAGATATGTTCTTTATTTGAGTTGGACTTTATTTTATATCCACTATTTATTTATTTATTTTGTAAATATCCATCTTATAATTGAAATACTATTAATTCAGCTGGTTATTGCATAATAAACCCCTTCAGGGTGATACAAGATCCCTTTACTACACACATTGGTGTCCTGATCTCCCCATCATTTTTTTTTGGTGGTAGTGACCAGCTGTCTGTTCGTTATCCCTTAAATGATGGATAACAGGCCAGTTCTGTATGTGACAAATAAAAAAAATTTGAATTTGAGTTCCTTTTAGTATTCACACAGTTAGGAAAAGCTTTAGTTTAAAAGCCAGTAGTTTATAATGGCATAAAAAGGGTCAAGAGTCAAAAGCAGTCAAGCAGTGACATTTGCCTTTGTAATGCCAAGTGTGTTATACCATGGCTGTATTTCGCCATGTAACTGTGACCAGACACCATCAGGGCTGCTGATGGAAATTCCTGCCAGTGAACATCTTAACGTAACATGCTCAAGAATTATGGGACCCTTCTCCAGATTGCTCCAAGATGTCCTCCCAGATCAGACAGAAGTGTGCTATGGGAGTCATCCTGTGGAACTGGGGAAGGGGGGAGAGACATTCATGATTTTAAAGCAAAGCCAAAGCAGATGTTGGGAAACGAAAGTACCAAAGGCTTACTATGGGCTTCCATGACGTATCCCGAGAGCAGGAAGGGGTGTGGGGAGCTATTAACAAACTGGTGTTTTTGTTTTAATAGTGAACCACTTGGCTGCCTGTCTGCTGTCAGTAGAGAGGGTGGAAAATCAGATGGCATCTTGTAAGAGAACGGAGCCATGTTGCCTCGTCCCTGCTGACTGAAGAGTCACACTGCTGATTAGGTAAAAGATTGGCTGCTGTAATGACGTGACATGGAGTGAACATTGCACACAAACACAGTCTCTGCATACCAGTGCTTTTATTGCCTCGCTTCTACATCTGCCGAGTAGTGCCTATAGTATAGTACTATCTTTTGCTAATGCCAGTGTTTTCAGGGTACAGTTGTGGGGAGGGTATATACACACACCCCCACACGGATGTAGACAGTCACCGTTTTCCTTGACACTCTGAGTCTGTTTCTAGTCTGGTTTGTCCATTTGTAAGTGCATTAGTGTGAGGCGGAGAGGAGAGGATGTATTAGCAAAGCCAAACAATTTTCTGCGATGCATTAGGACGGGCCGGGGGAGGAGAGACCAGGCTTCTGCACTGTGTTTGACATGTGCCTTTCAATAACATCCCATATAAACCTGCTGGCCCATTAACCAACACTTTTAAATATTGAACCAGCTTGTTTAGCAAGGCAGAATGAGGCGTCTGAATCAACTTAACCCTAGAACGGCTATAGCTAAATGCAAACATTGATTCTTTATAAAACTATTTGTTTTGTTAATGAAAATACATTTTAATGATAATTTAGTTTGTGGTTATTGGTTTTGGATTTCTGAAATGTGAAATAAAAACATTATTTCAAGTGAAGAATAGCTATTAAAAAAGAAGAAAAATGTAATGTTCGATAGCTGTCAACAAAATCGAGGTGCAACATAAGCATTTAGCATTTTATGTGTGTAAAAAAGTTAAGTTTTAAAATAATATAGCTGTAGTGTAACACTGTGATGGTTATAAGTTCAAAACATTTTTTTTGTTTGGAAAATTAATAAATATAATGACTTGTTTTTTCAATCCATTGTAACTGATGCCTCCAAGACTGATGCCTCCATCACAAATCATAGCGGTTTTGACAACTTTGTCTATATACTACTACTACAACTACTACTAATAATAACTATTAATATTATTATTATTGACATACCGTTCAGAAGTTTGGGGTGAGTAAGAATTTGCTTGAAATTAATAGTTTTATTCTGCAAAAATGCTTTAAATTGGTCAAAAGTGGCCATTAAAGATCTGTTATATGTTACGATGTTTATGTTACATAATGTTTATTTCTCTTCCAAATACATTTTTTTTTTACATTTATTTAACAGGGACAGTGCTCATTAATCAACAGTAAAATACTATAAATAAGACAGAATTAGCCTCAATGGCTAATTTTCATCTGTTGCCCCTTGCCAGATTTTAAAAAGGCAACCTAAAAATCTAAAATACAGTAAATTATCACGCATACAATAGCATTTACAATTACATACTATAACACTAAGGATAACAAGAACAAATGCTGTTCTTTTGAACTTTCTATTTATCAAATAATATTGGAAAAGAAGTATCAAGGTTTCCTCAAAAATATTAATCATCACTAATACATTCAACATTGATAATAATAAGAAATGTTTCTTGAGCAACTAATTAGCATATTAGAATGATCATGTGACACTGAAGACTGGAGTAATGGCTACTTAAAATTCAACTTTTTGAATTACAACAAGCTCTCACACTGACCTGAGCTATATTACCATCCATATTATTGAGCCCTGAAAATACTGTCTGCTTGAACCTTTTCCTGTACCTTTTTCAGCACATAGAGAGAGTTGGCGTTTAATGGTGGGTTCACCCTTTGTTTATATTTCCACCCAGACACCTCAAGGTAAAGATAATCAATATTCATCAGTTATGTATGTGGCTGACCTCCTCCTTACACTATTGAGTCAAGCTGTATACACAATCGACTGCTCCCATAGGCAGTAATGGATGAAAACCTTATATGTGCAGCTGCATGTCCAGGTCATATCAGTCCAGTGGAGATCATTGCTGTAACATTATAGGCCCCAATGTTCCTTCCTTTCTATTTGCTTTAATGCTTTTTTCAGCCTTCGATTAATCTTCAAATCAGGAGAGGCCACCGTCAGACGCTGAGCCTGGCATTGTTCATGGTTCGGTCATAAAGCAGGTCGTATAGTCATTTATTCTGGCACACCAGTGCTGGATTTTTACTGCAGCGCCCACACAACGCAGAGTCCCGTTTGATGTTTTAATAGGGAATATGTGAGGATCTGAAGGTGTGAATTATGTGCTTGAGAAAGGGAGGGGGTGGTCTGCTGTCTTTGTGCTCTCTAATCAGTCCTGACTCATCAGAGAGTGCCACTAAGACTCTCCTCTCCTCCGCCCTTCATTTGCCCTTGCACCATGACCACTTCCTCTTCACGGCACGACCGCTTACAGCATATTGGTGTCTGTTATACAGCGCCTCTTTTTTTCTCCCTTTCTCTCAGATACTCGTCTTTGCTCTGGTTTGCTGTAGAGTGGTGCATGACGATGGGTTCGCACCTGTAGTTTTCCTCCTTATTACATGCTGCTATTGTGGCAAAGACAAGCAGGGGAGAGAGGAACGGCGTAAACAATAAACCGCGGCAGCGCTATCTAATGGATCAATTTGTAATAAATCTGTTGCCTCGAGCTGTTGAGAGATTCAGCCCTGCAAAGGTGACTGCATTTTTCCGTCCTGAGCACGGCGGCTTGGATAAGGTTGACAGATATATCAATGCATTTAATGAACCCACTGGTTCGGGAATGCAGGAAAATGTAGTGAAGGCCAGTAATTCACTTATCAAAACAAGATTTTCTCTCTTTTATCATTGAAGCGTTACCCTGGAGCTCTCGCTCTCTTGTTCTGTGCCAGCCCGTATGTTCTTTTCTTCTCTCTTTGCATCATTTGCATTGAGGGGCTTTGATTGGACTGGGCAGATGAGGCTCTCTTGAAATGGCAAATAAATACGCACATTGCGAATGGATTGATTTTAAAATCATCCACCGCTTTGAGTGCCTGTAATGATTTCAGACATCGTTCTGTTCTCACAGTGAGCTAGCACTTCTATCTGTTTTTATTATACTGAAAAGCTGTAAAATTGATGGTGTCTACTCAAAATTTAGTGCTTGAGATAGTCACCCTAATATTTCTTCATATAATGGAAGAGTGTAAGTGGCGACAGTGGTTGTTTTGAGAGTGGTGACGGGCTAATTCGACACCCACCTTTTTATGCGCCAGGGATTTCACACGGCACAAACGTGTCACGGGGCACCGCCTCATGAAAAAAACATTAACGGGAGAAATTAGATGAGAGTCTAAGTCAACAGAACTACTGATTTTATTCAAATGGCAGTATTATCCTCAGTAATAAGTGGAAACGAGTCAGGGGTTAGTTCAGCCAGCACTCATATATCTTTAGGGTGTGCGAGAGCTTGTAGTGACATTTTTGCTAGTTAGAGGAAAGAAGGCTAGTATATATCCCTACTCTTATACTGATTTATTGTTAAATGTTTGTTAAATGTTTAAAAAAAATTAGAATAAAAAAGATTTACAAAGCTGTAACATTGTTTGTGGATGTGGTAGGGAATTGGTGCTGAGTTACTGTGTAGCAAAAAGAGCTGGAATTAATTTTCTGTATATCAGTGACCATTTGGGACCTGTACGAATGTAAAATATCTGTGTGGATCGACAGGCTGACACACTCTTCATATCAGTTTTCCTTCTGTTAAGCTGTGGATTATTGTTGCATGAACACCTTGATTTGGTTACGATTTCATCATTGTTTTTTCAGCATTTTTGGCTTTACACGCATGTTTCTTTTCCTTGCAAATATGGCAAGGTGAAGCAACTATTAAGCCAAGTATTTTGTCTGCTTTGATTTCTAGGGCGTGTAATTTGAGCTTCTGCCAAATCGAAATGTTAAGCGAGTAATTCTCTGTTCAGACAGATGCACACTTTGCTCAGAGGTGTTGCGTTCACACATTACGTAGACAGTGTGCATTTTTAGCTTTATTTTTCACAACAAACTCTTAAGGGCCCTCTTATCGTTTTTACACACCTCCCTTTTGCTTATTGCAGTTATTACAGTATTCCTCTTTACTTGGAGAGCAGCTCTCCTCCTCCATTCATCCACCAATTTGAAGAACGACGTGCGTGTTCCTGTGGGCTTTTTAAACGCTCCCGTCACATGCTGTCATCAAGGGGAACGTCACCGTACAAACGGCTGCGGGTGAGCGCAGATGAGCGATGGCTCGTGCTCTCACTTGCACTTTCTTGTAATTATTGGAATTGATGTTTTTGCCGAGACGCTCCACATCTGTACGATCTGCAATAAAGAAGGAGGGAGCGCTGAAGCTGCTAGACTGATAATAAAAGGCAATCAACCTTCTACTTCCCGCCTCTCTCATGCAAAACGAAGCAGCAAAAATCCTAATTAACCGATCGGCCGAAAGCACCCAGCGTGCTTTCAGCTATTTCTTCTTGTTCTCTAATGAAGACACAAACCAAGCACAGACTGCTGCTGCACATTCTCTATCATCGACCTTCTAATTATTTCCCATGTCTGATTACCACTATGCTTATGCATATTTATTAGTGATCCTGGCCCTAAATGCTCATTGGTCAGCAGTCCAGCCATACTTATTATTGTAACCACTGTAGCTATTGTGTAACTGCACAGAATCAGAAGAATAATATTCTGTTGCTTTTCACAATGTCAGGAACTACTATTTAGCACAGAGGTCTTCAACTTTTTTAGGCCATGGTTCCCTTGATAGAGAGATTGAACATATTCTCGTCTACAAAAACATGTGTATAGTATCACTATAATTATCAGGTTATTATTTATTTTATGATGATCTACGTTGCAAAATCATTCAAATAAACATTTATATGTAGCCATGTACTTCACATTTTAATTTGAATTGACAGTGAAATATTTATCTAGCTTTGGATGTTAACTTATTGTATTTCTTGACACATTAGAACGCACATTTTTATTTTTATTTTTTCATTATTTTAGAACTATGCCATTGTTTATACTGCAGCTGAATGTGACCTGAATCAGTTTTTACCCTAAATATTCCATGCATAATGTAATAGTGTGTATATATATATATATATATATATATATATATATATATATATATATATATATATATATATATATATATATATATATATACACAGTGGTGTGAAAAAGTGTTGGCCCCCTTCCTAATTTTTTTTTTTTTTTTTTTTTTTTGCATGTTTGTCACACTTTAATGTTTCAGATCATCAAACAAATTTAAATATTAATCAAAGATAACACAAGTAAACACAACATGCAGTTTTTGAATGAAGTTTTTTTTATTATAAAGGGAAAATAAAATCCAAACCCACATGGCCCTGTGTGAAAAAGTGCTTGCCCCCTAAACCTAATAACTGGTTGGGCCACCCTTAGCAGCAACAACTGCAATCAAGCGTTTGCGATAACTTGCAATGAGTCTGTTACAGCGCTATAGAGGAATTTTGGCCCGCTCATCTTGGCAGAATTGTTGTAATTCAGCCACATTGGAGGGGTTTCGAGCATGAACCGCCTTTTTAAGGTCATGCCACAGCATCTCAATAGGATTCAGGTCAGGCCTTTGACTAGGCCACTCCAAAGTCTTCATTTTGTTTCTCTTCAGCCATTCAGAGGTGGATTTGCTGGTGCGTTTTGGATCATTGTCCTGCTGCAGAAGTTCGCTTCAGCTTGAGGTCACGAACAGATGGCCGGACATTGTCCTTCAGGATTTTTTGGTAGACAGCTGAATTCATGGTTCCATTTATCACAGTAAGTCTTCCAGGTCCTGAAGCAGCAAAACAGCCCCAGACCATCACACTACCACCACCATATTTTACTGTTGGTATGATGTTCTTTTTCTGAAATGCTGTGTTAATTTTATGCCAGATGTAATGGGACACACACCTTCCAAAAAGTTCAACTTTTGTCTCGTCAGTCCACAGAGTATTTTCCCAAAAGTCTTGGGGATCATCAAGATGTTTTCTGGCAAAACTGAGACGAGCCTTTATGTTATTTTTGCTCAGCAGCGGTTTTCGTCTTGGAACTCTGCCATGCAGGCCATTTTTGCCCAGTCTCTTTCATATGGTGGAATCATGAACACTGACCTTAACTGAGGCATGTGAGGCCTGCAGTTCTTTAGATGTTGTTGTGGGGTCTTTTGTGACCTCTTGGATGAGTCATCGCTGTGCTCTTGGGGTAATTTTGGTCGGCCGGCCACTCCTGGGAAGGTTCACCACTGTTCCATGTTTTCGCCATTTGTGGATAATGGCTCTCACTGTGGTTCGCTGGAGTCCCAAAGCTTTAGAAATGGCTTTATAACCTTTTCCAGACTGATAGATCTCAATTACTTTCTTTCTAATTTGTTCCTAAATGTCTTTGGATCTCAACATGATGTGTAGCTTTTGAGGATCTTTTGATCTACTTCACTTTGTCAGGCAGGTCCTATTTAAGTGATTTCTTGAACACTTTTTCACACAGTGGCATGTGGGTTTGGATTTTGTTTTCATGTGGGTTTGGATGTCCTGCAGATTCTTCAGTTTTCCTGCATCTTTTGCATATTTGAACCCTTTCCAGCAGTGACTGTATGATTTTGAGATCTATCTTTTCACACTGAGGACAATTGAGGGACTCAAACTTTATAAAAAAAAAAAAAAAAAAAGGTTCAACCATTCACTGATGCTCCAGAGGGAAACACGATGCATTAAGAGCCGGGGGGTGAAAACGTTTGAACATGATGATGTCCAAATTTTTCTTATTAATGTAATATAATCAAACACTTTTTCACACGGGGCCATGTGGGTTCGGATTTTGTTTTCCCTTCATAAAAAAAAACCTTCATTTAAAAACTGCATGTTGTGTTTACTTGTGTTATCTTTGATTAATATTTAAATTTGTTTGATGATATATATATATATATATATATATATATATATATATATATATATATATATATATATATATATATATATGATCTACATCAATGCAATTGTGCAGTGTGATATATCACATTATTTGAAAAGTGTAAAACATACTGCAATGACATTTATATTTACATAATATTTACTAAATTTAGAAATAATCTAAAAACTTGATAAATCCATTGTTAGTCCATTACCCATTTGTTTTATGATGCCTTTATGCACTTTTTGAAGCATTAAAGTTTTGGGTGAATGGACAGGAATCTCTTAGCTTTCATTAAAAAAAAAATCTTAATTTTTGTTCAGAATATTTGGAACAAATATAACAAATAAGGTTTGTACCAACCTTATGGTGTGTTACTGATGGCAGAATTTAAGGTGAAACCAGAATAGTGTTTTTACTAGTCGACTAGGTGGTGTACAAACCTAGTAAACTCTGTGCCTAACAACACATTTGTTGACTTTATTAATCACATAGCACAACTTCTCAAACTTAACATCTTAAACAGAGTATATATGATGCTTTTTCCCTCTGACTGTGTGTCTTTGAAGATGTGTTTGAGAAGGTTACAGTGATAGCGAAAGAGAGCCGCTCTGCCACCTGAAGGTGTCTCGGGGGTCTGTCGCAGTAAATCAGTGAGCTGAAGCCTGTCTCCCTGATGGTTATCAGTGCTTATGTAAAGTGCTCCGTTCCCCTGCTGTTCTAGAGAGGGAGGCAGGCGCACGATTGATCTCGCCATTGATTTCCCACATCGCTGCCTATTTCTGATGACACTGGAGTTGTCTCTCCTTTTTGTCATCGCAAGTGTTCTTTGAATCCAGCCTCGTCTGTTAGCAGAGGCGGAATCGTCTCGTAATTGAAGCAGCTCCGTAACCTTTTTTTCCTTCTCAGTGGCGAGATTAATTATTGTCTAGTCACAGGCAATCATTTCTCACTTCTAAAGCAACTTACACAGGGGTCGTACGTTTGTGCTTCGCCACTGAGTGGCATTTATTTCCGAGGGGCTGTTGTTCCTGGCTTTTGGAGAAGGGCTTTAGACCGTGTGTTTCCAGGCTGCCTCTTCTCCTGGTATTTACCTGTAATCCTGTTTTTATCTGCCTGTGGAGGAGGAGATGAGCCCAGCACCTCCCCGCTACCAGCACTGCTCTTTGTTTTGTGAAAGACTGAAGTAGCTCTAGGGGACAGACAGACTGGAGAGCAGAAGAGGGGCTCTGCCACTTACTTTCCCCTGAGAGCGTTCGCTACTGCCAACCCGGCGGCGGCTGCTGCCGAGTCGCCCGCTGTCACCTGACCTGGGTGTAACCCACAGAGAGACCACATGCTCCTCTGAGCAGAATGCTAATTAGCAGGGAATTAAATTTCTCTCAGTCTCATTCATCTACACCGAGCAGCAGGAGGCCTGTGTATTCTCTTGTACAATCAGTTTATTGCTTAAAGAAAGAAATCCTATTGGAAATGCTTTATAGGACTGCTAATCTGCTGTTGAGCTTCATGCCTGATTTTTTTTTGTGCGTTATATATCTTAGTCGAATGTGTTTAACACCCATGTAGGCAGGTCAGTGACAAGAGTGTCCACGATAAATAAGGGTTTTATTTATTGATTTTTAGAAATTTTATATAAAAACAAATGCTGTTGAAAAAAACTTGCTTTGCCACTAGGAATAAATTAGGTTTTAAAATGTATTAAAATATTAAACAGTAATTCTTTCAAAAACAAATAAGTCACTTAAAAATGCCAGATAATTTGAGCTTTTTGACAAGGCAATGTTTGTTCTAGTTAAAAAAAAAAATATTATCTGGCATTTTAAGAGACTTAATGACCTTGACACCCTGTAATGTGGTCCTCTCTGTGATATAGTTCCCCTTTTTCTTGTATTATATCATTACAGTTGTATCACAATGCACGAATTGCATTTTCATGCATTTGTAAACAGATTAATACAGTGGACATTTCTATAGCATTATATGTTGGTTCTAAGCTGGGCACTGATATTATTAAATATCCATCCGTTTAAAGGGTTTGTTCGTGCTCTCATCTTTCACCTCTGTGTCAACTGTCAGTACACAAAGTGGGCTTTCTGTCAGTAATTATCATGTACGAGCTCATTGCAAACATGAATTAATAAAAGGGAGGTGAGGCGCCGTTGCCTCGTTTGCCTCACGTAGAGACTGGCTTGTCTCAGGCAACCGGAGCAGCACGTCGTAATAAAAGCCAAATAATGCTCCTGACAGCAGCAGTTTAAATTTCACTCTTCACCCAAGCAGCTTTTTTTCACATTGCAGCCATCAGTCACTTCACAGTGTGCCCTAGAGTAAAAGAGAAAGAGAGGGAGAGAGATAGTTGTGGAACAGTATTATTCCTTCAGTGCCTCACCAAGGCTCAGTGTCGCAGTCTGCTCTGCTAATCAACGCCATGCGCTGTGAATTACAGAGTAAACAATACACAATGCTTCCTCTCACTCGCACATACAATCTCTCTCTTTCTCTCTTCCTCCTCCCAAGAGCATTTTGTCTTGCCTCTGCAGCCGTGGAAACAACAACAAAAAAACAAGGGGAAATAAATGGCAGTTTTCTTTCATTGTCCCTTCTAACCTACCTTCTTGAGCTTGTGCCAGAGGAGAGCTTGTCTGCCTTGTAAATGGCAGCGTGGCGATAAGAATGATGAAAGGGGGCAGTGAGTGTGACCTTTCCTCCGATAGAAGGATGGTCATGAGCGAGAAATGGAGAGGAGGAGACAGAAATGGAAATGTTTTGAAAAGCATATTGCCATACCCCTCATATTATTATGTATACTATATGGTGCTATATTGTGCAGAGTATATTTATCTATCTATCTGTGTTTTTATCTATCTGTCTGTCTGTCTGTCTTTATATAAAAATGCAAAATACATTATATATTATAATTAACATAATTAACAAATAATTAATTCTAATTATAGTAATTCTAGTAATTGATATGTTTTTTTTTTTTTTACGTTTGTTTCATTAAACAGCCTTTTTGCCAATTTGGCAATGGTAGATTTAGGGGCCGTTTACAATTAATCACTAAATCACTCGGCTAAATTGCAACCCTAAAAATAACCATTTTTAATTCCAATAGGACGCCACTTGAAAAGTTAAACAGAGTGATGGATGCTTATCATGGACAAAATGGCTACAGTTTCTTATTATTTTTAGGAAGTAGTAGCCAGTTTATTGTATATACCAAGTAAAGATTCCAAGCATAGTGTCAGCGAAAAGTGAGAAAAGGTTGAAAACCACGGGCATGCCTTTAATTGTATCGGACTCCTGAAATGAGAAACAATAACAGGGTAACAATTGGCCTGTGAGATTATAATCTCAGGCTGCAGAGAAATGAGAGCGACGGAGGGGGCGAGCCGTGCGAGCAGGGTGTTTTATATTCTCTCCCAGGCTGTGATGGTGATGCACGCGGTGCTGGCTGTTTTGTGTTGGCGAGCTCTGCAGCACCACCTGATTTGACTTGGTAATGCGGCATTGATGAGTGTGGGGGGAAATCGTCCAGAGGAGCACAAATGCGCTGCAAAACTGCAATGTTAAATATGCTGTCAGTTCTCTCTCAGCCACTGATAAAAAGAGAGAATGGAGAGAGGAAGAAGAGGAGAGGCCAAGGAGAGCGATATAGCTGTCAAGTGCACATGCCCACTGCCGCCCAACTCTCCTGACGGACGTGAATACGCTGACTAAAAGGTGTTGATTGGCACCGGTGTCAGCGCTAAACCGTAATGTGTTTCTGAGATGCTACACCTCTCCTTGAGAAATGATTAGGCCACGTCGGAAAAAGGAAACACTTTCACTGTTTAAAACATCATGGTGAGAGAATATTGAATATGTTTGGCAGGGATGAAAGCTGAGAGTGGAAATAAGGCCAAGCTATTAATTCCTCTGATGGTTTTTAAGAGCAGTTTTATTGGTGCTGTGGCCTTTCTTTGCACTCAATCTCACACGCACAGTAGTTTCCTGAGGACACTGGACGCTGAGGTTGTTAGCCTTGACTGAAGGTAATTAACTTAAAGATTAGGTATAGTCAATTCCCAACACTTAGTTTATGGGTCAATGACAAATAAGAGTGTCCACCATAAAAATCTTTGAAAAATCTAGTTAAAAACTTGTGCCAAGCTTTTTTTTTTTTTTTGGAAATGTACTACTAGCATTCACTTTGGTTTTGAGAAAAAAGAAAAAAAAAAGAAATGAATACTTGTAGCAAGGACACATTGAATTAAACAAAAGCGACAGTCAAGACATTTACGGTGTTACAAAAGAGTTCGGTTTTTTAAAAAAAAGGTTCCTTTGAATGGTTTCCACAAAAATATTAACCAGCACAGGCATTTTCAACATTTTATAATGAGACGACATGTTTCTTGTTTGCACCAAACCAGCATTTTAGAATGTTTTTTTTTTTTTTTTTATCTTAAAATATAAAAAGGTTCAAATAAAAAAAGGTTATTTTATTTTTTTTATATAAAATACATTCATTTAAATATCATGAATTAATAATTCATAAATGGTAAGCCCTAAAAGAACCTGAACTAACCTTGCCTTGTCATAAAAAGGTCAAATAATCTGATATTTTAAAAGCCCTTGACATGAGTCATGAGTGTCTGAAGGGCTTCTCTCTATGATATCATTTCCTGTTTGTTTCTACATCTTGACTTCATGAACATCATGACATTGACCCTTATAACAGATGCACAACCTAACCTCCCGCTCGCTGCTGTGTTAATTCCAGATTCCCTCTGTGCTTTCACAGTGGATGTGGCCGCAGTTAATATTAATGCACTGAACCGAAGAATGCCAGCATAGCTTTATCCCTGCGACTGGGTAGAAGAGGAGCAATAAAGCCTTGTCTGGATAAGGATCAATACAGGATATGACAGTCCTAATGTGATGTCTGAGCCAGAGAGAAGGATAAAGATAAAGGATTTCGGTGGACAGAAGCACAGTAGCAGCAGCCGTGATGTTACCACCCAACAGCTGCAGTGCTGTTTATTTAGTTGTTTGATAATGATGCTTGACCTTTCCATTCAAGTCTGCCTCCGAGCATTCACATGCCCCTCTGTAGCGAATCCGTATCCGTGCCTGTAGTCCGAGGCCAAAAAAAGCTGTTTGTGTGTGTGTGTGTGTGTGTGTGTGTGTTGTCGACGTCCCTGGCTGTTAGTGTTGATGAGCGTCTCGCTTCTCTCAGGCCGGTCCCTTCATGCTTTGCCAGTCCCAGGAGTGGATTGTTTCAAATTAGTATGCATTAGGTGGTTAGTGCAGAGCGTTTCATTATGCAAGATTGCACTAAACTGTCTATGTTATGATTAGCCAGTTTCCCCTAAATCAAAGTCAGGCACATGCTACGGCCTTAATCTCTTCATTTTCTCACAGGGAGGCGCGCTGCGGAGAGAATGAAGGAGCGAGGGAGGGACCAAACGAGAGGATGGAGGAAATCAGGGGAAAAAATGGTGTCTGAAGGAGAGATAGTAAATCATCTGGCATTACATGAGCTTGGGTAGTCTGTGCGGTTAGTGTTTCACACTGAGAGATCTGGGGTGTCCTGGTGTTTAATAATAAAACAGGAAGAGGAAAGAAATATGGGATGTTTTGTTCTATTAAGTGAGGCAAATGTTGCACCTGTTTGTCCCTGCGTTTGCACCGAGCTGCTTTCATCCGTGAGACGGTTTGTTTATTTTTTTATCACGTTGTCCAGCGCTGCAGTGCAGCCTCACCTAGAGAAGCCCATTATATCAAACCATGAATCATTTACGCCAGCCGCGCTCACACGTTCCGCCTGCATTTTTAATGAGAGATTATTGCATTTCATAAACAGAGCTTTAAAAAATTCAAATCGTATTGATCCTGGCTGAAAAGCGCCCGAGCTCGATTGTATCTTTGCTGTTTCGCCCGTCCTACTCCCTGCTGCTGTTTCTCTCTGTGGTTTGATTGACACTGTTTTTTCCCCTCTCTAGCTTCTTCTCATTTAATCAATTAATTTGGTCTATCACGGCTTCATTTTGCGTTTGGTAGCAGTGTTGGCAGGCTCCATCATCAGCCACCCACGTGTAATGAGAGGACATTTTAACAATTAGCGCAGGTGAGAGACGGGGCTCTGTTTAAAATGGTGGCGGCAGCAGCGACGTGCCTCTCGTGCGGAGGTGTTGTGTTTCTGCGAGGTGTTTGGACAGGCACCGGGGTTAATGTGCTGGAAAAGAGTGATTTAGGTCAATGGTGGTGTCTACATCTGTCGCTGAGAGAGAGAATGAGGAGGGAGGAAGGGGAAGAGAAAAGCTAGTGTGAAAGAAAATGATAAGCTGACGCTCACGGCAAGCTGCGACGGTAACAAATAAGCAGTTTCACCTCTTTATAAGGGAGCAGACTGCTAAAACCTGAGCAAATAGCGAATGTACATCTCTCTCCTGTCTCGTCTCAGGAGTACGCTCCAGTTTCTGTGTAAATATCACACTCGCTGATGAGGAAAAAGTACTTGGCTCTGCACAAGGGGATTAGAGCAGCTATTTTATCATTTATTAATGCATGTCTGTGTCTGCCTCTGACTTGTGCTGTTTAACCTTCCAATTGAGCCGCGCTGATTCAGGAGCAGTGGTATGATGTGATGTTATTGTGCGTAATTGGTTTACGTGTAAAATAGACGTGCATTCTGTGTTAAATTATTTTTGTGCACCTAACACTATTAATCGTGTTTGAAGGGATGGTTCAACAAAGAAAGAAAATTTACGCACCTTAGTGTTGTTCCAAACCTGTGGGGCACAAAAGAAGATATTTGAAAGGATTTGGTTATCATTGACTTCCAATGTATGAACAAAAAACATTTCTGAAAAAAATAAAGAATATTAGAAGCATAATTTAAGCTCAACTGATGATTGAAAAAATAATTTAGACTCTCCTTTAAAAAGAGTAAAAATGTACACCAAGGCATTTACAATGAAAATAAATGGGGCCAATCTATAAATCCAATCCAAAAATGCTCAATATTATAGTCACAAGATGTGTGGTAACATGATTTTAAGGAGAATTTAAATGCTTTTGATCCCTGAAAAGTTTAAACCTTGAAAGTTTTTGGAACCTAAATGCATAAAAAGCTTTTTTTATGAGTAGCGTCAGGCCAGTCATTTAACACGACCCCTCATTTCAAACACTTTTCTGTAGCTTGGCATTTAAACAATTACTTGCAAGTATAATAAATGCATTTTGGCTTGTTTTACATGGCAAAAAATGAAGCATGCAACAAACACGCTTCCCACTCAACCAAATTACTGCGTATAATAATTATCCTGTGTGATCTTGAGTTCATAAGCTGTTGTTGCAATGCTAATAGAAGGCCTTTTGCCATTTGCTTTTGTTTTTGCCTTTTCCACAATAGTGTCAATAGACCTCTTCCACTCTGATATTTCGCTGGCTGTCCCTTCAGAGTGGCCCGTTTCTGACCGTGCCAGCAGTGATTAATGGGGGCATGGGCTACGTAGTATAAAACTGGATTTACATGGAAGCTTATGGCACACAAGTGGATTAGCTGGCTTTAGAGGTGAACGGACGTAATTGATTCTGATGTGTTTTTTTGCCAAACGGAGCAGTGGAAAAAACAGAGTTTGACCAGGTGCAGTGACCCCTTCCGCCTTTTTTTCAGTGTGGCTGCCCACGTCATGTGGTCATGAATGCAGCACATCCCTGAGGGGCAGTGGTTGTCCTGTCTAACCTCTGCGTTTGAATTACATTTGTGTGTGTGTGTTTGTTCAGGGTGGGTGGTGAGATGCTCGCATACACGACTGAATGTGACTGAACCGGACTCTGCAAGTGACAGCTGTGTGGGCTCTGAACAAAAAGCCGCCTTCTTTTCTGAGCATGTGCCCTGCCCCCTTCCTTTACACACAGTGTCACATCTGTAGCACTGGGGGGTGGTGAGGCCTTTCAGCTGTCACGACGCCGTTCAGCCGAGGATTCTCTTGGGGCTCGGAGATTGATTATTTATCTCTTTATCTTAATCAGAGATATTAAGAGGGGAAGGTAATTAATTGGCTGTGACTCTATTGGACAGGATGTAGGGGTGTGCTCAAAATATCGATTCTTAGATACATACCGATATAATAAAAAAAGATACAGTATCGATATTCTAGCCCTTAGTATCGATACTCCGCCCAGCCATTAGGGGGCGCAGCGGCGCCCGCGAGTTTAAAAAAACTCATGGAAAATGTTAAAGCAAGATGTAGCATTTAAGTGATTTCATAGTGAAATATGTTATGGCAGTACATGGTGTCACAAAAAAGAATTATAAGAAGATTTAATAAGAAGTTAAGAATAATAAGAAGAAGATTTTGTGCTTGTGTGAGCTCAGACTGTACCCTTGGAAAGTTAAATGTTGACTTGTGGTAATTTCCAGATTAATACAATTTGTGTACAATTAATCAGAGCACTTAAAGTTGCAAATATTTAAGCAAAATGCACTTTGTTATAATGCACTTTTGTCTTCAATAAATTGAAGAAAAATGCAGAGTTCTGTTTGTTGAGTAAATGTGTTCAGCATTAACTAATTGGCTCTGGCCCATGTATCTTTATTGAATCGTATCGAATCGTGTCACATTGTATCAAATCGTATCGAGACAGCTCTGTATCGAGGTACGTATCGAATCGTGACCTGTGTATCGAGGTATGTATCGTATCGCCAGGTTCTCCAAGGTATACAGCCCTAACAGGATGTGGCGAGGTGTCTACAGGCGCCCTGGTGACATGGCATCCTGGGCGGGACAAACCACAGTATCTGTGTAAGTAATAGGTGCAGTGATTCTGTTTCTAAACATGGGGATTGTGCTGAATTTAACAATTCTGGCTCTGATTCCATTAACAATTTTATTTTGTGTGTTTTTGAGGAAGAAAAAAATATGAGAGAATTTGACACATTTTTGACAAATCAGAACTAAATTTAACAGTTCTTGCAGCATAAAGCAACATAAATTCAATTTTCATGCATTATTAATTCACTTCATTAGGAAAATGTTAAGTTATATTATTGTACATTATTATATTATTATAAAAATATGATGAATAGTAAAATTTATATTTTTATATATTTAAAATTATAAAAATTGTGACCGTCAGTAACTCTATTTGATCCTTAAAGGCATAAAACATATAGTAACAATTCTCGATTCTAACTGAGTCATAAATTACAAAAGTAGTGATTCAGTAAGTGAGTCAGATTATTTCAGTAACCACTCTGACTGATTCACAAGTGTTTTTGATTCACTAAAAAGAACCTGACTCAGTCATTTGTTTAGAAATCGGACTGTGTTTGTCATGTTTTATAGGGCTGTATACCTTGGAGAACCTGGCGATACGATACATACCTCGATACACAGGTGACGATTCGATACGTACCTCGATACAGAGCTGTCTCGATACGATTTGATACAATTCAATAAAAATACATGGGCCAGAGCCAATTAGTTAATGCTGAACACATTTACTCAACAAACAGAACTCTGCATTTTTCTTCAATTTATTGAAGACAAAAGTGCAGGGCTTGACGCTTACCTATTCCCCAAGGAGCACATGTGCTCCTAAGTCAAAAAATTTAGGAGCGCATTAAAAACATTTAGGGGTGCAATGCAAATTTTTCTAATTAGGTGTTTTAGCTTAATAAGGGGATACAAAGAGACATTTACAAGCACCATTATTTAATTGATCAGAATACAGAAAGTACACAAGGTTTTTAAATAATTTTACTTCAGACACTATTTAATAGGCTAATTATGTAATTAGTTATAATCCTATTAAACTGTGTCAGTATAAAATTTTCACAATAATCATTGAAGCTTTTGTCACGGTATATGTTTTTGTTTATAAATCACAATATATAATTTCTAAGTGAAAAAAAGTGTTGTCCTCCTAACAGGTTAAATAACTTTATTAAAGATAATTTACTAAAAGACTTTTATAAAAAAATACATAAAAATATAAAGTAAACAAGTGTTTCAAGATTAGAGAGCAAAAGATTGTTCAAATGAACGAAAGGACAATAGGTAAGTAAGGTCCAATTTGTTAACATTAGTTAAAGCAGGTTAACATTAACTAAAAATGTGCAATAGCTAATTGTTGCAGTAGTTAATATTCTTTGTTAATGTTGATTAATAAAAAATACAACTATGTTAGTTAATGTTAGCTCCATTGAATTATATTAAGACAACTTTTGATTTTATAATGTATTATTAAAAGTTGAAATTAAGATAGCATTATTAATAAATGCAGTCATTGTTTTTTTTCATGTTAACTAATGGAACTTGTGTTACTGAACAATAATAACGAATCAGTCGTTGATGTATAGATAGGCCCACTGTTCTCTATTATAGATCAGTGGATGGGCCATGCTTTAGCTTAGAAACAATGTTTGAAAATAAATAGCTCATTAAGTCTTTAAGTAAGAATTATTTGATGCTATTGTGAAGACTAAAGCGAATATAAATATCTAAATGACTGAGTGTGAAACATTATTTACACAGTTTTAGGAAAGTAGCGCAGCTGATTTGTTTACTGGGTTACCGGGGGTAACGGCAGCGGCAGCGCCCTCTAGTGGCGAATGTGCGTCATTCAGCGCGTCTTCACTTTAACTCGCTCCGCTTTTCTTCTCATCTGTGCTCATTTAAATTAAACCGTTGCCTTTTTAAAGTTCTTAAGTAATCATATGAGGCTGCATCGCAATTTTTCCATAAATAAACAGAATAAATTAATACGTTTGTTATAGGCTACTGTATAAGTTAGGCTGTTTTGTATTTTGTTTTGTATTCGCACTTGTGCTCCTAAATACATTTTCCAGTTCGCACACATCTATTTTTAGTCGCAAATGCGAGTGAAATGCTCGCACTGTCGAGCCCTGAAGTGCATTATAACAAAGTGCATTTTGCTTAAATATTTGCAACTTTAAGTGCTCTGATTAATTGTACACAAATTGTATTAATCTGGAAATTACCACAAGTCAACATTTAACTTTCCAAGGGTACAGTCTGAGCTCACACAAGCACAAAATCTTCTTCTTATTATTCTTAACTTCTTATTAAATCTTCTTATAATTCTTTTTTGTGACACCATGTACTGCCATAACATATTTCACTATGAAATCGCTTAAATGCTACATCTTGCTTTAATATTTTCCATGAGTTTTTTTAAACTCGCGGGCGCCGCTGCGCCCCCTAATGGCTGGGCGGAGTATCGATACTAAGGGCTAGAATATCGATACTGTATCTTTTTTTATTATATCGGTATGTATCTAAGAATCGATATTTTGAGCACACCCCTAATGTTTTATGTTTAGTAGTGAATCAGGCGTTAAAGATGCTATTGTAGTTCTGTGTGAATGAATGCCGTTTTGAGAGCCATTAATGGAACTGAAAATTATTTGCCACCAAATTATTAGTTTTAAATTGCCAGCCACCTCCAGCATTTTGATCATTTTGTTGTATGAATATGCAAACAATGAATAGGCCTATAGTGAATATAAAAGAGCCTGTCTTTATAAAAATGTTCTAGCTTCATTCATTCTTCATTCAACATAAACACATTAATGTTGGTAAGTTTGATCTAAATATTTTGAACAAAAATACTACCTCAAGATTTGATTCATAATGATGCTCAAAACATGAAATATTGGAGTCCCAGTCCATCAACACCTTCAAAACTTGCATAGTCTTGTATTTCTTCATGTTAGACTTTTAATTTTATATACTGCCGAAAGGTTGGTGATCATATGCATTAACTTACTTGTGTATTAACAACTTCTTCTGTATTACACCGTTCATCTTCTTCGCTTGTTTTTGAATCTGGAAGTGCTGCAACGGTAAACGGTGGAGAAGCATTTTATCGTCCGTCGAGGTCCCTGCGTTTAAAAAAAAAAAAAAATTCTATCTTATTCAGTCCCTCCAGTTTTTTGCGATTCCGCGATCACGGAATACAATGCAAAATAAACAAAATGTCAATTTTTTTTGTGATCCTGCATAATTCGTAATTTAACCGCAAAATAATTGCAAAAAAATAAAAGACCTCACATAACATACAATTATAATCATCTAACTGAATTATTTTACGTTACGTGGATTCAGATGTTGTTCACGTGATGACGTCTGTGTATGTGAGTGGTCTGTCAAGAAACAATGGCGGCAAATTTGTCTCACCTGCCTCCTCACATCAGTGCCAAGGACTGGGCTTAGCAATATCCCGATATACTGCACAAGCAGGGGCGGCGTTTCCGTATGGCAGTTGCCATACCCTAGCCCAGTCAGGTGTGCCGTGAAAAATGATCCAAACTTCATATCTCTATTATAATTCGTTATTATTATTTTAAGTCAGAGGGTTTTAAAAATGTTTAACCAATGATAAGCATTAAAAAGAGCTTGTCAGTAAAACTTCGTAACACCATTGGATCTCTCCGCGAAACCTCGTAACTTCACCCTGCCTCCATTCAGATTGACGCGCCGCGCACAGCCTGGAGGAGACAGATCTCCGCTTTTTCACAATGAAAGGGTAAATAAATAATTGATGTTTGAATAGTACAGCGTTTTCTTTACTCAAACACTATGTCTGTAAAGGCTAATGTTTTTGTGTGCTTGAAGAGCAGAGAAGTAGATCATTTGCCGTCTAGCCAATATACCTTTGTACGTTTTAAATATCCTGTGCATAAGCGCTTCATTTGGGATTTTGTATTAAACAACAAGAAAAACTAAGCGGCCACATAGCTACAATAAACGTTGTATAACCTGTAAAAGTTGATGAAAGCATATATTGCGATGCACTTGCTGCCTCAGATACAGCCGTTCTAATGACACTCCATCTCCTCATGCGCTGGTCAAAAACCTTGTTAACTCCATTTGAACTTGAATTTCATGTAATGTTAAGTGCATTAAGTGTACACTGATCAGTAAAGTCTGATACAATACCAACGCTGACAACGCAGTTTTGTTTAATTATTGATTTTTTTTCCCCTTCTATTTTTATATATATATATATATATATATCAGAATTTATTAAGAGACCAAAATACTAAATGTATGAATTGGATTTACACGTAGTATGTACAGCTACAATACTTCTTTGTTAATGTCTATATAGGTAAGGTGTAAAAAGGGTCCTAAGGTAGTTTTAAAAGTTAAAATGTTTCAGAATTGACTAAGAGACCAAAATAAACCAGCTTTATGCATTTTGTTTGTTATTTGTGAATATTGTGCATCTAACATAATACATAATCTACACATTTAATAAACTCCAACTGGTTCAAAATCGCATGCGATTAATCGTGCAGCCCTATTGGGGACACTTAATTTCCAGCAATATCGTTGACTTGATTGCACAAATACTATTAGAACTGAACTGAGCTGGATGATGACATCACTGAATTCAGTAATGAAATGCCTTTAACTGAAAATTGAGTGTTTACTATTGTCCTTCTGCACTACCAACGCACTATTTTCCTATTTGATACTGTAAAGCTGCTTTGACACAATCTGTATTGTTAAAAGCACTATATAAATAAAGGTGACTTCACTTGAGTTAACTTGGTAAATGTGATCATAATTTAAAAGAAAAAAAAAAAAAGCAAATTTGTCACAAATTTATGGAAATTACCACCACAAAACCAGTCATTTTTATTGCAAAATCACACACAAAAAATCGCGAAATCCTGGACGGGCTGCTTATTCCTAAACTTGCATAATATCTTTATATCTCAAGGCACTGACTCCCTTCAGTATGTCCGTTGTACTATTTCCTCTCCATTCTTCTCCCTGTCAGTTTATTACAGCCAAGTAGTTGCCTGTGCTGTTTGTTTGATTCCTGCAGCAGGCAGGACTGTCATTGCTGATGAAACGGTCTCTTCTAGTTTGCTGCTCAGCATCTGTGTTTACTCGTCTGTCATACTGTGCACTGCTAGGGAGGAGAGAGCGACAAGAGTTTGAGCAGGGGGCAGGACATCTCCATCTCTCCTGGATTCTTATCAACATAGAAGTGGGTGACTCATATGAAGTGCGAGTATGTGTATGTAATAACTCCCCTCAGCCCAGTGTAGTCAAAATTCTGAACATGACCCGTCATCACAGTGAAGGACTCCTCACACTTGGATCGTTTAATTATCCATGCATCATCTTGAATATATTTATCCAAACAGTTGGGTTCTTGTTGGTGTGCTAGCAGAAGCTACATGTGATGATTTGTTGCTTTCATGACGATCACTGGCCACTGAAACATGTATTTAAATCATTTACAACATTCTGCACGGTTTCAGTTTTATTTCATTTAATCGTTCAACCATAAATCAATTTCATATTTAATTTTACATTATCATTTCCACTGTTTTACATTTTCTTTTTGCCATTTTTATAACACTAATAACGCTATTAAATGAAATCCTTCACAAATCCTAAAATGAATATTCTTTTTTCATACTGTGCATGAATTTGTAGTGAATGGTTTCAGCTATTACTGTTTTATTTTTACATTATTTTGTCAAAGTAGTCAATAATTCTAGTATCAGCCATGTATCGCTATCAGCCAAAACATAAAAATAATTATCTGTTTATCATATAGGGTATAATTGTAATATTTTGTGCATCTCTGCTAATTATAAAGGGCTTTGCATACAGTTTCGCACATCTCTGGCTAGCGCAAGCCAGGTTTTAAACCAAAGAAAACAACTGCAGTGAGGGAGGGAGGGGAAGAAAGGTTAAACACTTGAAATACTTTATTTGTCCATTGAGACAAACTAATAAGTCTTCTGAAATAGTGCCACAGATGAACCTGTAATTTCAGCAGGTTGTTGGAGAATTCAGGTGATGCATTTGGCTTAGCCCTCAAGCTTAATGGAGAAAAATCACTCTCCGCCATTTTTAAGCACAGCAGTTGGTAGAAGTGTAATTTTACACCTGCAGTTTTGAAAAGGAGAGAAAAAAGCCCCTTACATCCAATATGCGGTGGACCACTTTGCCAAAAAGGTGACGGGAGGATGTAATGTATTCACAACCACCCCCAGAACAAGCATTACTTTACCTGGGCTTAATTGAGGGTAAACTCCCCTGACACAGGCTCTTGTGCACTGAATCCTGACAGAAATAAAGATCCTGAAGGCCACAGAGGGGACCGGAAAGGAAATGATTAAGTTGGGCGTTATACCAGCCGGCTCATTCCACTCCTTTTATGTTATCTTGATCATCTTTACCTGAGCCTGTCTGGAAACCCAGCCATGGAGCTGCGCTGAAATAGATGTGCTAGTGCAGTTATCACAGAGAAAGACAGCAAACATCTGAAATGAGAAAGAGAGGGAGGCGATGGAGGAAGACAGCAGACAGAAGGTTTTGACACCCATTGTTTAGGTGGAAAACAGACAGTGGAGTCCAGGGCAGGAAGGGGCAGAGATCTCATTGGTCCATGGGGGGGATGGCATTCTCCGTGTTTGTCTCCAGCTGTCTGGATTGTACCTGGAAAAAAGAGCTCTGAAATTATTGATGCTCTCTTCGCTGTGGTGTCAATATTGATCAAAATCATGTAGAATGTAGAAATATTGTTCCTTTGGATGCTAATTACATTTGCTGTAATCGCTATCGTTGTGCAAGTTTTATATTTAGCAGCTAAATGAGTGATGATGGGAGGTGTCGTGACAGGTGCTATATTCTCCGTCACAACCCCAACTGCTGTGTTTAATCAAGTGGGTCCTGCGGGTATCGGCCTCGGGCCGTGACTATCCCAGCATCCCACCGGAGAGTGGCAGATTAGGTGTCAGTTGAAGGGATATCGAGGTGCTGATGAGAGAGCACGGGGGTTCATGGGATTGATGTGCTCATATGGTTAACCCCCCAAGGAAAGGGTAAATACACACAACATATTTTATTCTGTCGTATCGCTCCCTGTAACACTTCGATAAGCTGATAATTAAGCAGTGAATTATTTCTTCCTGATTATTCAAAGCTGTCATTAGATTGCAATCACTGTTATTACTTTAGGGGTGTTTACACATGAACAAAGACAGGGATCAGAAGTCTTTTTTTTTTCTATAAAAGTTGGCAATTTAAGGCAAAATCTCGATTCAGTTTCATTTTGATTCACAAGCTTGATTTTCCATTCTTTTCATTTTGGGTAATTTACATTGGACAGTGTTTTTGGTTGACTAAAATGGTAACTTGTCCTTTTGAGCCATCACCAAAAAGCCTCGTAGGAGTCATTTGTTTCTGGAATTGGGCTATACTGGTTGCACTGTATATTCTTGTTTCTGTAAAAAGAGCCATCTTTAAGAGTCATTTGTTTGTCAGTCGGACTACTCTAGTCACATTATATGTTTTTGATTCACTTAAAAGAACCAGTTCTTAAGAGCCATTTATTTCAGGAATTGAATTGGACTATACTGGTTGATCTTTCTGTTTTTGATTCAGTAACAAGAACTGATTGCAATGAATGTTTAACCCATCTTTGGCCACGCACACACTACAAGTTTCAGGAGTGACAACTGCATTTAAATGCGGGAGTAAGTCCCATAAATTATCGTTCAATGTGTGTACGGAACAGCAGTCACTCTCGCATTTGTAACCATAGCAACATTTTGTTATCTTGCCGGAGTGAATAAAAGTTTAGCCGTTTGTTATGTGCCATTTTTTTGACTAAAGACTTTGTCCGTTGATTTTTACTAAACTACCGCTGATAGACGTACCGCGTTGTGTTTATGCTCGGGAGGCTGCTTTAGAGAGCGCTGTCTTGCAGTGTTGCCATGTCCGCATATTTACAAGCGCTTTTAGGCATGTTGTTTGGTCTTATCTCATAAAGATAGGCACAAGTTAATAAAGTGGTCTGTTGCGGATATGAGAGATGATTTTTTTGTGTGTGTTATAAAACATAAAGCATTTGGGTGTTTTAGTGTTTTTTGTGCTTGTCCTTGTTTGTTGTTGTTTTTTTTTCCTATGAAGATCTGGCAACACTGTCATTTTACCGCAGGGCTCATGAGCGCAGCTAGCCCCGTGTGCTAAGTTAAGACTTCTTTCACTGTTATTTTCTTGCATCTCACATACAGATGAAGACACACTTCTGATGCATGTTCAAATACGTCATTAACAACTAGTTGTTCAGTTCCGTACACACTGCGGATTTCTGTAAATGCGGTTGTCACTACCTGTATTTTTCAGTAGTTAATGCAGTTGTCGAATGTGGTTGTCACTCCCGTATTTTAGTGAATTATGTGTGTACAGAACGCGATTAAGGAGTAAAAGGTGAACTGGCAACCGAATATAGCTGCAGTGTGTACGTGGCCTTTAAGAGTGATTTGTTTATCAGTACAATTACACTAGTCACATTGTATTTTTTTGATTCACTTCAAATAACCAGCTGTTACGAGTCACTTGTTTTGGGAATTGATTTTAAAGCGATTCAAATCAGTAACTTGTCTTTTTGAACTATGCATTAAAAGAACTGCCTCATATGAATCATTTTTTGTACAGTGGTTGCTCTAAATGTATTGATTCGCTAAACATAACTGGCTCATGAGAGTCATTTATTTGTGAATAGGGCTACACTAGTTGCGTTGTATATTTTTGATTCACTTGCAGCTTTTGAACAACTCAGTAGAGTAATGCTTCTTGCTATATTTTGAGGTACGCAGCCTTTTTATTACATCCCATTCAATATAGACTCTGAACTCATTTTCACAAGTCAAGTAAAATATGATTTCTTTTTCAGTGCTTTTCAGTTTTTTTCCCGTTTCAGTTCTCCCTCACTGCTGAATCTGTGCTGCTAGACCTGAATCTTTACAGTAAACACGGATAGAGGGAACCTTCTTATTTGGTACACTGCAATATTATTAACTCGAAAAACAATAACAGGGCCTTAACCGTGTATTTTCTCAGCACTGTGGTTTGGATGATCAGTATAATAGGTAGAGACATACTGTACAAAGATTGTGTGTGTTTTAAGTGGGTAATTTATGAAGGAATGCTCTTTAGAGGAAAAAGCCAGAAGGTTGAGGTCACAGTGAGGAATTCCTCTCTGCATTTAGAGCCATTTCTTTCATAATCTCTCTCTCTATTTCTCTCTGAAGCTCTCATCCTCATGCTGGATTATGCTGAACAGGCTTATGGTACACAAAGCATGTTGGAGCCTGTGTTCAGAAAGAATTCCACAGAGGTGACAGGTCCAGTGTTTTGGATATTTAATTGAAGTTTCTGATTCTTTTAATTAGCCAGCTGCAGTATGTTCTCCATCTGTCACTGTGCTTCACCCTAAGAGATCGCTGATGGGGGAGGGAGGAACGCTACGGCTCTTGTCTACTATAGAGAGAGTAAGAGGAGGGAGGTACAAGGGCCAAAGCTGGAAAGTGAAAAGAGAGTGACAGATAGTGAGAAAGGAAAAAAGAAAGAACCAGCAGAGAAGGGGCGACTGAATGGGAGGAAGTATTTTGGGGATGTTTTGTTGAAGCTCTTCCTGATCAGGTACTAATATTAAACCATTGTGCCTGCATCAAGAGGATGAAAAGTGTCAACGCTGGTGCCTGGCTTTTCATTTTATTTAATTTCATTTTCTTATACAATGTAGATGCAAAACAGTGAACTACACCAAAATACATTTGCAAAAGTGATTATTTAATTTAATTTAATTTTGTCTTACATAGTGTGGATGAACAACAGTGAGTTACACTGAAATACATTCGCAAAAGTGATTTTGTTTATTTAATTTTATTAACAAGTTAAAAAAAACATGTAATGTAGTCTTTAGCAAATGTCATAATATACATTTTTATACTGTACATTTCATACTGCAATATTGTGATGCCTAAACTCACCTTTAGCATAGGAAATGATTTTTATCTCTCATTTTTAGTGTTTAATTTATTTCTTCAGACCTAATAGTAATCCGCTATCATCTGTAACATAAAAATTATTACCAGTTTATTGTTATCTTGCGCATCTCGTCAGTAAAGCCGGTTCATTGATTAGCGGTAAATCTCCATCACCTGCTTTCAGATGGAGTGGCATTTAATACACAGAGCCGTAGTTTGCTGACAAGCCACCCAAAATCGCGTTCATAATCACTGATAAATCGCATTCGATTTTGAACGCAATTTTGCTTGGCTTGTCAGCGGACTACGGCTCAGTGTATTAAATGCCGCTGCCCTACTGCGTGTCTGGGAATAAATGGCCTGCAAAGAGTACCTCATATTCTTTGCATCTCACATCGCATCTTACACATGTGAAACCAACCTAAAACTCTTCATTATGCATAATGATTTCTTTTCATCGTCCTCCCATCTCATTTTGTTGCAAATTACCAACCTGCATTATGATCATCTGAGCTTTTGGTTTATCTGGCTTTTGCTGTGGACATTTCCAGGGTTGAACCACATTAAGAAACGCTGGCTTTGGTATGAGTAACCAACGTTGTGTTAAGTAAGCGCTATGTAGCCTAAATGTTATTTCCCAGGGCACTTTGAGTGTTAACCTAGCGTGAAGTACTGTGATGACTCCAGAGCCTTACCCACACACATTTAAACACACACCAACTGCTCAGCCAAGCAATCAGCGCGCACACTGCTCGGCATTAATGTTATTTGCTTGTGAGATTCAAGCGGACCATGGTGCCTCATAAAGTCACTTTAGGTAAAATTCTGCTCAGTCTTGTAGCATTTTAGCTCAAATTCATACGTGCTGTGGTACTTTGATCAGATGACCTGTAGTCTGTTTAGCACAGCATTCGTTTGCATGCTAACCCTATTTTCGTTCATGTAGCTGAGTCAATAGCGTGTATAATAGAGCCTGGAGTGGTTTGCGGTCCGCACCGTCTCTGTGCAGATGATTGTGTTAGTGTCTTCCGGGCCTCGCGCGGTGATTGTGATAGAAAATAGCACAGTGAGGAAATGGAGCTGACCTTGGATCAGTCTCCTCTGTAGCCAGGGTGATGTATAGGCTCAGCGCGCAGGCTGGCAGTAAGTGAAAGCCATGTTTTTATATTCCTGCAGAGGGCACCGTGTCAAGGCGCATAAGCGGGTTCATTTCTTCCCCCTCCGTCTCTGCTGCCGAGGAATGTTAAATGTCAGCCATCGGGCCGGAGTGCTAGAGCACTGATATTAGCCTGGATTGAATAAGCATGGGGCCGAGCAATGATTTGAATTTATTTGCTGGTGTAGGAGAGGGTCAGGCTCAGTGGGCTGTGGGAGGGTGTTTGAATGGCTTGGAACAATTCTTGTATGTCTCGTATGTCTCATCTTTTGTCTATTTATTTTTAAGGCCAGTTTGTAATTGTCAAATGGAAAATTGGCCGCCATCTGTTGTGGTGGTATTAAATTAAATGAACAAGACTGTACACGATTACGGCACTCTGTTCTGCTCGGCGTCTGTAATAGAAAGAGAATGATTTGAATTTTATGACATTTTGGCATAAATATTTGTCATAAAGGGCTACATGTAAGCATAATAAAAGGTCACATTCATAGCAGATGAAATTTGTTTATTAGTGGTGCTTGCTAAGGCAATCATCACAGTTGCTATTACTTACTATTGCTCATACTTGAACAAACCCCTAACCCCAAGTATTTCACTTCGGAGAGTAATACATCCCACACACATTGTACTGTGAAGATGAGTGATGCCTCAAATATGATCTAGAGTTTCTCTCTACACAGTACTTGACCTTATGAGATTGCTACTGATTATAATACATTGTATTTACTGTTTGCTTTTAAAAGAATCAAACTGAATTTTAAAAATCTCTTTGCATTCACATTTTTGTTTTCTGAAATTATTTGATTTATCAATAATAATAATTAATAATAATTTTATAACTGTTGTTTTATAATACGTATATTGTAAACTGTATTTTAAAATGTATGATTATTAACTGTATTATTATTATTAAGTATTGTTAATTAATAATAGACTAACATAATATAATCAACATTTTAAAATGCACATTTTGTAAATACATTATAACAATATAATACAATAGTAGTAATAATAATGATGATAATAATAATATTATTATATTTTATAATGTACAATCAATGATTAATATAACTAATGCATTGGTAAATACATAATAATAATAATAATAATAGTAGTTGTTGTTGTTTTATGTATTGTTAATTATTATTAATAATAATAATAATATTAGTAATTATATACTGTAGTTTACAATTAATAATGTTAATAGACTAACATAACAAACATTTTAAAATACAGCAATTTTTTAAATATAATTAAATAATCATGTAATACAATAATAATACAAAATAAATGTAATACATATTAATATTATTAATGTAATAGTCAGAATTTATTATGTAAAATTAATAATTAATATAATACATTGTAAAATACATAATATACTGTAATTTATACAGACTGTTTTGAAACTCCCTTGTAATATGCTAAAACACTTTGATATATATATATATATATGTGTATATATATATATGTGTGTATGTATGTGTATATATATATATATATATATGTGTATATATATATATATATATATATATATATATATATATATATATATATATATGTGTATATATATATATATATATATATATATATATATATATATATATATATATATGTATATATATGTGTGTGTATATATGTGTGTGTGTATTTTAAAATGGATGATTCTTAACTGTATTGTTAATTATATTATTATTATTAGTAGTAGTATTATTAATAGTATTGGTTATAAACTGTCATTTACAATGAATGTCAATAATAATAGAATAACAATTAAGATTTTAAAATACAGAACATTTTGTCATATAATTAATTTATAATATATTTTAAAAAATGTAATAATAATAATAATTTTCATAATACATAATTATTTATTCATATAATTAATACATTGTAAAATACATACCTTACAAATCACATAACTCCACCCTGGAAACCACTAACCTCAACATAATATTACTGCTTTTTAATGTGCCTCCTACCAGTTCTGAGAGAGGAGAGAGTGTTTTTTTGCTTTATGAGAAGCTAGCATCTCAAACCTTTTAAAGACCTTTTATTATTTGCATATGTTTTGTTTTTGAAGTATCATCGAGTATTGATATGCTCAGTTTTGTCTGTCATCAGTGCTTATTTGTGTTTTCAAGTTTTGGATTATCATCTCAGCCTCACAGCCACCAGCACTCAAAATTATGAATAATTTCCTGTCACCATCTAAGACAGAAGAACAGAGTGAACACGACACCTCTTTCTACGACAAAAAGAAGAGGGAGGCTGGAGGATGGCAGGACTGTGTGTCATTGTGCACTGATGGATGTGCAAGGCTCGCTGCTCAGAGCGCTTACTTAATAGGGAGCAGTAGGCTTGTCGCGGCACTTTTCTCTCTCCACTGGGGAAGACGAGGAGCCATGCTTGGCTAAGCACAGAACAGGCAGTCCATTTCACAAAGGTTAGAGCTGCCCCATAATACAGGCTAATCAGCAGGTAATCTGTTTTCTTTCCGTAAGATTCTCCCAGGTCAACGTTGACCGAAGTGTACAGAATTGGAAATTTTCATTTTCCAATATGAGTGTTGTTGTTTTTTTTGGTTTGAATGTTTGTTTGTTTTTCCCCTCAAGCATTGAAAGTCTACATTTCTATTGAGCTGGCAATCCACCCGAGATGCTTTGCGACCTGTGGGCAAACGGAGACCACTGGCTGTGGTCTAAAAAAGCCTCTAGCAGCTTTTGTCCGAGAGCATTAGCATTAAATCACACTGATCTAGTTAAAGCAGGAGCATTTAAACCTATAATCCCAGCCACCAGCCTGGAAAAAAGAAGCTAAGCTTTTTTTCTTTCCTTCTCTTTTTTTTTTTAAAAGTACAATCTAGATTGCATTTTTGAATAATGTACGTTTTTTGACGGCTGCTGAGTTGATATAAGAGGTAGCATAGACAGTACTGCAGCACTGCTAAGTGCTTGAAAATGTCACTAAAGCAGTGTTACGGGAATGAATGGATGGCTGATATAATGGTGTTTGACATGAGAGCCTTAGTCATGAGAGCTGTCAGTAGAGTTTGAAATCAGCCAGAGAAACTGGGGCCGCGGCAGGCGGGGAGGTGAAGAATTTCTAAAGCTGATTCTGAAGAGGAAGTAAAAGAGACAGTTTAGAGAGAGAAAAAGAGAGATGAGTTGCATAATGAGATTGAAGTTGCTTTAAAAAAAAGGGCAGTTGTTTTCAGCCATATGTAGTCATTCACAGATTTGCTGTGCTGAGCTGTGGAGGTTTAATTCATCAGGGTGTTTTCAGGCATTTATACTGAACCCTGGATTTGTCTTTTAAAGATAACTTGAGTTTCTTATTGTTTTTTTTTAAGATTTATTTTTGGCATTTTTTACTTTATTATGATAGGCCATAGCACAACGGTGTGATATGGCAGCACACTTCCCACAAGGCTATTGGCACCAACAGTAACTTGAAATAAAATTTGACTTTTTACTTTTGTAGTTCATGCAAAAATGAAAATTGTCACCATTTACTCTGTCATTTCATTCCAAACCTGTATGACTTTTAATCTGAAAATAATTTTAAAGCCTGCAATTGTACTGGTGATTTAAAGCACCATATAAAAGTGGTGCGTAAAGGTGATTTTAGAAGCACCATATAAAAGTGGTCCATATGACTTGTACGCTATATTTCATGTCTTTTGAAGTGCTATGATAGCTTTGTGTGAGAAACAGACCAGTTCTTGATGTCAGTCGCACCTCTTCTGGGTGTTTCGATGACACAGTGTCTCATACATAAATAAATCATACAAATTCACAAACTCATTTAAAGTTAAAGAGCTGAACATTATCAGTTTATAAATAAATTTCAGTTATTTCCTCACACAAAGCTGGCTTCGAAAGATCTTAATTATAGTGCAAAATTCATACGGACTTATGATTTATGAAATTGTCATGTACTTTTTTGCAGTTGGAATGCCTTAGTATCCATTTATTGTAATTACATTGAAAAGATGTGACAGCACAATCTTTACAATTTATGTTTTTGTGGCCAAAGGAAGAAAAAGTGAGGGTGAACTGTTCATTTAATAAATCTCCTTGGTCTCATTGAGCCACCATGATGAAACACAAGCCAATGTATTTCTGTGTAAATCAATTGGAACACCATTTTTGCATAATGTGTCTCATTTAATTCAGTGCGTCATTGTACGTGAGAATGGTTTTACACTGAATATTCTGTATTCAAATACGTCACATCTCAGAGGCTAAATGCATTGCAAATGCTGTTTCATATTGTCTTCCAGTCAAGATCATTAATTTTTTTCTGCTCTATCCATGACAAATCAATGACTATGTGAACAAAAACAAACCAGCTAATCAGTAATGAAATATTCATTATAAAAACAAGACCCACTCAAATAAAGGCTGAAGCCTTTTATGTGAGCCTCTCTCAGTCAGGTTATTTTCCATCTTTCTGTGTGCATGGCTGTGCTCGACGGCCATGTTGCTGTGGATCAATATCAAGTGATGGCTGGAGGAAGACAGAGGCTGTGCGCAGAATGGAATACTAGCTTACTGAATTCAGTGCAGTGTATATACTTGTATATACTACTGGTTTTTAAAAAATAGTAAGTGAAACAGTAGGCATTACTCAGTCATTTGAAAGATAAAGAGTAGTATGCTACATTGTCATCACATGACGTAGCTATGTTTGTCACATGACTGTTATTTTGAATTTTTATTAAATGTTATGTAAATAATTTTATTAAATGTTATGTAATCTTAAAGGGTTAGTTCAACCCAAAATGAAAAATTACTCACCCTCATGTCGTTCCAATCCCGTAAGACCTTCGTTCATCTTCGGAACACAAATTAAGAGGTTTTTGATGAAATCGGAGAGCTATCTGACCCTCCATAGACAGCAACACAACTGTAATGTCCCCAGGTCCAGAAACATAGTAAATACATCGGAAAAACAGTCCATGTGACATCAGTGGCTCAACTTCAGTTTTGCGACGCTACGAGAATACTTTTTTTGCACAAAGAAAACAAAAATAACAATTTACTCAACCATTCTTCTCCCCCGAGTTATGTTGTCCCATCTTTGCACAAAAAAAAAAGTATTCTCGTTGAGCCACTGATGTCACATCATGATGTGGACTGTTTTACCGATGTATTTACTACGTTTCTGGACCTGGGAACATTTCAGTTGTGTGGCTGTCTATGGAGGGTCAGATAGCTCTCCGATTTCATCAAAAATATCTTAATTTGTGTTCCGAAGATGAACGAAGGTCTTACGGGTTTGGAACGACATGAGGGTGAGTAATTAATGACAGAATTTTCATTTTGGGGTGAACTAACCCTTTAACATTTGGATATTACTTCTAGTTCATCCATCGCATTCGGAAGTGTGATGAAATTAATGAAAACGTCAAGTCTGCATTATGTCGTATGGTTTGCCAGATTTAGTCATCTAGATATTCTTTGCATGCATTGCACATTATACATACCACATACTTCACATCATACATAATACTTATTTTAGTATTATGTACTGTTATAGTATTTATTAATACTTTAAATTAGTTTAAAATTTTTCTAGTTTTATGTATGTGTCTCATTTTTAATGTTTTTTTTAATTTTATTTTAATATTTCTATATAACTTTATTTCTATTTCTATTGTAGTAAAATTGCTTAAACTTTTATTTTTTCTTCTTTTTTTTTTTAGTTAGCAGCTGCCAAGGGCAAAATTTCTGTTCTCTTTTTTTTTTTTTCAGGTTTTTTGAGTTCAGGTTTTTCATCTAATATTGATATTTTATTTTTCTTCTTTGTTTCAATTAACAAGCACAACTTTTTAATAGTTTTAGTTGACAATAACAACATTGCTAGGATAGTAGTATTTGCTGTTTAGAACATAGCCACAGCTGATGCAAAGGCATAGTGCACCCAAAAATGAAAATTCCGTTTCATTTACTCACCCTATGTCTTCAAAACCTTTATGATTTAAATATATTTTCTTTTGTGTTCTACAGAAGAAATAAAGAACAAATATTCTTTAACCAGACAGTTTTGGACCCCATTGATTTCTATTGGACAAAAAAAAAATGCACACAGCCATTTTGAGACATTTTTCATAGTATCTTTTGTGCTCCAGAGAAGAAAGTCTGTGAGTTATAGGTTTGGATAGGTTTACACGAGAGTAAGTAAAAAAAAGAAAAAGAATGAATATACATTTTTGGGTGTACTATCTCTTTAAGCATCATCTGCTGTTAAGTTTAGTTCCTCCTGCGAGAGGAATATTAGATATGGACAGACGTGAACATGCAGCTGTTTAGGAGGAAAGAGCCCAATGTTTTAATACAGTGATCTAATCCTGTGAGTTAATAACCTTTATCTGTAGTAATTGCAGCGGGCTAAATGCTCTAATTCTGTGGAACAGATGTCCCAGAGGCTCAGAGACGGTTCACCAGACCAACGGCCATGTCACAGGCGTGTGTTGAGGAAACAGAGCTTTATTATTTTTTTTAACTGTATTAAATCAAAGCAGACCATATGCTCAAACACATGCAACAAATCCAAAGCATAAGCAACCGGCGAATGTTGTTTTCCTCCCACTTTTGGTCAAGGACTTGCTAAATATTACCTTGGCACAATATGCACACACCCAGAAAAATTGAACCCTGTCTCTCCTGTGTGAAATGTTTGGGATTAGCAGTAAGTGTGTTTCAGCCCTCATAAATCAGCCCTTCCAGCTGCTTTCTGGTTTCTCTCTGAAAGGCTCACGAGTGCTCGGATGCTCCACCGAGCGACGATGCTGAATGTAAAATGTCAATGTTTTTTAACAGGTGCTGTGAGGCAAGGTCCTGATGTTTTTATTTCCACAGTGCTGGCTGGGAAGAAGAGCTGCTTAAGGAGCAGGATGGGAGTTAAATGTGCATGGAGGAGGGATAGAAATCGGTGTGTGTGTGTGTGTGTGTGTTTTTAAGGTGGCGGAGGGGGGAGGCAAATCGAGTCTCTAAAGGGAGTTCATGTTTGGATTCATTTCTAAAGCACAAACCAAGTGGCTGGAACTTGCACACTGTTCTTTTCTTTCGCTCTCCCCTCATTGTTTATGACAGCAGTAGATGGTTTTTAAATAAATCATCAGCGCTAATTCCAGGTGACGCATTAATCTTCGGTTTGTTTCCTCGTGTGTATAAAGCCGCGATGGCTGGATGCTGTTTCTTCGTTTATTGCTTGCTTTTATTCACTTGCTCGCTCATGCATTCATGATTTATTTCCTTCCTTTCTTTTCTTTTGTCTATTTTTGCTTCCCCCAGAGTGTGGTACTGTGAATGCCTGTAAAGAGGGCTGCGGGTCCTCGGAGACGCAGTCGAGGTTAGTCAGCATTACAGCTGTAAATCCAGCTGTTTCTTTTCTAACATCTCCTTGTTTTCCGCCTCCGATGCCAACAGCACACCTATCTGATGCTTCCCAGAACTCCCTTTTGTTTGACTCAATTACTGCACACTGTTTGTTCACATCATCCTTTAAAGCTGTGATTCCCAACTGTTTTTGTTTTGAGTCCCATAAGGGCTCAAGTACCTGTTCAATGACACCAAACCAAAAACATGCACCTTTTCATTATATTATACAGTTTTTTTCAATGAAAATATAATCATTGCACTGGATATCATTTAGTATTGTGATTGTTTTGCTTTCTTTTAAGGATCATTTTGTTTTAGGATCATTTTGGTCTTTTGACAACTGTAAAATGTTTATTTTAAAATCATAAATGGCTCAGTGATAGAAAGTCAAAAATAAATATAGTTTTTAGAAATATGTATTGTTTACTGTTTGTCTTCTTGCTATCATTACGAGTTTTTGATTATGATTTTGCAGATAGAAGTTGTTCAAATATTTTATAATCTTCATAATATTTCTGATACTTACAGATTATTTGTGTGTGTATGTATGTATATATATATAAAATGTGCTGTCAAACGATTAATCGCATCCAAAATAACTTTTTGTTTACAGAATATGTGTATTGTGTATATTTATTATGTATATATAAAGATGCACACACATACAGCATGTATTTTTAAAATATTTACATGTATTTATTTATTAATATAAGTTATATTATATATATTTAATATAAGTTATATTAAATATATATAATATAACTTATATTAATAAATAAATACATGTAAATATAAGTTATATTATATATATTTAATATATAAACAACATTTTTCTTAAATCTATATACGCATGTGTGTGTATTTATATATACATAATAAATTTACACACACACATATATTCTGTAAACAAATACTCTTATTTTGGATGCAATTAATCACAATTAATCGTTTGACAGCACTAATATATAGTTTTTCAGCATTATGAAATGATTATGAAACGAGTTTCATCTTCCCTTTTTTTTAACCCAAGTTTTTCTACCCAAATATAATTTTTTTTTTTTAACCCAAGTTTTTCTACCCAAATTTAATTCAGAAAATAATAACATATATTAGAAGTGGTGTATAAAAGGCTTGCATTTATTAATTGCCATTTTAATATATATTTTTAATAAATTAATAGATCTGGATAATAGAGTACCATACCATTGCCCCAAATACTGTTTTATTATCAAAGCAAAATCTTCCCAAGTAGCACCTTGAAACTGTTTGTGTACCCACTGTGGTCACTCTGGTTGGGAATCACTGCTTCATGCTAACAATGACTTGCTTGTGTCCTTGTAATAATGTTCGATTGACCCCACCCTGTTTACCATGACAAACATGACCGTACCGCTTCTGTCTGTTCTCAATGCCACCCACACCGAATGCCGACCCAGTATGTGATGCATGTGATTGTTTTGATGTGACCCCTCCTGTTAGCTAGTTGAAAAAGTGACAGGCTGCATCAGTGGATGCAAATGACGGTAATAAATCCAGCAATGATATGGAGGCTGTGCCTCTTAAAGCACCAGAGCGGCTTACTTAATGAGTTTGATAATTGGCTTTCTGCTGGCTACGTCTCCCTTTTTCTCGTTACACCTCCCTCTCCTTCTCTCTGTTTCTGCTTCTACTTAGCTTTTAGTGTCCTTCATTGTAGGGATGGGCAACTGAATGGAACAAAATACTTTAAATACTTGAACTATGGATAAAAAGCATTCAAAATGACAAAAATTCACCTCTCTTTTTAAGGTGCAGTCACATTTTAAAAATAAATTTCAGGCAAAAAAGGTCTGTTGTCAATCATGTAGCAATATATGAAGCCCAGCTCACAAAAGTTACATTCAAACCAAGCAACTCTTTGTTGTTCAGCGTGGCGAATCCGCATGATCGACTTTTGCGAAATCTGCACTGGGAACAAAAATTTTCAATTGCATGGATTCCTATTAAAACGAATGGTTTTCGCTGCTAAAATTTGATCAAATGTAAATTCAAACGCATCTTTAAAGGGATAATTCTCCCAAAAATGTATGATTGTTTTTTTCCTGTGAAACACAAAAGAAGATATTTTGAGAAATGTCTCAGTTGTTTGTTCCATACAATGAAAGTCAGTAGGGTCCAATGTTGTTTTAAACCCCCAAAACAGTTGAAACATTCGTTAAAATATTTTTTTCTGTTTTCCACAGCAGTCAAATAGGTTTTGCAACGACATTATAAATAATTGTCTTGTTTTTAAAGTAATATAAGACAGCTTCTCCGTGTCTTCTCTCACGTCACTAAAGATGGCCCCATCGCATGTCATTTCTTAACCGATAGGATGCAGATTAGTGAGAAATCCATTGTGACACAAGGACAGGCTACGGAGACAACTGTCATGATGTCTTTGCTTAGGATTTTCACAATCGCTCACGAGCCCACACACACATGACTGCCCTAAATGCATGCTGACTTCAGAACATCGCTGGAAAGATGTCAGTGTTCAGGATGATTCAGTGCCCCAGCGGAGTGACTGTGACACCGTTTCACTCAGCTAGGCTCGTGTAGCTGGTATTGTGGGGTTTGTTTTCCACCATCTGGAGGAATGTACCTGTAGTAAAGGGAGAACAATGCTCCCTCTGTACTTCCTGTGAGCGTTTCGGGGCACTACATCTAAGACGGGCCTGTTTTGTTATCATTCCTCGTCGCTCTCCTGTGACGGGCGTTACGAGGGCTCACGGAGGGTGCAAACCTGACAGTGAGATCTTAGGACGGGGCGAGAGAAGTGTGAAAATCACACCTTGCCAATTGAGTATGATCTCATCTGCATTTGAATAGGTTTCCAGCTGGTAAGCACAGCCGTGGGCATGATGACTGCTGAAACAACAGTGTGAGATACTGCTGAGAGCATTTACTGTGTGACAATAGCCTTAATGCTTTGCTTTAAGCATTTCAGCTTTGAGATGTTAATACAGCCGAGGAATATGTAACTTCTTTCCCTTTTCCTCTCCTTTTTTGATTTCGGAGCAAATATTTACAATCTTACAGACAGTTTACTTTGCTAATTGCGTCGCAATCTATTGAAAATTTCCATCCGCTGTACTTTGTGGCAGTGCACAATATGTAAGTTATATGTGGTTTGTTAGTCACCCAAACAATCTTGTTCTGTTTTGGGTAAGGCTGATGGTAGCAGCTTGGCACTGGCGTCTGGAGTGAGAAGTAAACGATGAATCACCAACAGCAGTTTCAGAATTTCCCACTGCTGTAAAAGTCATCAAACTCCACATTCCAGTACGGCATGAATGCACGTTACTACTTTTATAACCTCCGGGAGAATTTTTGTGTCTCTTGTGTTTTTGCGAGACAGGAACTGTGGTGCGGTTGCTCATACTGTCCATTGGGTGGCAGAATGAGAGACTCCCAGCCTTCTCACATGGCAGACACTAGTGGCTTGGGTAACACTTTACAATAAGGTTCCATTTATTAACATTAGTTAACAACATTAGTAAACATGAACTAAGAATGAACAATACTTCTACAGCATTTATTAATCTTAGTTCATGTTAATTCCAGCATTTACTGATGCATTATTAAATTCACAAGTTGTGTTTGTTAACATTAGTTAATGTAGTGTGAACTAACATGAGTAAACAATGAACAACTGTATTTTCATTAACTAACATTAACAAAGTTTAATAAATAGTGTAATAAATGCATTGTTCATTGTTTGCTCATGTTAGTTAATACATTAACTAATGTTAATAAATGGAACCTTATTCTAAAGTGTTAATGTGGCTTGATCTAATGGATCTGGACAGAGGAGCTGAAAGCAACATCCTCCATTCACTTCCTTTTTTTTTACCCTTTAAAATCGGTGGCGTCACAGAAAGGGGTTCAGGCGTGAGTTTATGAGGGTTTATTTTAGCTTTTTATATTTATTGAAAATTTGAAAATTTATTTTGAAAAATGGATTTAATTGTTGTATTTTTTGCCTTTTTGTGTTTGTGTGCTCAAGGGTCTCACCTCAGTCGTTGTATTGAGTGCTGGACATTCACTCCCCCACCTACTATCCCTGCCGGACCTGAGACTCGAACCCACAACCTTCGGGTTACAAGTCTGACTCTCTAACCATTAGGCCACGACTGCCCCTAATATATATATATGTATGTATGTGTGTGTGTGTGTATATATATATATATATATATATGTATATATATATATATATATATATATATATATATATATATATATATATATATATATATATATATATATATATATGTATATATATATATGTGTATATATATATATATATATATATATATATATATATATATATATATATATATATACATTTATTCATTTTACATTTATTCATTACATTTATATATTTGAGAAAAATTTTATTTTTATATATTAAATATATTTATTTATAATATCAATTATATGAATATAAATATAGACATGTAAATGCATGTAAATATTTTCTAAATATATAGGCTACTGTGTGTGTTTGTTTTTATATATACATAATAAATAGAACACACTACTATATTACAGTTTTTAAATATTTTAATTTAACAAATGCACACCAGCTATTGACCTGAGACGGCCTTAGTGAGTGCTCTTAATATATGTACAAACGGGGGTGAGGGAAGTAGCACCTGGGGAGGCTTGTGTGTGTGTTTATACTTCTGTCTTGAGCAAGAGAGTTAGAGAGAGCAGCAAAGGGAGGGGTTTCTGCCCTGATGGACTATTTACCACCGGCAAACAAAGAGAAAATTCAAGGAGTCCACACGGGAGCTTCACAGCTACTTAAAAATCTGCAAGCGCTCGTGTATGAATCTGGCCAAACGCATCTGTTTATTTTCAGAAGTAAGCACTCTGCTTACGCATGAAGCTGAGAACTAGTCAGCCCGTCAGGGCGGTTTGCCACTCGTCGCCCAGTGAGCTCTGCGCTGTGTAATTACGTCAGAAGAAAGACACACAGACCTCCCCTTCACATTCCCTGATCTAATTTGTTTGCCGGGTGACAGCAACACATCTGGAATTGTGGATGCTTATGTTGCTTTTTCCTAATGTGATGGTTTTTGAATCTAACTGTCCCTTGAAGCATGGATTTTTATGAGTTTGTGTAGCTTGGCAATACGATAATTAACCTTGCTGAAGTGTCGCAGGGTTTGAGGTTTCGCGAGCCTGCCAAATATGGATGAATGGCAAAGTAAACAATATAACTATGTAGGGCTTGCCACAGGGCAATCTCTCAATGAAATTGAGCATTCCTGCCTCTCATCAAAAGCCTTTTGCTTTCTTCTTGTGCTATTTACAATGTTAAATAATGGGTTGGAAGGCAGTTATCTCTTTAACTACTGTTTAACAGCGGAGGCTTGCAATGTCAAAAAGCACATATTACTCTGGAATCCCTTGATGAGATTATATAAGAAAATGTTTATCGGCGTACTATAAACTGATCCAAACCTCAGTCTAACAATATATGTAACTCCATTGAGGCTGAAACCCATTACATTTCCTTTGTGAGTCATTGTCGAATAGGACGAAGCAGTAAAATACATTTAAATTGAGCCATTTTTATAGTCAGAGAGGGTTTGGTTACAGTCATTCTGTGATTTCTGCTTGTTTTCACCCCTCAAGTCTCAAAACTTGTAAAATAGTCTCATCCGAAAGTAGCAGAGTGCTAAAATGGCACCCGGCAAATTGAAGTCAAGGTTTTTCGTCTGCTAGTAGAGAGAGGCTGTCGGCTGATGGAGTGTGTGTGTGTCTGAAGGAAAAGTAAATGGGGGTGGAAGTGGCTGGCGTCTGTTGAAGGGAAGCACGAGTATTTGTTCCCGATGGCAGTCATCAGAGTGTGAATATGACCTCTAGTGGAAAAAAAAGTGGGTGAGAAAAAGAAAAGGCAACGGCTGCCTGGATCAACCTCCACTTTTAGGCACTCTGGACTACTGTTATTTTGTATCACTTTGAAATGGGCTGTTTCAGACGCTATGGCTTCCTCAAAGACACAGGGAAGAACATATTTTATTATAAATAGTGGAATAAATCCTGTCTATCCCTGAAATGGTGTGAAAGATTATATTTAATTTCTTCATGCTGTTTTTACTGCTCGATAACTCGCCGAACCTTATACCAGAGAACATTTGCTTTTGAACGTTTCTCTTTTTTCTGTCTCCCTTCCGCTTGTCTGCTGATCCCTGGTGAATGCATTAAATTAAGTTACTAGATATGAGTGCTTAAGGGGCCAAGGCCTCCCAGGCTTGCCAAGGCGCTCAGAAGCTTGGCTCACTCAACCATGTCATCTTTTCTTTCTCGTCCTTTTTTTTGTTGTTGTCGTTGTTTCAGCTACTAGCTGACTTATTGGTATGGCAGGGCATTTTAAGTCTTCAGTACCTTCATTGAAAGACAGTCAGACTAGAGGAGGCATAATAAATCAGTCATGTACATCTAATTCTTTTGTTAAAATTCATCAGATCAGTAAGGGGGATCTTTATTGGTTACAGTAAAGCACTTATACTTCTTGCCCTCTTTTTAATCGTCAAATATAAAATGTTTAGCATCACATTATAAAGTCCTGTTCGCACTAAAGACGATGATGATATAAAATACCATTCTAAATGTAAAAGAATAGCTGTCCACACCATATAATAATAAACAGAATGTTATCGTTATAATATAGTTTATCGTTATTGTTCTTAGTATGAATGGGCCATTAGGGCTGTGCAATTAAATCGAATTCGATTATCATGCGCATCTCGTCGGTAAAGCCGGTTCAGTGATTGGCAGTAAATCGCCATCACCTGCTTTCAAATGGAGCAGGAATTATTACAGAGCCGTAGTTCACCGACAAGATAGGCAATATCGCGTTCATAATCGCAGACGAATCGCCTTCGATTATGAACACGAAATTGTAGATTCTTAAACCGTGCTGATTGGTCATTGTGTTCACGTGCTCAACAGATACATCTGTGATTGGCTTCAATGATCAATGAAGCGCTCAATGAAGAGCGTGAAGCGATGATCATTGAAGCCAATCACAGTTGTATCTATTGAGCACGTGAACACAATGACCAATCAGCGCTGTTTAAGAATCTGCTCAACAGCGCTCAAATCTTAGCGGGAAATTGACGTTTTTAAAATCCAATACCGAATGGTATCACGGCCGGTACTTTTGACAACACTAGTTTATGGATTGGCTTTCATTGTAAGTGCCTCACTCTTTTTTTCTTTTTAAGAATAGAATGGATAAGTCAAAAAATTTTTTGATGTAAATAAAAAACATCAACATCATGCCACAAATGCTGTCGATTGAACCTGTCTGGTATTGAACCTGGCATATTTCTTTAATTCCTGTCATCTCAAGCTAAACCCTTCAATAATAAACTAGTGTGAGGGGGTCAGAGTACAGTAGCTGAGGCATTGTGATGGGTATTGAATGCAGAGCAGAACTGAACAGACACAGTCAGCTTCCCAGATACATGCTTAGGCCTGTAGAATGCAGAATGCTTTGTTTGTAACTGCACCGGTTGTCTCCTTTCATTATCGGTTAATGGTGCCCAACTTGACAGGGCCATGTGATAAACAGAGGAGCTGTGAAATCCTGGAGGTGGAGTTCTCGTCTGCCTGATAATGGGATCTCATCTGCTGTTGCGAATGGAACAGCCATCTGAGTGCATGAAATGCAAAGCATTCTCAATTTCGGTGGTCTTTTCAGGTTACATTTCCTCCAAATGCAGCTTGTGTTTTGTCTGTCTAAACACTGAGCAGTTTACAGCGTGCATTACCTGAGAATTGATTAAAGCCATCAGAGTTGTTTTGATTGTTACTGAGTGCATTTTGTGAAATGCCAGACATATGCGTATGCATGTTTGTTTTACCTTGCCGATCATGAGTGTCAGTCATCCAGAAGAAATGTTTGTTTGCACATAACATCACGATGATTTAATATTCCTTGAATACACAAATGCGATCTATACATTGTTCAGGCATTCCCCACTCGAACACGCACCTTCCATCGTGATTCGTTTCCGAGCACTAATTAACTGTCTGCCACCATGTCAAATGCATTGTTGTGTATTTTTCTCATGAGCCAGAGTAGCTAATCTCCCATTGGCTGATAGCAATGATTCGTATCTCTTTGAAACCTGCATTCTCTAAATATCTTCCCTGTGCACAGCAAGGATCTCACATAAGCAAGTGACTCAGGTTTCCTGTTGGGCACATTGTAAGTGCTATGAAGGTGGCTTGGGGAGATAAATATGGATGCACTTGAGTAAATGTAATAAATACGCCTGAATGTGAAGCTCAAACGCTTTCCAAGAGGGGAGGAGGGTAGCCTGCTGGGGGGTGTGTGTGTGTAAGTGTGTACGTGTGGGTGCATGGCAGAGCTAAGGATTGTCAGGAGAAACAGAAGTCACACTGTCTCTGGCTCCCCTGGAGCTGGAAAGCGTTTGCCAGCACTGGGATCACTAGGGACACCTCCTCCTTTTGAAAACCTGACAGGCTACATGGTTTGCAGCACAATAAAGGGCCCGCAGTACACCAAACTCACTTCCTATTGATCTTAGCTGCCTCCGCAAATATAAAGTTGGTGAAGAGAAAATCCTTATTACGTTTTTTTTTTTTTTTTTTTTTGGTTTAAGATTTTGAGATATTCTATAATAACATAACATTTCATTAGTATTTGGGTCAAAGACGTTACACTCATTTCTTTTGTCTAAGTTTAAATACGCAAACTATGCAATATGAGTAAACAAATACTGCTATAATGAACATTTACTTAATTTGGTGATTTGAAAGCCATTTAAAAAAAAAAAATCGTAGAAGCCTAAACTAAAAAAGTCTTGTTGGTGTAACTGTTTGTATTAAAAAAAAGGGTTAAATGGATAAACAAATATGCAGGAAGCCATTTTTCAGTCACTTGACAAGACATCCATTAAAGCATTTCTTTAGACTCTGATGAAAGTGAGGTCACTTGTGTATACATTACATATGTTATGTGTACGTTAAATATTATACATTATACATATTTAGACATATTTATTTTATTTTATTTTATTTATACAAGTTAGTTTTTAATGTCACATTGATATTTTTAATTGAAAAGGCATGTTCACGTTGTCCAGAAATGTTTATTCATGACCCATTAGTTTGTGAAAATATTTTTTCTTTAAAAATGTGTTGTATTCAAGTGTGTAAAAGTGCAAGGAAAGTATTTTAGTGCTTGATGAGACCACTTGACATATTTTTAGAATCATTAAATGGAATGAAAGATTTTCAGAAATGTATGAAAACAACATGAATACAAAGATGACCATGTTTTTAAAAGATTTAACATTTTTCCCTCTGGCATCAATATGACAGTGCTGATGTGGTTATATTATCAAATTATTTCTGTTCTGTATAGAAGCTATAAATCAGTTTTAATTCTTTAAACAGTAACAAAGAATGGTTGTTCTTTTTAAATGCACGTTTGTGAATACATGCTGCTTCCATGTTGGGCGGGGGGAAACGGAGTAATTAATTCATTATGTGAATATGCAAATGAGAATGAGAGCGCCAACGCACAATGTATGTGTAATTTTCACTGGTTGTTTTGTTCTCAGCCCCAATCATTTGGCAGCGAAGCACGGCAATAAAAACTGGGCGTTCATTATTGGACACTGAAAATCAATAGCTGGAATCTGTGGTTTATTTGAACGGTAGGCTCTTGATTTTTGGCGTGCTTTCTGTGATTATCTATTTGTTGTTATCTGTGCTGCTGGAGGTGGAGTCGTCAGCATGCACATTAATATTCCGTACAGCCGCTGTGTGAATCTGGATTCAACGTCTTGCTTACCGATGCACTTTCTGTACCGACCATATCCTTACGGTATACGATCAATTACGACTCCAGTCCGATCACTTGTCGTCGGTAATCATTAGAATCCAGTCCGTGTTTTTGTTTTGCTCGCTTTTTAGAAGTGGTGTGTGTTCTGTGTTCTCTGTGTGTGGGGGGGTAATTCTCCTTCACTAGTGTCTGGGTAAAGAAAGACTAGGTCAGCCATGTGGATGCGTCTGTTGAACAGCTGAAGAGGAGGAGGAGGGGGTTATACAGAAAGAGAGTGAGATAGAGAGAGAGAACGTGCTGTGTGTGCATATGAAAGAAAGCGCGAGGAGAGAGCGAGGGAGCGCGCGCGCGCGCGTGTGTGTGTGTGAAAAAGGAAGCGGAGTCTGTAAACGCCGAACTCACTGATTTCCTACCCTCCACAAACTCAAGCTTTCGGAGTTATCACACGGCGAAAAGAAGGAGGGGGAACCGCATACGTTCAGAAAACGAGTCCCCGGGCGGTCCGAATGCGAATAAATTAGTAAAGCGAGGTCGTCTTTTGTTGAGGCATTTGCCCCGTTTCTCCTCTGTATGGACAGCGGCTCTCTCAGGATAAAGTATCGGCGTGATAGTGCTCTGCCCTCGGCTTCTTGGATTTTGGCCCAGGCCGAGAAGTTCGGCTGGGTCATTTTCAACGAACAGACGTGGAATTGTGTTTGAAGTTGTTTGCAGCAGCCCGATAGGAACTTAGATCTTCATACTGGCGGGTGAGTAGTGCCTTGGCTACATTGGCTGTGTACAAAAAGAAAGAAGACTGAGGGAGTTTAGAGGGCTTGAGTGGGTGGGAAGGTAAATGGGGGGGATAGAGATGGAATGTTGGCAATTGCTACAGGCTCAGAAGTTGAAAGCTGCAGCAGCAGCCTGTTTTTTATTGCATGTTTCACTTTTGCTCTCGCTGTTGAAAGAGACCAGTACTGTGTAATCTTTTTAGGATGCTTTTTAGTAAGTAGTCTATTAAGTTTCAGCTGTCTAACTTGCATCTTCCTTGAAGAAGTTCCGTGTTTGTTTCCATTTTATTAAGTGAGGAACTCGAGCATTAAGTGAATTATTAATGCTCGGGTAGCAGGATAAATGGTGCATTTAGAGTTGGAGGTGCTGAGGCTCTTCAATACATTAAGCATGCTGTTTATCTCCGTGTTTAGCGTTATCAAACACCATCACAACAGTACATTTGCTGTGACCCCAACCCTCACATGTTGGAAGAGACCTTTTGTTTACTGAAAACCCTGGGAGCAGGGGAGGAGAGCTTTTGGTAGACCTGCCTGACCAGTTGGAGTCTGCTATGGGACGGCCAAGTCTGCCTAACTTCCCTTTGTTAACTTGAAACACTTGAACCGTGGCCCATGATGGGAACAAATATGGCCGGTTATGGCCCTCACTAGCATGTAGTGATGTGTTTGTGGTGAAGACCAAAGGGGCATGACTGTTATGTGGGGCACACCTTGAAAATAAAGGTTTATAAAGGGGGTTTTGAAGTAATGCCATAGAAGAACCATTTTTGGTTCAGTTATCAATTCTTAAAAGAATGTTTTTTTTTTTTTTTTTTTTTTTTAAGAACCTTTTGTATGATTGAGAGGTTTTATGGATGTTAAATGTTCTTCATGAAACCATAGTTATTTTTAGGAGTGTAGGTTGAAAAGACTTGAAACCATTTTTGTTTCACAGCCTGCCTTATCTGATCTCGTTCTCCATGCTGTGTATGTGGAGGAAGCATCTTGTATATCCTCTTTGGTTCATTGGTCATACTTGAATTTCATGTGACTGTTCAGTTCCTAGGGGTAACATAAAAAAAACCATGCCATGTTTTTCTCACTTTGCATATGTAATAGATTTTCTGACTTTGCATATGTAATAGATGTAGCTATTTGTGTTAAAAAGGGCCTACTCTTTTGTAACCAATAGTGATCGCCCCATCCCCCCACACTGGGATGTTTTTCCTCTCCAGTTGTGCAACAAGATGGTAATTGGCATGTCTAAAGCTTTGAGGTGGTCAGTCACACTCTGCTATTAGTTTTGTGGGGTTTCCCAAACTCGCTGTCACACCGAAAACACAAAGATTAGGATTAAACATCACAAAAAGATGGCACTGACCAGCCTGGAAACGTATAGAAATCAGTAATCTGTAATCATAACAACTATGTACAGAGTATCTGTACTAATCCTTCGGTTCATAGAAAATGGAGAGCATGAGAGAGAGAAGAAAAGCTTTTATAAACCCCCGTTACACTTGCCATGGCTTTGAGGGTAGCCTGAGGTGAAAGAAATCAAACATTTAGTGAAGCGTCTCCTGCAGAGGAACTAAAGACTACAGCAAGGAACAGAATGTTTTCATTGTCTTTTGTTACACTCAGGGAAACCTGTTTGAGCTAGATTACTTTAAAATACACGAACGGCGAGTTTAATATTTGAACATAGCCTGTCCGTGTTTGCAGCACTCGTTCTGTCACCTATTTAGAGTGGAATACGGCTAATTGGGTTGCGTTAGGTATTTCCAAACATCCTCCTTGTCATCTCTAGTGAATGACTGGTCTCTCTCGCTCGTTTTAAATGGCTCGTGAATGCTGTATGTTTTAATGTTCTTGTTATTATACATCTGAGCACCGGGCCTTCATTTGCAGCGAGTGGGTGTATGATTAACTGTGTCATCCTTCTCCCTTAACAACTGCTTGCCTCTTTGCTTGAGCAGCAGAGAATGGCTACTAAATGTTTAATGCCTAAGCGCACAGTGACATTTAGCCTTTGTGTTTCCTCTCCTAAAAAAGATGGTGTTCGTTCTTTTGCGTTTAATAGAATTACCCACATCGCAAAGATGCGCTCTGTGTGTTATCCTCCACCTTAAAAGCATCAAATATGCGATACCCTGATCAAAGGCGGTGTGGTAGGGCAGCAGAGGGGTTTCTTCATGGAGTGTGTTGTAGTGGATCAGTTGGCATGCGGTGGCTGCTGAATGTTTGACGTGGCTTGGGCAGGCATGTTATTTAATCTGCTCGCATGATGGAACTGGCTGATGTTACGCCGCACGTCTTTTCTCCTCCGTTTGCCGAGAGAGGCCTTAACGGTGGCGCATCCGGGCTGAGCTATGCAATGTTATGCTTAATGAATTGGAGAAAGGGCAGAGGTAATTAGCGTCACGTTTTGCATGGCATCATCATGGGAAAACCTTTAGCCAAATGTGCGATTTATTGACTGAAAGCTTACTCGTCCAAATTTGTTTCTGAAAGAAATTTGAGAACAGCTCGGATTGTTTTGAATGGTCGCCTCAAGCATTTTCAGGTTGGGCTTTGTCTCTGCGAACTTGTAGGTAGACTCTCCTTTGTTTACAAGAATGTGTTGGCACTTTCCCCTTGATAATAGATACAGTAACCACAGGTGCCTGCTCATAGCCCTAGTGACAAAGAGACCTGACACTGTCAAACTATAAACAGCTCAAGCAGCTGAGTCGTCTGAATGCTTCTGTAGCAGCAAGTACTAAGAGCAGATTGATATCTGTCTGGTAATAGGCTCGTCTTTGTTTGCCTCATTCCTCAGGCTTCATGGGTACACGGTATGGTGTTTCAGCAACACTCTCTTTGTCTCATGTTGTTCGTTCCTCTGTTGATTCTGCCCATGCCAGAAGCAGGTAGTTGATCTGTAGCTGTTGAAGTTAATCTGATAAACTTGGATTGGTCGATTTATGCATTAAACATACATCTTGTGCGAGAATCGGGCTTGTTGATGTCAAATAAATGTAAACCTGAGGAGCGCGAGAAGTTAATGGGTGTAATTGAAACTGATATTTTTTTAATAAGCCCTAAAGCAGCTGAGCCCTTTGCTCGAGATGTCTCGCACATGTTAAGTGAGAGGAGACATCTGGACCTGTTAATTCAGCACATGGTCATAAAGTGAGGTTGGGGGTCCCACAGGCCCCGCACTGTTTTCCTGTTCTGTTAGGGATGTCAGATGGAGTCTTTTATGCTTTTTTACACCCGCACACCCTTACTAGTATTCGCTCTGTCCTTGTCCTTGTAGAGAAACACTGTGCTGTGCTGTGCTGATAAACATGTTATAAAATGCAGTCCTCGCTCAAGTGCTTTCATCTTGAAAAGCATGCATTGATCGACGCGTTTCTTGCTTAGATAGGATCCAGATTTCTTAGACTGCTGGAATGGAGCACAATTTGTGACTGCTGGCCCTCCAACGATTCCTAAGCATCATAATTTTTTGCTATATGTGCTTTATGAAGCTTGTCATTATTTCATTCATTTTCCTGTCGTTCCTATGCAGTATTTTCTTTCTTACATAAAACAAACGGATGTCCATACAATGAAAATAAATGTTTTTTTTCTTTTTGTTTTTTCAATGCCAAGATTAAATATACAAGTAAAAGTATAGTACTCCAGTTGTTCTAAACCTTTCTGACTTTAAGGTCCCTTTTTCCAAGAAAATGTTCAAAGGCCCTTCTATCTAAGCTAGTCAAAATCAAACATGACAATTTAATGTTACATCTTTTTTTTTTTTTTTTTTTTTTTTTTTTTTAAGTGTCTTTTTAAAGTAAGATTCAAATAACATTTAATTTAATATTAATATAATTTTAATACGTACTGGGGCCCCCTAGTGGACCCTGTCCTTCCAGGTTTAGAACCACTGTTATAGTAATCCATATAAGGGTCCATCTCATCAAAATTCACTGTCCATTAAACACATTTTGTTAGACAGTAATAATTCTATTCCTTTGAGAAACTTTTTTTATTCTGTTGATATTTTTGTAAATCCAAATCTAGTTTTAATGTTTTTAGAAAAATGAATCTTAAACATCTTTAGTTTTAATTTTGAATAACTAAACCTGGTTCTCACCACAAACATAGCCATAGAAGCTGACATGGCATTAAATAATGAGTAAGACATTAAGACATTTAAGTCTTTCCCTCTGCTGTGATCCTTAAATATAGTTCTTTCAATTTAGTAATGGCACCTTTCTAAGTTTGATTTCAGCAGAGCTTGTTTGTCACATGGCTGATCATGGTGTTTTATATTGCAAGTGATATTTGAGAGCAGGCGGAGGGGAAGAATATCAGTCAAAATGACTTCAATTTTAATCTGTTCCTCACCGAGTATTGCTCACCAGTCATGTAGACAGATTTTATGAAACTTTTTGCGTTCTTTCTAGCGTGTCAACTAAATTGGATCATCCTCTTTCATTTTAATGGAAAAGCTGCCTGAGATCTCTTTGTGTTTCTGAAGAAAGGAAATATTAAGTATTGGTGATTTAAATGACAACTTTCAATTTAGGACTTTATACTTCTTATAAAGTAGCTTTTTAGTATTGGTGGACGACCAAGGCGCTCAACCTCAAATTCCAACTATTCTCTATGAATGGTGTTATAGCCAGTTTATAGCTACTAGGCACGAGACTGTGGAGCACAATCTTATTTCTGACTTTAAAACTATCACAAAGCTGTGATGAATTGTGGGGGGTGAACAAGCATTCAAGATCACTGCATTACTGTTAGCAAGAGCCAATACAACTAAATCTATCCTATAAACTAAAGCCACTGTTGGTAGCTGAGGAGATGCATGAGAATGCTGGAGACGTAATAAGCCAAGACAGGTCATCTGTATTCACAAGGCAGGAGTGTTGGTTTTCCTTCAGTAGAATTGTTCATTTAAAAGCATTTCATTTAGTAATGGACTAATCAGCTCTTTTGAGGCAGATAGCGATTACTTTTCAGCTACATCGTCTGCTCCCGGGCAGGGGATTTGTTTGTTATTTTATTATTTAAATTATTTTCAGGTGACGAGTTCTCTTTGTGTGGCACAATATGCGTATTGTTCTGTACAAACCAGGCCTGCTGTTGTTGAATAATGCTAGCTTTGATGGATCAAGCTATATCTCTCTAAGATCAAATAAACCTTTAGTGCAAACTTACTTCTGGCAGAAGAAATCAGCACTCTAGACTTTCAGTCCCTGACTCATCCTGATAAAGTATAAATGGTTTCATTATTAAGTAGTTGAATGCAGACTATTTAAGTGTACTTGTCCAGAAATGTTTGTGGCTGCAAAAATAATTACCTCATCTAGAGGATTATGAGTGCATGAGGGAAAAGGTTAAGAATCAAGTTATATGCATGTAATGAAACACCATATGATGAAAATCATGCAGCTTTACTTGGTTGACAGAACTTAGGAAAAATGTGGTATTTCAGTGTTACAGAGGGATTTTGTTAAACAATGTTTGTGCCCTATCCTTCAACATCTCACATCCTTTTGGAATGTTCCACGGCTGGAAAGTCACATTGAACGCAGCTGACAGGATGGCCGAGGTGTGAACCTGTGAGTACTTTTGAGGCTAGGGTTGCGTCCCAGTCATGCCTAGTTTGACTGTATTTCAGATGTCTCTGCTTTGTGCTTTATAGACAAGGCAGCAGAAACTCTGAAATGTCTCTTCTTGGCTCATGGATGTTCTTCAATTGCTTTTGTTGAAGAATCATGGAGCTCACGGCTCTGAGACAATAACTCCAATCAGTGGTACTTTAGTTGCTCTAGTATTAAGGATATACATTAATGTTAAAGTTTGGGGTCAGTAAGAATTATTATTTTTTTTTTTTAAGAAATACTTTTTCAGTTCAGTTAATACTTGGTTGAAAATTACTGTGAAGACATAATGTTAAAAAAGATTACCATTTCAGATAAATGCTGATCTTTTGAGCTTTCTGTTTATTAAAGAATCATGAAAAAAGTATTTTCCACAAAATTATAAAAAGCGCAAGTGTTTTCAACATTGATGATGATTACAAATGTTTCTTGAGCACCAAATTAGCATTTTACAGTGATTCCAATTAGGGATGCAATGATACCATTTTTTCAGAACCGATCCAAATCCAATCCTGAAAATTCTGCCGATACGATCCCTGGGGTCGACAATATAATTGGCCCGGTGGCCCGGACGTACTTTTAAAACCGTCAGGGCCACCAGATCGCTCCAACACTAGCCCGGTGGGGCCAGTAAAAATAATGCCTCGATTAAAAAAAGTCTAATTTCACATTAATTACCTGTGGTTCTGTGTTTTGATTTCTGTTTAATCGTCTCGGTAACCACCGCTAACACGTTACGTGATTCCGACAGCCGCTCCGTCTGCACCGCCTTGCTCGCTCCCGCGGTTACGCGCGCAAACTGCACACTGCTGCTCAGCACCTACCTATAGCTACTATTAAGCTAGGCTACATGTTTCTGAAACCCACATCACCCGGCCAAACGTCGGGTAAAAAAGAGAAGGCAAGGAAGAGAAAATCACCAGAGGAATTGAGGGAAAGCGAAAGGGAATACGAAAAGAAAAGGCAGAGAAAGTTTCAGGCCCAGTGGCGAGACCGCTGGAATTGGCTGGGCTTAGGGGTGTGCGATATGACGATTTTTGATCGTGGACGATAAAAATGTCTCCACGATCTGCTTTTGAAGAAATATGGTAGTATCGTGCTACAGCACACATTATATCAAATACAGTTCTGGTCTCCGTCTCTATATACTGTACAACACCACATACAGCAGTAGAGTTACTCTGACAGGACACTGCACTTATTCGCGATCGCACAAGTACATTATTTGCACACAAGCCTTGCTGGTTAAATGTTTAATTCGCGCGCTGGTCTGACGTGCGCTTTTTCTGAGCGCATACACCTGAAGCACGGACACTAAAAAGCCTGTCTAACAGCGCCTGATTACTCAACTAACTTATTTTTTGCGCTAATACTGTCAAAACACACAAGGTTTACATACAGACTCAGTTGGTTATCTCTAAAATGAAAGTAAATAGTTAAGAGAGAAACAGATGCGTGCAGCTCTTAAAGGGACAGTACTAAACATGCTGTCGACTGTCATTAAAGGGATAGTTCACCCTAAAATTTAATTTCTGTCATTATTTACTCACTCACATGTTGTCCCAAACCTCTATTAATTTCTTGTGCTGAACCCAAAATAAGATATTTTGAAGAATGAGGGTAACCAAACAGTTGCTGGTCTACATTGAATTTGATAGCAGGAAAGAAAAATCCTATGGAAGTCGACCAGCAACTGTTTGGTTTTCCACCTTCTTCAAAATAGCATTTATGTTCAGCAGAAGAAAGAAACTCATTCAGGTTTAAAACAACTTTTGAGTAAATGATGGTATAAAAATAAAACATTATGACAGAATTGACAGACAGATGACAGAATATTTATTTTTGGGGGAACTATTCATTTAACGTTGACAAAACAACAAAACACAAAGAGAAAAATCCCTCACTATTCTTGACTGAAAAACTTTAATACAGTTGCTTTAGGAATCAGTCTATCTAGTGTTTTATTTTTATATTTGTTCATTCAATTTCATTGAATGCTCTGCTAAATACACCTATTGTACCTGAAAATAAAGCACTGTTTGTTTTATTTGTATATTATGTGTATTTGTAATTTGTATCTTTGTTCTTATTTTTTAATAAGAAAGATAAAATAATGACAAAGATTTTTATCTTCGCCCACTTTGGCCTAAATATCTGCCATGTCTTTTTTTTTGTTACCTTGAAAGGCGTTGTCTTTCTAGTTTGGCTGTAATGCTCAGACAACTTGTAAAACCAACATGACAAAGAATCGTGACAAAATCGTGAATCGTGATATTTCAAAAAAAAAAAAAATCGTGATATGATATTTTTCCCATATCGCCCACCCCTAGCTGGGCTACGATCAAGAAAAAAAAAGAGGTTTACTGTGAGCTCTGCAGATCAATGCCCACATATGCAGACAAGTAAGTTAGAGAAAAGTCAACGTGTATGAAACCTATGGTATGAACATAATGTAATGAATTGCTGTGTGACTACGGAGAATGAATCCTATGCAATAGGTTTATTTGCACTTGTTTCATGTTTTTGCACAGTTTTGCTGCACTTTGCACTAAACCTGCCTTAAAAAAAATAAATGTTATTCATGTTGTTCAAGCAAACTGTTCTTTTTCGTGATTATTGGGATCAATACCCGACGCGTTGACCTGGGCCAGTGAACTTCTAAAGACAAGACAAAGACAAATTTCCCTTATTGTCTACCCCTGGATCCAATCCGATACCAGCGTAGTTTTTTAAAATCAATGTAGAATCTATACTTCTGTGTGTCTGTGTGTTACTCTTTTGTGTGTTAAACAAATAACAAATATATAAAATGACAAATAAAAATATATAATCATAATCTGACAAAAATACTATTATAAACTATTATAAAAAAAAGATACTCTAGAAAAATCATGGGTGCACAATAATTTTATAAAACCTAGTGAAACATTTTCATTTACAATTAAAAGTGTAGGACTAAATCTGGTGAAATTATACACATTGCTCTTTGAATTGTTGTAAAATACATTCATGAAAAAACAAGCAAATACATTTATATATAAATATATAGGCTACTATAAATTTAAAATATATTTCTTTGAAATCTATGGCATAGTAATGAAGGCAGCAACATATGATAGATAGGACAGAACAAGAAAAACTGTTAATAATCTTTCATTGCGCAAAAGTATTATAATATGTAAGGCTCCAATATAGAGCAGCAGAAAGCGCTTATGTGCATCCCGTGCAAAGTACAAAGGCAAGATATATTGATGCGTAGTGTATTAAATCTGTGCTTAAGTTTATTAAGCCTTTTCTTTTAACAGTTTTAAACCTCAGTAACTGTGCGCTCTTGAAGAGAGTTTGACTGTAGTAACCGAACGCGACACGCAGTTTGATTGCTGAATGGAGGATAACAGACAGCCGCAGCGGAGAGAAGAGTTTACCTGAACTTGAATTTAAAGACTTAAATATTCATCTGTACCTCAGATTAAACTGTGGAACAGTTTCAGAACACTTGAAATATAGTGCACGAAAACTTTATCGTGCCCCCCCCCCTTCGTGGGGCTCAACAATAACACAGAATAGTATACGCACAATATCGGATTTGGATCGGTCTCGTCTGACCGATACCCGATCCGCAGAAAATGACCGTATCGGAGTCGATACCGATCCTGAGTATCGGATCGATGCATCCCTAATTCCAATGAAGGATCATGTAACTCTGAAGCTTTGTCATCACAAGAATTATTTACATTTTACAATATATTCAAATAGAGAAAGATTATAATAATATTACTGTTTACTGTATTTTTGATAAGTATTAATAAATCTTACCAACCCCAAACATTTGAATTGAAGTGAATGTGCTGGTTTCTTTGCAATAATTTATTAATTTGATAACCTTTTTGTTTCAGGCATCTATTTGCGTGCATCTATACTCCAGTAAAGTGCGAGCATGGCAAAATAAAAGATATATTTACAATAGATATTGTAGCGATCATGTTGGTCCTGACTCCTGTTTTTGACTTGATTACTCCTTAAGGTATTTTAGATGTGTATATTTCTGTTGGCGTACACCATCTGTCTTTATCTCCAACTTTAAGTAGGCCAGCCTCAGCACAGGGGTCAATAGGGTGGCCTTCAGGGAATTGTGACTGACTTGTTTGACGTCAAAAGATCAGTTCTCTGAAGCAGCCTAATTAACCTTTTTACAAGAATTTCTTGTGCTTGTTTTCTATTTCTAGTGTGTTGTTTGCTAACCTTTCCTCTGAAATCTGCCATGCTCCGTTACATTTTGAAAACAGCCAGTGAAAGAGCAATAAACAAGTGGAATTATTTTCAAAATAACCTCTATTTTCTGCCACAATATTATCATATGAAAGAATCATCAATGGAATTGCTTAGGAACAGAAACGAGTAACTTGAACATGGACGCCCTTCACTTCTCATTACAGTGTTTGCGTTCGCCGAAAGACAAACACGCTAGCTCATGCCTGCCGGCCTGTGTTTTAAATGAAGTAATTGAGATCTTGTGCTTAGACATCTGAGTGTCTCGTTTTGATCTCCATTTATGTTTCTAGGAGGTGAACAAAGCGGGTCTCGGATCTCGCCACCTGCAAACCATTTTCACTTTGTCACCCAAGATGAAAAAGAAACGGGTGACAAGTTTGAAAGTTTCAAAAGCACCGTGTGACATGCTTGTACTTTCAGATCTTATTTTGGTGAGTAAACATTTAATGCAAGTGTATCACAGCTTTATTTAGGCATTAAATCTGCTGTTGGCTCTGAATTATACATTAGCCAGCAAATAATACATCAACCTCAGTTCCTCAATGATTACCGGCCAAGATACAAATGGCAAGTTTGCTGATGATATCCTCGTTGATCGTTTTAGCTAGTTTAGTATCGGCTCCTAAGGATATTTTCCGCCGCTATTGTGATTGGATGCAATTTGAGTAATGGACACGTCACTGAGTGTGTTTTTTGTTTTATTTATCTCCTGCAGTTGAATGCCCCATCAATAGAATGGATGTAGGTATGGATTTTCAACCCGTTATCCTAGTGAGGGAGGGCTGGAATTATGAACAGTTTGTTACTTTAAGAGGCTTCACACATAATTATTGCAGGGCCGCATTAACTAGTTTTTCCTTTTAGCTTGACCTTTGTTTTAACCTGTACGAATGGGCCGGTGTCATAAGAGCTACTGACACCTTTGATTTGATCCACTTCATTTGTCATCTCTTGCTCAGGAATAATTACAGCAGTGGCAGGCTGCGCCCTGGGGAGCGCTCAAGCTTATGACCTTTTTGTTCCCTTAAACATGAGCCAGAGACAAAGGTGCAGAAGAGCGGGAGTTGTGATTAGGAAAATAATGGCTCTGACAAGTTAGAGATTAAATTGTAAACAGGCCGCGAGACATATCAATACTTGCTGAGGTAATTGATTTTGCAACTGCTGTTCCACTGGCCGTAACCGGCTGTTAACGGCGCATTAATAAACGGGGGATTTCAGATCGAGGTTAAAACCTCACCGTACCCCGAGACCTTTGCTTGTTTGTTTACCCTTGTCGTAGGCTTTCACATCTTCTTTGATTACAATAAATCGATGAGACCTGAATGGTAACGTTTGAAAATGACAAGCTTGTTGTGCTGCGTGTCATTGGGAGGACAAAGAGGAGTGGAGGGGGGTGGAAACACAAACTGTGGTCATAGAATCAGCTCAATGCTCCTGTTCTTCATCAGGGTGAAGTGGCTCCATCAGAGCAGGAGGGAAATTATACTCTATTGTGGCAATACACCACAATCCCACTCTAGTCGCCATTAAGCGGAGCAGAGCTATTGAATATTTGCATTCCCACTTGATAGCGGCACTTTCTCTCAGGGATAGCATGGTGATTGCATCCATTTGGAGATATTTGAAACTCTCTTTTCCTTATCAGATCTCGATCGGTTATGTTTGCATGAATCTTTGAGTGTTGTTAGATTCTGTTGTATTTACTGTAGTGGAAAAAAGCATCTCTGTCCGTCAGCGCCACAGGGTCATGCCGAATCATGGCTGCCGCAGGGTCACGTGCGGTTCACTGCCGGGCCAGTGTTAGTCATCTGTGTGACACATCAGTTAAATACAACATGATCTCAAAACTGGATTACACTGGTCGGGCTGCTGTACAATAAACTACAACCATTCTTCTGGTTTAACACAGTAGTGCTTGCCTAATAGTAGTTTTAGTACACAGTGCTGTTAAGTACACAAAGATGTAAATGATGATGTGATGAGCGGTTGGGTGGAGTTGTGTGAATGATTAATGTAATGTTTTTCTATAGCCTAGTGTTTGAAATCATGATTCATGGGTATGTGTGTGTATGTATATGTGTGTGTGTGTGTGTGTGTGTGTGTATATATATATATATATATATATATATATATATATATATATATATATATATATATATATATATATTATAACTAGCCCAAATAAAATAAAGACCATAAATGTCAATCAAAAACATTTTCAATATACAAATATCAAGGAAAGAGTTTTATTTTACTATTTACAAGGTATTTGTAGAATTCTTAAATCTATTTAAGGCCATTTGAAAAATTATTTCTTATACCATTTGATGCATTTAAAACTGTCTAAGGCCTTAAAAACTCTTCAATTTAGTTGTATCAAATTTAAGGACCCGTGGGAGCAATGCTCCCTCTAATTTCTTTTCTGAGCAAAACTTTTCTCTATTGGGCGGACAACCTGAGCAAAAGCATTCTTTATACTAGACCTGTACAGCATGCACACAAAAAAGTGTGTAACTTTTAACTTTAATGTGCTATTTATATTTGATTTGACCCTTGATGTAACTAAATGATGTACATTTTAGGTTACCTGACAAAACATGTTTACTGTACAATACACAGTAGTTCAAAAGTTTGGATAAATAAAGTTTTTAAGAAGTTTCTTATGCTCGTCAAGGCTGTATCTATTTGATAAAAAATATTGAATATTATTTCACTAAATAATATTGTGAAATATTATTGCAATTTAAAATGAATGTTTTCTATTTTAAAATACTTTTAAAATTTAATTAACTCCTGTGAAGCAAAGCAGTATTTTCAGAGTCACATGATCCTTTAGAAATAATTTTAATATGCTGATTTTTAATCAATGTTGGAAACGTTTCTACTGCTTATTTATTTTTTCTACTGTATCTTTTGGGACCTGTGATATTTAAAAAAAAAGTTAAAAAGAACAGTGTTTAGTCAAAATAGAGATTTTGTTACAATATAAACAGAATTTTTTTCTTTTTTTAAGATACTTAAGAATAAACTTTATTCAGCAAGGATGTTAAATGGATAAAATTGATAGTAAAGACTTCTATTGTTAGAAAATATTTCTATTTTGAATAAATGCTGTTCTTTTAAACTTTTTATTAAATCAGCATATTAGAATGATTTCTGAAGGATCATGGGACACTGAAGACTGGTGTAATGATGCTGAAAATTCAGCTTTGATCACAGGAATAAATGCTATTTTAAAGTATAGGTATTAAAATACAAAACCAATATTAGAAATTGCAATAATATTTCACTATATCACTGTTTTTTTTCTGTATTTTTTTTAAATGAATACAGCCTTGATGAGCAAGAGACTCAAAGTCAAAGACTCAAAAACAAGGTCAATTATTTATCAGGTTTATAATATAGCCTAACATAATATATTATCAAAACAAACTATTTAAACTGATAGAATAGAATAGAATACAAACTGAAGCACAACTTAAGCTGAGATCTGTAAGTTAAATATATTAAAAAAACAATGTGTGAACTAAACGTTTATTAGATCTTATTTCTTGTGTTGTGAAGAGCTCCCAGTCCATATGTAGAAGGCTCCATTTGGAATCCAGTCGGTCCGATTCGAGCTGCCATTCCTCTGGCAGGCCGTTCCCTATTGAGCCCTAAAAAATATGTTTTTGTTGTCTGTCCAAGAATACGTGCGAAGTACCACAGGTCGGCCTTAGAAGCTTTTTGAAGCATGCAGAGTCCATTAGAGATGCATTCACACCCAACATCAACCACCCACAAAGCTGAGGCATGAAATGTTTTCATCATTATATGCTTTAAGATGCCAAATTCAACCCGAGCCAAACACTCACACAAGCAGCAGCAAGCAGAGGTGCTGCTTAAATTTATGTTCGATTTGCTACGAACACCGATTCCATATTTGGAAAAGCTAAATCTCCTATTTTGATTTAGTCTGAGTGATAATGCAGTGTGTCAGTGATACAAAGAGCTCCGGGATGCTGAAATTCCCCTGGCCCACCCCCTTTAACCTTCTCTACAAAGGAGGGAGTCTTCCTTAAATGAAGTTATTTCATCCCTTTGGTATTTTAAAAAGATTTCCCTCCTGATAAAACCAGCAGAGCGCCTTTCCTTTGGGAATGTGGGCACTGTTTCAGTCCTGTCTTGTGCCGATTAAAGGAGCACTTGTAGATAATCCGTTCGAATAAAAGTCTTTGTTGCGTATGGGGAGGGGGGAATAGAGGGTTACAGACGTTGGAAGTGGGTGGGGGGTTGAAAAATTTGGATTCCTAAGTGCTTCTCACCTCTGTACAATCCGCCACTCCGTAAGGATAAATATTTAATGACGGGGAAGCTGAAATAGAGCCCTAACAGACTGGGCAGAAATGGATCTGCTATTTATATGCTATACAGTTCCATAAAGCAGTGGAACGGTTAGACAGCCCAAGGTTATTAGTGTTCGTGCTGTTGATTCATCCATGTGTTTGTCTTTTTGAGAAGCACCTTGTATACTCAAAGGGAAGGTGGCGTTGTTCTTTGGCGCTGGCTTGTAAAATGGCTACGGCCTGAAGTGTTGTAAGATTATCCTAATATTTGTCTGATTCCTTAAACAATTTGTCAGTGGACAGAGCTCACAGTCTTGAGTGTTTCAGACTAGTGAATATATAATCTTGTGCTGTTCACACTCCCAGTGGCTAGAATAGTTAATGATTATAGTTGTTGGCGTCTGCTTTTACTGAGCTTAGTTTATGTAGTTTTTTGTTTAGCAGCCGAAGCACAAGCCACCAGGGATCTACTAAAGTAACTGTGGATATCATTAAATACTCACTCGTACAAAATTAAGCTAGTTGAGTCATGGAATTGTACGGAGACTGTGTGGAATGTTCTGGAGAGCGGCATTGTTTTGACAGTTGTGCGTCACTATTTCTACAGGTCAGTCAGATGTCATTGGAAGTGGAGTGGTGCAGCCGTCGGCTCTTGAGCCAAGCTGTAAAAGGATCCTCCTCACGTTGTTTATACTTGCAATGATTTGGGCCGTTTTAGTGTAATCGAACAGGTTCCAAAACGCTTGCCGAATAAACACAATGGATTACATTGTGGACAGAATGTTTCCATTGTGGAGATGCAACTCTCCCAGGCACTTCCGAACGGCTGGATTGGATTACCAGCCCCTTTTCATGGCCGGTTTAGATGACTGCTGATCAATGGGGCTCTTAGCTTCAAATCTAATTTGTTTTTGGGCTCACTTGGTAATGCTGATCACAGATTATTCCTATATAAAATTAATCAGGTTACGGACATTTTTTTCAGAGTGTTTGGATTCTCATAGACATTAATTACAGTGATTCCACATTCATTATTGAATCTGCTGTTGCTGCAGAGGGTTAGAGATGTACAACGTGATGGCTCCGCAGAGCCATGTGTTATCTTTGCAGAACAGCTCATTAAGACGTTCCTCTTGGTAACAAAGTAGATCTCCATCAAATTGTGTTTTTTCAGAAGATAACATGACAATGCAAACAAAATGGGTGTGTTGGACTATACTAATAATTAGCTGTGGGAAACAGTCTTTTGAATGGGATTTCCTCTTTTTTTGCTTGGTATCAATCAGATTTAATGATTTAAAGCGTGCTTGTCCCATAGTCGCCAGGTTTTCCGTCATACTACTGTTAGCACGGCTAAAGGGACGCTGGGTAGAAGCCTATTTAACAGCGTGATACATGAGGGGAACTGGAAATCTGCGTAAAGGAGCGGCTGAAAGAAAGATCGGAAAAGGTCAGGCCACATTTCATTTCAGCCGAGCTTTTTATTAGCTCTGCCCAGTATGCAGTTTAGACGAAAATACAGTTGCTCAGCAGTCAATGGACTACTCATTTAGATTGACACATGTGTATACACTTGGATGAATGTGGCTCTGTGCTGAACATGCTTGCTCTGTTTATGAGCTTACCCGTGCATTTGCAAGCTATTTTAGCTTGGACGCCCCCCCCCGGAGGTTCATTTCTTGCCATTCTGTGGAAGGAATTGTAAAGCTTGCTAAAGAGCACAAAGCCTGTGAATATGTTGCCGAATAATACCGTGATCATTGCACACTGTTAAAACCTGTAAAATACAGTGCAGTTTTCAGTGCCTTTATACTATCTGATTCAGCTCTCTTGGGAAATGGAGGCTCTGTGCAAAGAAGTGGCAGGAATTCCTGTTCTCTAATTTGGAAAATTGTAACGCTGTTTTTCACTTCCAGCTCTAATAGGCAATTTGTGGCTTTTATTTTAGTTCACACAAAACTGACTGGCTGACTTCTGTGGAACAAAGAAGATATTCGAAAATGGGGTCCAATCTTATTTTAAACTGCAGTGGGTTTGTGAGTTGATAAAGCTAATGATAAAAATGTTATAATAAAAAAAAAAATCAAAATAGAACGCTAACTAAAAATATGAAATGTTTACCTATGCCATGTGACCCAACACTGTGAACATGCAAATTTGTAGTTAAATTATTTGGGCTATATTTATTAACTTAAAATCTCAGAGGGTGCCTAAAGTAATTTTTTTTAGGTCACAGGGGTTCAGCTGACAAAAAAAAGTTTTGGAAGGTTGGAAGCCATCCATCAGCTTTTTACACTAACACAGTATAACCTGGTACCTCTGTGAAACGGTTTTGATTTTAAATGCGCTTGCTATACTAGAAAAGCCACGTTGCATGAACGGCAGACCCCGCTCCCCTTGCCCACCTCCCACCATGCTTTGTTGTGAAACACTGGGGTGTTTTAAGAGTCTGCGTTGTTTGAACGTACCAAAAGGCTGTGAGCGGTAATTTAATATAATACGGTTGTTTTTCCAAAATGATGAAAAAACATCAGGCTTGTGATTTCTGGATGCCTCACAACACTATCAGTTAGGGATAAAGTCTCCATTTCACACATGAATGCGTTACGAGTTAATCTCCCGCTTGCCACTGTACACTGCTTTAAACACAACCCTGAACCCAGAGAGCAGCGGCAGCCTATTGTTTAGATTCCTCCCTCTGGTAAATGCATGTTTTTTTTTTTTTTTTTTCTTCTTCCAAACAGCTGCTCTTTTACGTCACTGTTTAAAATAAAAATCAGCGAGTGTGTGTGTGTGTGTGTGTGTGTGTGTATATATATATATAGGTTGATAAGTGTGCTCTCTTCCTGGGTGCTGCGCGGCACACTAAAACAGCAGAATGGTAATAGTTCTAGTCGATGCATGTTTTATGAGCTGTCCAGAGAGGAGAGGGAAGCTCTGATCCTGCTTGTTTCAGCAGCGTTTTCATTACCCTCCAGTCACTTCCCCTCCTGCCTGCTGCTCCAAGGCACGGAAACAATCTCAAATCTTGTGTACAGTGCTGCACATTTGGACTCCATACTGTACCAGCAGTATAGAAAGCTGTGATTTTGATATTGCTTCAAACATTTGAGTGTCCTGTCTTCTAAAAGATGTCAAAGATTTGACACTGTAGGTGCTCTCGGGCAGACTGTTTTTTGTCTGCTTTAAATAAACAACAGTTTTTTGTGTGGCCAGCAGTGGAAATAGGACTAGAGAATATATATTTATATTTGGGCCGAGTTGCCTTAAATGGAGAGGTGGAGTAACAAAGAGGGTGTTATTCAGACTAGAGCCTCTTAAAGACAGTCGGGCTGTTGGTTTGGAGAGGTGGCTGATCCAGAAACAAAAGCCGCTCCTAATTAGAGGTAATACCGTCCTGTGGTATCTGGGGTGGAGGTGCTTTTGGCAGAGCCGTTACGCATGTTTTTGCGTTAATGCCCGGCTTGTTCGTGAGACCATCTGCCGCCGGGTGCCAGTGTTCAGGAAAAAAGCCACCGCCAGATAACTAAATAATTTAGTCTGGAAATGGTCTGACGCATTGACCTAATGGCATTGCCGCTGTGGCCTCATCATCTTTAACCTTATGTTCTCAAAGATGAGTTTGGAATAATGTTGCAGCGAGAATAAATGAGGTCCTGAACAATAAGCCTGAGCTGAGATCTGTCCTCCAGGCCTTGTGTTTCATGTGATGATTAGTGGGGGAGAGTGTGAAGCAGAGCTGAGCCCCCCTCTCGGTGGGTGTCTGTCAGGACCAGTGCTTCCCTGAGACCTCCCTGCTTTCACTGTGAATGAGGCTCAGGCTGAGCAGCCATGAGGCTTTTGATCAACTGACTACTTTTAGATGTCGTCTTTTAGCTACAGAATTATTAAAAAAATTTCTCGCACTGCACCATGCTAACAGTCTTTCTACGTCAGCTATTATGCCAATTGTATTTTGATTGAGGGAGGAAAAAGCCATACGGGCATTGTTGCTACACAATCTGAACCTATTGAAACAGTGAATGGGCTTTTGTAAATGGCTGCATTCGCATTGAATTCATTGTATTGTGAATCAAAGCAGATCAGCGTAGGTGGGGAAGTGTAATGTTAATATCCTTAATATCTAGGATAGATTTAGAAAGTGATGTATATGTTTATCTGCCATTGATTGAGTACTGATTGCGTGTGCTCGGATGAAGCCAAGCTGCAGAACGCCAGATTGACAGTTAATACTACGTTTACTCCCTTTAAATACATCTTCCTTTTGAATACACATTGATTGATTGTTTCATATGCATACCCTTGTTCAATTTTTGAGTGCGAAAAAACATTGTTCTCTTTATCAATATTCAACATATATTTTAGCTACTGGTGGGATTTTTTTGTTTTTTAAAGAAAAGTTAATGCAAAAAGTCATTGTCATTCCAACCCTGTAATAATTGACTTTGTTCAGTGGGATGCATAATATATTTAGAAAAATATCTTCTCTTTTTTTCATTCATGAAATTAAAGTCAATGGGGTCCAAAACAGCATTCATACCCATTATGCATTGTGTGGACAAAACATCTTTAAATATATCTAGGGCCCTGTGATTTCTGCAATGTGGAAAATGCAGACGGAATCGCGGAATCCTGAATCATGAAAATGGAATTTACTGTATAGCGGAATGTCATGGAATTTGTCACATTTTGGATGAATCAAAAGTAGGTCATTACACTTAAATCAAAACATGATATAAACTAGTATCTGTTAATATTAAAACATAAAAAAGACTATTTAAATATGAATTCTGTATGTTCTGCGTGTCTCTGAATGAATGGTGCAGATGCACGGTTTTGTTTTCTACACATACTGAAGTGCGCGCAACGATCGCCTCAATATATGACTACATGAACATATTAGGGCCGGACAATAATTCAATATCAATATGTATCGCAATATAATTTTTTTCAATAACGGTGATATGATTTTTAAACACATTTCCGATATTTCGATATACATTACCAGTGTTTCTCATACATTTATTTGTGGCGTTTTACTTTTTATTGAATAAACATGAGCACTACACGTTTCAAAATCAAAACGCGTCACGGGTGTTTTATATGAATGTATCTCTGAAGGGAACCGACTGTCTTCAGAAATGTTTAGATGACATTTTCATTTGATCTGATTAGGGATGCAACGATACCATTTTTTTCAGAACCGATCCGATCCTGAAAATTCTGAGTATCTGCCGATACGATCCAATCCGATACCAGCGCAGTTTTTTTTAAATCGATGTAGAATTTCTATACTTCTGTGTGTTACTCTTTTGTGTGTTAAACACAATCTACTACATATAGATAACGTCATTTTAATGTAAAATAACAAATTAAAAAATATATAATCAATCAAAGGGGCAGTCGTGGCCTAATGGTTAGAGAGTTGGACTCGTAATCCAAAGGTTGCGGGTTCGAGTCTCGGGCCGGCAGGGATTGTAGGTGGGGGGAGTGAATGTCCAGCGCTCTCTCCACCCTCAATACCACGACTGAGGTGCCCTTGAGCAAGGCACCGAACCCCCAACTGCTCCCCGGGCGCCGCAGCATAAATGGCTGCCCACTGCTCCGGGTGTGTGTTCACGGTGTGTGTGTGTTCACTGCTGTGTGTGTGTGCACGTTGGATGGGTTAAATGCAGAGCACGAATTCCGAGTATGGGTCACCATACTTGGCAGTATGTCACTTCACTTATCTGTGACAAAAATACTATTATAAACTTGGTTTATAATACAGCAAAAGATACTCTAGAAAAATCATGGGTGCACAATAATTTTATAAAACCTAGTGAAACATTTTTATTTACAAATAAATGTGAATAAGTGTAGGACTAAATCTGGTGAAATTATACACATTGCTCTTTGAATTGTTGTAAAATACATTCATAAAAAATATATTAATATATAGGCTACTATAAAATTAAAAGACATTTCTTTTAAATCTATAGCACAGTAATGAAGATAGGACAGAACAAGAAAGACTGTTAATAATTTTTCATTGCGCAAAAGTATTATAATAAGTAAGGCTCCAATATAGAGCAGCAGAGAATCAGATTGCATGTTCAAGTCTCAAGCAACATGCTTTTGTTGTTGGTCAATTTTTATTTATTTTTTCTGCAGCAACTCCGGGCACAATTCATACTCTTTATCCTGGCTGAAGCACATTTGTTTCAGTCTATAAGAACAATCAGCCTACTACACTACCATTAAAAAGTTTTTGAACCGTAAGGTTTTAACGTTTTGTTTTTTTATTAAAGAATTCTCATCTGTTCACCAAGCCTGTATTTATTTGATCCAAAGTACAGCAAAAACGGTAACATTTTGAAATATTTTTACTATTTAAAATAACTGTTTTCTGTTTGAATATGTTTTAAAATGTAATTTATTCCTGTAATCAAAGCTAAATTTTCAGCATCATGTCATCAGTGTCACATGATCCTTCAGAAATCACTCTAATTTGCTGATGATCAATATTTAAAACAGTTGAGTACATATGTTTCAGGATTCTTTGACTAGAAACACCCAAAGATCAGCATTTATCTAAAAAGCTTTTGTTACATGTATGCACTATTCCATTCAAAACCTTGGAGTTAGTATAATTTATTTTTATTTTTTTTTGGAAAGAAATTATAGAAATTAATACGTTTATTTAGCAAGGATACTTTAAATTGATAAAGTGATTGATAAAGACATTTATAATTTTACAAAAGATTTGTATTTCAGATAAATGCTGTTTTTCTGAACTTTCTATTCATCAAAGAAACCTGAAAAAATTCTACTTGGCTGTTTTCAACATTGTTTTTTGAGCAGTAAATCAGAATATTAGAATGATTTCTCATGTGACTGGAGTAATGATGCTAAAAATTCAGCTTTGAAATCACAGGAATAAATTACATTTTAAAATATTTTAAAATAGAAAACAGTTATTTTAAATAGCAAAAATATTTCAAACTGTTACTGTTTTTGCTGTATTTTGGATTAAATAAATGCAGGCTTGGTGAGCAGAAGAGAATTCTTTAAAAATCATACTGTTCAAAATCTTTTGACTGGTAATGAATGTTAGCCTATAGTTTGAAGTTGGATATTAATATTAATAAGGTGAGTCCGAGATGTTTATTTGACAGTGATTTCACATTTCTTGTTTGTATGAAGGCTAAATACAAATGAATATTTACCAGAAAAATTATTTTGCAGAATTTATTTACCAGAAAAATGTAAATACACAACACAGTATTTCTGGGGGAAAAAGAAAAGGGAAAAAAATAACTAGATGTGAGATGTATTTAGATTTTGGAAAAAAAAAGGAAAAATTGCATGTTTTTCACAGGGCCTTAAAGTATTTTATTTTATTTTTTTACTTTTTAATAAATTGCTGTTAAATTGTGCAAGTTTCATGATGTTAATTAATTAGACATGCTCTGACATTTACATTTCTATTTAGTCATTTAGCAGACACTTTTCTCCAAAGCGACTTACAAATGAGGACAATGGATACAATCAAAATCAACAAAAGAGCAGTGATATGCAAGTGTTATAACAAGTCTCCATTGTTATAACACTTGCATACATACATGTAGTAAGGTATTTTTTTTTTATTATATAATAAATAAAAAGAAAACGGAGAGAATGGATTTTAATAAAAAAGAATGGAGCAAGCTAGTGTTAGGGGCCTTTTTTGCTTTTGTTAATTGTATATTAAACAAAAAGAAATCTTTTTTTAAGAAAACAAGCAGTAAATAGAGTACAGTCTAAAAGGGACGTTTTTTTTTTTTTTTTTTTTTTAAAGAATAGAATTAGAATGGCGAGTGCTAGAGTTAGAGGGTCAAGTAAAGATGGAAGAGATGTTTTTAGCTGATTCTTGAAAACGACTAAGGACTCAGCTGGTCGGATTGAGTTGGGCAGGTCATTCCACCTGGAGGGAACATTTAATTTAAGTCTGTGAAAGTGATTTTGTGCCTCTTTGGGATGGTACAGTAAAGGCACAATAAATATTAAATGTGAATATTAATATATGGAACAGAAAAACACAATTTGGAAAAATAAAACTAATTTATCTTTTTTTTATTCTGCAGAAGAAAGCAAGTCATACAGAGTGTGAATTAAATGATGTGATTCTCCCTGCTTGGCATTTGCCAGTCATGTTCATCACATTCGCACTCCTCCAGTGTTGATACTCCCTCTAGAAGTGCTTGTTTGCTACATGACCAGGCTAAAAGCACAAAGACGGACTATCCAGACCCCCCCCCCCCCCCCCCCCCCACATACACACACACACTCTTTCTGTGTGGTTTGCACTGTGTTTGTGTCTTACAGTGTGAAATGAAGTTACTCTCAGGCACGATGCTGATAATAGACACGAGCGCTGATGGGGAGCCAGCCCCTCCGGGAATTGTGCAGAGGGAATACACACTCGCACACACAACCACTTACTCTCACATACATTGCTTGGAGCCTAGCCTTCAGCCTCTGGTTTACTGACTTCTCAGGGCTCAGATTAGCCCACTGATTTCTGTATATAAATCATCAATGTTTGTGTAGTTACAGAGGCTACGGAGATGTGCAGAATTAATTTCCAGCCAGTGTTTGTGTAAGATGCCCTCATGAGATCTGAATATGACAGTGTATTAAAGTAGAGTGGTAGCTGTTGATTACACATTAAAGAGGATATTCAAATAGCCTCTTTTTCCTGAAATGTATAAGTGCATATTTGAAAGTATTATTGCTCTCATATCAAATCAGGTCTCTGAGGCTTTTTAAGCCTCATTTTATATGCATATGTATAAATCTCTATGCATATTGATACCTGTTTATATAGGAAAAAAATACATATGTAATTGTGTATATATATTTATACACCCATACATAAATAGACATGTTTTGTAAAGCATTAATATTCTAAAAAAACTAATCATATTGCCAAATACGGAAATCCAAATGAATCAAATATCTAGTTCTGCAAATGTATTTTTATCTATAGAAATAAAAACATTGCTTTGTGTTTCATGCAACATTTCTAGTGCTTTTGATGCCTTGGTAGTTTTCTTGTTGTTGTTTTTTTTATAAAATCTCACATTTTAAAAGGAGTTCTGCAATGTTTGTCTTGACCATGGCCATCTGTAACTCTGTAACCGAATACATAGATGTTAGGCTGAGTATAATGTGAGTCTTTATAGTTATGCTTTGAAGGAAGGCCTTTTCTCACATTATTTCACTTAATGGAACCGGCTTTGGTAATGCTTAAAGATCCATCAGCCTGTCAATACAATTTAAAACTCAATAAAAACAGTTCCCGTGTGGAGAGGGTCCTCCACCGTACTACACAACCGTATCATAAAGGAGCCATTTATTGAGGAGCACTGAGTAATTGTTAGAAATAGTCAGTAGTGGCCATTAAGATTTAGAGTAGGCTGGATTTTATTCTGTATAATCTTTTCGAGTAGGAACGGTTTCAGGATAAATGTGTGTGATCAGATAAAGATGTGTTATTAGCAGACCGATGGTGTGAATCTTAATTTTTAGTACGGATTATACATGCTTCTGCTGCGTGATCATGTGAAACTATTGGAGTCGAACTGCTGCGAGTCATAATTTCACACAATACAGAGTCCTTGTGATGCTTTCATCAGCAATAACAGAAATCTCTTTGATATCTCCAGATTTTAGTGTTGTTGTTGTTGGAGTTCTGCTTCAGATGTCTATTTATTTATCGAGCTTTTCACTTTGGCACTTTGGCAAAATAGATTGATTTCAACAAAGCTGTTTTCAGAGTAGCTCTCTTAGATGAGCTTCGAACGAGACATTTGTCTGATAAATCTCAGTTAGTCGTATTGCAGATAATGTTTTGTTTGATATGTTCCAAGGCTAATCTCGCTCTGCGAAAACAATCACATCAGATGTGTATATCACAACTTCCTGCTGGAAAGCTGGAAAGTCGGTAATCCTCGCCAGTCAAACGTCTGCGTTTCGTAATGCACCGATTGAAATACCGATCAGGGATCTGCTTGTTGACTTTACCTATCCAAAGCAATCTTCGACTATATTTGCAAATGAAGCACCTGGCAGTTGGGGTTTCTTGGGGGAAATGGCATTTGTGTTTGTTTGACCCTTTATTGGCTTTTTCCTCAAATCACAGAGATGAATGCATGGCCTATTGGCGTAATAGGAGAGTGATTTAGGATGAATAAAACATGCAGCATGAAAGAGTAATGTTGAAAAATGAGTGTGGTTTGTAATAGAGCCCTGCTGCGTGCCCATTGTGAGGTGATGTGTTAATAGTGGGAGAGCAACTGTGTGGTTGGAGGGGTGAGAAGGTCTAATTTATCCGCTGCTCTGAAGGAGAAATTTATTTTTATTTAAAACCTCCTGGCTCACACCCCTTGACTTCATTGCAGTAATGGAAATGGTAAAATAGGTGCTGTTGGCTCAGACCCCTGAAGCTTTTTTTTTTTTCACCGGCTTTCACAAATGGCTGATTTTTCCCCCTCCCTGCCTCTCTCCCTCACTTTTCCATTAAGACAGCTGGTATCTTTCAAAAGGTCCTGCTCTGGTGATTGTGTAATGGCTTCAAGCCTCACCTGCCCCACAGCGCGTTATTCATCTGTGGGTACTGTTGAGGGGAGTACTCACCATTGCTTAATTGGTCCTGGTCACCATTCAGACGCCACATGAACCGCTGCATTGTTGCTAGTCGCTGCTGTGAACCTTACTGCAGCCGCTGCTTTTCACTGGTTGCTTATGCTCCTGTTGGTATAAATAAGACACTCTTTACATGGAGAATGTGTGGAGTGCTCTTTCTGTGGTTGTAAGTTATTCATCACATGGGGTGCGGTTGTAAAGCACTCATCTCATGGAGTCAATGCAGTAAAGGTTGTCTTGACACCTTAATCATCTTTTACAGTATGGTTCCAGCTAATATATTTTCATCTCCAAATAGTACCAAGATACCACTACCATAAAACTTTTCTTGACAACTTTTCAATGTAGTCCTTGTGCTAAAAATTTTTTTTCAAAATGTTTTTATATTTATTTAGTTTTATTTTAATGGATTATTTATATAATTGCAGTATTATTATTTTGTTAACATTTGTTTACATTTTTAATCGGTTACAGTAGTACTGTACAGTGCCTTAGAAGTAACATGTTATGTAGTCACATAACATTTTAAGTAAAGTAGTAAAGTAACGCATCACTTTTTAATTTAAAAGGAAATATTTTAGTTACTTTTTCAAGTAAGTAACTCCAGTTACTTTGTTTCTCATGTATTGACTGACAGCGCTCATTTTGCTATGTTGAGAGAAATCGGGAGTGAGTGCAGAGGGTTTGTGTGTGCTGTGTGAACATAAATATGACTAAACATGAACATGTATTTACTCCTCCTCAGTGTAAAAAACAGTCAGATTCTAACTCTGTTGTACAAACTTGCAATTAAATGTTAAATAAGACAAATATCATTTATGTGTTTAATCCCATTTTATTAACAATGTCTTTGCTACTGACCTTTGATCCACTTCAAAATAAGCAAAAATGGCATGCGTGTTTCATTTATTGCTGAATAGTGTTGAACTTTCTTCTCCTGCGTCATATTCTTCATGCAATTTGTTTGAGCTGCGTCCTCTACTATACAGACATGAATTTATATTTCCTTCAGTCTGAGGCGTGTTCATTTCACTTTTGTTGTGAACAGGGTTTTTACATTTGTAAAATAACTTTTTTTATATATTAAACCAACAAGCAAGCCCTGCCCAGATTTCAAAAGTAACTCGAACTAACATAACACATCACTTTCCATAACAAGTAACAAAATAATGTAATTAGTTACCTTTTTTTTTTTTTTAGGGAGCAACGCAATATTGTAATGCATTACTTTTAAAAGTAACTTTCTCCAACATTGGTACTGTATGTACTGCTATTTAAAACTATTTTGAAGTCTTGGGTATAATTCTCATTTTTCAACAATTTATTAATGAGACTGACCTTCGCAGACACACAGTAAATTTTGCAGTGATAAATGAACTCTTATTAGAGTTAAATTTAACACTCGGCCCGAGTGTATTTGGTCCCACTCAGAATTGGTGATAAATTGACTCTCGTCATAGTGTTCAATTTTCAGAGTTAAATGAACTCTATTTTGAGTAAAAAATTAACACTGCTCAACACTGAATAGTGTTACCAGAGTTTAACACTAGGGGAAATGAACTCTGTTCTGTGTTACCACAATTTAACTCTGCAAGAAAATTTACTCTAGTGTTAATATTTCACTTATGTAGAGTTCATTTACATTTATAATAGTGAAAAATTCTCTAATTTTAAATCCCATTTGGTGTTTTAAAAACAGAACAGGAAACAAGATCAACGACGTCAGATTTAAAACATTTATTACAATGCTGTCATGCTCAAACATACACAATTACATGCACAAAAATACATCACGTCTGCATGAAATGACAATACATCACTATATTCAGTACAGAAGCTGTTGAACCACCTAGCTAAGCAGCCTTGCTCTAACCTCAGCAATACAAGGACCTTCACTTTGCCAACATCTTTGTTGAACACAGTGGTCTGAATGAAAGTGTACATCTTGTGTAGAATAGTGTTATAAGTGGTGCCAAAAACAAAGTGTGCCTTAAGAAGTTTGTTCACCAAAAATTATAATTCTCATTACTCACCCTCATGTCATACCAAACCTATAAGACTTTTGTTCATTTTCTGAACACAAATGAAGATCCTTCTATCCTTTCATCGACAGCCTATAACTACATCTTTCAAGGCCCAGAAAGGTGTTAAAGACATCATTAAATTAACCCGTGAGACTCTGGTGATTTAACTTCAGTTTTAAGCAACACGAGTGCTTTGTTTGCGCAAAGGAAAAAAATAAAATAATTTACCACTTTATGAAAATATTAATCCCTGACAAGCATACACGAGAGCACGATGACAGATGAGTGTTTTGTTTGAAATTAAAGCAGACATTTTGTGAATGCATGCATAAAATTAAGGTTAAACCAGTGGAGTCACATGGATTGCTTTAATGATGTCATTACTACCTTTCTGGGCCTTGAATGTGGTAGTTGCGTGGACTCTCAATGTAAGGACAGAAATCTCTCAGATTTCATTAAAATATCTTCATTGGTGTTTTGAAGATGAACGAAAGTCTTACAGGTTTGGAACAACATAAAAGTGAGTAAATGATGAGTTTTCATTTTTGGGTAAATTAACCCCATTAAACAGTTTGTCAATGGCATCAAGAGAAGAGATTGACTTGAGATTGAATGGCATGCTGATCAAAACTGAAGTACTGGTGAACTGAATAATTCTTCCCTGAGCCAGGAGACAGGGCTGAGCACTTCCAGCGATGTCTTGAATATGCTCCTCAGTGCTTGTTCCACTCTGGAAAAAAAGCAAGCAAATTGCAGAGGACTATCACTGATATGTTAAATTAAAAACTACAAAAAATAATAATTAAAAACAAACCTTCTAGAAGATATCCCTACTTGAGACGTAGACACCTTTCCTGGTCTCTTCTGGCCTTGACAAGACACAAACAACAAAGCATTTTAAGATCATCAACAATGCTAGATGAAGTTAATCCTTAGTCAAAGTTAAAAACTGCTGTGAAAAGTGGCACAATGACATTTCTCTTCATTTTGTACCTTAAAATTATATCCCTCGTTCTTTAGAAATGCCTCTCCGTATAGTTATGATTCCGGTGCTTCTTAAACAAAAATACAGAAAAAGGAGGAGAAAGTGTTTTAAAATCCAAGAGAAAAATACACCACCTGTATTATGGGCATGTGATCAAAACATTTAAAAGTTGTCAACAATGCATTAAAACTAAAACAAAAACAGTGTGATACTTACGTAGCCATTTTTGAAGAAGGTACAGGAACAAAGGCACAATTCCTCTGGCACAGTTTTCGTTCATCTTCCTTGGTGGTGATATACTGCAAAAAATATATATATTATTATTTTCAAATATAAAAATGATTAGGGCTGGGTATCGTTCACAAATTTTCGATCCGATACCGATACCTTGAGTTCGATACCGGTTCCTGAACGATACTTTTTTCGATACCAGTTTTATGAAATCAGTTTTAATAAGATTACATTATCTCAAAAAACTATTTTTTTTTTAGCTTGTTGATATTTATACAGACTCAAAGACTCATCTCCTGAGCCACTGCACAAAGGAACAAAATATATCCAACACAATAAATAAATAAATAATTTGAATAAAGTTCAAATAGTTTTCAGTTTACACATCTGTTAGTCTACGTTTACATTAGTGCGTGTTCATTTTAAAACGCATAGCTCAGACAGAATCATCATTTCTAGGTTGTTAAAGACTTCAAGAAATTTTAAATCTTCATCCACTTTCATAAGTGGGTGTTTTATTTTCTTTCACCATATGTTTTATTGTTATTAAATTCTGGTGTAGTATGTCTAATTATTTGAATGCATAAAATTTAGTTTATTTAAATGTATTCTTAAAATAGCCTTATGAAATGTTTTATTTTTCCTCAGAAATTCTGTGTTCTGTATCTGGTTTTTAAATGAAGACATAAAACATTAATTTCATTTCTTTAAATTATTGAAAATCAAAGTTTATTTATTTTGGCAAACAAAGGGGGTTTACTATTAAAATAAAAAAAATGAATAACTGTTGTGTGATCATTACTAAAAAAAAAAAATAAAGTTTTAATAATTTTAATAGTAGCCTAGTAGTAGCAGTATGTACTGTCCGCTGAACAATATTAATATATTTCTGCCGCAGTGTCTTCCAATTTAAACCGAACTTTTATTTTGACGGGTTGCCTGGAATACCTTTACAGTTCTGTGTGTATATGATATGACGTTAGTTTTACTCGAATCAAACGGTAAAATGCTCATTAATTGACTCTCACAGCAGTTCTGGAGATGTTGTTCATGTGTTTATGTCCTCATTTAGTTAGGCGGCAGACGCTGAAATCACCGCGAGCGTCAGTCTGTGTGTAGTAAACAAACTGCGCGATATAGAGAGCAGACTGCTCCGTGCGCTTTCGAAATGCTCTCGCGGATGTCAAACACTGATCTATCAGCGCCGCGCCACTTCTAGGCAAACACACCTAGTGCTGCAGGATTATTGACTCACTGACGTTAATGAGATTAACCCCTTAGGTATCGAAATTTGGTACCGAACGACAAGACGTTTTTCGATACTCTGTGGTATCGAGGCAATTCGGGCGGTGCCTAAAAAGTATCGAACTCGATACCCAGCCCTAAAAATGATATATCATATCGATATCATATATATATATATGTATATATATGTGTGTGTGTGTGTGTGTGTGTGTATATATATATATATATATATATATATGTATATGTATATGTATATATATGTATATGTATATGTGTATATATATGTATGTATATATGTACGTGTGTATGTATAGAGATAGATAGATAGATAGATAGATAGATAGATACAGGGCTCCAGACAAAAAAATCGAGTAAGGAGCCATTGGCTCCTATAAAAGAAAAACTTAGGCGCCAAATTATTTTTTTAGGTGCCACAGAATAAAAGTGGTTTATTTTATTATCATTTTATTTTTCCCCCCTATTTTAACATTTCAATCATTTTGTCATGTGTTTATGTCTTATCTTTTCTAGGCTTTATCAGCATTTTAATCCATCTTGTAGATGATCAGGTCGACCGGGGGACTAAGGTTCACTTAAAGTATGAATTAAATGTCTTTTACAACTTGAAATATACAGTCACAAAGAATTGTTCGTTACACAGAATCTGTACCAATATCATGGACCATAAGCATCACTTGGCAACTGAGTGCAGTGCATCCTATAAATGTTGTCACGTCTTTCACACATTCAGTCTGTTTTTCTTCATTAGTAAAATGCAATTTTATAGGAGGAGTTGAATCATGTACAACAGAACAAGTAAAAATATTAATATGCAACAGCGCATAAATATAGCAAACCGCTCCTCTTTATAGTTATTTTTCTAGCTGACTGATGAGTTTATGGACACTGAGTGGTTATTCTGAGGTAAATGTATTACAATGCAATGTTTACAAGCTTTATACATTTCCTCAGTTTGAAACACTGAATGAGTTGTACACTGAATGAGTACAACAGTAAGTTGTACTAGGCTTTCTTATTGCCTACCTTTTGATCATGTTCATTTCATACTATAGTAGTAAATCGAAATATATAATGGGTTCACTTGCTGCTTTAACTGAGGTGCTAAAGAGATCGTGCCTGAGCATTAAGTGCGATACTCTCCGCTCGCGCGATCCGGACGCATACACGGACCGTGTGGACGCAGGGTACTGGTGTTTATATTACCGACAGTGTGCGCTTGTGGTCCGCATTAAAGAGCACCCAAACCGCATCATTTGAATTTCGTAGCATTTTAAAGCTGATACTTTTTTTATTAAAAAGTAAGACAGCACAAAGCTTTTTGCGATTTACTGGATGGCAAGTGCGCTTCAAATAACAGGAAGTCTATGCATTAACAGAACACAGCATATAGACTAAGATCTCGATAAGAAGATCTGTGATATTGAAATTAGCTGATAATTAATAAAATTATCCATTGCTTTCATTGACGTGAACTCCGTTATATTTGCATATGAAGCGGGAATTGAAGAACGGATTTATATCTGTTTTGCGAAGACACATTTATGTGGCCAAGTGTAAATGGGGAAACGTTTTAACAAATCGTATAGATATCCGATCAGAGAAAATGCATGAAGTGACCAGGTGTAAACAGGCCCTTTCAGGTCTCTCTCACTGCGTTCAGCAGACTGTGTGCGGCAGAGACGAGGACTGTTTGAAACTCTTTTCCAGTAAAACTTTGATGCGCATCGTCTTATGTAAGTTTAATACGTGAACATAACACAAGATGTGAGCGCAAAACAATCGGGAAAAAAGTCCTTTCATGCAAATTATATATAGTCGCCAGTGGCGACCTCAGCAAAAACTTCACTCGCAAATTAATATTTTTGGTCGCAAATGCGACCATTTTAGTCGCAGTTTGGAGCCCTGTATATATATATATATAGATAGATAGATAGAGAGATATATATATATATATATATATATATATATATATATATATATATATATATATATATATATATATATATATTAGTTATTTATATGAAATATGACTTATTCTTTTCTTTAATGTCAGCTGTCAGAATATTGACAGTTTTTCTTTTCATCGAGAATCGATCAGACCAGCTTAATAATAAAAAAATTAAAAAAGCAAAGCAAAAACTTAAATGTGGTATATAAACAATACAAATACTACTTCAAACAATACTTACTTTTAAACACTTTTACCTTATAAAGATGAGTTTAACAGTCCCCCAAATGCATAAGTAATAACTTATTGCCATCAATGTGGCTTCAGTAAAGATGCGATGGCGGCGTTCGACTAATTTGTCTTCACAGAACTTAATTAATGCCATTGGACACATTTAGTCTTTCATGAGCTGAACAGCAGCAAATATAGTTTATATAACTTTCCAACGGTTTACATAACATAATTTATTCAGAGTTACGTATCTAACGTCGTAGGACATGCTATAAGATATTTAATTCCACAACAACATAACGTGCTATTCATTATATTTTATAAATTATACTCAACTTATGCATTAATAGTAACACAATTATTAACCTCGAATATTAAACTTATGTTTTAACAAATTAATTAAAAGAGCTTACCTTTTGGCGCAAGGCAAAAGAAAATGGCGACGAGACAACTTTTGCTCTGGTCTTCGGGGGTAGATTGAGGGGCGGAGCTTAACAGTAAAGTTAACAATGCAGAATTCAACTCTGATCATTTTCACCAACACTAGAGGGCATTTTTCACTATTTGTTGTTAAGTGAACTCCTTAAGAGTAAACCGAGAGTAACACTGCTTAATTAACACTGACGATTTTAATGTGCATTTATCCCATGGTTTTTTTTTTGACATTGTGTCACATCACATTCTCATATTTATCTTTTTATGTTTTTACTTTTTTAATCAAAGTTACGGTTTTGTGCTGCTGTTTAAAACTATTTTGAAATCTTGGGTGTATATTTTCTCATCCAACTATTTAATAATGAGATTGACTCTAACTGCTTTTTCTTATTTTTAATTTCAGTGACGTGACATACAGCAAAGTATGGTGACCCATACTCGGAATTCGTGCTCTGCATTTAACCCATCCAAAGTGCACATACACAGCAGTGAACGCAAACACATCGTGAACACACACCCGGAGCAGTTTGATTGATTTATATATATTTTTGTTTGCACCTTTCTCTGACTTTCATTGCATGCTTTTAAATTATATTAGGTCACTATCATATTTTTAAGTTTAAAATTGTGAATGTGCCTCAACCCCTGCATTTTGTTTGATTATCTTGCTCTCCTGAATCACCAGACCACCTGAACACCAGAATCATGAAACCCATCCGATTGGTATCCGAAGAACTCAGAACTGGCTAAAGAATGCAGATTTTCCTTCCCGATCGATTAGCCAACAAGTAATTTTAACAGCCCACCAACTTGTCGAGTTTGAAAATGCGTAGTTTTTTCATAATTCAAAGTGACTTGAAGAAAACACGCATATAAAGAAGAAAAACACTCCATGTTTATAGAAGCATTTCTGGTTAGTGTATGTATGTGTTTTTGTGTGTTCAGACTGGCGGTCAGCACGGTAACTCATCATAAGGTGATTAATCGGGCCGTGACGTGGCGGCACAGTGCTGTAATCAGTCTGTAGTGTTGGAGGTTGATGAGGAGAGCAGCTGCCCCGTCAGTTGCCGTCTACTCAAGATGACAGGCTGCCATTGACAGGACTGCTTGTCAGTTGCACCAGTGTGCCTGTCATAAGCCATTTCTCTTCATTTTTATACCTGCTCTAAAACACACCTCTCACACTGACAAACAGCCCAATTCTGTCCTGCTGCTGTCCTCCCGCAGGCTCCTCGCATTTCCAAATTCACTCGCTGTAGCTTTTTCGGCAGTTGTCAGGTTTAGCTGCACCAGAGGCTGTAATCTTTACTTTCCCGTTTATCTGAAGAGGGGGGAAGCGGCTCAAACCCTTTCAAGTGCACTTCATCGTTATGCAGCCATTTCATGCTCTCGTATTGGAGGTCTCGTTTTGTTTTTCCACTTCGCGCTTTTTCGGCCAACGAAAGATTGATCTTTGTTTTTATGAATGTTGACTTAAAAGAGGCAAGTAGCAGCAAGCGTTGTAAAAACAGGATTTGATCCAAAGCTGTTTTCTGTCTGAGTCTCCTGCAAGGTTTGCTTCTCCATGCCTGTCTGTTCTGATTTCCACGGGTGATCGCTGTGCTAGCTGAGGTAGGGCCGCCTCTGGCCAGGCTGTAGTTAGTCTGACCAGCATGCACAACCAACAAACACTGTGGCCTGGAGGGAGCGCCGGGTCTTATTCCAGTCTAACATATTGCTTGTAAGGAATTCTCCATAGCCTGAACTGGCTAGTAGTGCGAAGGTCTATAAGCCTAATACCCTGTAAAACGTGCAGCTGAGCCTATTTGATAATGCAGTGGGGAATCCTGTTTAGGTCACTGTGCGGGGAAACATAGTGCTGCTTTTCATCGCCAGGCAAAAATGAGCTGGGGAATAGAGCAGGCAGCTTGAAGTTTGTGCTCTTTTGATATAGCTGTGCTCAGAGCTCTCCTGAGGATGTGCGCTGCTGCTGTGGAGAAGACCGCCGATTGATGTTCCTTTTGGCGCGCAACGTCACAGCGCTGCTCGCCGGCTGTGATTGATTAAACCTATTGCATGAGTATCAACAGGCCCTTGGTTTTACAAATATCGCTCACCCCGTGTTACGAAATTTGTAAAAAAATTTAAAAACCCAGTTAGAAGCCCGCATCTTTGTTAATGGTGTAACCGTCAAGTAAAAAGTCAAATTTTTCTTTCACTTTGAATACGTGAGTGTACACAATTTTAATTGTTTTAACTTAATTTGTATAATTTGTAAATATTTTTATTTTGCTTCCTTTTTATCTTAGTTTATATTATTTATATTTAATTTATTTTTATTTTATAATTTTTTTAAAGATTTATTTTAGGCATTTTTGCTTTTCATTATAGAATAGTAATGTAGACAGGAAGTGAAGTGGGAGGAGGGGGGTGAGAAAAGTCCATAAGCTGGGACTCGAACTCGGGACGCCAAAAGCACATTGAGGCTATTGGTGCTGACTATTTTATAAAATCGTAATATAATTTTATCATTAGTTTGTATTTTTGTGGGGGAGTTGCACCACATATTTTACATCTAACCTTGTCTTGTTTAAAAAAGATCAAATTATCTGATTTATGTTATGCAGAATCATGTGGGTCTGCACTGGTCCTCTCTATGATGTAATTTCCTGTTTTTATGGCTTTTTACTGCATTTTTCTGCATGTTGCCACAAAAAAAGAGATTCTTTTGAGTTTTTTTCTTCACTGATATATTAGAATAGTTGTATCACCCTGACATCGATTTTCTGCCCCCTCCAAAACAAATATTAGCGATTTTAAAAATTTTGCAGTGAAATGCCATTGTGCAAAGAAAGTGGATTCATATAGGACAAAACAGTCTGTCACTTCATTTACCCCTCTAACAATATCTTTTTTTTTTTTTTTTTTTTCTCAATTCAGCTCTTCTGAAACACTGGGGTTGTTGGTGTGGCCAAATTTTCCCTGGATTTGATTGGTAAATTCAGAAGACTGAAGCCCAGGCTCACAGTCTACCTTTCACGGAGGCCCAGCCGTGAGAGGACAGAAGAAGGCACGTGGCGAATCATGACTGCCGACAAAGAGAAGGACAAGGAGAGGGAGCGTGACCGGGACCGGGACAGAGATCGCGAAAAGCGGGACAAAACACGTGAAAGCGAGAGCTCGCGGCCACGGCGCAGTTGCACGCTAGAGGGCGGAGCTAAGAACTATGCAGAGAGCGAACACAGTGAGGACGATGACAATGAAACGCCTGGGGCCGCCACTGCTGAGGAGGCCACTAAAAAGAGCAAGAAAAAGCTACCCAAGAAGAAGTCGCGCTATGAGCGAATGGAGAATGGCGAGATCACTTCTTTCATTACAGAGGACGATATTGTTTACAGACCTGGCGGTGAGTTTTGGTTGTACAATACTTAAACATTCTTAAACATTCTAACTCTAGTTTTTGTTTCAGCTGAAGGAATTTGAGGTGGTTGTCATAAAAATAAGCATGCCATCGGACAGCGAGTATGTATTTGGCAATATTTTGTTAGCATTGCTGAAAATGGTGCTTTAGCATAGCATAAACATGTCACCGCAAATGCATTTTCATTGGCTGCTGTGCTTGACTAAATAAATTCACTGCTGCTTGATGAAAATGCAGACGAAATCAGTGTGATGATATTTGAAACGGTCATATTTTTCACACTTAGCTTTCCGAAGCACACAAGATTCTTGCTTTTCTTTATATTTTTCATTGAGCGGCAGAAATAGCGAAACGGTCCACATTAGGTCTTTATTAGGCGCTGAGATTGAGCCTAGACCAGAGCAATAACCTTTTCCTGCGCTGTAAACATGGCCTCTCTTTCACCTGCTGTTTAGAAATTGGTTGTACATGAGGCTGGGGGGAAATGTCAACACTCCGGCGGAGGGCAAGGCACGGCTGTGTAGTGCAGCTGCCGTAGTCCTAAATCATCCGTGTCTTTCATTTATTTAGCAGCAACAGAAAGGTCAAGCAGTATGCTTAGTTATTTAATGCAAAGACGTCAAATTATAGCCAATGCGTAATTTCCAATCTCGTCTCTTCACCCCGTCTCTTCTGCTTAGAGATGCATTTGCTCAGAGGGGGAAGGTGGGGAATAGCTTGACGGTTGCCCCCCTCCTCCTCTTCCTCCAGCCATTGCCCCTGTGGAATCGGGCTGGAGGCATTATCTGCTGAAGGTCCTTGAAAACACAGTTGCTGAAGCTCTCTTTTGGTAATAACCCAGCAGACCCCTTCCCTGCTCTGTTTTGGAGAGTGCCGCTGCTCTGCTTTAGATAAGACTGAATTGAATCACATGTCTGAGGCATGTTAGTTGATTTTGTCAGTGCTGCATTGAATAATAGGGATGTCACCATGTTTTGAAGATGGCTGCTTTAAAGTGCCATTGCTCTTTAAAAAAGGGAAGGAGACCATCTTAATTCCACCACTGTAGATGAATATTGATCTAAGATTGAAGAATTTGCAATATGCTGTTTATACAGCAAACCTTTCAGTTGACTTTCACTGTCCTATGCATCATAAATGCATCATAAAACTGATCTGTTAATGCTTCAAAGGATTGTGCTTTATACACACACACACACACACACACACATATACATATATATATATATATATATATATATATGTATATGTGTATATATATATGTATATGTGTGTATATATAATTATTTAAAAAATCTGTATCGAGCCACTCTAAAACACTGGATCATGTAAAATGCGTGTATATTTAAGCCATATTGCGATTTTATTTCGTGTAATCATGCTGGTCTAGACGTATATGCATGCATTCAGTTTGTGGTCAGTCGCTGCAGCTTTATTGCAATCAGATTTGATTCAGGAGGCTTAAGTAGACACAAAGCCTGTGCTGGATTAAACCCTACTAAATGTTAAATCCTTTTATATTTGTCTAGTGACACACAATGTAAAAACCGGCCACCCTTGGAGTGGGTATTAAAAACGGCAAGAAGCCAACGGAAAAAGAGAGAGTGTAATCAAGGGAGAGAACTGAAACAAGACAATAATTGCTTTTGTGGCTCGAGAGAGTCAGCCGTGCGCATGTATGACACTAGATAAGATGAAGTAATATTGAAAGCCAACACGGAGATCACCCTCATACTTTTTGCCCGCTAACGTTTTTATAGCAATCTTAGCATGCATTTATTAGGTTGTCTGAAAAAAAGCACGTTGTTGGAGAGATGGTGTGCTTGAGTGAGGAAGGAAGGAATGGAAAAGAGGAGTGAGTGGAGTGTGATATGGATGGGGAGAGAGAGATAGAGAGGCATTTGTATTGCAGACAGTGCTGCTCGGATGGAAGGAAGAGTAAAGCAGCTGAATCGATCAGGCCTTTGAGTGGCGTTCTCGTGTCCAGGCTCCCTGTAGCTTAGCGGATATTCGCTACACAGAGGCAGTTTATGGATCCAGCCGGGAGATTATACACACATGAGATCAATACTCAGGCCTCTGCGAGCTGGCCGTGGCTGTCTGCAGAGTCCATCTTTACAACCCGGAGTCACACTGATGTCCTTGTACTGTGACGGCAATTTGTCTCCCTGGCTGCCATTTGGCTTTTAAAATGGAGAGCTCATCAAGCGGAATTGGCTGGATGAGTACCACTCCCACCCATGTGATGAGAATGCTGACAATAAAGAGAGGTGAATGTCCACGGTGGGCTTAGCTGAGGGTTGGGGTGGGCTTTATGGTGCTCATTATAGCGCTCTTCCAAAACCTAGCAGGCTGCCTACCTAGAGAGCATTTTAAGGCAGCATAGATGCGCTCTTGATGCAAACACAGTTCCAAAGGTATACCGGCATGATTATTTGCTCCAAATTAGTGCTATATCAGTTATCAGCTGATATTAAGATATATATTTTTTTTAATTATTAGTTAAAATTGGATATCAGATGATGTTGGATGTTGGATGAAGTTGTGCAGGCTGATTTTTCATCTATTTTTACAATTAGACTGCCATTGCGGTCATCTAACACTCACAGGTTAATATTTAGAAGTTAGATGTACTTTCACCTGCATTTTTATTTTAATAAGAACAAAACAATGTAATAATAAACAAGGAATAATAATACATTTATATAATATTATTAATCATAATTATAATAAGCATAGGTTACTTTTTTATTGTTTTCTCATTTTTAAAATGTCATTTTCCAGCATTTATTATTATTATCACGTTATTAATGTAGGTTAAATTCTTTCCCTTTAAAAAAGAAGTTAAAATGGCATTTTCCGTCATTTTTATTTTAATAATAAAAATTTAACATTATTATAAACTAGGAATAATAATAATAAACAGTTTTTTTAATGGCATTTTCCAGCAGATTATTATTATTGTTAATAACAGTAATGAACTACAAATAATATAACAAATCTAAATTTAATGTTCATCTAATAAATTCAAAACATTTATTTCTAGTTTTAATAATAGAAATAATCATCATCAGTATCAGCATAATCATCATTTATTTTCAGCAAGTTATAATGAAGTATGGTATTGGTGCTTCCCTACCCAAAGTCTAAGGCAGTATTGCTTGTATCCTACTCAGAATAGGCAATCCCAGAATGCATTATGGTCAGTGGAATTTTTTTTACTCTCTATCTAGAGCGTTGCATTTCAGTCACTTTTGAGGTTCCTTAGGCTGCTAACTGTGTAGGGTGTAGACGACAAGGCAGTTTACTGGATTTTGAAACCGAGCTTATGGTTGGGTGTTATGATTGAGGTGGAGGTCTACATGTTGAATTTACGAAAGTTCTTTGAGGAGTACGTCCCTGAAGATGGCCTCTATTTCTCTCTCTCCTGGCTGCCTGTAGGTGTCTGGGCAGCTGTCACCTAATTACGGACCCAAAGCTTGCAGTCTTTTCTGTAAGGCTGAGATCTCCACCGGGAGCTTGAACACGTTGTCCTCACAGCCACACAGAGCTGTGCAGATTCCTTGTCAGCTCGCTAATGTAATTTCAAGACTGCTTCTTTGTCTGCTCGCAATTTTGCCTGATTATCAGCTCGGTGTAGATTTCATGTTTGTCAGTGGCAACAGTAGAGAGGTTATAGAAACACTAAATGGCGAGCACAGCTTCAGATCTTTCCCTGGAACACAGTCAAGAATGAACACAATAGATTTGGCGTGGTGAAAATGGACATGCACCACCTTCGCAAAAAAAAAAAAAAAAGAGCGCTCGGGCCATCGCTGAAATAAACTTCTCCTCCTCCGTTTGTTGTCAGAGGGGAGAAACCAGGCTCTCTCTTGGCTTAGAGTCATGTATTATTCAGCGAGGTGAGACTAACAGCATTTGACCACCTGAGTGAGTCATCAAGCAGCAGTCTTCATTTCCCTGTTGCTCTTCTGAAGAGACAGCAACAGTATCACCCCATGTTGAGAGACAACTTTTCCATGCATGTCTTCCACTCTGCTTCCAGCTGTCTCAAGATTTAGACAGACAGAAAGAGACATGGGGGATGAAAAGCAGGCAGAGCCAGAGCAGGCGACAAGGAGACCCTCAGATCCATGTCTCGAAGGGGAGAACAGAAGCTTTGCTTTCTAAATCAAATCATTAAATGCGGTCAATTAAAAGGGACGCATTTTACACTCATGTAGCATTTATTTTTCCCTGAGGGTCACTTATGTTAAGGGTTCTTGTGCCAAAAAGGTCTTTTTGTTTGTGACCCTTTATCTGATCGTTAGCACATTTGTTATCTTACCAATTTCTGCCTTTTTGTTTCATTTTATTGAACAGTTTCATATTCATTTGTACATCGTAATTTCTGACATTTTTACATTTTTAGGTTATTTTTGCTGTATCTGTAGCAATTAAAACATAATTTTTTACATATATTTAGACAAAATAGTATGTATTTTAATATATACATTAAATATTTATATTTTAATATATGATACATGTATAACAGTTATCTGCCATAACATGGAAAAATGTACTTGTGATATCAGCAAAAATTAAAATATCCCTATATCTGGTCTTTCCAATAAGTATTTTTTTATTCTGTGCCTATTAATAGTTCTATATGTAAATGAACTCTGTTGCGAATAGCTAGTTCAGCATAATGACACTGTGTGAAACAAAATGCATTTAGGTTGAGATATTCAAACAGTCATGTTGTTGGGCACTTTTGTTTGTTTCTTCATTTTGAACCCCCGTATGTCACTTTTATTCTTCCCAAAATAAAAGGCTTAAGTGTCACTGAAATTCTTCCTTTACAACGTTTCAAACAGTGTGCAGAGAAATCCCTAGTACCAAGCCAATAGCTGGAAATAAAAGAGCCAGATCTATTCTGAAATTTCCCTTCGTGTAGGACAGGGAGACTGTAGAGGCTTTTGTGAAATCGAACCACCTGCCAATTACAAATTAGAAAGCTGCTACAGACTAAGTGTACCACACTCGTCAAACGGCTTCTGTTCCCAGCCCAGAGGGAGTCAGCTTTTTTCTGCCTGCTACTCTGAGGGCACAGCCGTACAAGGTTTGATCCAATTCAGACCGGAGGTATTAATCTCTTGCTATGATATGAGGCAAAAATTTGCAAGCTTGACATGAGAGAATAGCAGAATAAGTGTGTGTGTGTGTGTGTGTATTTGAAGCTGCAGGTCTCAATGAGCAGCAGTGTAAATTGGATGAGCAGGGTTAAGACCGGCCTGTTTCTCCTGACACAGGGCATTGGTGCCAGCTGAAGCACCTGCGCTGAAGTACTTCCCAGTACGATGTGACACGAGCGGTACAGGTCGACGCTTTGCCGCTTGTCGGTCATGTAGGAAGAGAGGGGTGTGAATGCGACACGTGGAGTGTGAAGTCAGCACCTGGTCCAAACCCCCTACCGTTTCATTATTGCATTCCTCCAGCTACTTTAATTTCAAGATAAGCACGTTGGAGGATGACCGCGGCGGCCGTCTGCGTTTAACAATACGCTGAGCCAAGACGACGGGTTTTCTCAACGCTAACACCACCGCTCTCTTAAAGGAAACAGCTGAGCGCGAGTGTAATATTAACATTTTGCTGTAGCCTTTTTGTGTCTCAGCATTCCTCCTCAGAGGTGGAGTGGATTAAAACAGCAACTGGATTGACACAGAAAGCAGGGCAGGTCTCTTTCATCGGTAAAGGTGTGTTTTAAATTAGCCACGCTTCACCAGTTTAGAAGAATGGCTGAGTGAACAATAAGCCTCGCGGAGGAGGAGGAGGGTTGGATGAGTGCTACCCCTCTTCCCTTTCCACATGAATATTCATGTTGCTAAGTGACGAGTGACAATACATTAAATAATAGCTGCAAACAGATCAACTTCTAACATCCGTTTTGTCGTTTTACTTTAAGCACGGGTGCGTGCACGTGTGAGCGCGTCTCGGCGTGTGATGGACTATTTCTTCAGCTCAATAAATCTCAATCTAAGGATGAGGCCAGGCTGCTCCAGCAGAGTGGTCGATAATGAATCTGTGCTGTTTGCAATGCCCCCACCCTTCTGTTCTCCTCGGGCCACTAAAGAGAGAGCGAGAGAGCCAGGTAAAGAGACTGAGAGGGAGAGAGAGCTGGGACCTGTGGCCTGTGGGAGACATTTGGGAGTCCACAAAGCCCCTAGAACAGCACACATCCCCTCAAATCCCATACACCCCTCCCCCAGACGCCCCTCTCTCTCTCTCTCTCTTTTTCTCTGAGTCGCTTTCCCTTTTTTCTCTGCCTGCTCACTCTGATGGAGAGGGGCTTCTCTAAAAGCACAAAATGGCTGGAACGCAGCTGAACAGATTGGAGTCTTAAAGGTCCGCTCTCAAAGAGTACAGCGTAAATTACAGCCTCACAACTCTCCACAGCCAGCGAGGACTGTCATTATTGTAAAATATTAAACACAATTTATTTCCCAAGGACCTTTTGTTTGGAAATGAGTTTCACAGATGGGTGGGAAAAGTATCTTTTGGATTGTATTAAAAACACAATTTCTTGGCTAGTTTTAGCTGACTTTGTTCAGCTATACTCTAATGTTAGCAATGAATTTTCTGTTGCATATTACAGTTGCTTTGTTATTTAACATAGCTCGTTGCATTACAAGACTGCAAACTATGCAATTAACGACATCTCTGATTTAAACTTGTGGCAAAAGTGTTAAAATGCAGTCACGTTAGCAAAAATGGTTCATTGTCTGTTGTCAGTAGTGTAGCAATGAGTGAAAAACCAAGCTTTTTTTGTTGGTCAACGTTGCAAGTCTATGTGACCAACTTAAACCCGATGCAAAATTTGCATGGCGAAATCTTTCATCCTCACATGAAATTCTCAACTGCACAGATTGTGATTGTAAATGTGACCACAATTCCATCAAGTGTTTTAGTAAAGATATGGGCTGATAAATGTTTCCTAATTTAATGTTGGTGTTACTAAATGAAAATGATTCAGTTGCATTAATTATTTTCAAGTTCTTTGTCATTATATATTGAAAAATACATAAATACTGCAAAATATTGATTTTCCTTTAGCTTTATTGCCCAGAAATAGGCCGAAGTCACATTTACGGCTTCATTTACCTCAGGAAGCATTTCAAACCAGCCCTTTATACCTCAATATTTTCCTTACGGCTCACAGCATAGATATCTATTGCCTTGTCAGTATGTAGGGAATCCATTTCCTCTAAATGAATCTACCAGCCGGGTTAAGAGACTATAAGCCGCAATTCTCAAAGGTAAATCCCTCTCAACACCGCCTGGGACATTCTGAAACATGTCATCTCATTTCATTGAGATTTGTCTCTTTTGTTCTCCAGCCTCCCCTCCCCCTCTGGTGAAGGCGGTCAGTCACAGCGCTGATGGATATATTCACTTACATTTATCTTGTAAATGAGAGGATGAGCTCAGGTAGAAACAGACGGGCAGAGCTCAGCCCACCCCACTAACAGACTATAAAGCCTTAGAAAACCCTGTGCGGACCAGCTCTGATAACAAGCCTTTCCTGTCACACATGCAACCCACTCAAAATGGCCCCCTCTGCATTCTTAACACCCCTCCCAACGAACGGTTTACAATGTGCTCAGCCTATTAAATATCTTTATTCCGCCTGCTGCCTTGAACAGATAAACGCAACGAGATCAATAACAATAAGGCAAAACAAATAAATAAAAGATGATGTGCACTAAGAGGGCTGGAACGGAATCGCTCTTCTTTTGTTAGTAGTAGCTTTTAGCCTCCTCAGCCCACGCTACGTGAATTCATCCCTGGAATACTGAAGCGTTCAGATAAACATTTATCTCCATGCAGTTTTAGCACTACAGAGACACAAAGACTTCTAACATCTCCAAATCTTGCTTAAAGCGATGACACACACTCACACACATTCAGGCTGCTATCCTCGGCGTGGTGTGAGAGTGTGTTTATGCCACGCTTCAGGAGCTGTGTGTTCAGATATGGCTGCTGGGTAACTGCGAGGCTCGACCCCATCATCAACACACACGAGTGTTGCTTACGGATTTAGCGAGCTGGAGACAAGATTGAGTCGCCGCCCTTGCTTTTTAATGCACAGCTCGTCTTTTAACACGCGGTATGGCCTTTGTTTATGTGCCAGGAAGTGTGAATGAATCATGGGTTCAGGAATCTGTTGTGACTCTTGAAATCTGCTTTTTGATAAGCCACGTTTAACTTTCCGTTTGGTATTAACTAGCTCATTATTTTAGGGGTTTGTTTATATATTAATGTATGATTTTTACATCCTGAAAGCTGATGTTTGATCTGTGCTTTATTTATAGGTTGAAGTCAACATGAAATGGCATTCGCTACTTGCCTGTTGGTTAACATTAGGAAATATCATCAGAAAAGGAATGTGATGACTTTACTTTTCTTAACGAGACACTTAGTTAACATGATTTGATAGACTGGACATCCTAGGCAATGTTATTGTTACATTTTGATTTCATGTTTTAAACAGAGACTTACTTTATTTAGAATAATGTGAATGGATGTATTTGGCACTAGGGATGTCTAAAGTAAAGAGAGCCAGTTTTGATTTCATGTTAACTTGAAACCACAGCAACCCCAATCACCTCATCTCAAGCTGAATGGCACAGGTCTAGGTAACACAAATACCAGCTTGGTTGCCGGTGTAAAATGGATTTGTAGTGTGAAATAGTAGTGTAATGTAATGAGTGTTTTGAATGGAGCGGTGGCTGGCACCTCGGAGTCTGACAGAGGGTGATCCAAGCCGATCACAGCCCTCTTTGTTTCTCAACACATTTGAACTATCAAAGAATGCTTGTCTTCAAACTAGAGGCTCATTCTTCTGTGTAAATAAGATTCTTATCTAGCAAACAGCTCCGAACACTCCCTTTCTTTCAAAAAGACATCGCCCCCCCCCCACACACACACACATAACTCGTAATAATTTTGATGTCGGTACAGCACGGCACTGAAGTATTTTCCATTTCAAGAGCGCCTCAGATTGTCTCTCTGCAGAGAAGCGGGTGGAACAAGAGGGTGATCTTTTCATCCCCCGCACTCTACAAATATTTGGCAGATTGACCGCAGAGGAAGGAAGTATGTGTGCGTGTATGTGCGTCTGCTTAGCTAAAACTGCTTTCTCTTGTTGGGGCTGTGCAGTGTGAATGTTTTTGTTAAGAAGATGAAGGTTCGTGACCTGGCCATACCACCAGTCACATTTAATTTAAATAGATGCCCTCTGCTCAGCTTTACTTCAGAGGAGGAAACGTTATGCAATTTTATCATAGTTTAGTATACGTTTTGTATCATATCAGCTTCGCACTGTCTCCTATGTTCATTTGTGTATTTTCTTCCCTACACAAACCCCTGCCATCACATAATTGTGTTGGAACAATACCGACCTCCTTTCTCAGACTCCCCTTGATGTTTGTTCTGGAAAGGGCGGACTGTCCTGCGTCCAAAAGCCCTTTAATCCTATTACTCACATTCCAGTTGTGTTTTACAAAGGGAAACCGATTTGGTGCAGGTTTGAGAAATTAAGATAATTGAGATCATCTTATCTGACAGTCTAGATGATGTTAGTAACACTGTTATTTGTCATCTTCACAGATTGTGTGTACATAGAGAGCCGACGGCCGAACACGCCCTACTTCATCTGTAGCATTCAGGACTTCAAGCTGGTGAGTTGACTTGGCTTTTTCCTTCCCCTCATCCACCAGATCAAGGCTTCCTCCACTTATGTAACCGTGTTGCCATTGTGTTTAGTTTCTTATCTTTTTCTATACGTCCAAAGCTGGATCAAGTGCAAGGGTTTGATGTGGGTAATTGCCTTGATTCATTTCAGTGAAATGGCTGGTTGCAATCGATGTCTAAGAGTAATGCTGCTACAGTGTTGGAAATTAAGTTTAATACCTTCAGATTGTCCTATATTCTTGTTTAACCAGGCTTATGGATGTTTTCTGGAAATTAAATGTGCTGACAGTTGGCTTTTTTCTGCTTTTAATGCCCATGTTTTTTTCCTCTATAGGAAAATCAGCCTGCAACACACTGAGATTTACAAGTTTAATTAGCTTGTGTGAAGCGGAGCACCAGATATTCTCTACACAGCCTCGGCTAGCTCACACATATTTACGTTGTAGCGCCAGCTTGGTTTTACATGCCGTTAATTGATCAATTAAAAAAAGTGAGAGAAAGGGAAAGATAAACTCCTGTTGCGGATCGTAGTTCTTGCCACTTGATACGCTCCTCGCTGACGCTTTTTATATAGATTATTAATCAGCTACTTAAAAAGCTTGAATCTTCAAAGGACACGTTGATCAGAGAGCAAAACCACCTCAGATTCAATCTACTTTATTAGGCCAATATATTTCCCTGATTTATTTCCTCCAGCAGCCGCAGACAGCTGCGTTTTTTTTCCTTGCATGGCTGCCACATTCGATGGTTGCTATGTTGAGATAACGTTATGTCACAAGCAAATAAGCACATTATGGCTTTTCTGATGGCTACTTCCCCACAGCAGGAGACAATTAGCCGAGAGGTTCTTCGTAGAGTGTGTGGAGGAAGACCCATGAGGCTTTGTTAATGGTACTGAACAGCTAAGGTTCTGATAAGAGGGGGTGGACACAGGGCAGGCTGGCTTATGACAGCCAGAGGAGCTGAAGTGGGGGGGTTCAGGGCTGGCTGGATGAGTGAGAAGGATGTGCAGAGGAAGGGAGGGTAGGTAGGGGAGTGCGTGCCAGAGCCTGGGCATCCAAGCAGACTGTAATCGGATTGCTCTGAAGGGTGCTGAGGGCAGCAGAATCGTGCTCTTGCCAAGAATAACATAGTATGTTTCGTGATTATCTTCATCTTGATTAAGTGCAGATCTAGGGGTCTTTGTCTGGTGGCTGTAAATGTCAGAGGAGAAGACAAGGCTTCAATGGCCTTCCTTTCTATCTTGTACCACCTTAATCCATCTAATTAGTCAATGCTCATGCATGTTGTTGGCCATGAAGTGGATTGGATAGCGGTTTGCCATGTAATTGCTAGGCAGGGCAGGGGTCACGATGGACAACTAGTTAACTGTCAGTTGTTGTAGTGTTGGCTAGTCGATTAGTGAGGTCAACTAGTATTTTGAGATGTTGTATTAAAAAATAAATGTATAAAAATGGATATATAGATGATAGATATATACACACATGCTAAGAAAAAATCTAAATTGAATAAAAATATATACAAATTTATATAAAAGTTGAATATAATTTTATATTATATAAAACAAAAAAACTTTTTTTATATAAAAACAATAATATAAAAAAACTAAAATATATTTTTGTAATATTTGTAATTTATATTTGTATAAAATGAGTATTTATATTTTATGTAATGTCAAATACTAAACATTAAGCTATAATATATATTTTAGACCAGTTTAGTCAGTGTCTATGCAAATCAGCTAATTTTGAAAATATAATTTTGGATATTCCTATTAAGTGCGCTGCTTTTTTCCCAACATGTGGAATATGAGTATTTCATAGCTGTGGCATTGTTCAGCTCGTTTGAAACCAGTGTAATGGACATGCTGCTACAACTTAGATGCTCGCCTCTGAACGCCGGCTGTCACCCCTCTCCTCTTAATTGGGAAGTGAGCATCTGTCCACTGAAATGGTAGAAAAACCTTGAGGTCAATTGCCCTGACCCCACTCACTCCCCTTATTGACGTCCCTTCTCATGCATTCTCTCCCTTTCTTAGCTTTTAAAGCTGGCTTGATTCATTCACTCACTCATATTGAGCAGGGCAGAACGGGATAGCTGGCCATAACGGTAAATGAGGATATCGGAAAGGTTCCAGCATTAGCGGATTTACAGAGTGGTTCTACATAATAAAGTGAATTCATTACATGCGTAACGATCATGGCTCTCTGGAGGACAGGTTTCAGCCGTATTTTTGCTAGCGTGCTTTTGAGAGCTTTTGTTTCATGCAGCGTCACATGAGCCTCTCTCTCAGCGATCCTCTTCTGCCGTGAGGTGAGGAAATTGCCTCGCTTCTGGCAAAATAACCTCATTAATATGGTTCTCCTCTAGTCTTAAGGGTTGAACAACGTCACCCTGTGTACTTTATCTAATGACCTGGGAATCCAGTTAGCACCGCAGAGAAAACCTACATGCTGCAATCAATCCCTCCTCCCACTTTGAGCGATGAGATCTGTGTGTGTGTGCACCTGGCCAGTGTGTATGGCTTGTATGTTGACACACACACTCACACTCACAGATCTTCCCACTGTCACAGAGATGTTTCCGCCCTTCACTCAGTCCAAATTAGACCGTTAATTGGCACGCTTTTCACTCAACCTTTTCCTTTTCCCCCTCAATCATATTCATATCCTGAATGAGCCTCCTGCTTAAACGAGCTTAAAGATGTACAAAGACAGGTGCCTCCACCCTTGTTTGTGAGCGCACACAGTCACCCCTGTCTCACACACACTGTGATTAAAGCACAGCTAACTGAGCTCCCCTCAGCTTGTGTAAACATTAGTGTGGTAAAGACAGAATAAAAGAGATTAACGGAGGAAAAAAGGGGTGGGAATGTAGTGAGTTGCTGCCATATGTATCTCTTCTGTCCGTCTCACCATCTCTTACACACACAAGCCCTGCCTTTCAGTTTAAAGAGCATTGCTCACTTGTTTACTTATATGCACGTGTATATCAATGTTTTATTGCAACATGTTTATTGCATCACTGTTGATGATAATGTTTATTGCACACCAAATGTTCATATTAGAATGATTTCTGAAGGCTCATGTGACACTTAAGAGTGGAGTAAAGACTTAAGTAAAGTAGCAATAGTGGAGTAAAGTAGATTAAGCTTTGCTATCACAGAAATATATTTTTTGAGTAACAAGACTTAATTATAATGGCCACACTTTATTTTAAGGTCCAATTCTCGCTGTCAAATAATAAACCATTAACTACGACTTTTGCCTCAAACTTCTAATTTGCTGCTTAATAATAGGGGTGGGAATCGCAGGGTAGCTCACGATACGATATAATCACGATACATGGCTCACGATAACGATAATATCACGATGCCGCGATAATCAATATATTTCTAGAAAATCCTATAATGATACATCTCTAAACAAACACATTTAACTGCTTATCAAACAGAAAAAAAATAGACATAATATAAACCTGGTGCATTTAAAAATTTACCTGGAGTGCTTTCTCAGCATTTCTTCTACTCTCATCATAAAAACGGACTCCCACACGAAGAACTAGCCGTCCACATCGCGTTTTTTGCGCGCTCGGGTTCGTTATTTCAAATCTAGACGCGCGGCAAGCATACACACTGCACACTTCTGCGCCGCATTACGTATGTCATAGGTGCAGATTTATGTTTCTACCGGTCGGTGCCCACTGTTCACACTGCATAATGTGCACTTGTAATATCTGAGAGAGAGGGAGAGCATCCAGTGTTGTTCACATAAAACTGGACGCACCGGTGGCACTCTCTCTCACACCTGCGATCCGAGCAGAGAGGCTACTCACGGACTGAATATGCGCTCTGCAATAATAACGTGATCGGTGCCTATGGTCCACACTGATAGCTGTTCTGGGGCAGCTAGTTTTCATATAGCAGTAAAGCTAATACAGTGGCTGGAAATCTTTATTCTTCGGTTCCTCATGCTTCCCCATCTTCATAGAGAACCCGGATCATGGTTGCTCAGAGCGCTCTAGGATAGAAGATGGAAATGGCGCGGCCGCGATTTCCACACATTTTTAGACGTTGTGAACAGGGAAATCTATTTAGAGCACCGTAATATATTAATTAAAATATCGATATTTGGCGCCAGATATCGATTATCGTATCACACTCAGAAGAATCGCGATATATCGCCATATCGATTTATTGTCCCACCCCTACTTAATAATAGTTAGTAAGGTAGCTGTTAAGTGTAGGATTGGGGTGTGCAGTAGAAAATGGTCATGCAGAAAATGTGCCTGATATGTGCCTAATAAACAGCCAATATGTTATTAATAGGATGCTAAAAAGCGCATAGTTAATAGTGAGAAATGGTCCCTGTACTGAAGTGTTGCCTTTTATTATTCGATAGTTTTATATTGTACCATTGTTTTTATGTGCTTACATCATTCACAAACCTTCATCAGATTGTAGTACACAGCCTTGTCTTTTTTCCAGGGTTTCTTATACCTTCAAATCCAAATTTGTAATGTTATGATTTATTTCAGAGCTGGTTGGTTTGGTTTATGATTTACAATTTACTTTATTGACGAGTCTTTTGAGATCCATATGGAGAAAATGAATGAGGAAAATACTTCCAGATCTAACATTGCTGAAAAAGAGTGTGGTCACTGTTATAGCTGGACCAGAATAATTGTCTTTTAGTGCTTTTTTTTTTTTTAGCTAAAACTGCAAAATTTATGATTCCAGTAATCCAGTGTCAGACTTTATTGCCCTTTTAAAGGTGTATTCAAATGCAATCTTTAGTAGTTTTGAAGATTTATGTCTTTCTCTACAATAGAGGGAAGCTGTGTTTGTATCGCCTACTATTCAGGACTTCAGCTCAGGTGTGATAATGGGCCGCTGTTAGCCCAGCACCATTTTGTGTGTCTAAAAGCCAGCAGTGCATACTGATTTCAAGGACATGGACAGCCTCTGTGTATTTATTTCACGGCCTCAGTCCATTAGTGCCGTGCATAAGACGTACGCTGTATTAATGTGATGAGGATGACACATTTAGTTAAGTATCTGTTGCTAATAGGAAAAGCAGCTATGCAGCGAGTCCTGTTGACACTCTATTGGCTGGAAACAGAGCCTTGAGACGTTGTTGGCTTTGAGGAGAAGAGGTGAGATAGGAAGAGAAAGATCTCTCAGGGGTTGCTCAGACACAAAGACAATTCAGCACCGAATCGATCATAAACAGCAGAAACCTTTATCCTCGAGTCAATCACAGTCTCCAGCTCTACCCTCTTTGTCTCTGCCTGCCTCCCTCACTTGTTCCTCCTGTTAATTTGGGCCGGCTGCATATGCCCGATGACTGACACTGTTGTTGTCGGTGTGTGTTGCCGTGGCACCCTTCCCCCATCCCTGTGGCTAAACTAATTTGCTGATATTGGCCAGCTCAGCTGCAGCACAGCGCTGCCTCTAATGGAGTGATTGCTGCTTGCCTCTGGGGGCTCGGCCGCAGGCAGAAATGCCCTGCTCTTCTCGCTGTATTGGTGCTTATGGACATTTAATTAGGTGTGATGTACAATACAGTTATCAAAAAGAACTCATGATTTCCAATGATGCACAGCAGCAGGACGGAGCAGGCAGAAAGGTGGTTCTTTGCTGGGTTTCTGTCTGACTTTTATATACCGTTTTAGAATTTTTGCTTTTCATTTACTCATTCCAAACCTGCATGATCTTCATTTGTGGAACATAAAAAAAAGCTTTCTTGCTGTATATTTGTCCATACAGTAAGAGTCAATGTTTTAGATTCCATTGACTTTCATTGTATGAACAAAAACAGTCAAAACATTCTTTCAATGATCTTTTTGTATAATGCAGGTGGGAAAACGTCACATGGTAGGACACGAGGGTATCAAGGATAACGCTTTTCTTTTGTGGGGGATATTTAAAACATACATTTCTATAATACCTGCATAAATGTATATGTATTATGAATAAGTTCAGGTTAAGGTAGATTTTCTGCTTTAAAAAAATTGTTTTCTAAAGGTAAATAGTTTTGCCTGAAAGCGAACGTGAATTAAGTAAAAATATTTCACATATTTTAACTAGTGCTGTCAAACGATTAATCGCATCCAAAATAAAAGTTTTTGTTTACATAATGTGTGAATACTGTGTATATTTATGTATATAAATACACACACATACAGTATATATTTAGAAAACATTTCCGTGCATTTCCATGTATATGTTTATATTCATAGAACTGATATTATATAAAACTATTTTAAATGTATAAACTTAACATATTTTTCTTAAATATATGCATGCATGTGTGTGTATTTATATATACATAATAAATATACACAGTACACGCACATGTTATGTAAACAAATTTTTATTTTGGATGCGATTAATCGTTTGACAGCACTAATGTTAACTCTTCGGAGGTCTGTTTCTGATGTCTCTGCATAATGCTGTGATGTTTCATAATCGGTTTTAAATTATTTGAAATTTCTTTAAAAAAAAAGTGAAACATTTGTATAGAAGCCCAACTATTAACACTTATCCAGCTTTTTATTCAAACATCTTGAGTTTGTTTTTCTATATAGCATACAAGTATGAGAGTCTGAAAATTTGAGGAAGTCTTGATGCAACAGATTTCTACAGCATTAGAACCTCCATCTTTCACATGTTTATCAGTTCCATACATCACCCGCCTTTGCATGTTCATTTTTAGCTCATTTGATTTGTTCAATTATAGCAGTACTATCAGCTCTGTTTAACACATTGTACCATTTTAAAATCAATTTTTACAGATTTTCCCCATCAAATCTGAACATGTAAAAACTCAGTTTGGGCTGTCAGCCTGCTACAGCACCATTATTCCACACACTGTTTGCTCGTTGAGCCGAGCTATACATAGACCCCTAATGATTCACTTGAAACAATAGCTCAGTGGATGGCAAGGGCGCCGCAATTGACCTACACTCCTGCACTCTAGCTGTGAAATGGCAATTAACACAGACTATTGATTATTGGCAATGCGGATATTGTTGATCAGGGCATGCGGTTGGAGTGTTTGATAAGTCCACTGCCAGCCTTCCCTAATGCATTGGATCCTGCGTTCATGGGATGCAAATAAACTCCCAGTGTAATTCACTCCTGATGGTTTTTGTGCTTATCTCTGCGCCCTCAAAAGCTAATGATTCAAAGCCTTAATTAAAAGGCTTTCATGAAGATGCAAATATGTGTATACACGCATGAATGATCATAAAAGTGGGTTTATGAAGAGATGCGTGTGCGCAATGCCCTTGTGCATATTTCTCCAATCCGTAAGGATGCCTACGTGCTCGAAAAATGATTATCGATTAGTCTGGTGAAATATAGGAATATGCATATAGGAAATAGATTGAACAAGCTTTATTAGAGGGACATTAACAGGATAGTTCACCCAAAATGGAAGTCATTATTTTCTTACCCTTATATTCTTCTAAATCTCTTGACTTTTTTTTCTGTGCAACACGTTTTCAAGTTTTTTTTTTTTTTTAATGCAGTTGGGGTCCAGAAATGGGGTCCATTGTATGGACAAAAAACATAACTAAACTCCATTTTGGAATAACATGAGGGTGAGTAAAGGATGTCAGATGATAGATTTAAATTTTTAGGTAAACTCTTTCTTTAAAAGTGTAATGATGGCCTGCGTCTCTATTAAATGGCCTCTGCAGCTCTGATTAAATCTCATCCGGCCCGGAGGTGGGAGGCACGTAGGTTGCCTCATCAGTCCGAGAGCCGCTTCCGTGCACACATACCCCCCCCCCCAACAAGCTCCAGCATTTTGAAATGCAATTATGGATCAGTGAGCAGCGCCATCAGTCGCAGTTCTTGTTAATATTTATTGAGCGGAGCGGCAGCCGCTGCCATCTTTACATCAGGGAGCCTGCAGTCATTAAGCGATGCTGTGTGGACAGGGGTGGCTTTGCGTTTTCTATCTCTCCCAGCGTTACACTCGACGCGTTCAACCCTCCCCCTGCCCGTCACTCCTCTGCCTGCTCAGCCGCTGAAAATGAGCCGGTGCATTTGCATGTATAAATATGTAAAGGTGCGTTTCTCACAAGTGGCCCCCAGGTTTTTGTTGTGCCGTTATTGTGTGCGGCTCTGAAAAAGCGCCTCTGGCAGCGAGCTCTGCCAGCAGCTAGCGAGCTGGCACTACACCTCTGCTCAGGAGCGTGTGATTGAAATATCCCTGCTTGCACTTTGTCTGCAGGGTAGCTTGTTTAGAGTAGGGCAGGAATACAGAGCGGCTACAGGTTTAGCTGTGAGTGTCGGCACTGAGGGAACCGTGTAGGAGGGGGAGCGTTTTTTTTTTTGCAAGCAGGATGACATCACACACAATGCTAAATTCAACAGCAGCCGTAGCAACATGCTAAAACATGCGTTTTCTCCATTTGCCTTTTTGAATTAATGGGGGGTCTAATGCTAGTCAAATAGTCTTTTTATTTCCCACCATATTTTAACATTGTTTTTTGTGAATTGGCTTTTCATTTGATTAATGTTCTTGAATGAAGTGTGTGGCTCTTTTTTCTCCCTCCCTCCTGTACACTTGAAACTCCACGAAAGGAAGCATTGATGCTGCTGGTGGTAATGACATTAAGTACTTAGCACTGTGTAAAATACACATAGCCCATGCTGCACTGCTTCCAAATGGGCATCTCTCCAAAAACAATTGAAGCTCTGTTTGTATCGGTTTGTTTTTGGTGTCTTTTTAAAAACACATTTTCTATTTTGTTTCCAAAATGAAGCTATTTAGGCAAACCAACAAAATTCAGATCGATATGTAATTGATAGGGTTGTCACAACAATAATTTCACTAGTCAATAGTAATACCAGTGAAATTTCACGGTTCTTGATACCAACTTCAATACCAATGGGGGAAAAAACTAATGTTATTCAATGGACCTTTTTTCTTGTTAATATTAATGTTGGATTCATATTAGTACCATAAAAACAGATCTATTATGATGCACAGATCTGGTTATTGGGCATTTGATATATTTTGTTTTACTATTTTTTCTATTTATATATTTATTTTTGTATAAGAACACTGGTATTTTGGTGTAAAGTTGATACCAAAAAAAAATTTGTTTTTCTTTTTTTGTGAGCTTTTTTTTTTTTACCAAAGTACCTGAGCTTTCTTTACCAATAGTAGCTAGATAAGATAAAGTGAGAGAGAATAGCCCACTTCCGAAAAACATCAAGAATCTTTTTTTTTTTTTTTTTCTAGATCACACCTCCCTCTCTCTCTTTCTCTCCCCCTTATACCTTTAACAGCTCTGTGCTTTCAGTAAACGCTACTATGGAAACCAGCTGTGTGGCCGGGGGGAAAGAAAGAGGGATAGAGGGAGGAGGAAGAGCAAGAACAAAGGGGTAAAATCAAAATGGAGGTGTGTGGGGTCAACAATGGGGTATGGGGTGGTGATTATGTTGCCAGATGGAGCCGGGAGAACCGCGAGGCTGGAGATAACATTTTCATAAGACACCTGAAAGCACAATCAATAGCAGATCCTTGACGGGCGAGACTAAATTATTAAACAGAGCCTTTCTCGCCATGTTTCATTATCGCGGCTTTCCCTTCCCGGACTACCGCTGCTGCTTTGCTGGTGTATTTGCTGCTTTGCTTTGATGGGTATTTGTCAAGTATTTTTATGCATTAGAAATCATTTGGGTCTCGAAGGAACGGCTATGTTAATTTCGCTCTCCTCATCTCGGATTGCCGGAATCTGCCGCAGAGACACAATGCCGTTTTTTGGCACATCACAGGCAAATTCCCCCTTCTGATGTCTTCACTAGCATCTGAAGCTGGGAACGCTGAGCCCTGGCATTCAACCCAACTGTTTCATCTTAAAAAAGGAAAGGCAGGCTTCTCTATCTCATCCGCTTTGATGTCAAAGAAGAAAAATTACAAGGATACCAACACGAAGGGAATGTTTACACTTTCCCAATCACACTGTGATAAACCAACTATTGTACTGATGTAATCCTCAGCATTTTAATTACAATTGAAAATTGGGCTTGATGTTTTCAAATTAGTTTTTTCCCTCTCAAAACCATTATAGATCATTTAAATTCTATTTCCCCACAAACCAAACAACACTATAATTTTTATTCTCCAGTTGGATTTCCTGTTCTCGTTAACTAAAACATTGTAATTGATATTTGCCTCCAAGTAATTTGCTTCATGTTGTGTATTAGCCAAGTGTGTTACGGAGTCTTTGCACGGCCAATATTTATTGCAACAATCCTGTTCTCCAAACACATGTGCTTGGCCTGGCTGCCGTGTAATTGGATCCTCCCTTCCCGACACGACTAGCGGTCTTCTCTCTCTCTCTCTCTCTCTCTCTCTCTCTCTCTCTCTCTCTCTCTCTCCTCTCTCTCTCCTCTCTCTCTCACGCCGCTTCCTTCTCATCTGTCTCTTTTCCTATCCTTTTCTTCCCTGCCTTTCTAGAGTGTCTCGGCACTGCTTCTCAGTTCACCGAGTGTAATTTCCAGCTTGTCCAAAGTGTGACATGCCAATAAAAAAAGCTGTGGAAGTGAAGATTTACAGTGGTATCAAGTTCACATGCTTCCATCGGGTGGCTCTCTCCATTAAAGAACACATGTTGCAAATTAGCTCTCGCTGAATAAGAAAAAACTTTAGAGGGAGAGTGGGAGGGCGCTCTGGCCTGGGGAGGATGGGAAATATAAGGCGCTAGAAAATTCCACTGCTTTCCATCTTCACGCCCCTCATGTTATTCCTTCCCATTTTCTTTCTGTATGCGTTCTTCCTCTCACGTCATCACAAAAGATTCAAAACTTTCTGTTTTTGGCTGTGTTTGTGTGAATGCTTGAAAGGTGATTTTAGCATATTTTAGCTTGTTTTGATGCAGCGGGCTTGATGTGAAAGAGTGAGGCTGCTGAAGAGCCCTGTCAGAATGAATGGATGACAGATTTCAGATGTGGTAGTTTGCATTCTGTATGTTAACATACAGAGATATAACTGAGCTACAGCACAATTTTGTGTATGTCATCTTTGCCCATCTAAATATACATAACACATTCGTAATTAGTCTGATTTACTAAGTCTTTTACTCTGACTTATTCGCAAAAATTTCAATCTGATTGAGCGTGGCATGGTTGTTGGTGCCAGACGGGCCAGTCTGAGTATTTCACAATCTGCTCAGTTACTTGGATTTTTACGCACAACCATTTCTAGGGTTTACAAAGAATGGTGTGAAAAGGGAAAAACATCCAGTATGCGGCAGTCCTGTGGGCGAAAATGCCTTGTTCATGCTAGAGGTCAGAGGAGAATGAGCCGACTGATTCAAGCTGATAGAAGAGCAACTTTGACTGAAATAACCACTCGTTACAACAGAGGTATGCAGCAAAGCATTTGTGAAGCCACAACACGCACAACCTTGAGGCGGATGGGCTACAACAGCAGAAGACCCCACCGGGTACCACTCATCTCCACTACAAATAGGAAAAAGAGGCTACAATTTGCACGAGCTCACCAAAATTGGACGGTTGAAGACTGGAAAAATGTTGCCTGGTCTGATGAGTCTCGATTTCTGTTGAGACATTCAGATGGTAGAGTCAGAATTTGGCGTAAACAGAATGAGAACATGGATCCATCATGCCTTGTTACCACTGTGCAGGCTGGTGGTGGTGGTGTAATGGTGTGGGGGATGTTTTCTTGGCACACTTTAGGCCCCTTAGTGCCAATTGGGCATCGTTTAAATGCCACGGCCTACCTGAGCATTGTTTCTGACCATGTCCATCCCTTTATGACCACCATGTACCCATCCTCTGATGGCTACTTCCAGCAGGATAATGCACCATGTCACAAAGTTCGAATCATTTCAAATTGGTTTCTTGAACATGACAATGAGTTCACTGTACTAAAATGGCCCCCACAGTCACCAGATCTCAACCCAATAGAGCATCTTTGGGATGTGGTGGAACGGGAGCTTTGTGCCCTGGATGTGCATCCCACAAATCTCCATCAACTGCAAGATGCTATCCTATCAATATGGGCCAACATTTCTAAAGAATGCTTTCAGCACCTTGTTGAATCAATGCCACGTAGAATTAAGGCAGTTCTGAAGGCGAAAGGGGGTCAAACACAGTATTAGTATGGTGTTCCTAATAATCCTTTAGGTGAGTGTATATATATATATATATATATATATATATATATATATATATATATATATATATATATATATATATATATATATATATATATATATATATATATATATATATATATTCCCTAAATATATTTTTCATATTTGTCCAGTGTCTGTGCTATTCTTTTTCAGAAGATAACAGATAAAAAAAAATTGTCTTTGCGCTATTTAAACTAGAGTCGTGTGTATCTTTTAACCCCCTCACACAAGTGCGCATCAACGCATTTTTGATTGTGAAACAACGGCCCAGGCCAGTGTTGTCAGCTTATAGTGTTGTTGTCACAATATTTAGTAAAAAAAAATTATTCAAAGTGCATGTGCAGCTGAACGTATAGAGTATGCATGGTTACAAAAATCTGCATATGAGTGAGTGCACTATGCTGGTGATGAAATTGACTGTACACAATACACATACTTTGGCCGTTAGTTTATAACTGCACATTACCCAAAGGTCATGCCCCTTTGCTGACTCTGTCCCGCAGCTGAACCCACAAAGGCTGCATTTTCCAAATCTGGTTATTTGTCAAAATTAATTCACAAATCAATTGTGGTGGATTCCAACTGGAGCGAGATACCAGAGGAGCCAGATATGAATTTCTCTCATGAACAGAATGTTTTATTAGCTTTTTTTCTGTTTTTCTCTTCACCGTCTCCCACATGCCAGCATGAAGTTCATAAATAGCGCTTGATACTACAGCCGTGCACTGAGACCAGACTCATCTGCGCTCTGGAAAGAACAATGCAGAGTGCAATGAAGCGCTCTGGCTCTCCCAGCCTCTAACCTTGGGCTATTGAACTTAACATCCCATTTATAGATTGCCGTTATGCCTCAGCCATTTGTAGCAGAATAGCTCTTTATAGCTTTAAGAAAAAGTAATGAGATAGAAAGAAAGAGCACCAGATCATTTTCTGCACACTTACATGTTGAGAATGTTTGTTTTCTTTTTTCTTTCTCCATTTCTATCTTTGAAAAGGCTCTGCCGCTGCCTGGTGGTACTGATAAATGTGCGCCTGTGGACATGCTTCAAGACGAGGCCATGCTCTCCATTTATAATATCCTCCGTGCACCGGACACACATGTCCGTGGCTGATTCATGCTGTCGAGGAGATGCACAAAACTCTTCCCTACCGCTAAAGATGAAATGGGCTGATTTAATGTGTAGACCTGCCTGGAAGGTGATATGGAGTGTGTGTGTGACTAGAAGAGACAGATTAAGACCCCAGTCTGTCTGTGTTTTTTTCCTGGTGTGACACACATGCTCTCCAGCGTTCCCAGTGCCACTCAGAAATACAGAATATCCGTCCTCAGTTCGGCTCTCACAGGTGAAGTGTTTTTTTTCTGCCTGTTTGGTCTTGAAGTGTCTGTTCCTCTGGCCTGATGTATTGGGAGCCAGCAGGCTAAGGTTGGTCACATGTTAGGAAATGCCAAGCTAGATCTGGATTAGTTGCTGATATACAGAAAGTGGCAGGGCAGTGACGTTGATATAATTTTTTTTTTAAACAAATTCCAAATATATTTCGAATTTATTTTGCAAAATGGACTGAAACGTATTTTGGATTTTGCACATTTCTCAGTCTGGTTGAAATGTTTTTTATATGGCACTGCATGAAATGCTGAGTTTAATCGCAGTCTAGTTTTGATATTGTGAAATGTGTATTGCCATGTCATGTATTGCATTGAGATATTTGGCAGTCCTGTTCATTTTTAGGCTGCTCATTTTTCAGTCCTGTTCATTTTTAGGCTGCTTAAGATTTGTGACACATGAATCTATTTATTTATATGACTGGGTAGTAAAAGATACACATTTAGACCAGAGCTCTGTTGATAAAATGTTTTTCCTTTATGATGATGGACAAAAATAGGGAAAATACTGAGATGAATCGTTTTTATTGAAGGCAGTTGGTGTGTCCATCTGAGACCCATATTAATTCATTCAGTGACATCTTTGTGAGTCACCTACGGTGGTAAACTGCTGTCGTTTTGATGCAGCAGCTTTTAAATATTTTTGAAATCTTTTTAGTTTCCTTTTCCAAGGTCGGTTCAGAGTGATAGTGGCAGAGACGCCTTTGTAACATCTGTGCAACACATCATCCAAGCAGGTTCAGAGCGCAGGGGAGGCCTCTATCTGTGTGTGTGTGTCACACTAAAGCAAAGGCAGAGCTCATGGTGCTGTATAAAGGCCAATTGATTATAGGCACCGCTGGGGCAGCAGGACAGGCTGATGGTGGAGTGTTTGAAGAACCGAGGCGCTGGCCAACATCTCAGAAGCCGGGAAACCCTCACTGAGATGTTCTGAGCAGCAGGCCAATTTAGTATTTAAAAGGTGAGCTCTCTTTTAGCGGCATGGGAAGTTGAAAGGTCTAGTGCTGGCGGCCCAGCTTGCTTCGGCGTGGAAAGGCTGGCTGCTACAGCTGCCTGCCCGCTGTAATTAAGTGTGAACTGTTTGCTGCCACAAATGGCATTTAAATGCCAAGTGGTAGCCAGAGCACACGTAATATCAGGGGTTTATGGCTTCAACCTTGCCTTTTCTCTTTTTTTAGTCTCCTTTCCCCCCACCACGGCTGGCTGGATGGAAGGGATTTAGTGTATATAAAGGTTTACAGAGGAGAAGGAGAATATAGAGAGGAGAGAGTGGAAGTGGTTTGCGCTCTGCAGTCTCTCGTGATCGGGGGCATCGACACACTGTAACGATCTTAAGCCGGCGCTGTCAAACCGCTCTCACCGACAGCCATTAGAGAACTGTGTGTGGGAGGCTGACATTTAAGCATGAAAATTAAGAATTACAGGCAAGACGTGAGAATTATATCATGCAGTTGCGCACATTCTTGGTGGATATCAGCTTTATATTCTACAATGTGACCGATTTATACTCTGTAGCATACAAATCATGCCAGTCACCATATTTAATATCACGTCATGCATTTCATGCGGTAAAAGCAGTTTCTTGACAGCTCTTGACATACTTAATTTTTTTTTTAAAGAGATGTTGCTGTTCTTCCTGGCTGAGCGAGATCTCTTACATCCGAAGACATCTAAATACTTTTGCATTTAAAGTCACAAACCAGTTTAGTTCCATAATGTGATGGATTGTTGAGTGAAACATGATATTTCCTGAGGAAAAATGAAGGATAGAATTTGAATTTGTCTATTGGAAATTGATTGGATTTGTGAAAAGTGGTTATGTGAAATAGTGGAGGGAGACTCAATGCACTTTTGGTAAAACATTTATTTAAATGTATTTAAAATCTAAACCTTGTAACATTACAAATGTTATCATCACTTTTAAAAATTCATCCTTTTCTGAAAAAATGTATTTAGCATGTTTTACCTATATTGTGCATGCTTATAAATATGGTAAAAGAAGTATTTGTACATTTTACGCTTTAAAATTATATTGAGGTTTTTTCTTAATGCATGTGTCAACCACCTGTGTGCAGGAGACCGGGTGTGAGCGCATACTTTTTTTTTTTTCGTCGCACAGAAAAGCTGGTGTAATTAGAGAACAGCAGAGCTGTATTGTGGAATTATGGGTAATGGCAGTGCTGGTGCATTAGTAGAGTTAGAGCTGTTAGATCAAGCTCATTGTGGAGAGACTGTGAGCTGGATTAGATGAGTGATCAGAATGAGAATTTCTAACCCAGTTCTGCTTTCTTGATGGCTAGCCCAGAATGCAGTCCTTTTTAAAAAGGGTAAAATTGTTGCAAAAGTAAGAAGGGTAATAAGAAAAACAGCAGAAACCCATGCCCACTGGCTGTCACTGGACCCAATGAGCACTAGAGAGCAGGAGCTCTGGGCTTTTACACTCTCCTTGTGGAGCGTTTCGACGTAGGGCTTGACAGCGTGTAATCACTCACACACACACTTCGTGTGCATTGCATGTGTGTTTGTTTGCTTCTAGGAGAGCTGGCTGGTCAATACTTCAGGGCTACAATCAGGGGAGGCTCTGCAATCAATATCATCACAGTGGGCTGGAAAATGTCCTCCGTGCACACAGCACTCTACGCAGCCAGAAAGAGAGAGAGAGAAAGGGAAGACGGGAAAAAAATACAGCACGAAAGAAAACAAATGCAGGGAGGGGCAGTGCAAATGGTTGTAAATCTCAGCAGGCTTGCAAACAAACAGTGCTTTTCAGTCATCATACACAAAACGGCTCTGATAGCGCTTTATCGCCTCACCGATGCTCCCTGCCTCTCCGCCACTGGCTGCTCAGGGCTGTCAATCATCCAGCTTGAAGCTCGTTGGCTGGTGTGTTAGTGGGCGGACCTTGTGCAAAAGGCTGGAGGGATAATTTACCGACCGTTGCACTAATGATGCTGAGCCGGGTGCCATCAATAAACCCCCCCCAAACATCCACACACACGCGTTCATAGACTGAAGACCACATTTAGCTGTCAGCCTCACTTTGTGTCGTCCTTCATCTCAGCAGACGTTAACGCACACAGACGTTTCTTTTCTTTTCGTTCTAATCTAGTCCGGTGGCGCGTCTTCTGCGCCAGCTTGATTTGACATTAGTTCGGCGGTGGAGGCCGATACCTCTCTCTGCCAATTGAGATATCCGTTTACTCCGAGTGTAGTACGATACTTGATGATAAATGTCAAATGGCTGATGTCTCTGCAGCCCTCCCCCGACCATATGCTCACATTTTAGTGCATGGAAAATCATCTGCGCGGTTACGCACCGGCCTTGGTGTGTGTGTGAGTGTGCGCGCCCGCTGCCGCCCATTACATCTAATTAGATTGACCTCAGCTCTTATCTGGCAGGACTGTGTAGACACACTATAACAAAGAACCGATTTGGTGGCTGCTGGTAGAGGTGTTTGTTTGTGTAGTAAGGGTTGAAATACATCTGAAAGATGGCATGCTGGGAGTGCAACCATGGGCTGAGTGTCAGCCGTGACCCTTGAACTCCAGCTGCCTGTGTCCTCCTCATCCCTGCGAGAGATATTCATCTCCTCTTATCCTTGACGCAGAGTCAAAGCCTGTGTGCCAGACTCGACAAGGAGATCCGCATTGTTTCCTGGAAGTTGTGCGCATGCGCAAACACGCGTGTGTGTTTGAACGTGGAGCGCGTGTGTAATTAAAGAGGACGGAGGGATTGGAGGAGGCAGATGATCTCTCCTCATGCCTGTAGTGCAGGGCTCCTGTGGCAGATTGACAGTCTGGAGCACAGATAAGCAGCTTCCTGTGGCGCTCCTCTTTATTTCTCCCCCTCCGCCCCGCAGGGAGCTGTTTCAATCGCGCACACATGCTCATTAAAATCTAAATGTATATGGAATGAGGCTATGCCTGTGCCTGTCTGTCTACATGAGGAAGTGCATTGTCATTCAGATGTATATCCGGTTTCTGTGTTGTTTGTATGAATATTTGTCAGCGGTAATTTCTCTCGGCCACAGGGTACCGTGCTGCCCGTCGAGCCAGAGGGCGGGGCTCCAGCTGGCATGTCGCAGGCTGGTTAGTTTAGCGTCTGTCCACACACCCACAGGCTCCCCGACTCATCCTAAGGACCTCACGCCACGGTCCTTCTAGATGTTTGAACGCTTGCCCACCTCTTAGGACGCGTGAGCTGGATCAGTATGCAGATCCGTCCCTTTGCCAGCCTGTGTAATGCTTTGGCTCCTTTATGCGAGAGGTATTGGGAACTAAATATTTGCAGAGGTTGATGTTTGAAAAGAAACCTAGTGCAGGGGGATGTTGGTTGAAAGGAGTGTGTGATGAATCACAAGCGAGGGTGGGAATTGTGCTCTTGTCCTGCCTTGATTTTTCTTCCACTGGAGTGTACTTGGTAAAGACTACTTCCTGCTGAGTATCATTGTCAGGCAGTCAGGACTTGTAAGGATCAGCATTTTTTCTCGTCTTCCTCTCTCCCTTTCTTTATATCTTCAGTTTTAAAAATGATAGCTTTGTTCCAAATCTAGTAAGCTATATTGCTGTCTACTGTCTGCATAGGCAGTTGCGTTTTAAGGTAGCATCCAAAGTAATATGGAACCTTTTACAAAGTTATGGTTTTAATTTTATAATTAAGTTTTTAATGCTATACTTCCATTTTGTCAGTTTTTATAATTTTTTAGTCTATCAAAAATGCTTAGTTTTTTTTTTTTTAGCTAGTCTAGTGTTGGTGTAATGTAATCAATAGAATAAACAAGCCATCTTAGAAGGCAGCATGAGGCTGCTGTCTACATTTTAGAACAGCTGTTATAACGAGATTTGCTTTCGATTGCTTAAAGGAACGGTTCGTCATCATTTTTGTCATTTACTCACACTTATGTCATTTCAAACAGGTATGACATAAGCAAAGGTATTTTGAAAAATGACTTATTTTGTCCATGTAGTAAAAGTGAAAAACTTTCTTTTATTTTTTTTTGGAATTTTAAGCCTTTATTTCGATAGGACAGTAGTTAGACAGGGAGTGAGAGGGGGACTGGATTGGGAAAGGTCCGCAAGCCAGGATTCGATCTCGATATGCCCGAAACACAACAGTGCTACGTCGGCACGCTGACATAAATGTCTTTTTAATGTTGTTTTGGATCCCATTGACTTTCATTCTGTAGACAAAAAACTGTTCTGTAATTCCTAAATTCATCTTTTGGGTGAACTATTCCTTTAAAATGCGATCGAGGTAGACAGCACATAAGGTTTTGGAATTGAGCTAGAGTTTTTATAAATATTTCCGTCAGCTGCAGTTAGCTGAGTCGGCAGGGGAGATAGATGGCAGAGTTAAATCAGTCTCTCTCTCTCTCTTTCTCACATCAACCTAAACGGCTTCACTTATATACAAAACCTGCTCTTTTACTCAATCCAGGAATGTTGAGCCACATGCACACGGGCCAATGAAAGTTGAATGCTGTAATCAGCCCAGTCAAATAATCAGAACCCAAGTGAGTCAGCGACGCAATTAAAGCCAGAGCAGAACAAAGAGCATTGTGTCAGAGTACAGCAGCGCAGAGAACAGAGGAAGGGTTTGCGCAGCGTCTGTTACCTCAAGCCGCTTTCCCTGCATCAGCTTGGCTCGCTCCAGCCCAAACACACTGATCGATTAACCGTGGCTTAACCAAGACTTCTCATTTCCTGCCTTCCATTACCGCGCTCCATCACACCCGGCACTGCTCAGCGGCCCATGCTGCAGCCTCAATGCTGGGATTAACCAGCCAACCAGGCACGGTTCACATTTAAACACACACAGCGTGTTTTCCTCTCTCTGTTTTCTGTACCCTAACATAAAGGTCCCACAGCTTGTGTTTCATTTATATGTCAGTCTCGTAAACACGCTATTTCTTCATTTAACTCATGCTGCAGCCATTGCCTGTGGTTCAGCCCTTTTCACCCCACCATGATCCTGTCTGTGTTTATCTATGAATGCATGGCTGCTCCCCTCCCCGGCGAGTGAAACGACCCAGTCATTAGGCCACACTAACAAGGCAGCGCATTGTCTCTCTCTCTGCTTTCATTCAGGAAGTGCAGAGACATGAACAGGGATTCAAGGCTAAACTGAGCCCGCTGCTTGTGCGACTGATCCGCCGTCGCTCTCTCTAAAGATTTCAGGACTGGATAAGCTCGCGGGCTCATGTGTTTTGCCTTTGTGCTCAAATGTTTTGAGATGTTTCACATTTCTGGGAGGCTGTACGCCAGACTTGTGCTCTTGTAGTACATTATCTCACCGGCCGAGTGACAAGGTTGTGTCAGAGAGCTGTAGAATTATGGAGTAACTCTATACTACGACGGTGACCATTGAGGTCAGGAACACGGATCTGGCGTCCCCTGAGCTCGCAGGCATTCTCCTCTATAAGTCGCACTGCTTCAGTCCATAAATCTACACTGTCAGCAGCCATTTAGGGTCTGGCACAGTCAGCTTTTAGATAAGATGTTACCCAAGATGAAGGAAGAGGTCAAATCTAAAACTCTGCAAGACAGAGAAATGGATTCAGTAGTGGTTACATTAGTCTTTGAATTGGTTGCTGAATGATTTCTCTCCAAAATTGGTCCTAATTGCATATTTAATATTATCTTGCTAATTTATTTTAATATGGTTTTATAACCTAATTATTTCAGAGTTTTTGAGGCTGTTTGACCACTTCATTAAAAGAACTTGCTCATAATAGTCATTTGTGTATCGGACAGTTTTTTTTTTAGTGCTGTCAATGGCGACTACACAATAGAAAGGCGTGACGTCTATTTATTGTGTTTGATGTGACTGGAGACCGCGAAATAATACAATCACATTCAATTCAGGCTGCAAATTCACATCGTGGGTAGAATATGATTTATTTTGTCTGGGTGCTGTCAATTGAGCAGCGACATTGAACGCTTGTGTGTGTAAAGCTTTCTGATTTGGCCTGTTATTGATAGCTGTATTCAGAGCTCTTCATTTCCTGCTATTGTCTGGATTGCTCAAAAACAACCACAACTAAAAGAAAAGAAAGAGTAGTCTGTATTTAGCTATTTTAGAAACTATGCGGGTATCTTATGAGTCTGCTCACATGCTTTACAGATTGTTTCTTATAGATAAAAGCGTTCATTTTTATGATACATTGTTTTGTTTAAACCATTTCGAAAGGATGTTTCTGGTTTGGTTTGCGTCTTTTAATGTCTCTCACAACAAAACGTTACAAGAACAATAGACCTGTGCCATCAGTGCTGTCTTGTGAAGAAAAAAGTGTTTCTCCTTCATACCGATAAAATAACAACTGTTTAAATATTAATGTTGTCTTTCCACCCATTGTTTGCCTGGAGACTGCTGTCAATCATGTCTTTGGAAACACCCCCTTCTTTCATGTCCAGCCTCCAGCATTCAGGCAGTAACTGAAGTGTTTGAGTACCAGGTGGGGGGTTGAGTGAGGGGGGAAAAACTGTTTTGAAAGAGGAAAAGGGGGGAAGGGATATGAGCCGGTCACACCTGCTGTGTGTAGTAACCCAACACACGCTGTGATACACATCACAGCCACTGCCTCTTCATATCAAACACACCTGACGTGATGTCGCCCAACGGCCAGCTACAGGAAATAGCCTTCGAGATCAAGAATCAGGGTGAGGAAATAGAGAGAGGGAGATTATGTGAAGTGCACAGTCAAGTGTTTTAAGTGTTGCTGTGTTTTTGAGGCTGGTGTAATGGATGCAGCAGTAGCAGGGAGATCTTAATTAGCATTATTTGTACACCCAGCACGGCGCGAGTCGCCGCTAAATGGACAGGAGCGTACGATAATGTCTGCAGATCTCTGGCTTCCAGCATGTGTATGTGCACAAGATGGATAAGGTGGTTTCGTTCCAAAACCCATTGAGTTGCTTTGCTTTGTACTGTCTACATATGGAGCTGCTTTCTAAGGTGAAAACCACCACTGATTCCAGTTGAGTTTAGCATAGCACTTTATGAAGATAACAGCATGATGCTGTAATAAACACAAATGCATAGAAGATACATATAGTTGAAACACTACATTTAAGTGTTTATCTTTTTTTTTACTGAATGAAAATAAATTTAGAGTTCACATTTCACTTTGCATGGCCACCATTTTGGGTACATTGCAATGCATTCTGGGAGTGTCTTATCCACAAAGAATACATACAATCATATCAAAGCAAGGCAATCCTTAAAGAGATATTAGAATGATTTCTAAGGTTTCAGCTTTTGCAAGTATAATGCCATTCCACTCACATTGCCTGTATTCTTGTGCTCTTTGTTTGAGGAGCACTATTTATATACATGGCTACCCATGAAGATCATTCCAGCACAGTCACTATTCAGGTTCCTTTAAAAGGCAGCTGGTTTACGTAGGCCGTAGACATTGAGGGAGCTCACTAGGTTCTGGGACATAGCTGTAAGTTTTGGCTGAAATTGTGTATTGGAAAGGTTGCATAATGTTGCCTTTGGGTTTGGAACATGTTAAAATGTTACCTAGGCAGACAGCTTCACTATGTTTTGGACCAGAGCTCACATGAGTGGATTTGTGTCACAAGGTTGGGGGTGTAGTTTTATCCTGGTTTTGTTACAATAAAAATCTCCCCCTTTGAACTGCCTAATGCTCATCAAATCCAATATAGAGAGTGGCTGACAGATGGGCAGACTTTGTTCAAAGCGAGTCGAGATTTAATATCTAAACAGCAGAGGGAGAGAGAGAGGCGCCCGGTGTTTAGCAGCATAAAGGTCCTGACTGTGCCGGCATCACAGCTGTGACTCTCTCCCTCCCTCCCTCCATTTGTTCTTGTAGACAGGCGGAGGAGTAATCTGTACACAGGCTTTTGCAGGGGAGAAACATGTCATCAGTACTTGTTTACCATTATTAGTTTCAGTCTGACGGTGGCAGAGCAGCACAATTGCTCTCCTTCAACCGCCCGAGCCAAAAGGAGTCTACGTGAGACTCGCTGCTTTTTCTTTATTTATTAAAAAAGGAAAAGAGCACTACATGTCTTTATTCACATGGGACGTTTTTGTTCACGGGGCTTACAACGACTTGTTTTTCTTCTCTTTGTCACTCAGGCACATACAGCTGTGAGCTGAGGTCCAGATGGAAGCGCTTGTGTGTGTGTATATGGAGAGAGCTGCGTCTGGTCTATGTCTGAGAGGCAGTTAAAGAGAGCGAGCGTATGGGAGGAAACTGTCTCTGTGTGCACATCCATCATGCGTGAGAGAGTGAGCCCTTCCTGTCTGCCTGCTCCTCGCTAATCGTATTATGTTTTGTAGATCATAGATCTGTCCCTCTCGATGCCACCAACATGTTCGCACACTGGGCGGAACAAGCCGTTTGGTTTCTTTGCATGTCTGCCAAAAGCCCTCAAGAAACCATTTTCCACCACCACCTTCTTCAGGAACTGCAGGAATGCCTGCTTTTCTTCGTTTCCTCTGCACAAGCCCAGTTTGGTTAGGGAAACCGGAGAGAGTTCTGGTGCCGGATGACAGAAAAGCACAACATTGAAATTGAAAATAAACACACATTTCCTGTTAATGTGCTCTAGGTGGAGAGCGTCAGGGTCTGGTTTTGCTTAACTGTGGCTTGGTTATGTGAGAAGAGACCACGAGGGCCCAGGCTGCGGTTGTTTTACCGTCTCCTGTTAATGTGGGAGCCATGTGACCGCGTCGAGCTGCCTATGTTAACAGATAAGACCTGCCAGCATTGCTGCTGCAGCTGCCGCCATGTTTAATGATTACGCTAAACGGACAAAATGTCAGCCGGCGACACACAGCATCAGGTCACAGGGGTGGGAGGTTCTGCCACAGCGGCCGTATCGGTGTTGGTACCTTCAGCAATAGCATGTAATAAAGCGTGACTAATTCAAACGCTGTGTGCGCAGGCATTCGCTTCGTGTAATTTTCCTCTCATTACCACCTCGGTTCTGCGTCCAAGCATGGCTCAAGAGCCCGCTTCTGTGTGCAGCTCTTTAATTCTCACATCACTAATGAATAGTCTTCACATCTTTTCTCTGTGATGTGTGCCACACATCAGGTTATTATTAGCCCAGTAGCTCCCTGTGGAAAGCCCAGCTGTTGGCGTGCCGGTGGAGTCTGCTTAACACCCCTAGTAAACTCCACCCTGCTCTGTTCCCCCTCCGGCCAGACCTTGTAAAGTCCAGCTTCAGCCTCTTATAGCGCTCTCACTGGACTCTTATGCTGGCTGTGCTGTAATTAGTGCTGCCCGCGCTGTTCGTCTCGCCGTACCTCCCCCGTGCTTGCCACTTCTCTCTTCTGCCCTCTTTAGGTCAGACTTATATCAAGTAGCATCAGGCATCACAACATGCATGTTTGGATTGGAGTGTATTATTATATACATTCTGTATATACATTTTACAGATATCGCACAGCCCTGTGACACTTGAATGTGACATTCAGATTGGGTGGAGAGTTCATTTCTGTTTTGGATTACCATGTGACTAAGGGTTGGGTATCGCTCACATTTTAACTGGTACGGTACCAGTTAATGGTACCCAATGGTACCTTTTTTCGGTACTTTACTCTCTGTATAATAACAGAAACCTGTATTTCAGTGGAAAAAAATAAGTCCAAAACTCTCAATTTCAACATTAACAATAGGGCCCTACAGTCTTTTTCAGAAATTCTTGTTTTAATTTTTCTGATAATCAAATGAAAGCATTAAACATTTATTTATTTTTAATCAAATGAAAATTAAACCCTTTTATTTTTTGGCAAACACACTGGTTTACTGGGTTTACTGTTAAAATTAACACATGGAAGAAAAAATAGTTTTCAGTATGATATGATGCTAGTTTTCTTAAAGGAAATGGTAAAATTCTCATGAAGTGACTCACAGCAGATCTGGAGATCGAGTTCGTCGTCATATAGTGAGACGCAGAGGATAAAATCAATGCGAGCAGACTGTTACAGACAATAATTTTCTTTCTCAATTGTTTACTTTCACCTAAGCCATAAGCAACAGTGTTTACAAGGATACTTGCAGAGACATGTATTGTGACATAGTTTCGCACGTGTGTCATTTCATGCACAAATAGACGGTGAAGTGATTAACTCGTGCATCTGCGTGGCTCTCACCGTGTCTACACTGGATGCAAGCGGCGCAGCGCGACCCATTATAATCAGTGATGCTGTCTATACTGGATGTGGCACGACACAACAAATCCCCGACAGTAATGACGTACTGACACAAAGTTCAAATGATTTGCAATAGTCGCTTTGTCGCGTCCAGTGTAGACAGACTTTGAGGCCATTAACATGACGTACCTAAAACGCATGGAAAACTGCAGCCGCGCCGCTTTCTCCTACTTTCCAAAGCACTCGGGAGCTTGCGCTTTCATGGCGTCTGCCGTTGCTAAGCAACCGTGACCTGCACTCTTCATGACGGCGTGAAAGTTTCAGCAAAGGATAGCCTACATGGATTTCCAGCACTGAAAATTGCTTGCAGTAGCTCTGCAATTTTAAATGTATTTAAAATAGGTATTTCTGTACAGCTGTCGTGTCGGTGTCTGTGTGTGAGCAAAGAAAACAATCAGTAGCTTATAGATATAACGATCAGTAGCCTATACTAAGCATCGCACACCCTGCGATGTATTGCGGATGCACATCATGATTTCGATGCTGAAACTATATATCGTGCAGCCCTACCTTATGGCCTTAAAAATCCCCACACTTAAGAAAATTTCACGTCACATATCACAGAGTTTCTCTCACTCTCTCTCTCTGTAACGTACGCGCTCAGATGCATTCTCTGGTACCGAAATTTGGCACCAACAGACCACTGCCACCCCCTCCGTTCTCTTCAGGAATGTCTCGCTGCTCTGACAGAGGGGAAATCTCTCCCTTTACTGTCTCCGTTGCTGACTGAGACCCAGTTTATAAGTGAGCCGGCAGGCCCCTCGAGCAGTCTTAATTCAGTCATGTGCTTGGAGAGGTGGCTTCAAGCTGTGCTGGGATCAGCCGGATGAGGAGCGGCTCGGGGAGGGAATGCTGTGTGGAATGTCACTAATCAATTCAGCATTGTAATTGTAATGGGCTCCTCGCCGCTGCCTCCATTCGACTGCCTCTCTCCGCCTCAGAGTGCTTATCTTGATAATTTGATTCTGCGCAGTGATCTTTTCAGTGTAACATGCAAACATAATTAGGGTCTGATAATGAAACAGTCATTTCCAGCTCTAGAGCAGCGACAGGAAAGGTCGCACAGTTCGGCCACATAAGGAACTGTTTGGACACCACAAATATCTTAAGCGTTTGTTCTTGAGGTCTGGAGGTGTTTCTTAATTTTTAATGTTGTAAATTAAGGCAGGAGCGCTCAAAGCAACCCCTGCTCTGCTTTTGGTCTCCATCATCCTCAGCTGAACCAAGCTCTGAAATACCCCGGAGGAGCACAGGTCATCTCTCCATCTGCGGTGTAATAAGCACTGACAACACCTCTGATGACACATACAAGTGGCCCAGTTACAGAGAGAGCGCCTTTAATCTAATTTTAATTGGGTTTTAACCATCTCAACCATACCAGAAACAGCAGCACACTTATTTTGCCTAGATTGCTCTTATTCATGGTCTTTAACGCCATGGATTCTTTCCTTTTGACCTTCATTTGTCAGTAATTTAAAAGCGAGAACATTTTTGCTGTTCTTTAGCAAATATTCTGCTTCATTTGCTCCTTCCTAGTGGTTTCCAGTGACCTCAGTAAAGGTAGCACGAGTCTTGAAATATCTCAACAATGAGCTCAGCCCCCATCAGCCCCCCTTTGAGAAGCCAGAGCTGCATGAAGTGAATCAGGCTTTCAATAAAAAAAGACCCTTGGCTCTGTGATCCACCCTGGGTTATTTTTTCCACTAGGCTGGCGCAGTGGCACACACTCGGCCTTTTATGGGGAATGTGGTAATCTGTAGTCATGTTAAAGATGACTGTGATTTCTGGCCACTGCTCCGGGGGTCTTGTCGCCAGCTTCTGCTGAGCTGTGGTTTCTTTAATGTCCTTTTAAACCATTTGAATGGTCAGTTGGCTTCGTGTGAGAGGATAATAAATATTTCATGTCAGGGAATAAAAACAGTGCTTTGCCCTTTTCTTTCCTCTCTCTGGCCCCTCTTGGAAGCGCCTCTGGGAGGTCTGGGCACGACTCAGTGCTGCCACTTGCTGGTCATTCTGCGCTTCTACAGCGAGGGGAGCTGTGTGCAGTCCCATGGACGGACAGCGGGTGGCAGAGTTCAAAGTGCAGCTGCGGAAAAGAGGGGAGCGGCAGCTGATGTGTTTGGCTAGACAAAGCCAGCCTCATTTTTTGTTCATTTTTAGTTGCCTGAATATGCACCATCCATGTTTATTCACCTCCCTCCCACACATGGACACGAAGCTGTTTACTTTATTAAAGAATTAAATGCCTTCAATCCCTTTTTAATTGACTTTTTTCCACCCAGGGCTTTTGGCACAGGACGACTAGAACTATAAACCCAGTTGTGGCACCGGCTCACGTTTGCCAAGAGCTCAATTTGCGACGCTGTTAACAAACAAACTATGTCTATTTATTATAACAAATGTTTATTTTTCTCTTTCAGAGTAAACGGGACCATCTGTTAATGAATGTGAAATGGTACTACCGTCAGTCTGAGGTACCTGACTCCGTCTATCAGCATCTGGTGCAGGACCGCAACAATGAGAACGGTACGTGAGTGTGTGTGATGGTTGAAAAACACAGAACTTCATTTGAAGGGTCCTTCTCGCCTGCCATCATTTATGTAACCACCCCTGGTTATTGGTTTGTGAGGTTTCATAGAGAACGGCATCTCAAATAAATGTGGATTCAGGAAAAAAAAAAAAACACCCTCCTGCCCTTGTTTCCCTGGTAACGCTCCCTCAAGAGCGACAGCAGGGCCGTGAAGTGCAAATAACTTTGAGTGTAATGTGCCCTCGGAGCTCTCATTCTCCTGACTATCAGCAGCAAATCTGAGCTTGATACACACATCAGGCAGTAATAACAAGCCGGGGGGCTCTGCCCGGCCGGGGCTTTGGCACTTTGATTCACACCACACTCTAATAAAGCATTAAGAAGGCTTGCATTTCTGCCAGCCTGCTGGAGAGCAGCAGCCACCACCTGCTGCACCACTGACTAGTGACATGGCGGCCATTGTTATTTGTGCTGATGCCATCTGAAGACGAATGTTCATCCAATAATGTCTATGTGGATCTTTGATTGAAATTTTTGAAAAGTTTCAGCATAAAAATACAGTTTAGTGTTTCATGCAGCTTTTGCATTTGCATTAAATGTTTTTTTTTTTTTTTTAATTGAAACTCGTTGCTTAATTCTTTTCCACTCTATTGTGCATTTCCACAAGCTGCTGTACTGTTACTTTCATTGTGGTACAAGTCCATAACAGTCATATTTCATAAGCTGTGAGAGTGTCTGTGCATCTGTCTGGTTTCTTTTGTGTCTCGCCTGCGTTTATTATGTGTGCACATTTTTATTAGCGGCAGTCTGGATGCCTCTCACGCTCAGTGTCTGCTTTCTGTCTCTTTCTCCAGACTCTGGTCGCGAGCTGGTTATTACTGATCCCGTGGTTAAGAGCAGAGAGCTCTTCATCTCAGACTACGTGGACACCTATCATGCTGCTGCCCTCAGGTAATACACACAATTACATTTACCTGTGCTTAGGAATTTATTAATTAACCCACAGCAGTAAAGTGCTTAATAAGAGTTCACCTAATAGAGAAAAACCTCTCAATATTCAGTGTAACTTAATATACCTCTCTCTCTCTTTCTCCTTCTCTCTCTCTCTCTCTCTCTCTCTCTCTCTATATATATATATATATATATATATATATCTATATATCTATATATATATATATATAGAGCTAGGTAGATATAAAATATAGGCTACACATATATTCCCATTTGATTCAAGTTGAAGGATGAAATGAAGACATTTATATATAAATTTTTTGGTTTTGTATTTATGTAAAAAAAAAAAAAAAAAAAATGGTATGCATCAATATAACAATGCATAATTATGAAGCATTATTTAAGAATTTAGTAATGTATTTTTTATTTATTATTTTTTTTTTAATATGAAAAATCATGCATAAGGTATTTTCTGAGTAATAATAAATAGAGGATAATAAATAAAAGATAGGAAATATCCTACTTAGTGCTTTTTTGGATTACACACACAAGTAGCTGCTTTAAGTTTTAAAATGATTCATTATAATGGGCAGTTTGAAGTGATCAATGGAAATAAATCAAACTTATGGTTACGATTAAAACAATTTTAGCACAAGTTTAAATCAGAGTTTATTAAACATGTCTTAGGCTGGCACTCTTACACTGTTGTTATTCATGGTGGCTCACTGGCGACTCGTGAAACTACTAATGAATACGCAAATGCATTGCGAATAAAAGCCAGCACTAGCTCCCATAATTTATAGTCATTAAAAAAACCTCTGGCAGGTACAGATGCTATGGGATGTAAGACTGGAGTCTTTAAGAGCTGTAAACAGACATTTTGATCCTCTCAGTTCACTACAGGAGTGATCGTCTCAGTACAGACTACCATTTCACAGCGATTCTGCATGCAAAGCATTACTGAAAGCAATTACGTTCTTTTGCGATGAGGCTCAGGAAAAAGAGTACAGGCATGCTTATTGTCAAGAAACCAGACCTTCTCGGTCTGTCTTTACCCATGTGATGTATTTTTCCCCTCTCTCTCTTTCTCTTCTTCCCTCCTTTCCTTCCCTCTCTCTTAACTGAAACCATCTGGAGGCAGCACACTAAGCCACAGCTCTGAACCACTGATTTCAGGGCAAATTAGCTGCAACTTCTGCTGCACAGAGAGCCTTTTGATTTGACTTATTACAGGGCTTAGATAAACTCAATGAATTCCGCTAGCATGTCGTAATGCTTGCTCCAAACCTCACGTTCCTTTCATCTTTTGAGCAAGGTATTGAACCGGTGCAAAAACACTGATGCCTATTATTTTGATAGCGCCTGACGTTGGAAAATGTAAAGTGCAGAAAAGGGGGGATTGTAAAAATGTCACGATTCGTAGAGGTTTTTCGCTCTGCATTGTTTGAAAAGCCTGTGGTGTCTGTCAACTTTTGGTTGTCTAACAGGATGCAGGGAAAGGGCATTAATAATACAACTATACAGGAATGCTGTAATCCTGTAACCCCCCAGATTACCTACACTTATATCAGTAACCCATAATTAAAATGATTATTATTTACACAAATGTAGGGGGGCAAAATAAATGCATACATTTTCGGAACAGCATTCAATGTGTACATACAATGAAATTTTAATATAAATAAGAGCGAGTAAACAATAATGGCAAATATTTGTTTTTGGGTGAACTATTCCTTTAGGAGTAAATCTGGGAATGTATTTGCACCATGACTGATTTGTTTGCTCTATTTCTTTGCAGGGGCAAATGTAACATTTCACACTTTTCTGACATCTTTGCTGCCAGGGAGTTCAAAGCACGAATCGACTCTTTCTTCTACATCTTAGGATATAACCCAGAAACCAGGTAAGCCTTTACTGACTTCAATAATCAGCTCTCCTCAGGCATGTTCTGTCTTCAGATCCTCTGTTGCAATATTTTACAAATGGCAATTTTATGATTCATATCAGGTTTCTGGATTTGCTTTATTCACTCTAAATTGTCCAGCAGTGCATGAAGGCAGTTTGAGAATAGATTAAATCACGAAGAATGCAGTCTTCTGTTTTATAGCCTGTCTTTGACAATGGAGGTTTGACAATTTTGACAGTTTTATTTTCCATCTCCAGCATTTTGGGTAATGATATCACTCCTTGATTTTGCATTATTATTTACACAAACAAATACATTGCTGTTCAAAAGTTTGGGGTTAATGTTTTTAAAAGTAGTCTCTTATGCTCACAAGACTGCATTTATTTAATCAAAATGCAAAATTTGATAATTACAATTTAAAATAATCCTTCAGAAATCTATGCTGATTTGGTGCTCAAAAACACTTCTTATCAGTGTTGAAAACAGTTGTGCTACTTTATATTTTTATGGAAACTTTTTCAAGAGTTTTGAGAAATATAAAATTCAAAAGAGCTGAATTTTTCTTATTAAATTGTGTAACATTATAAATGTCTTTTATTGTTACTGAGTAAACACATTAATTTCTTTCAAAAATAACTTATTGACCCCAGACATTTGAATGTTAGTATAGACCTATATAATTTAATATTTGATCATAAAATTATATATTATATACTTTAATATACTTTAATAATTGACCATAAAATGTAATCGTTCATGAAATCTGATTTTAAGCTTGCTTGCTATAGGAAGAAATGCGCTGTTACATGTTTAATGCTGTGAAGACTCATTATTTGGTCCTCTTCTCACAGATACATGTTATAATAAATTAAAATACCAATACATGACAGGAAATGGATGTTGTAGGATGTTTTAACTGCATGACCGAGCCTGACATGCTAGTCACACTGTTGTAGCGTTAATTTAACATAAGACACCTTTATTACCTGCTGTTGCAATCATCCAGGTTTTGCTTGAATATCCATTAAATATTTTACAGCCTTGTCTCTGTTGTCTCTGTTACATTACAGTACAAAGGACAAGGATTTGTTTTAAAATGCCTGTAATAACTACTCTTTTTGTAGTTAATAGGCTACTTTTTAAATAAAGACAAGCTATTTAGACATACTCAAATTTGAAACCGACGTAATTTATTTTTCTGAAATGTATTAAACATACAAAGATATTTAAACATTCCAGACTTACTCTTAATGGAAGAAAAAAATCTAAATTAAAATTTGTAAATTTACTAATTAAGTAATTTACTCATCTTCATTTAGGCCTATATGAATTATTTATTGTATACATACCATAATGTGTATGTCCCACTGTCTTTTTATAGTGATCACAATTCTTTTATTTGCAGATGATGCATGTTTAAATACATTTAAATGTACACTAACCAGCTAAAATAATTTAAAAACCAGTTCCAAGCTGATAATGTGACATCTCTATTAAATGTTCAAGCATATTGAGAATGAATAGAATTACCCCCCTTCCATTCCTTTGTAAATTACAATCATAGCCTGGATGCTTGTGTCAGGGAAAAAACAGGATTACAGTAGGACCCATTACCATAGTCATGTGATGCTCCAATAATGGGGTGCATTAGGAGCCCAGGGAGAGGAGAGGGGAAATTTGAGGGGTAATAAGATGATGCTGCGGCTGATAAACAGAGGAGGAATGCTGTTGAGTTGCTGGTTGGGAGCCCCCTTCACGGGTCCCCCACTCAATCACAGTCTATCGCCCTCTCGACTCCCTCCTCCTGCTTGTTTGGTATGCAGCAGCAGCATGGTGTGTGTGAGCAGGAGAGATGGGCTGTGATTCCTCTCTGTGTGTGTGTGTGTGTGTGTGTGTGTGTGAGGTCGCGGCACATGCTCAGTGCTGTCTGTCGGTCACGGCACAAGCTCAGTGTAAAAGCTGACTGAATGCGTGAGCCTCCATTTTGAGTACCTACACAAATAGGTGCAAGGGGACACGTTATTCCTCACTCTGTCAAATAAAACAGCAGCTCTGGCTCCGACATGGACGACCTGTTCAGTCCGCGCAGGTACGTTAGCATGCTCGTCTTCACCTGTTCGGCGTTCGGCGCACGTCACACTGTGTTCCGCCTCGCGCGCCTCTTGTAATGTTATATACGTGTTTATCTTGAAGAAACAGCTGTTTAAATCGCGTTGACAGCGCTGTCCGGTTGTTTATATGTTGCTGTCAGTAGCATTAGCCGTCTGTGCTAACGTCAAAGCAGGGTCCTTCATATTAGTGTTTGTGTTTGCTCGCATGCCGGCGCGAATTGTCTGGTATAAGCGACTTAACTTTTTGACAGAATTAATATAATAGAAAGACGGTCGTATTATGATTTCGCAGTACGCTACATTGTGTTTACAGTCTGGATGACATGGCGTAGTATTGAGTTGGGTGCTTTGTGCTCACTTTAATATTTTTATTGTTTTGAAGGGTTTAGTTAGTGTGTAAATAAAGTTGGGGCGCTCTCTGTGTTTATTCAGTGTGTTATATGCGTTTTGGAGTCGTGCGGTGATTGGAGGATATTGATGGAGGGGGCGTGGCCAGGCTTGATTGCCGTGCGCGTGGTTGAGTCAAAATATGCAGGATGTGTGCTTATGTTGACAGCGCTTCATGTGCTACAGGTACTGTTACAATTAAATTACATGTAGTGTATGTTAATCGTATTTAAGATTTTTCTTGTTTTTTTTATTTAATTAAATGTGTATTTCGTTAAATATGTATAAGCTGTTTGTTTTATCTATGGTGAATCTGCAGTTTGAAATGAGCACTATTGGAATCTCAACCCTTTTCTATAATGAAAAGTACAATCACAAAAAGCACACATTTAAAATGTTAATATTGGTGTGAGTTTTGTAAGCACGGAGACACACCAAAATACTATTATATGTGATCTTAGACTTTTGAAAGCATATGCCTCAGGAATATCATGCTGGTATTTTTCATTTGCCCGTCCAGTGCAATTTTCTGACCTTTTGTTTCAAAGGATGTCAAGCCAGGAAACGTCCCAGCATAAGTATTCACACATGTTGAGTCACTCATGTTAAGATAAATGTTTGAGTTTTAGTTTGTCGCTTCAGATGAGCTTTTCACTTCATCGTCTGGTTGTAGAGTTTTTAATTCTTCAACAAAATTCACACAAAATTGTTTGTTACATAGTTTATAAGTTCATAGTCGAATTGTCAGGCTTGTCTGGGAGGCTTAGTTACACCAGTGAAATGGACATGGTTAATTACAATTATGATCATGTATTGATAGGCATATTAATGATTTATGAAAGAATATTTGCCTGTGCTAATAATAGCAACCTAATAAGACATTTCATTGATTGTGTGTTTATGTATAGAATTTTAAGTATAATATTCAGTTTTATTAATGTATTCAATAACATAAATTTGAAGTATTCAATGTGTTCCTGTGTCCCAAACAATAGAGTATCGGATGAAAGCATCTGCCAAATGCATAAATGTTAATATAAATGTAAAATATAGCCTATAATTTTGAATATTGTAATTCAGAAACTTCTTAATTCTTGACTTATATTAAAGTATTATTAATACATTATTTACATGTTTAAGTATATTAGGTTTACAGTAGGTTTCACCTCTCAATATGTCTCTTCTGTAACTTTTATTCTTGCAACACACTTTAATAATTCTATAGAAAACAATAGGATTTTGTTTTCTTCCACTAGCTAAATTGTTCAGATTTTGTGTTGACACGTGTAGGAAAGATTGTTCTGTATGCGATCTTACTGTGGCAGCCTTCAGATCCTTCTCTACGGCTCTTGTGTGCTTTGCTGCCAAATTCACAGCCTCCAGAAATGCAGAGGCTGCAGAATGTTTAGGAGCACGGCAGAGTGATTTCTCCCCTCCGCTATCGCCATCATCTCACAGCAGATTCTGTTTCAGACAAGAGCGCCATAATGCTTGCCTGGCAATTTATTTCATGTGGATTTGTCTTTCATTCTAGGAGTCACGAGCCTCAGAATCAGACTCCTAAAACTTTAAACAGCTCAATGCTGAAAAGCTTTTAATGCAGGCCTGTCTGCTGCTGCTTCATCTGTCTGCCATATTTGTTTCAGTGTGGAATTTCCTCCATTGACAGAGCTCATGTTTTTAGTGGATCGTTCTGGAGAGAGTGAGAGAGGGGTTGTTTATGAAATGTACCCTGATGAAGGGGGATATGATTTGAGGCCCTAACCTCTCCTCACTTTGCAGCCAGGTTCGGGCAGCCAGCCCGGCGGTGGAGTGAGAGCTACTCTGGACGCAAATCATAGTGACAGTTTCTGGGCCCCTCTCTGTGCCTAGCTATATGAAAATCAGCACTGTTGCCGTGGCAACGGAGCGGGGAAGGCTTTTCAAAAGGAACATCTTGTCATTTTCTTTAATCCACTGCAGCTGGAGATCGGAACACTATTATTAAATTGTAGTTGCCATGGTTACTGCCACGGGTTTGTAACAGCAGCCATTTCAGGGCTCCTCTCCCCCTGCTTATCATCTGGCCTTTTGGGGGCTTTTGTAGCGCACCTCCACAAAAACAACAAGAAGTGTCGACTGCGCTGTTCACCACCTTTTGTGCCTTTGTTCGGTCTATAGGTTTAAATCCACACCATTTCCTCTTAGGCTCTATTGTGCATTCATGTGAATCATGCATTAATGTGATTATTGTATTGTGTTGCTAAAGCCGTATAATACCCTAAAAGCACCGTCAGGTCATTGAAAATGTTTTAGAGCGCTAAAAAATCTGTAAATAAAGCTGCTGAAAGGTTGTTATAGCCTGAAGGTTAACAATCTGGGCTTTTAATGCTAATGCAATATGAATCGCAAGTAACTAAAGATGTCAATCTCATTATATGAAGTACTTTAGGGCCCCTCGCACTAGGGCTGCACGATTCTTGCTAAAATGTGAATCACGGTTTTTCTCCATGGGAATTGAGATCACGATTCTCTTACACGATTCTCATTTTTTCAACCAAAATGTATTGCACTCATGTACAAAAAACCCCCACAGGACATTCAGTATAATAAAGGGCTGGAGTAACACAAAATTGTCTCTTTTCTTTATTTTAGACCCCTTAAAGTGAATAATTTTAAAGCTTTAAGTTGTTGAATATAAAAGAACATTAACAATAATAAATAAATAATATTCACATTCACATGTCAGCGCCTCTCGTTTACTTTGAATGGAGTGACGTCAAGCGTTGCCGAACTGAATTGTGGGTCCCTCACGTCGCTTCACTGGCGTTGCACGCGGCAGAAGCTGAAAACTTTTCAACTTTTCAACTTTTCAAGCGCCAACGCAGGCGTCAGCCAATCAGATCGCCTTATGCAAATACCCTAGAGCAGACGCTAGCCAATCCCGTTCATGCAGCACCAGAAAAGTATGTGATTGGCTGTCATCACTATGACGGCGCGTCAGCACCATGGTCAGCACCAGAGCCGTTGAGAAACGACACTCCCATAGGCTTCCATAGGAACTTAGGAATGCGGAAGTAAAGTGTGTCATGGAGCAGCCAATAGTTCCAAACAACCGATAGTTTCAGCAAGGCATTTCTCAAGCACAGTCGCCAGAAATTTGAGGAAATTACAGCTTTTTTTGCCATTTTAACACATTAGTTTATCTCTCGGAAATCTGACCAGTGGTTGTATTTTATGAAACGCGTTATAGTTTATTTTTAGATAATAGGCAGTATACGCTATATTTACAGTTAGATAACGTGAGAAACACCTTAATAGCGATCATAACCAGATGCTAGTTAGTTGTTTCACATCTTTCTGTAATCTTTCTCTCCCTGAAGGAAGTTGAATTAACCCCATTAATTTCAGTATCTTTGGAGCATTTTCACTGGTAAGTTGATGAAATAACTGCTTTTTAAAATATTTTAACGCCTTAGCTGACCTATTCTTGAATAGTAATTAACCCTCTGGGGTCTGAGGTGATTTTGGGGCCCTTGAGATCTTTTGACATGCCCTGATATTTGTGCTTATTTCAGCTACTTATACTATTGACCAACATGTATTTTTTTTTGTATTCAACACAAACTGTGCTAAAATAATGTGACAAAGATGGATGTACATGTTTGCATTTTTTTGAAAAAAAATATGCGTGGTTAGTAAGTTTTGGGGGGGAAAATGTAGCTGAAATAAGGCCATAAAAGCCACACTAAATAGCCCTGAATAAGACTTTTGTGTAATCAGTCTTGTAGGCTAGAATATTTACTTCACAATTATGTGAAAATCATTAATCATATAATTATATTATTATAGATACACTAGCTACAATAACTAAACTAGTTATCATAACTGTATTAAAATGTGAATAATGGATGACCATAGATGAAGAAACATATATTAATGCAATAACACATTTTACATACTAATTAGATTTCTTATACTCTTTAAGGAAGCATCATTTATTTCATCAATGGTCTGCACATCCACAGGAATAAGTGTAACACAAAAACACACAAAGTCATGCCTCAGGTCTCCAATCTTTATTAAGCAGTTTACACTATTTATACTTTGCATACAAAGAAATGTAACTGCCTTATCCTGTGTGTTGCATTGTACTATGTTTTTACTCCATAGTTAAACAAGAAAAACCCATTAATATTATTTCCATTAAACTCCACAGACAAAATGCTACTATTAGTGTATTAAACAAATTAATCAATGGACGTTTTGTGTTAATATTTGTCGGAAAATGCTGCAAGTATACCCGCTGTTGTTGTCTGACCCGGTTGACAGCGCGGAGTTGTTTGGAACTATTGAGAGCTCCATGAACCACGTGACCACACGGCGGCAAGATCAAAGCGTGTCGCAACTCTGTTTCTCAGCGGCTCTGGTCAGCACCAAGCTTCAGACACGCCCTTCGTCAAGCGTTGATGCTGATGCCTCGTTAAAGCAGCGCTGCACAGAATGATCACCGTATGACATCAAAGTACCGCAAGAGCGATTTGAATGCATAGGATCCGACTGCTTTCTTACTGCTCTCGTGGTACTTTGATGTCATAAGGTGATCATTCTGCGAACGCGCCTATTGACTCCGTTTAGGTCTGCCGCCTTGTTACACGTCACTTGAGTGACAGCGGAACGTGGCCAATGAGGGAGAGGAGAAAAGTGATCGATTTGATTGATTGGTGAATTAATAGTGTTTTGTTATTGTGTGAGTGTGACCAATAACGCGTGAATGCAGCATGATCTGAATGCAGGGAAATACATGGAAGTGAATCGCCGTCATTTAGAAATGAGATCGCATTTATGTATGAATCGAGATCGTGATTTTATTTTATTTTTTTTCGATTAATCGTGCAGCCCTAACTTACCTCGCACGATTCCTTTATTCAATTCGAGCATGTGATTTAAAAAAATCCTTGATTGCATTTTGCCTGTGTCAATGAACCGGTAAAAATACTGGCAGTGGTGCATTCTATGGAGAAGAATCCATGAAATGCATTATTTTACCATTGATCAAGGGTGCATGATATAGTAAACCCATTTAAAAATCATAATAAAAAGCATAATGCTATTGTGAATTCGCAAAGGCTGTGATTCGGTTAAGTATATATGCCATGCAATTATTATTGCCTCATTGCTATTATATATGTATTTTAAGTCATTTTAAAGTCTATTGTTCGCTTAGGTCTATTTTATTACTACAAAAATGAAGTGTAATTTTACGGTGATTCGATCAATCGTCAGAATAATCGACCTATTACTAAAACGATGAATTGTAATTATCCGATTACTAGATTAATCGTCAGAAAAATCAACCTATTACTAAAATTATGAATTGTAATTATCCGATTACTAGATTAATTGACAGAATAATCAACCGGTTACTAAAATAATTAATTGTAATTATTCGATTACTCAGTTAATCGTCAGAATAATCGACCGATTACTCTATTACTAAAATAGCCATTAGTGACAACCCTACTGTACTTAACTTCAACAGGTTGCATTTGGTGTACTGTATGACACTTATATACTAAGAAAAGAGCTAAACGCCACGTATGACATTTCATAACCAATTTATTTTTTGTTCTTTCTCTCTCTTTTTTCCTCAGGCGATTAAACAGTACACAAGGGGAGATTCGAGTCGGTCCCAGTCACCAGGTATGTCTCTTTACAAATGCTTAGCATGTTATCTGAAACCTTGTCTTCCTTGACATTGCTTATTAAAAGCTTGTGGTGTGGATTGAATGGCGATATCTGAAGCTCATGTTAAGCAGTGGCTTGATTGACAAGCGCAAGGACTGCTTAGATATTACCGCTGATCCTCTGTCACCTGCATGCTTAACTCGAACATGTCCTCATCGCGCATTCAAGAAGATGGTTGATGGATTTTTCATGCAGTGCAGCGTCCATATGGAATAGTGTGTTTGGAAATTGGCTGCTCGGAGGGTGTGGGATTTATTAGACACATTCAGCAGTGTTTTATGGGAATTAGGAACGGTCACAGCGGTCTGAAATTGAAAAGCCAAAAGGAAGATCGCTAAAGAAGATGGCACACGATGAAAAAGACCCAGCACCACTAGCAATTAATGTCACATGTTTTATAGTGTATATCCTCCAAGAGATCTGTTCGAGTTATCATGTGGAGTGAAACCAGCGGCAGGACCTCTGCCCAGGGTTACTTCAAATGACTTTAGATGAAGTTTGCGGTAATAAAGCTCTGCAGGGCTGGCCATTACAGGATAGCGCACCATAGATATTGATCCAACACGGAACGGATCTGCAAGACTTGAAAACTGAATGTTAGTAATATGTTAGGAAATTACTTGAGGTTTGCTCTTAGGATTTATTTGAGCACATGATTTTTTTTTTGGTATTTTATTCTAGAAACATTTGACTGAAGTTTAGTCTAGGGTTTCGGAACACAATGTTCAAGAAACATGGGTGAAAACATACTAATTCTATTCTAAGCTGTTCAGTGTGTCTGTTAGGATCACTTATATATAATATGCATTTGTGTGTGTGTATATATATATATATATATATATATATATATATATATATATATATATATATATATATATATATATATATATATATATATATATATATATATATATATATATATATATATATATATATATATATATATATATATATATATATACGTTTGGGGTCAGTAAGATAAATATGTAATAAATTAATACTTTTGTTCAGCAAGGACACATTCAATTGATCAAAAGTGACATTTAAAGACACTTTTGATGTTTCAAATCATTTTGATTTCATCAAAGAATTCTATAAAATAACGTATTGTCCAGAAAAATTAAGCCACACAACTGTTTTTAACATTGTGTTTTGAGCGCAATCAGCATATTACAATGATATCTGAAGGATCATGTTACACTAAGGGACTGCAGTACTGGCTGTGAAATTTTCAGTTTTGCTTCCACTGGAATAAGTTATATTTTAAAATATATTAAAATAAAAAACATCTGTCTTAAAGTGTAATAATATCTTACAGATATTGCTGTTTTTACTGTATTTTTCATCAAATAAACCCCAGACTTGGTGAGCCTCTTATGCTTATTTCAAAAACATTAAAAAAATTCTTACTGACTCCAAACAAAACAGTTTTGTTTGTTTATTAGTTATGCTTGCTCATATTTGGGTATTAGGCATCCCATGACCTCCTGGTAACAAACTAAAAAACACCTTATGGCAGTGTCCTGGTAACTGCCTACATTGTTTTACGTCAGCATTACCTAGAAAAGTTTGAACATAATATTTCTACAAGGGGAAGCTGAATAATGTTTAGTTGCCTCATTGATTCAAGTGAGGTTTTTTTAATCATCTGTGATTGTTCGCACCCCTCCGTCGGCTGAATGCATGTGGAGATTAAATGAATTTGAAAATTGATATTTAGCACTCATCGCTAGTGCTATTTGTGTTGTGACCGCAGCTGTCCGTCCCCTCTGCTCTTTGCCAAATTAGGCCAAGCTGCCAGAGCTCCAGCCCTTTCCCTCTCCTGAAGGTCAGACCGTGACAGAGAATGAGGAGCTGGTCTGGATGCCTGGGGTCAATGACTGTGACCTGCTCATGTACCTGCGGGCAGCCAGGTAAGCCTCACATCACCCTGTTTTCAGTCATGTTGTACAATATGTCATTGTCAGCTTCGACTTCATCAATGTTCCCTCTCTGTGGTTGGCAGGAGCATGGCAGCGTTTGCAGGGATGTGTGATGGGGGGTCAACCGAGGACGGCTGCCTTGCTGCCTCACGAGACGACACTACACTAAACGCATTAAACACTGTAAGTTGACAGCATAACTGACCTTTACTCCAGATTTAAAATTACGGGTGCTGTTTTTACTAATACTAAAATTAGATATGACGAACATAAAACTAAGAATGGAAAAATTATTTTATTATGATTAGCATATAAATAAAAAAGAGCACGTACTGTTTTTATTGTAATTTTTTAGAATGTCTTTTTATTTTTTGTATTATTCTTATTGTTATATTTTTATTAATTGTTAGGGCTATGGTTTTGCTTCCTATCTAAACATTTTAATAATAATAACAACAACATAACACAATAAAATCATGTTGACCTATTTAGTTGTGTTTTTATTATTATCTGGTGACTTTCTAAGAACCAAACATAAGATGCAAATAATCAGCAATATAGATTTATCAGAATGTAGATTTGTCAGACTCATTAGTATCAAATGACTTGTTATCCTCCTCACAATAAAATGTTGCTGCTCTACGCAGTGCTTTTACAGGCACTGATCTGATCTGCCGCTTTATAAATGGTGATTCAGTCCGAGTGCATTTTTGTTATGCTATTACCGGTATTTAATATAATTTTACTGTAGAGCTATTTAGTAAAAACACAAAGAGGAATTAGGCCAGTCACATTACTCATGGTTGAGAAAACCATAAAATGTCATAATGTCAAAACCATAAAGAGGTCCAAGCAGTGGAGTGGTTTAACAGAGGCAACCACAGGTTTCAGGAAGAGCCATTTTCTATACAACTAATCATTCAGGCTCAGGAGGAAATAGTTTTAACAGAACCCTGCGTTTAAAAGAGATTATTACATAGGTTTTGTGGCTCTATTTACTTCTCGGTTTTATTAATTGTGTGGTCTGTGGTTGTGACACATTATCTTGACCTTCAAAGTAATGTAAGAGTGACGTACAAATCTGTCTGTATATGCCGCATGGAAGTACCTTGTACTTGCTCAGTATAGTAGCTAAAACCCAATTTGTCTTGGCCAATTAAGCACCCGGCACCAAAGAGACACAGTGAAGTAAGATGTCCCTAGCAGGCTTCATGCCTAATTGTCAAAAGATGGGAAAAAAAAAAATCCCTCATCGTTTTCACTCACACTCGTTCACCTTCTCAGCGGTGCACCACAGGCTGCCGCTCTCTGAACACAGCCTCGCCTCGGGAAAGACACAGGCACCAGGGGCCATCAAAACACGCTAGTAAATTGGTGTTGAAGAGCTCCTCAGTGATGTCTGCGATTGTAAGATGTCTGAACAAGAGGGGTGTAATTCATCGCTTCATTAATGCACAGTGGCCCCTGACAGCTGAGCTTTTCGCAAAGCCGAATTTATCAGCCCCCACTGGTCAAGTTACCCAGTCAAGTACAGAACGTACAGCGTGATATACTCATGCTAATGCCCATATTGGACAGCCTGTGAGCCATTATCAAACTAGTTCCTCTCCTTGTCTTCGCTAGCCTTTAAAAAAAGCATTCGACAAATGAACCTGAAATGCAATAAACATGACATTTCCATTTTGACTGAGAAGTGGATAAGCTGAGAATTAATGTGAGCCGAGGTTCACCATTTCCTGACCTTTTTCCACTCATCTGCAATTCCAATGTGCTTTCAGCGTGAACCGCCTTGTGCCTCAGTCTTGTACCTGCTTGCCTTTGACAAGCTCCTTTGTTGTAGCCATATTAGTAATGATCACTGATGCTGAATTGTGTGTTTTGAACCGACCAATGTCTCCAGTGGAGATGTGGGGAAAAGCATTTTTCCCTTCTACCAAATATTGTTCTGTGTTCGACCATTTTTCTAAACAAACCTGATGTGGGAAACTTTTAAGTCTTTAAATAGTGACTGACATCAGTTTGCGACAAAACGCTCCATTGTTAATGGCTAGTATAATAAGCAGCTTGTCTGGACGCTCTGAGTCATATTGCAGTGTTTTTCGGCGTCACCCTTGAGGCTTGCGTGGCTGCTTTTTTGGCAGTATATTTGAGGTTATTTGAGTTCACACTCATCTGCCTGCTCAATACTTAATGGCTTTCAGATTTCTAGTCCAGCTGTCCAAACTCACCCTATCTGACACGTTTATAGGGAGCCAGTCACTGTTACAGTGTTCTGGCTGTCCTTACACTGGGAAAAATGAGTCGATAGCAATCCGATATGATGGCTTCCTCATATTGTAACAATCAGAAGTGGAGCAACTAGCTAAAAGTAGCCACATCTACTAACTCAACTGTTTTGCATTAGCTGTTTTCGATAGTTTCACACTTCCTGTATCAATTTTCCATTAAATTAGGGTGTTTTTTGGATTTATTACTCTTTACTCTTTTTAGTATTTTCACCTTTTAGTAAGTTAGGGTTAAATTTAATGTATTTACTAGTATTTTTACTAGTAATTTCGTTTTGTTGACTCACGTTATGATTCAATTAGGGTATGTTCTAGGTTTACTTGTTTTGTTTCTTGTGGTTTTAACTCCAGTTTTATTAGCATCTGCTAATAACGCATTTAGTAAATGTTATTGTAAGTTTAATACTCGTACCCTAACTTTTTTCACATGATTTATTCCGATGATAGCATTAAGTAGTTACATATTTAAACGGTAAGTGGTAGTATAGCTGACTACATAAAAAACATAAACTGTAATATTTGTACATTTCCAAAACAACTATCATTAATGTGAATTTGTGCTCTGTCTTCTTTCATACAGCTTCATGAGAGCAGCTATGATGCAGGAAAAGCCCTGCAGCGGCTGGTGAAGAAACCAGTGCCCAAGCTGATTGAGAAGTGCTGGTCAGAGGATGAAGTGGTTAGTGAACAAGTTAACTTTCTTCATTATGTGGCAAGAGAAGGCCGGATTTCACTGCATTACTGGCTTTGTGTCGTCCGCTGAAAAGCGCTCAGGATTCCAACTCATCTAGCAGAACAGGGCAGCTGCATCCTGTTTATGGCTTGTGGAATAAATCTTCCCAGTGAGGGAGGGGGAAAGAAAGTCTTGGTCGGCTTGTGTTAGAGACTTAAGTTTTGATCCAAATACCTGAAAGCATTTTGTGCTTCAGTCATTAAAATATAAGGAAAACAAAGATAGAAAGAGATCAGTGGTGTCTATAACAACCTGAAATGCGATTATGCATTTACCTTATCCCATAGAATCGTAGAAAAGCCCAGGACAAACCATTTATTTATATATATAAATGACCTTATAACATATTCATGGTTCGCACACAGTGCCGAAACCTCACTCCTTGCATAACCAAGTGAACTTGATTTCTAAACATAAATATTCAAGAAGTGTCCTAAATGTTTACTACCTCGTTTCCATCCCAAGAGGCTTTAATATGCCAGTTTTTTTTTCCCCCAGTAAAATCAATACTCATGTTTGTGTGAGTATATATGTACATATGTACACACTCACTAAAAGCTACAAGGCGGAATTTTCAAAATATGGGTCATGTTAATGGTGCCAGCAAGCCCATTAAAAAAGATCAATTAGCCTGTGCATATCGATTTGCATCGGTATGTTTAACCGAGTGTGGGCCTGTTTTTTAATGTACGCGGGAGAAGCGTGTGTGACGCGAACTGTATAACAGTCTGTCTGAGATGAATAATAGAGATGCTGAATAAATACTGCATGAGCGCAGGCCTCGATTACACCACTGTTGGAATTTTTCTCTGTGGTGTGTGCGCACCCCGCAGGCGACTGTTTGGGGCAGGCAGGCCGCCCCCTCCTCCCCATCTGTAACCCAGCCAGGCCACCGCTGCACTGTCAAGGACACCGCTCCCCCGATCTGATTTCAAGTTGTGCTTTTGCAGCCCTGCAGCCTTGAGGGACAGGTGTAAATGTACCCCTGACCTTGGACGCTCGCTTCAGCCCCGCTGCTCCTCATTTATTTATCATCCCTCGCTTTCCCTCTTTCTCTTTCAGCCTGCAGGTCCACGGACTCATTATTCCTGCTCTTTTTCCATCGCTCCTTTTTGAAATGTGAATAAAAGTGACAGTGACTGTCTCAGAAATGACAGAATCATCCCCTCTTCAGGGTCACTTGTCACCCGTCTCCCTCAGCCACTCGACACGGCCCTCGGAGCCTCTCTTCCCTTCGTCTAGCCTGCAGCGCTTTCAGCGTGCCACAGATTATCTGGAGAATTCTTTTAGATCCTGCAGTAATGCTCTAAAATGGCATGTCATATGTAACACCCTTTAATCTTGTAAGCCATTTTAGTAATGCAGTGTAAGAAATATTAGTCCGCTGTGAGTTTTTAAAAAATATATATTTCCCTTAGGGTTGGGCTTAACTACGCAAATGCACAGAGTAACAGCAGTGGTCGATCATGAAAACACACAGATTTCATGAAAACACATTTTTCAATTTAGCACACATCTAAACACAATAAATATTGTATGCAGACATACCAAAAAGAGCCTCATTGTTTGTTTTGGAATTGGTTATGCCATTATTTAAAAAAAAATGTATGTACATGATGTATTCAAATAGGAAAGCTATTTCAAATGATAATATTTTACAATATTGCTGTTTTTACTGTTTCTGATTAAAAGGCAGCCTTGCTGAGAAAAAGACGCTTTTAAAAAACATTTTTAAAAAAACGTATTGACCCCAAACTTTTGGAAGGTAGTGTAGTTAATTACCCAACAAATAGTGGGTAGATCTCCTAAAAATGTAAATCTGCTAATTAATCATTCTCATGTCAACGAACGTCAGATTTAGAACGACATGCAGGGGAGTGAATGATTTTCATTTTGGGGTGAACTATCCCTTTAAGAGAGTGTGCCTGTGGTGCCCAAAAATTCAGCTCACTGTGTTGTGAAACACAAGCAGAAAAAGAGCACAGAGTGTTGTGTTTCAGGGTGTCTGATATATGACCACAGTGAGGACTACTATCTGCTCCTCTGCCCTGCTGCGTATTATCTTGGGCTTGTCACAGGTTGACGAATGACAGCGTGAAGCTCCAGATAGTTGAAGTTCTGTGCGCGGCAGCGGGTAACCTGGCAAGGCTGCAGCCCCCCAGTGGCGAACGATGAAGCCTGCACATTTTTTCCAATCAAACCCCTCCCTCCTTAATATTAATCTCAGTGCACATGAATAAAGAGAGGTGGGCCTTTGGAGATGGGAAGAATGTTTTAAAACCTTCCCCGGTACAGCAGACTATGACATTTTCCTGTGGACCATGAAAATGACCACCCACTTAGAAGTTTACATGGTTGTTTAGCTCAGTGGTTTTCAACCGGTTTGCTTTATGACCCAGAATTTACATGGGACATTAAGTGGTGACCCAACCCAACAGAAAGTATTGTACAAAAATGTTGTTAAAATCTAGCTTTGAAATATACTAATGTTAATTTACTGTTTAATAAAATAGTATAAATATATAAAATAGTACAATAAATGTACATTGTCTTTTTTAGTAATTGAGGAATGATTATTAACAAATTACTACAAAAATACACTATTTGCATATCGTGTTATGAATGAACACTGATTAATATCCAGTAACCACTAAATTCAAACATTTTGTGTATGTGTGTGTGTGTGTGTGTGTGTGTGTGTGTGTGTATATATCTCTGAGGTTGCGTTAACCGAAAATTCTCCATCATTGACGGAATTTTTTTTAGCAGTGACGGAAAAATCTGAATGCCGACCGTCACTTTGGCAGATTACAATGAGGGTGATCTAATGTAATTTATAACTGTAATTCCTAGGCCTGTCCAGTTGGAGAGTGTGCTCCAATGAGGCAGCAGAGCGCGCGATCGTCTCCAGAACAAAAATAAGTCTTTTGCTATGCCTTTGATTTCACACAGGCGAGTATTTGTAAAGCGAATCACTTGATCTGAGGTGTCTACAGCGATCTATCACGCCACATTAAAGAGCACCAAAACTGTATTTGTTGCTTGAATTTCCTAATAAAATGGACAGAATTTGAAATCTGAGACTGTATTTCGTATCAAAAGTAACAACGCACAAAGCTTAACCTATTGCCTACTGTGCATTCATCAAATGAAAACAGCATCGATTGGGAGTTAAGAAACGATATTGGTTCATAAAAATAAGAATCTATTAAAACAGAGAAATCGAACTGAACATGAAAAGTGACGCAGTCTGTGTTCATCTGTTGTCTTCATAAATAAATGCCTATATGCTCGTCCTTTAGGTTCATTATTAAAAAATGAAAATGTAAACAAAAATAAAAGCAATTACTTGGGTTATTATAATTAAAATATGAAAATTAAAATGATGGGTAATAGATTGACAATTTTTACGACCGTCATTTTGACGGACAAATTTAAAGTCTAATGCAACCTCTGATATATGCTGTCAAACGATTAATCGCATCCGAATAAGATTTTGTTTGCATAATATATGTATGTGTACTGTATATATAAATACGCATACATGCATGTGTATATATTTAGGAAAAATGTTATGTTTATATATTTAATATGAATATAAATTTATACATGTAAATGTTTGATTATTTTTATATATATATATATATATATATATATATATATATATATATATATATATATATATATATATATATATATATATATATATATATATATGTGTGTGTGTGTATATAAGTGTGTGTGTGTGTGTGTGTATGTATGTATGTATGTGTATATATATATATATATATATATATATAATGTATGTATATGTGTGTTAAAATAAATATATTTACTATTTGTTAATATAAAATATATATTGTTAATATTTAAAATATATAAAACATAAACGGTGTGTTTATTAGTGCTGTCAAATGATTAATCGCGATTAATCACATCAAAAATAAGTTTTTGTTTGCATAATATATGCATGTGTACTGTGTATATTTGTGTATATATAAACACACGCATACATTATATATTTTGAAAATATTTACATGTCTATTTATATTAATATAATTTATTATAAATAAATATATTTAATAAATAATATATATAAAAAAATTTAAATACAGTTTAAGTTCTATCAAATGATATATAAAGAGACCTGCAACCACTGATTTGGTTGGAGACATTTTCTCTCTCACTCTGCTATTTTAGTTATGTGTGAAGTGGAGTCAGTTGCGCTCAGATTTAAAGTTTTATTGCCATGAGAGTTGCGCAGGCAGGAAGGGTGTGTTGGAGTATTTCCTGTCACCTTTGGTTTTACACAGTACACAAGAAAAGCTCCGGTTTAGCTGAATCTATGCATATTTATAGACTCAAGCAAACGCTTAAGCGGCGGCAGCGACTGCCTGATTTAGAAGCAATGCCAGGCATCTGCTCATATTAATAGGACTAGTACTACGTCTGGGCCTTTGATAGTTCTCCCTCACTTCTCTCTTCTTTTCTGTTGTGGTTTTGATGTTATGTAAGGTTGAAATGGACAGGATGTGGGCTGGCTCTCATCTCTCTTTGTGTTCGCTTTGTGTCAAAGTGCCGCCATCATTGCCGTCACGTCGAATCGTATTTGTGTGATATAATATGCGACTGTAATCATATACTCAAGTCGTTCGTCTTCGCCCATAGCAGCCTCAGCGAAAGGCCAAGCACACTGATTTCATAAGACCCCCTGTGTTTGTGCCATTGAGCTAAATGTTAGGCATTCCTGGTATTTGAAGACTGCCAGACACTTGTGTGTGTGTGTGTGTGTGTGTGTGTTTGTGTTGGACACACGTAGTGTGTTTTGTGCGGAGTGGTCTGACACCATCTGTTTGTACATGCTCGAATGATCTTAACCAGTTTTACAGCTTTTAACAATTATGATTTAGACAGGAAGTGCGCACGCATCACAATAGCCTTTTCAGCTGTATTCCCATCTCCCCGCTCTTTTACAATAGAGCACTGTCGAGACAGAAAGAGAGGCAGAAAGCAGAGCCAGCGCACTGGAACAATTTTTGACAGAAAGAAGCCTGTTGTTTCGACAGAGCGGGCGGCTGGTTACTCGGTAGAGCTTGCCTCCCCCTCTCGCCCCTCCTCCACTCGCCCCTCGTTCTCCGGCCCCTCCCGTCATCTGCCCTGTTGCCTAGCAACGGCGGGCCGGAGCAATCGTAGCAGAGGCAGAGCAATTCATGGAGCAGATTGGTGGATGATTTATTAGTTGCGCTCAGAGTGCAGCGAGCCCAGGCAGCTGAAATGGAGCCTTAAAGTGGAGCCGACACGCAGCGAACGAGACGGCCGTGCACGTAGCTGCCTACCTGCAGTGCACTCTAAATATTACAGTAGTGGAAACATAATTAAGGTGACATAATCAGGCTGCTAACATGCGCCACTCTGGCAGGTGTAATTGATTTTTGTCCTGCTGGTCAGGATCCGGGACCTTGGATAATGAAGGCGCGTGAGGATCCCTTTAACGCTTAACGTGTTAAACAAAATGCACATGTACACACCTTAGACCCGTGGTCACCAGGCTGGGGATTCATTAACACATGAGGCTGTTAGATACTCATCAGTGTGAGATTAAAGTTGTTCTGGTTAAGTGGCTGTTGTTGCACCTGTGATCGTTGCACCCTTTACCACAACAGATGAAATGTGCAGTCTCTGGTGGTTTTTGGTTAAGTATCTCAACCTGTAATGGAGGCCCCACTGAGGGTAGATGAAATTTTTTAAGCTTGTAGTTTTAATTTGCAGCATTATACTCAAACATCTCATTTCTTTTTCAAATCTTGTAAAGAGAAACAAGTAATACTCCCTCCCTTCCTCACTGAAGATTGTTCTTTTAAACGCCATGTGTAAACAGTTCCCGGTTACATAACCAATATGCATTAGAAAAGAAGTTTGCCAAGAGCAGTGGAGGAACTCCATGACTGGTTTTGCAGTCGACTTTTAACCACGTTTAAATTCTCTACAAAGATCGCCCTGGCTTTTTCTCGCTGGTTTGTGTTCGGTGAAACTGTACGGTTTCCTTGTAAAAACCACCATGAGGGGGTTGGAGTTTGAGTAATGAGAAGAGCAGATGTAGAGTTGATGTGTGTACACACACACACACACACACACACGCTTAAAGAGAGCTCTCAGAACATGCATGTGTGGCACAGCCCAGCCGATCCGCCATGCATCGCACAACTCCGCTCCAGGTTTTCCGGCCAGCCGCAGACCAGAGGCTCTCTAGCAGAAAGATCACATGTAAAGCCTTCCCCTTTGTAGTGGAGGAGCAGAGAGTGACAAGCTATCTCTTGCTCGTAAAAAAAAACGACGTACCTTCGGAGACTTTGTGGATTTGCACCTCAATTTTGTTACTGCCTGCGAGTGGACGTAGAGATCTGGGTCGTGTGCCGAGTGGACTTTTCACAGGCTTTCCGAACAGTTTGTTTGTTGAGGACCGTTGACTGAGATTACTGTGGAGCGGGGCTCGCTGCTGGAACAAGAAAGTAAATCTGCTGGTTGTCTGCTTCGCTGGTTATGAATGTTTCTGCCTCCGCTTTTTATGGCTCACAGTCTGTGGCTCTTAAAGGAATAGAAAAGCGTTCAAGCTGCACTCTCCTTTTGTATTACAGCAGTCTGTATAAACACATTTTATTTTGGGAGTTCGGTTTGTTGTAAAAGTTATTGTCTTATGGTTTTATTAAGTGAGTTTTATTTATTAACTGTGCTTGCTTGTTGTTTAGCGTCGTTTTTCACATTCATAAACCTGATTATTTAAAAACTGTTAGCTTAAGTTCTGTTTGTTTGAAGTAACTGTAAGCAAATGGGTTTGTAATTCTAGGACTTTGCGCAGGAATCAGACAGCTGTTTGAAGTGCGAGCATGCAAATTGTGAGATCAGGGAGAAGTGTGTGATTCGTCGTAACTTATTGAAGTTCAGTTTCGGCTTTGAACTTCAGTGTTGTGCGACCCTCATATGCATATCGCCTTGTTGAACTTTCACTAAGATTTCAGATGAGCTGCCATCGTGTTTCTACTCCGCTGTGGTTTAATCTCGGCTTCTATTTCTGCTTTTGTTGTCATTTCCCCTCATTTTATTTCTCACTGTAGCTGAGCTGAGCACAAGCAGAGATTTTCAGATTAAGATCACAACATTGTTTTCTTCTCCTTGCGTTTCACAATGTAATGTATTTGTAGTGCTTCATGTCTATTGTTACGGGTGGTTAAAAATCTAATTTGAACTGTTTTTCTCTTTTCTTTTCCCAACAGAAACGGTTCATAAAGGGGTTAAGGCAGTACGGGAAAAACTTTTTTAGGATTCGGAAAGAATTGCTCCCTAACAAGGAGACGGTAAGTCATTTGTTTCCTATTGAATACATTTGATATCGTTCTTGGACACTAAAACAAACTCCTTTTCACTGTGGTTTCTCATTTGTTTTGAAGCTACATCTTAGTGGTTTCGAAAACGGTGAGGTTAAGGGAAATGATTGAAAGCCATTGCTTACGGATGGACTTGAGTGCATGAATATTAGATTTAACAGTAAGCATGTTAGGTGCTTGTACAGAGGCCCTGAGATGTGTTTAGTTAAAACAGAATCATGGCTGTTTATAGAATATTTGGTTACAGCTCAATACAGCTACACAGCTGATTACTGATGGCTTAAAGAAAAAACGTATCTTAAGCTTAAAGCGCTATTTGTTAAATGTTTGTAAAGTAATAGTAGAAATTTTAGAAAAGTACATGTCATTTTACGTTGTTCTGTACCTTTTTACATTTGCCGGGTATGTTAAATATTACTTTGCATTTCACAGAATGTTTTTTTTAGCTACTAGTTTCACCATTGCATTAATGAATTGAAAAATTCCATGAAAAAACTTAACTATTAACACTATTTATTATTAAACTGATAAAACATTTTACAGAAATCCATTAAACGCATATACACACACACACACACACACACACACACACACACACACACACACACACACATATATATATATATATATATATATATATATACACACACATACATACATACATACATACACAACCACTTATGGTTCTTAGAGCATTTTTAAGTACAGTATGATTTGTAGACATGTTTTTATCAATGTTTTTTTTGTCATCTGTTAGCTTTACTGGCCTCAGTGTCATATCAGATTGACTGAAACACAAGCTGTGGCTAATAGGTTGGTTATCAAGTGCATGTTTCATGGGGTATTGACTTAGCTCAATGATTAGTCAATGAAGAAAATCCCTGCTACCAGAGGGAATTTGTGTAAAGACCTGTCACCCTTGAAGTACTACAGTCATTGATAGTTTTGTTTGACTCTTCATACTGAACAGCACATTCCGCTGGCCATAAATTCATATTTGAAATGACCCTTTTAATTATTAGTGAAATGGGTGACCCTGTAGAGGAAACAACAAAGTGAAATACAGAGCAAATAATTATTAACTAAGTGTGTACACACCCAGATACCTGTTTGGTGAATGCAGCAATGCACTTTTGTGCTGAAATTTGTTACTCGTTGGTTTTTGTTTACCTAGAACAAAAAAAAGATATGGTGACATCATGATTTTAGTATTGACAGAGTAAGCACAAGTTTTGCTTATTTCTTGTAGTAATGATTTTTATTTTTTTGTAGCCCCTAAAAATTTATTTTTTTACAGATTTGTTACCCCTGAGAGAATGTTTGAAAATATAATTTTATATTTATTTAATAGCAATCCTCATTCATGCGGAGACATTTGTATACATACGTACATGCATACATAAGCCACACTCTAAAAACCAGGACAAGAAGAGGGAATGATGGAAAAAGGAGAGATGGAGGCACAGCAGTCTCGCTCAAGGGCAGGGTTGAGGGGTTAGTTCAATGTACTCTAAGAAAAGCGAGCGTTCTCTAAAAAGCCCCACTTTGCTTAAGATTGAAGTCGCTTTTGTGCTGAAAGCCAGCTCTCTGTGCAAGTGCCAGTCAATACCCCACGGAAAGCTTGATTTATTTTCTCTACAGTCCTTTTCCCACTCTCCTATTTCTTTTGCCATATCTCTCTTTCTTGTGTGACTTTGAACATATACTGAAACTCTTTCCTTCATTCATCCAACACAAAGTCCTTTCCTGCTCTTTTCTGGTGAAGATTCTTTCCTTTGCATTTCTTCCAGGTAATGTGGTCCAGGATTTGATATGACCGTAGCGTTTTTAAATGCCCAGGGCTGTAGAGGGTGATACAGTGCAGCCTTTCTGCCTCTCCCCATTTTTCCCCTCAGCACTTATTAGCTGGGTTTCTCATAAAGAGCCGGTGCCAAGGCTAACCACCTACTGCTGTGCAAACACACCAGGCCTGACTAGCTCTCTGGAATGCTTTATATGATGTCAAATAAAAGAGGAAGCTGGGGAAGTGGGTGTGTCGTCTTACTGTCTCTGCTCTCTTTGCTGCCACCATTTCCTCCACTTGAAAGACAACGTCATGGAATAATTTGGGTACTGGTGCAAGAAATGTTCCCAAACAAACCCGGCATGATGTGTCTACAGATCGCAGATAGCACGGCTTTGCAGTTCTGTCCATGTGCTGTCCCAGAAAGATTTTCTCTACTCTTCAAATTATTTTTTTAGATTATTGCATACTAATGAAACTAGTGAGCAAATCATTTGTGTGATTATTTTAATGCATATAAAATAGATTTTTCTTATTTAACAGCTTTTTTATTATTATTATTATTTGAATTAAAGTCTTTTTAATTTTATAATTTATTTTTGAAAACAAATTATTTTTTAATTAATTTTCTTGTGATTTCCAGATGCTGTTTTTTTTTTTTTTTTATAAATAGTTTTGTTTGAATGTGATTTTGGTATGATTACAGTACAGTCTGTGTTTCTTTAAACTCTTGGAAATCTGCTCTGGATTTTAATGCCAGGTAGACCCTTGTTTCAGGAGGGTGCAGACTAACTGGTAACGCTCCAAAGCAAGTTGCACCTGCAGGAAGAAAGAATATTAGCTTGTAAAATAGAGATGAGTGTGTGTATGGGCGACATTTTCCGTCATGTTGGAAAAACAGCCGTATCGTAAAGCGGCCGTGCCGTAATCCAGCTTCACTGCTGGTGTTGCAGGGAGGTAAAGCTGCAGAGGATCCAATTGGGTAAGGAGGCAGCACTGGCCCTCGGGTCCTGTAATTTTCAAGCTAAGATGGCCAAGATGATAGAACTGTTCTCGGCACAACCTTGTAGCAGATGTTTGCCCTGGTGCGATCTGTATAAATGTCAAATTGAATTCATTGCAAAGATGTTAGCCCCGCAGCCAGTGCCCTAGAGAGGCGCTTGTGTGATTAGAGGTATTCGGGCTTGGGCACTAATTAAAATGGCTAAAACTGGCGGCCTGCTCGATCGCCAGCAGCTGTCCAGGCTTGATAAAATAGTCTGCTTGTTTTGGTAAATGTTGTTTATGGAAATGTTGTTTATCTCTGTGTTCTTGGCCATTTTGTATGTTTTAGACTCTCTTGATAAGCTATCCAAATAATTTATATAATAATTCTTACTGTATAGTGTGTATGAAGAGTGGGCATAGATAAGCCTGTGTATTGTTTGCTCTCTGGCTTTCTGAACAAAGCTGTGGCTGTACAACTTGATCTTTTGGATTAAAGAGATCGACCCCCATCAAAAAGTCTTGCTGTGGTGTACTTTTGCCTCTATTGGCTAAAAGCGCTTACAGCAGGGAAACACAACTGCTGATTCCTCTGCTTGTGCCTCGTTGACCTGTGAGTGTACACGGCTTATTCTTTCTTTTCCAACAGAAAACCGGCAGCGCAGCAGAGATCTGCTGTCTATTTAACATCCTTTTACACACCGCTCTATCAGCCAAGGCCATTGTAGCACACTTTTTTTTTTTTCCTCTCGAATTTTCCTGATTTAACCACAAGGTTGGGCAATCATGTTTGAATGGAGCCTGTTTTTGCAGTGTGCTACATTGCTTTGTTGACTTTGGAGCAAGGTTACAGTAATATACGTCTCCTCTCAATGCGATTTTTCTTTTTCAGGGCTCTTCTCCGACTGTATAACAGCGGCATATATATTGACTGTCAATATAGACTGGCAAGAGTGGGAGCAAAAATTGGTTGCAATGTATTTAAAAAATGTAGAGCTATCGATGAAATCTTAGTAGGAACTGTAAAAATCTGTAGAAATTTTTTTTTTTGTTGTTGTTTTTTTTTTTTTACAACATTTTACATTTTGTCTCTATACAAGTCATAACGGTACATTTTTCTGAATAAATAAGCTTTCCATTGATGTATGGTTTGTTAGGATAGGACATATTTGGCCGAGATACAACTGTTTGAAAATGTGGATCTGAGGGTGCCAAAAAATCTAAATATTGAGAAAATCACCTTTAAAGTTGTCCAAATTAAGTTATTAGCAATGCATATTACTAATCAAAAATTTATTTTTGATATATTTACGGTAGAAATGTTACAAAATATCTTCATGAAACATAATCTTTACTTAATGTCCTAATGATTTTTGGCATAAAAGAAAAATCTATAATTTTGACCCATACAATGTATTTTTGGCTATTGCTACAAATATACCCCAGCGACTTACCCCAAGTTAACTTAACTAACTTAAGGTTTTGTAGTCCAGGGTCACATTTATATAGAGACAAAATGTAAAATAAAAAGCAAGAAAATACTACAAATAATTTTTTACAGTTATACACTGTGTGTGTGTGTGTGTGTGTGTGTGTGTGTATATGACAACATGCAAAAATCAAGTATTTCGTAATAGTGTGAAATGTAAAGTGCTGTAAGTTAGTCAAACTTCTTTGGACTTTCTTTTCCTGTTACAGAGGCTTGAATTTGTTGTTACCTCTGCATGTCCCTCCCACCCCCATGTATATGGGCACAATTGGCCCCTTGCAAGAATCGGAAAGCACACGTGCCAACTCAACTAATGTTTACAGCTGCACATTGTCTGTCTGTACCTAGTGACCAAATGTTCTCGTATCAAAAACATTGTTTAACCAAGCAAATGCTCTTGAGGTTTTCTTCAGGCTGGCTTGATTGTCTGTTGCTATCTTCCATTTTCTCTTCCCCCCTTGCTGCCCTCCCTTGCATTCTCTGCTGCTCTCCTTCCCCTGTATTTGCCAGCTACAGCCTTAACCGTTTGGCTCACTGTCAAAGCAGGGGCCTTTTGTGGCTTCGTCACAAATCTGCCAGGAAAAACAGAAACCATCTGTTCAAGTCCAGGCCTGAGTGCGGATGAGTGTATAAATACAGGAGTTAAGGCCTTGCACCCATCCTACACACAGACGCACACATGACCAGAAGGTCCAGCTACGGTTTCTCCCCAACGATCTGCCGCAATGAAAAGAAGCGTAATCTGTTAGAAATTACAGTTTGTGCACGCACGCTCACACATCGTTGGTTTTCTCGAGGCAAAATCAGAGTGGAAAAGTGTTTCTCTCTGCCGTGATAGGAGGTAAGCCCCTTCCTTGTCAGATAATCCACCCTCCAGAAATATTCTGCAGATGGAAGCATTCTGAAATGTCTCATAATTCCAAGCTTACGTTGTCAGTATCTCTCGCTCCCTGGCACACACACTTCTCTTCTGCTTTGAGATTCAGGGCTAATGGAGGAAATTCCACATACACGAGTAGCTTTACACATTTATCCTGGCTCTGGGGGGGACAAGTTATTCGGGAAAATGTATTTTAGGCTGAGTATTTTCATATACAAAATTCCAGTGCTATTTCAACCACAAATAATTTTTAAAAATGCTACAGATTCATAAAGAGAGTATGAAATTCACCGTCATGTCATTTCAAATTTGTATTTATTTTTTTATTTTTTTTGTACTGTTTTGTCAAAACAATTAAAGTCAGTGGGGTCCAAACAATGTGCAACATGACATTAAAATGACATGAGGGTGAATTTTTCATTTTTGGGTAGACTATCTTTTTTGTTAGCATAATGTTTTGCACACTAGTGTATACAGAAAACAAGAAAGTAAAGGCTTATATTTGACATTTGATGCTCACTACAGATTGTTGAGAGAAATCTCAGTTTTGCTTCCAACAAACCTACCTTGACACACAAAGACCTAGCTTTGTTATTCAAGCTTTCAGTCTTAGCACTTGACACAAACTTGCTATGTGCATCCAACTTCACAGGCCTCCACTGCAAACAGAAACTCACAGGAGACATTTCCTCCCCCAGATGTCATCTTTTATTTTGCTTCACAGTAGGACATCTCCTTATATAAAAGACTAATAGCTTCTTTGCCCGTCCCACGTTTCTGTGCGACATCTTGTGAAATTGTTTTATATTTTTTTTCTTATCTGTGGACGAGAAAAACAGCAACGTCTTGTCAGAAAGAATGGGCAGCGCTGAAACGAGTGAGGGATGAGAGAAAAATCCGGAGCTGTGACTTGGCACAGCCCCTCCACGCTTCTAATCAAATCATATTTCCTCTTCCATCTCCTCTCTTCCAGCTTGAAAGGGGATTTTTCTATAGCTCTCCATCGTACAGTTATCGCCCAAGGAAATTTGTCATCACAGATGATCCTCTCAAAACATTTCATCACTATTTTCATCCTCTCATTCCCCCACTCCTCTACATATTGCTTCAGCAGATTGCATTAAACATCACTGCGTTATCTTTGCCCGTGGATGTCTACTCATCTCCCACCTTGACACCTGTCTTGATAGCCTGTGGACTAAATTACTTTTGAATGACCACGGTGATTCCTTTCACAGTGTTATTACGCCAAACCCCAGCAAATTTTTCGTCTCCTTTCCTCTAGGACGTTTAAGAGCTATGAAGTGCTCTGGCGAAATGGTTGAGGGCTAAAATGACTTTCTTTTTATCTTCTGTAGCATTAAGTTGAGGTTTCATGCTTCAAAGCTCACATCAAACAGAGGGAGGGAGGGAAAATAAAAAGAAAGGGGCAACCGTGAGGAAGGGGAGGGGGATGCGTTGGCGAACAGTCATTAGGCTGTGAAAAAAGCCAGCCCGCTGTCCTGCTGAACAGTTTTGATCTGCACATTTCAATTAAATTTCACATCAGGAAGCCTGCCATCCTTTGGCCTGCACCTGCGCCCTGACCGACCCCGCCAAAAATCCTTTTGCTCTCAGACTGGGCCTTTGGCCATTGCACGTTCCTCTCATCATATCGGATAAATAACCCGCTGGAGCTGGGCTTATTCTTAAGAGTTCTAACAAGGCACTAACTCTTAGGTGTTTTTAATGGCTCGTTTAGTTCAGTTGCTGGGATACTTGAAGTTGACGTCTGTCAGCCTTGTGTTTCTCATTTGGCAAGCATTTGTACCACCCACAAGTAATTGATGTAATTGTGATAATTGATATTCCTTGTACATGTGTCCATTGGGCCACTCAAAGATGGGATACTCTGTGTCTGATGCATGTGGAAACGTTTTGAGAACATTTCTCTACTGCTCAGTATGCATTTTTGATCTTTTTGTGAATTGTTCATGAATTTATTTTTCCTCCAATGGCATATTCTGATCGCTCCATTATTTTTAAGACCAAAAAGAGGATTTAAATTTGAAAAACAAAAGCCTTTGCTTTAATGTGACTTTCCAAGTGCTTCTTGATGAAAATGATGTTGTACCTTGATTGCTTTTGGAAAAAGGGGCATTCAAAGCTCCTAAGAAGCTGTAAGTGCGAGACTTATCTTGTGAGTTTGCCCATGTCAGACATGGTAGCTTAGCAGGCCAGCCTCAGTTTTATAGCCTTTTATAGGTTTTTTTGTGATTTATGTAAATGTAATTCATATACTCAAGTGCAAGCAACTGAAGCGAATCTATATGGTTCAGTAAAATTCACTCAAGCAATAAAATAGCCTATGAATAGTCTGATAGGATTCAAAGTACATGTTTTTCCGCTTGCTGCCAAGAATAGTTTGAAGTGTTTGCCGTAAAGCTGTTAATGTGTTGGGGAGAGCAGCATTTTAATGACCAATTTATGTCAAGAAGAACAGCCGAAGCAAAGAGGGAAAGCAATCAATACGCATTAAAGATACCCAAGCCCCATTCAGCCTGAGTTTAACAGACCCTGTCAAATCTCATGACTGTCCTCTTCACTCATTCCTGCACCATTAAAACATTAAAGCTTGTTAAAAGCTCAGCTGTTGACACGCCAGCCGTTCCAGTGCAGTGTCTTGAAATGAATATCCAAAATAAGGCAAATGATTCAGTTGGAAAGAAACTGAAAGGTACAAGAGAGAAACAAGAGGAAACACGCAGCAAAAGTGCATAATTGCTTCTCCACCAGACAACGGTTTCAGGGCATGTGTATTTTGAGTGTGTCCGGAAAGCGACAGTTCATTTGCGCAGGCTGCCTCAGCAAAGCGTCTTCTGATCCATGATTGCATGTGTTAATGTTTCAGTAGGGTATTGATTTCCTGGCTGGCTTTTGTGCTCAGGATTTATATGCCTTACTCCCTGGCAAGCGCGCCCTCTGAATGTTTGATTAAAGTTCAATTGACTCTTCTAGCGCAGGGGCTTGGAGCCGTTTCACTCCCTATTTGTAGCGCCAAAGCTCTCCCTGACATGTTCCTTTGTTTCCATTCAAACGCCTGCCACCCAGGCAGCCACCAATGTACTGATCCTAATATCCCAGCATTCAGAGAGCTTCGCTGCCTAATCCTGGGACAGACACGGCCACGGCACAACAAGCCGGCCTGCTGGCAAACCCGGCATGGATTCTTTGTCCAGGACTCTGTACTTTCTCCCTTCCCTTCTGTTTGTCATCAAAACTAAACTGATGTTTTTCAGTGCAGCTGCCTTATCAGTTTGACATTTGAGGTCTTTTTGTTCCCTTATCAAGTCGTATTCACATCCAACAGATCAACATTATTTTTGTATAGTAGTTGAGGAGTTTCTTTGTTCAGTTTCATGCACTGAGGCTGTCTGAGTGCTTGTAAAAACAGCTGGCTCATGAGATTGTTTTTGTGTTTTCTGTTTCACAGGGGGAGCTGATCACCTTTTACTATTACTGGAAGAAAACCCCAGAGGCTGCTAGTTGCAGAGCCCACCGCAGGCACCGCAGACAACCCGTCTTCCGCCGGATCAAGACCCGCACCGCCTCCACTCCCGTCAACACTCCCTCCCGCCCACCTTCCAGCGAGTTCTGTGAGTGCAATCTGCCTCACTTCCCCCTAGAGACAGAGAACAGACTCTTGTCAAAGCTAAACATGACATCCCTGAAACTCCCAGGACTAATATGGCTTTTCAGAGTGCAGATCCCCCTCTGTGATTTCTTCAAAGTATACATCTGAAATCTCATATCCGATAAGAGACGTAACAGGGAGGGAACACTCTTATTATGTGTACTGTACTTGTCTCTTCAAAGAGCCCCACTGATAATGTGTTAAGTGGAGCAGGCTTGTCTTGAAGACACTGAAGTTGTGAAATGACATTCAATAACCAGCATGTTTATCTTTTCCAGTGGACTTGAGTTCAGCCAGTGAAGATGACTTTGACAGTGAAGACAGCGAGCAGGAACTGAAGGGCTACGCCTGTCGTCACTGTTTCACTACCAGTGAGTGCTTAATTTATAATCATTAAACTATCAAATAATGTTGGTATTTAGACAAACAGTACAGCTGTAATACTGCTTTTATGCAGCAGTTCAATGAACAAGTTAATATTGAGTGAGAGAAACGGCAAACAATGTGTTGTCAGTCCTTCGGTTGTTCATGGGTGAAATAACAGAGCTATTACCCTAATATAGTGATAGTATGAGACAGGTGAAGACTCTATACGAGTTCCCCCTTCAGAAGACTTCAATAATCCCCTCTGCAGGCCTGTAATTAGTCTCAGTTTGAGAGCGCGCTTATGCTCGGCCCCGTCCCTCATCTGGCAGATGGACATCAGAGCGTGTCATTTCTAATTTAATCCAATCCGACACTTACTCATCCGTTTTTTGCCTCATTAAATCCTCTGACCTGTTGGATGCAGTTGGCATTCCTATCACTCTCACTTTGATACGAAAACATCCTCAGCATGGATGAGTAAAAGTCTTTGACCTTAGCATGTCCATGAGGTGTTTGGCTAGGCCTGGAGCACTTCCTGTTAGTGTAATGTTTAATAAGCAGAGCTCAGCTGAATTTGTATTTACAGCCTCCAAGGACTGGCACCACGGGGGTCGCGAGAACATCCTGCTGTGCACTGACTGCCGGATCCATTTTAAGAAGTACGGCGAACTACCCCCCATTGAGAAGCCTGTAGACCCACCACCGTTTATGTTCAAACCTGTCAAAGAGGAAGACGATGGGCTCAGTGGGAAGCATAGCATGAGGACTCGACGGAATCGCGGCTCGGTAAGACACCAAACTTTATTCCCTTTTAGTGGCATTTTAACTGCATATAATGTCTTTTAGCATTGTTAACAGTGCTATATCCGATATTTTGTTATTCGGTTCAGATGTCAACGCTACGAAGTGGCCGCAAGAAGCAAACTGCCAGCCCAGATGGCAGAGCCTCACCGACCAATGAGGATCTGCGGTCCAGCGGGCGAACCTCACCCAGTGCAGCCAGCACCTCCAGCACTGACAGCAAGACTGACTCGATGAAGAAACCCAGCAAGGTATGACCTACATGACCAGACTATAGCAATCAAAATCACACTGAGCATCACAGGACTTTGTTTTTAGGGGAAACATGTTTTAATTTTGTCAAAACAGAAGTCAAAGGAAGAGGCGCCATCGCCTATGAAGAGTGCCAAACGTCAGAGAGAGAAAGGAGCCTCAGATACAGAGGAGTCAGAGAGGGCAAGTGCCAAGAAGTCTAAAACACAGGTAAGTAAACTTCTGCTAAACAAGCAGCCTTTTATAAAACTTTTTGTGTACAAGTGGAGCTCTAAACAGAAACCGCTTGGACAGATTTTTTCTTTTAATCAGTTATTTTCGATACTTCTAAATTTGTGCTGCTGCCTTGAAGATGGTTGTTTGATGAGTACTTCTAAACATCTCAGTGATAATGTGCCTAAATGTTATTTTGGAAATGTGGTATTTGTTTGGGAGAAAAATTATCAACTAGAGGTTTTCTTGGAAGAGCAGCTCTCCATTAATCCAAAAGACATGAATAAACTTAGACTAAATTTCACTGAAGGGTTCATGGCAGTTCTATTTGACCCAGAGTCCAGTGAAGACGCTAGATTTTACAGTTGTATTTATTTTGGCCATTATCTATGGTAGCAATGGAGTGATTTCATATCCTTTAAATGTTAGGAATTCACATTACAACTCAAGCACTGTTATGCAAAGGTTATTTGTCCTTGATCGTGACTGCATCCATTATTTGGTCATTAGTAACTGCTGCTATTGCCAAGTTTATTGACCTTTCCTCCTCCTTTCCATCTTTCCAGGAACGGCCGGACTCGCCCTCGGAGTGTGAGGGAGAGGGCGAGGGTGAGAGCTCGGACGGTCGCAGCGTAAATGATGAGGGTAGCAGCGATCCCAAGGATATTGACCAGGACAACCGCAGCTCCTCTCCCAGCATCCCCAGCCCGCGTGACAATGAGAGTGACTCCGACTCCTCGGCGCAGCAGCAGATCCTCCAGGGCCAACACCCTCCAGTCATCCATTGCCAGACAGGGGCTTTACCCCCGGCCCCTCCTTCCGCGGCCGCAGCCTCCACACCACCCGCCTCAGGCACGCCTTCGCTGTCCTCTCAGCCATCCCCATCCATCCCCCCTACCTCCATGCCTCCTCAGCAGATACCTCCAGCAGGTCCGCTGGCTCTCATCCAGTCAGGAGCACAGAGGCTGCCCTCACCTCACTCCCCACTGCAGGGCCTGCCTCAGCCACCTCCACCCTCTCAAACCGGCCCTCAGTCCCTGCAGCCTCCACTACACGGCCCCATGCCGCCCATGGGCCACCCTCTGCAGGCAGGGCCATCACACATGCCTCACCCTCACGCTTTACCCACTCAGTCTTTCCCAATGGGTCAGTCTCAGGTCCCCCCTTCAGCTCTCTTGGGTCAGACCCAAGCCACCTCCCTGTCTCAACAACAGCGACCTCACACCCCTCCATCCCAGTCCCAGTCCTCACAAAGTGGCAGCCAGCCTCCCAGAGAGCAGCCTCTCCCGCCCGCACCATTGCCTATGCCCCACATCAAACCTCCACCAACCACCCCCATCCCACAAATGCCAAACCCTCAATCACACAAGCATCCCAGCCACCCCCCATTCCCACAGATGCCTTCCAACTTGCCCCCTCCACCTGCCTTGAAGCCCCTCAGCTCTTTATCCACACATCACCCTCCCTCCGCCCATCCGCCACCCCTTCAGCTCATGTCTCAAAACCAGCAGCTTCAACCTCCACCCGTGCAACCTCCAGTGCTCACCCAGTCCCAAAATCTTCCAGCTACAGGAAGTCAAGTGCCCCCTCCAGCTCCTCCGCTCCCTTCCTCTTCCTCCACCTCGCACTCGGCGCCTTCTCAGCCCCCATTTCCTCATTCCTTCATGCCAGGCAGCTCTCCCGTCCTGTCACCCTCCGCTGTTCCCTCCTCTGTTGCGAACTCAATGTCTGCGCTGCAGCAACCACCCTCCTCCATATCCATGCCCCTGCCTGCATCAGTCACCGCGCCCTGTCCGGGACCCTCCACTGTGCCACCTGTACAAATTAAAGAAGAGCCTCTGGATGAGGTGGAGGAGCCAGAGAGTCCTCCACCACCACAGAGGAGTCCTTCGCCTCCACCCACCATCGTCAACACTCCCAGTCACGCCAGCCAGTCAGCAAGGTAACAAATTTTTATATTTATTAAACACATTAATGTTTTCATTATAACCAAAAATAATAAACAAAAAACTAAATAATGTATTTTTTCATTATTATTATAAAAAATTTACAAATTATAACATTATATTTGATTGCATTTATTAGAATATATTAATTCATAATTTTTGATTGTAATAATAAAAAAACAGAAAAAAGATCTGCACACTGTTAATCTCCCTTTATTCAAAAATTTAAAAGTAGCAAAGTTTCAGTCAAAGACCTTCGTCAGGCAAACACACATACATACAAAGGCAAAAGCTCAAGAAGTACTCAGATTCAAACAGCGTTCCAATTGATTACACCTGTTGGCAATCAACGTCATGTGAACAGCTATAGTATATCACAATTGAGACAAGACAACCACATTGAAGCAAAAATTTTAATACAAACACATCAAAAAAATCCCCAAACCACCATAGGACAACACCTCTGTTTGAATCTGAGTACTTACTGAGCTTTTGCCTTTGTATGTATGTGTGTTTGCCTGACAAAGGTCTTTGACTGAAACGTTGCTACTTTAAAATTTTTGAATAAAGGGAGATTAACAGTGTGCAGATCTTTTTTCTATATTTTGATGATACTCTTTGATCTTGCACCTGGCCAAGACATTTTTGGATGTGCATACCTTGATCCTTCTTTTAATAAATAATAAAAACAAAATTAAAATGATCTGTAATTAATTTAACAAATTTTTAAAAAGATATATTTTATGACATTTATTAAAATAGTATATAATAATATTATAATACACATGATAAAAGTACTATATATATATATGTATATGTGTGTATATATATGTGTGTATATATATATGTGTGTATGTGTATATATGTGTATATGTGTGTGTGTATATATGTGTGTGTGTGTGTATATATGTATATATATATATATGTATATATGTATATGTGTGTGTGTGTATGTATATATGTATATGTGTAGTGTCCTAATTAAACTAGCTTCAGCTCCTCTGCAGTTATCGTGCGTGAGCGTGGACAGGACACAGATTAATGACTGCATCATAGCAGTGAAAGCTTCCATCAGAACATGAGCATGTCTTTGTAGAGCTGCTTTGGCCTTGTCTCACACTCCCTTGCAGTGAATAGCAATAAGCTCACTAATGCACAGAGAGAGCAGCTCATTAAGGCACTGGTGAATAAAAAGACTGATTGAGTGGCGCTAGTATAAATGAGAGGATACGTCAGAGGTTATTTATTTGTCATAAAGTAATTGCATTGCTTTTCAAATGGCTGCAAATTCGGCCTAGGAAAAGCTTTCTGCATTTCCATAGCTTATGTGTCACATAAGAAGAAAGGTTTCACACTGCAAAATGACTCTTGACATTATTCATTCTCAATTATTATTCTGATGGTCTTTCCATCTATCCTGTTTACAGGTTCTACAAGCATCTGGACAGAGGTTACAACACATGTGCCAGAACAGACTTCTACTTCACACCACTGGCCTCATCAAAACTGGCAAAGAAGCGGGAGGAGGTGCTGGAGAAAGCCAAGAGGGAAGCGGAGCAGAAGGCACGAGAAGAGAAAGAAAAGGAGAGGGACCGAGAAAAAGAAAGGGAGCGGGAACGGGAGAGAGAGAAGGAGGCTGAGAGAGCTGCTGTAAGTTAGCTCTAATGTGTTGCATAAAAATTTAAATGCAACTTTATTTGATGGTTTCAGCTGAAATTGTTCAGTATCGATTGCTTGCTCGTAAATATCCTCTCTGTCTTTACAGAAAGCTTCCAGTTCTTCTCATGAGGGTCGCATGGGTGAACCACCGATGGCGGGATCGGCTCATATGCGGACATCTTTTGATCCACCACCCACCACCATTGCCACTGTGCCCCCTTACATCGGCCCTGACACACCCGCCCTGCGCCAGCTCAGCGAATACGCTCGTCCCCACGTCATGTCCCCCACCAACCGTAATCATCCCTTCTTCGTCACGCTCAACCCCACGGACCCTCTCCTGGCCTATCACATGCCCGGCCTGTACAATGCAGACCCCAGCATGCGTGAGCGTGAGCTGCGGGAGAGAGAGATGCGGGAAAGGGAGATCCGCGAGAGGGAGATGAGAATGGAAAGAATGAAACCGGGCTTCGAGGTCAAACCTCCAGAATTGGACAGCCTGCATCCTTCCGCCAACCCCATGGAGCACTTTGCCCGACACGGGCCCATTGGTATCCCGCACATGGCAGGCCCACATCCATTCGCCTCCTTCCACCCGGGCCTGAATCCACTGGAGCGGGAACGGCTGGCACTAGCTGGGCCGCAGCTACGGCCAGAGATGACGTACCCCGAACGGTTGGCCGAGAGGCTACACATTGAGAGGATGGCCTCTGTGGCTAACGACCCCATCGCACGGCTCCAGATGTTCAATGTGACGCCACACCACCATCAGCACTCGCACATCCATTCACACCTACACCTGCACCAACAGGACCCGCTGCACCAAGGTGAGGGACCTTTCACTCTAATGTTGTGTGCTGGATTGTTGTATTAGGCCCACATGGAATCTCATGCATATCTCTTGCGTTTATGAAATATATTGTCTAAGTTGATTATGCGTTCAGCTGCAAATAAGAGAGCAGTACTCTCAGCTATGAGAACGTACTTGTTTGAATCCATTCTACAGAATTCCATCAGTGTTCACATATAAATAGCCCAAAAAATTGGAAAATAGTCCACAGATTCCATCCGGGCCACTGAAGATTGTTTATAAAAAAAAAAAAGCAATGGTTCAAAGAGGTAGTTCATCCAGAAATGAAAATTCTGTGATTAATTACTCACCTTCATGTCGTTCCAAGCCTGTTCATTTTCGGAACACAAATTAAGATATTTTTGATGAAATCAGAGAGCTCTCTGACCAAGTAACTTTGCTGTCTATCGGAGGGTAAGAGAGCTCTCTGATTTCATCAAAAATAATTGAATTTGTGTTCCGAAGATGAACGAAGGTCCTACGGGTTTGGAACAACATGCAGGTGAGTAATTAATCACCAAATTTTTATATTTGGGTGAACTATCCCTTTAATTTCCATGCTAAAAAAACCCTATAAAATGGGGATGCACTGATAATAAAATCCTGTCTGATAATTGTTGAACAGTAATGTAATGAAGAGTAAATGGCCAATAAATAGTAGAAATGTGCAAATTCAATTTTGTTTTCTAAATAAATTTGAACTATGATATTTGCAAAATATTAGTGTTAAGTCTAAATTAAATATATTTATGTATAATACAAAGTAAAAGTATGTATATATATATTTTGAAAATATATACTGTATGTGTGTATTTATATATACATAATAAATACACAGTAAATACACAATTTTAAATACACAGTACACATACATATATTATGTAAACAAAAACTTTTATTTTGGATGCGATTAGCGTTTGACAGCACTAGTTATAACATTCTAAATGATAAAGTGGTAGATGACTGCAAAGGTAAATGTAAAAATTAGGAAATTACCATGTAAAGTTAAAAAAGTTAATATTTGCTGATTTTTTTTTTTTGTTAAATCTCCAATATCAGCCAATAACCAATATGGTACTATGTCATGCATCCCCACTATTAAATGTTGTTGCATGCTTGTCTTGTAAGCATGATGTTCATTTTGAATGTCAGTGCTGTGAATAATAATTATACGTGTTTCTGTATAATATTGACTCTGTACCATTACAAAAAGCTGCTGACACGGAGAAGGTGGTGGTGAATGTCTTGTGTGTCCCCCAGGTTCTGGGGCACATCCGCTCGTAGACCCGCTGGCCGGCGGACCACACCTCGCCCGGTTTCCCTACCCACCCGGAGCCATCCCCAACCCCCTGCTCGGACAGCCCCCGCACGAACACGAGATGCTCCGGCACCCTGTGTTCGGTAAGACACGTTCATGAGCAGCTTCTCAATAATTTCTCCAGGCATTGACTAATCAGTTTTTCCGTGTCATCGTAGGCACTCCATATCCCAGAGATCTCCCAGGTGGGCTCCCACCACCCATGTCAGCGGCACACCAGCTGCAGGCCATGCATGCACAGTCTGCAGAGCTACAGAGACTGGCCATGGAGCAGCAGTGGCTACACGGTCATCACCACATGCACGGTGGCCCTCTGCCAGGACAGGAGGACTATTACAGGTCAGTCCTGCAGCCAAACGCTTGCTAGAACGTACATGTGCTTCAAACATCTGTCATAATACCGTACGTCTCTCTTCTCTCACTCTTTTCCAGCCGGTTGAAGAAGGAAAGCGACAAGCAGCTGTGATCAACCACGGACTCCCAGAGGAGCAGCAGGACAGTCACACATGGGAACTCGCGTGTCCTAGGAACGTTTTCAGTTCGGCGGAGTGACGAGGATCGTCTGAGGAACCTTCTTTCTGTTGTCAGCTTTCTTCACTATTCTGGACTTTTTTTTAAGAGACTGACTTTTTCGAGGGGTTATATATCGTTCAAGTAGTGGCAGCGTCCTCAAGACTGATTGTGACTTTCCTGCATGAACATACTCTGAGAAGCTTCCCTGACATCTTTTGTAGGTGCTAGAGAACCAGATACTTTGTCACTGTGCTAATTGGGGGGAAAACAGAGGAACAGAACAGTCGGGCCATTATATCTGAAAAGTGCTATCTTAAATTCAATGTTTATTTTAATACATTGTAGGAGGTTTTCATAATGTTAAGAAAAGCTGCAGCATGGCATTTTTTTGAGTCTGTAAATAGTATATAAATATATATATATACATATATAATTATTACTATTATTATTATTAGGTGTGGATTCCTAACAGAGTCGTTAGACCTCCGATATAATAATTTTCTGAAGTGTCATCCCTTGTTTCAGAGGGGGAGGAGATGGCACTGTTCGAGCAGGTAACCATGTCAGATGGTTCGGTCCGTGGAAACGGGGTTCGCTGGGTAGAATGGTACAGGATTTTAATCCAAACACCTCTAGAGGTCAAAGCTCAGATGACGCTTTTTTTTTTGTATGCTTGATTCGTTTCATATGTATCGACAGTCTGCGACAAACCCTCATGACATCATGACCATATGTTTCATTTTAGCTGAACTCAAACGGAGTTAGACGTTCAAAACACTTGAAGGAGAAGGATGTGAGGTGCCTCGTGAGTATTGTGGCAAGTAGCCCATTCAGAAAGAATAAATATTGCACTGATTAACCTCAGTTTTTGTTCTGAAACTATAATTGGCTTTCTTATGTCTTTTAAGTGCATTTCGAAAGCCATTCGCTCTGTTTTCTGTGTACCAAAGTTGAATGGCATTGAGTTTTGCAACTGGGTTCATATCTCGACTTGTTCCTCAGTGCTTAGAGATTGCGAAACCGACAGGACTGCTTTTTTAAGTGACAATATGACACATCTTGACGCACAGTTTTTTACTTTTAGATCTACACATCGTCAAAGGGTGCTGGAAAAGATAGCAATGCCCCGGTTTGTCCTCTCACAGTCAGTTTCCCGACCTACTGTACAGATTCATAGAACCATTCTCACTGTGAAGCCTGGGGGAAGAGGGTGGCTTGGATTGGAGTCTGTGTACCTGTGTGTGCATGTGTTCACAGTAGTGGAGATGATGACCGTGTTTGAGCTGCTCTCTGCTTTCCTGACATTGCATTACCTATGTTGCATGGTGCCTCTTTAGTTGCTCTCCATCACGTTGAAGCCATTTGATAGCAATCATCAACTGTTACATGCAGTATTTTCGTTCGTTGCGTTGGTTTTTCTGCAGATCCATCAGATTTAACGTTCGTTATTTGAAATGGCACATGCTAAAAAGTCACTTTTACCTCTGGTGAGATCGTGTGTGGGCCTTTTTCAAGCGTACAGTTCAAAGTACAGTCAAAGCTCCTAGTACTGTTTTTAATTCTCCCCGTTTGGTTTTAAAAAAGCCATCGCGCATCCTTTGAAGAGTATGCATAGAAGCCTGTTTTTAGCAGTATACGCCCAAAGCCGATCACTTTCTGTAATTGGACTGTCATGTATCTTTTATTCAGTCTCAGATGTATACAGCATTTTACTTTTGTTTTAAGCATTTTCTCCTTTTGTATCTTAAACCTTTGATGTTGAGTGTTGTCAATGGTTTAGCTTCTTGTTTCAAAGCGGCAATAGCAGAATGTACATTCTGACTGCTAAGATTTATATATACTGGTATCTTGAAGCTTATTGTATATATTAGTAGTCGCCATGGGATGACACAGTGTAAACAAAAAGTAGAGATAATTAAGGCAGATTGTGAGTCCTGTGTTCTCCCCATTTGAGTATTTTGTAATTTTTTTGACAAATTTGTGGAATTAAAATAAAACTAAGTTACACCACATGGAAACTTGATTTCTAGTTAATATCACTTTTTGTTATATGACATGGCAAAAGTAAATGTTCATGCTGACAAAACAAGTACTGGGTTGAAGTGTTTTCTGTCCTCTCTGAGCCAATTCTGGTCTTCAGCTAAAGCTGGGTTGGGCAGCGGCTTTATATGAGTGATTAAAAAGATTATTGCTCATAAGTGTGTTGTGTTGACCATATCATGCATATTGTGCTGCTCCAAAGTAATGCTGTTGTCCATCATTTTACAAGCGCAATCATTCTAGGAAATGAGCTCGTAAAGTCAATTCTGAGAATGGGTCGCTGAGTACCAATAAATGGGAGACCAAAAATGGCTTCTAATCCACAAGAATTCTCCCATTCGGATTCCACGCATTAAAAACACATCTTAACATTGCTTGAATGTACTGTTTGAGCTAAAACCAGACTGGATCTGGATGATTCAACTCGGCTCTGTGGTGATTTTTATCTTGTAAAATATCTTATCTTGTTAATATAATCACAGCTAATATAGGGTTATTTGGCCAGTGACTTGCATTTTATATTAATATTAGTATATTAATTTCTATATTTTAATTATGCTCCTTTTCTCCTCCTGCAGTTTGCAGTGCAGTTTTTCTAGAATGAAGACAGATGCATGAGAAGTATTTGAGTTTTAATTCGGCATATCTGTGTGTATGTCTGCACATGCCTATACAAGTTTAATTAAGCATTCGTTATTTACAAAAACAAGAATATAGTAATGCATAATGAAAATGGATATTTGGCAAAATGTATATGTACGTGTATCAAAAATTAATATATTACAATTAATATATTTATAAATATGAATTCATATTTACAAAACCAATGTAACTCATATATGGCATATCTAGAAGAAATATGGAGCTGAATGAATTCATGTTTTTAAATATTTTATATATATATATATTTACACACACACATGCATGCATACATATGAGAACTGTAGAATCAATTCATTGTGATTAATTACATCCAAAAATATATGTATATACAGCGGTGGCCAAAATGATTAGAACACAAGTATTTTTACCAGCTAAAAATGGTTTTAAGTCAGTTATTTCTATCTTTTGCTGTAGTGTGTCAGTAGGAAATATCAGTTTATATTTCCAAACATTCATTTTGCCATTAATTGTAATAATCCAGTGAGATTTTTGTTTGCACAAGGAGTCTGACAACAGCCAGTGCTTCACACAGAGATCTGATCTGATCATCATCCAGTCTGTCTGGAATGACGTGAAGAAACAGAACAAACTGAGACAGACTAAATCCAGAAGAACTGTGGCAACATCTCCAAGATGCCTCAAGAAACCTCCTGCAAAGCTACAGTACTGTTTAAAGTTTTAGGCACTTGTGGAAAAATGCTGTAAAATGAGGATGCTGTCAAAAATAATGACAAACAGATTTTCTTTATCAATTAACTTCTATTAAGTCAATTAAATCAGTATTTGGTGTGACCATCCTTTGGAGGTTTCTTGAAGCATCTTGGAGTTGGTGAAAATACTAGTGTGCTAATACTTTTGGAATTAAAACATTTGCAATATATATTTAAAATTATATATATATATGATTTGTCATATACATGTTAAATATTTCTTAAATGTATACATGCGCGTGTGTGTGTGTGTATATATATATATATATATACATACATACACACACACACACACACACACGTAACATTTTATTTTGGATGCACTTTTATTTTGGGGTCACTTTTATTTTTTTCATAATTGTCCTCCTGAATTCCAAATTTATAAATTTTTTACTTCAAGACAATTGGTAATTTAAGTAAAAACTAGGCCGTTTTTTGCTGCTATAAAGAAAGCAACATGAATATAAACTGCCTACATTTCACATTTGCATGTTACATGTTGCTTGCAATTTGTATTCAAACAGTGCAGTGAATAAACGCTTACACATCCGCATAAAGTGAACATAAAGGTCTTGCAGAACAATTTTCAAATCTGTCAGTGCATCTGCAATTTGTTCCTGTTTCTGTCTGGGTAGCTTGAGGGGACGAGCAATTCATTGTGAAGAGAAAACTTGGAAGTGCTTCCTCTTCAAAGAGGCCATCTTGAAGGAGACAGAAACGCAGTAATGATTTCTGTTCTCTCCCTGCGGTTGGCTGGTCCTCTTTATGAGGCTAGTGTGCAGTCAGTGAGTATTATTAGGCAGCTGTTGTTGCTGTACGTCCCTATGGTGTTAGTTGCCGTGTGTGGACGAGAAAGCTTCTCCCTCTGCTTAATGATATCCCACTCTCACATTCCTGTCATAGGCGATCTCTATTCCCTCATGTGCTCTGCAGGACTGCATTCACATTTGGCCGGTCCTGTGCATTCCACACCCACTCTACGCCAGCCGTGTGCACCCGCTGTCTCTTTCTTTTCTCTCTGTCTCTCAGCTGGATTACATTGTTATCTTCTGAGATATATGAAATCTTAATTTCTCACTTATCGTCTGTGGCAGCTGTACACAGTCTCAAACATTTGCCTTGTGATAGTGTCAGTAATAACTTAAGCCTCCTTGGGCCACCTGCAGCCTCTCATATGTACATTATGAACCTTGTGATCTTGGGTATTAATAGTAAAATTAATTTTCATATCTGTTACGTAAGGAGCAAAGCGCTGCAGTGATATTAGTATATTTGATTGCATTTAAGTTAACATTTAAGATAACATTTTCATTTCGGATTCAATTTAGTGCTTAATTGTGGCAGAAACATTTGCCATTCATCAGACTTTTTAGGTGTTTTTTTTTTTCTTCCCTAAAACAAGTAGAAGTATTTCTGAGGTTTAAAGGGGTGTTTCTTTTTTAATAATTCCCTCCCAAGGTAAGCATTTTTATCAAACATTTATTTTCCCATTAAAAACATTCAAAATAAGTAACCGCACTAGCTGGAGATTTGCTGTCAGATGCAATATAGTTGGTGATGCTTCTTTCTTTAATAAAAGCCTCTTTGCAAACTCTATTACATCATGAGAGGATCACAAAGAAACCTACTGCACAAACTGTTCTGATCTGACTGAAATAATCAGTCTTTGTTAAAAATAAACTTCAGCTGCTCTTTCCGTACCTTTTCAAAAAAGTTCTCCAGAAGTGTATGCAGAGCCGTAGGTGCTACATAGCCATTAACATGAATTTTTCAGGTGTTTAGGAATAATACAATTTGAATGTTTATTCTTCATAACCAGAAAATTTACATTTTTTTTGTTTGTTTTTTTTAAAGCTGATTTGTTGCTCAACAGTTGTACTGATTTTTATTAGTATAAAATGAATGATAGACTACCATTCAAAAGTTTGGCGTAAGTAATATTTACAAAATATCTTTTATTCAACAAGGATACATTAAATTGCATGAAAAAAGACAGTGAAACCTTTATAATGTTAGAAAAAGATATCTATTTTAAATACAATTTTAAAGCTGTTCTTTTGAACATTCCATTAATCAAATAATACTTTTATTTATTACCATCACAGGAATAAATTACATTTCAAATATATTTAAATAGGCAACTGCTATTTTCAAATGTAATAATACTTCACAATATTACTGTTTTACTTAATAAATGATGCAGTCTTGGCATGTATATTTTGTGGGGTGTGTTTGTGTGTGTATGTACACACACCACAAAGTATACAGTTGGGCAAAAAAGTATTTAGTCAGCCACCAATTGTGCAAGTTCTCCCACTTAAAAAGATGAGAGAGGCCTGTAATTTTCATCATAGGTACACTTCAACTATGAGAGACAGAATGGGGAGGAAAGAATCCAGGAAATCACATTGTAGGATTTCTAATGAATTAATTGGTAAATTCCTCGGTAAAATAAGTATTTGGTCACCTACAAACAAGCAAGATTTCTGGCTCTCACAGACCTGTAACAACTTCTTTAAGAGGCTCCTCTGTCCTCCACTCGTTACCTGTATTAATGGCACCTGTTTGAACTCGTTATCAGTATAAAAGACACCTGTCCACAACCTCAAACAGTCACACTCCAAACTCCACTATGGCCAAGACCAAAGAGCTGTCGAAGGACACCAGAAACAAAATTGTAGACCTGCACCAGGCTGGGAAGACTGAGTCTGCAATAGGCAAGCAGCTTGGTGTGAAGAAATCAACTGTGGGAGCAATTATTAGAAAATGGAAGACATACAAGACCACTGATAATCTCCCTCGATCTGGGGCTCCATGCAAGATCTCACCCCGTGGGGTCAAAATGATCACAAGAACGGTGAGCAAAAATCCCAGAACCACACGGGGGACCTAGTGAATGACCTGCAGAGAGCTGGGACCAAAGTAACAAAGGCTACCATCAGTAACACACTACGCTGCCAGGGACTCAAATCCTGCAGTGCCAGACGTGTCCCCCTGCTTAAGCCAGTACATGCCCGGGCCCATCTGAAGTTTGCTAGAGAGCATTTGGATGATCCAGAAGTCAGATGAAACCAAAATAGAACTTTTTGGTAAAAACTCAACTCGTCGTGTTTGGAGGAGAAAGAATGCTGAGTTGCATCCAAAGAACACCATACCTACTGTGAAGCATGGGGGTGGAAACATCATGCTTTGGGGCTGTTTTTCTGCAAAGGGACCAGGACGACTGATCCGAGTAAAGGAAAGAATGAATGGGGCCATGTATCGTGAGTTTTTGAGTGAAAACCTCCTTCCATCAGCAAGGGCATTGAAGATGAAACGTGGCTGGGTCTTTCAGCATGACAATGATCCCAAACACACCGTCCGGGCAACAAAGGAGTGGCTTCGTAAGAAGCATTTCAAGGTCCTGGAGTGGCCTAGCCAGTCTCCAGATCTCAACCCCATAGAAAATCCGTGTTGCCCAGCGACAGCCCCAAAACATCACTGCTCTAGAGGAGATCTGCATGGAGGAATGCAGATCTAAAAAGCCTTCTTACTAAAGTGTGAATTAGCGCTGGGTCATTATTTCAACTTGAGAAAGACAGTGATTATCTTCTTACAACAGAACTGATTGCTCTAAGGTGTGCTGATCATGTTGAGATGCACAGCGACGCAACTGGAATATGATTACATGGGCTCTCATGCCCCTAATGAAAGAGATGTTGAACCCATACTGTTAAGATGTTGGCCTGTGGTTGCCCAGAGGGCTTTGGGTGAAACCACATGCAGGAACTAGATGTTCTCTGGGGTCGTAGAGACAGGGAGCACCCTGACCTTGTGTGTAATGAGCGTCCTGTGATAGATCGCCATGCCAATGCTCTCACTCGCCTCCTTGTGGGGCTGTCCGATTTCCCAGACACAGATAGATTGTTCTTTGTTTTTCTTCACACCTACACAGTGCAATTAATCTTCCCCGAGTCCATCTCCATGCTCGACTCCAGCATAGCAGACACCTCTCGCACCGGTAGGTGATAAACTCACACGCCAGGGGTAAATGCACCACGGCCTGCTGAAATATCAGAATGAAGATGTTAAAATGCAGAGCTTATTTTGAAAAAGAAACATTATTTGTATTATTTATCTTCGCTCCAATATTGTGTAAGATTCATTTTGGTTTCAAAACTAGAGTTTCCATCTTGCATAATCAATTAAAAAGAGAACGTTGATCTCCTGAATTGCCAGCTGTGTGTTTTGCATTAACCGTGACAACATACTGTGGAACTTAAGGCTTGATTTCTTGCTCCTTTTAAGCCAATGCAAACAAAAGCAGTGTTTCAGTATTTAAACCCGCAATTCCTAAGGTTAGCTTCAAAAATTTAAGAGGCAATGGAAGACTGAGCCTCCTCAAAATTGTATTCAGAATAAACATAAGTGAAGAGATTATTTTAGCCATTGTTTTTATCAATGTCCCTATAATATAAAGTATGTTTTTTTCTTGCATGCTTTAGCCCAATAATGAGTTAAACCAGTTTTTTTGTAAAAACTTTTTTTTTTTTTTTCAGTGCCATTAAAGAATAAATAATTGCATAATCATTATAATGTTGTTTTTTACATTCTAAAAAAGCAATTCTGAAAATAAAGCACACATTTCTATAATACTATATATTTCTATCATTTCTATAATCTATGAGTCCCAAAATAATCTTGAGCAAATACATTGATGAAAGCAACTATTTTTTCTAGTCTGCAAAATTCACAGCATCTGTGACTGCATGTTTGAGTTGACCAATGACAGGGTTTGAGGGGCGGGGTTTGTTCTTAAATCTTTTGTGGAAATCAAACCACACCCATAATGCTGAAAAATTCACCAAACCTTGCAAATGCAAATACAAACGTGTTGAAGATTAGCGGACATGTGGTTAGTATATTATGTGGCTATTTTCACGCAAAAGCAGTTTATTCAACATGCAGAGGCATCTTTCACTGACTTTTATTCAAACAAAACCTTTAAAAAAAAGGTAGAAATATGACTTGTATATGCAACAAATATTAAATGACTCACTATAAAAGTATATATTATATATATAAAAAAAATCTGAATTATTGAGCGCTGTCAATGAAATGAATGACTGTACAACTGAAATATAAATCTGACATAGTTAAGAAAAGGAAGACATTACAATTAAGTGAGTTAGTGGAATGGGGCTCTCCATTAATTTTTCATTGCTTATTGGTTGTACTTTGAATTGAATTGCATGGAATACTAACCGTTTCCAATGCTTATTTTGCAGATACAACGGTAATACATTCATAGGTTAGTTTTACAGAAGCGCGTAAACTTTGCGGCCCTGTTTGTTTGAGCGTCATGTCAACTTCTGGTTCCAGTGACCTGCGATTTTGGGCGGACTTCCATATTTGCCAGGCGGTGGTAGATGGAAGGGTTTGGAACCACAAATGTGTTTATTTTAACCTGGCGATGGGCAAATCAGAAATTAGTGATACCAAATAAGTAGCTCGACTTGCAACCAATTCTTGTTCCCAAGAATGACTATGAAGGCAAAAAGAAATTGGTAGAAAATAGGCCGTTGACTTTGGGGTCAAGATTTCTGCCTGTCCAGAAGTGATTTTTTTCATTGACATATCTCTGAAGATAAAGCAGAACATACAGTTGAGCTCAAGGATATGTTGTTAACTTGCTACAAAAGGCCGCAAACAAAAATCTTAAATCTTCAAAAAGAATTAATTGACATGACTCTTGCAAAACCTTTAATAAATACAGCAAAAAACATCTTCCTTAGAAGTGCTTGTTGTAGCAGCCTATACCTAAACACAGCTTTGCTGCTCAGCAGACCAATCTAAATATGAGCAGGACTGGTTCTCAGCCAGCTCTCGTCTATTTGTGTACAGCGTACAAGGTCCTTGAACAGCCTGAACTTGTTGAAGAGGTTACTTTTAATTATTTTCTTGTCTTTCTCGTGTCTATTGCGTGCTGAAAAATAAGATGGACATTTCAAAGATATTTGATAAATAGATGCAATTTATTTGAAATCTAATAGAAACAAAATATACTAGAACCATTATAATTGCATTTGCTTTCAGTTTTGATAATGAGACAAATGATTAATTTCTTAAAAAATCTTACTGACCCCAAACGTTTGATGATGGAGTACGTTTTGGCTGTATGTTGCAAAATATGATTTATGATCCTTTTTTGTTGTCTTAAAAAAACTGCTGATGGTGGTTTTACTGGTTAGCATGGATTAATCAGAATTTGCAGTTCAGGTAATAAGGAAAATAAGTCCTGTGCCAGCAGAGCAGCTGAATTTGAGATGAACGGTAATGCTATAAACACAGCTTTCTCCAGGTATTATAGACATCCTGGGTCACAGATGTGTGTCGGCCCGTCAGTGATGATCTGGTATTTTGTTCCAAAGGCCACTAGCTGTCTTCAGGTGAAACTGAAATGGGAGCCATGAGTGCTTCAGTATTATAAAAAATATGCTGAATGGATATATTTATTTATAAGATATGTGTTCATGTATTTAAGTTCAGATAAGTGCTTCATTTAATTTCAGAGGAGATGCCTTGGCATGTAATCTCACACTTTCAGAAATATTATTATTTGATATTAACTATCAGCACTTAATATGGCAAGTGCTCTCTAATGCAAAACAGTATTCCAGTTTAATAACTACATCCTTGGATTAGAGATGGCAGTGTTACAGTGATCAGATGCGATGTTTAATCCTTGAGATGAGGGCTTCTCACAGCCTCAGTGTAGCGGATCTGTGGCCGCACCGCACTGAAAACCCCAGAAGACTTGCGAGTCAAATCTCCACAGCCTTCTGTCTGTGTGCAGAGAGAGAGAGAGATGGAGAGGAAACGTCTGCTTTTCATATAAACGCTGAGCTCAGTGTAGAGAATATAATTTCTGACTGAGAGGTTTCAGAATAAATCCAACCAAGAGCAGCTTGCCTGACATAAAGAGACAGGTAATGAGATAACAAAAAAATACAGTAATCACTAATCATAATAATAATCTACAGTGTAGCTCTCCAACCCTTACAGACATTCTCCAGGGTTTTACTATAGCAGCTGTACTTGTGCTTGCTATGGTATTTTCTGAGAATTCTTGTAGATTTATACTTAAAGGCTTATTATTTAATGCATTATTAACTAACTGTAGGTACAGCTAGTTGTGGTAATGTTGCAGATTCATATTAATATTATTTGTTTCTAGTAAGTAATTTTAGTGCTTCAACTTAAACTTGTTTCATTTAGTTGCGAAGGCAGTGTTTTTGATATTTGTTTAGTTTTTTCATCTAATATTCATATTTTATATTATTTCAATTTTATTTCAATTAGCATAAATGTTTTTAAAAGTTTTACTTTGAATTAACTATAATAACCCTGTAAGTTGATTAACTTTTTAAAGGAAAAATTAACATTTGCTTATTATCTTTTTTTTTCTGCTATGAAGGTGAATGGGGACTGTCATTCCGCCTGACATCTTTTATGTCCAAATGAAGACCTGAACAACAATGAGGGTGAGTAAATGATGACAGAATTTTCATTTTGGGGTGAACTGTTGCTTTTAAGTCAATGTCAAATGGCAAGTTACAGCTTTGGTGTTCAAACTACTGAATTCACACATTACATTAATTGCAGCGCCTCCTGGAGGCCCCCGTGTCACGTGTTAACATGATCTCTTCCTGTTTAATACTCTTAACGACTGACTGGAATGTGAACTGGCACTTCTTTTGTCTGCCCAAATATGAGAATACCACACAACATCCCTGGCAGAAAACACCACATAGTAGCACCATTCAGTTATTCTAGAAAGTGGCATAAATGCTGCCTTTTGGTTTATGCACCCTTTTTCAAATACAAGAATAAAGAACCTCACATGATGTGAGTAACTGTGATAGTATTCCGTTCTTTTAGGCGTCACGTGATTGCCTTGAACTTGGTCTGAGTGCGCCCTCTAGTGGAAAACAACACAACTGACATCTAGACGATTATTTGACCAGTTAAACTGGTGCATTTGCAGTATGTATGGACTAAACACTAAGCTTTTTGTTGTTGTTGATGATGTTTTTAAGGTTTTATTGGTTTGATTCCGGACAGACTGGCATATTGGCTATTTTTTAATTTATTATATGTTTATTTTATTTAAGCACAGCAAGGATGGTTTTAAAGCACCTTTATCTGTGTGTGTTTTTGTAAAGACCTGGGTCAGAATGTGCTTTTCATGATTTTGTGTGTAGATGTTAGCGCTGTATAAACAGTGTTAATCCAACTCACTCATATCCAACCAGTCTTTGAAGGCAGGTGTGTCAATATTGAATGAATAGAGAGCTGCAGAGGAATTTGCTTTAGCTGTTTTGAACTGCAGACAAAAGATTTCCAATCAACAGATACAGTTTTTTTTTCTCTAGTTCTGCGACAAACAACTATGCATTCACAAACACATTAAACCTTGAAGACATGTGGTATAGGGATACCATTGCATACAAATAGCCATGATGAAGCTCATGGTGCTGAATCAGTCAGTTAAAAGCTGCTTGTGTAAACACTGATAATGGCTCCTCGGTTGACTAGACCTTGAGCAAACAGAGTGGAGGTGTGTATACTCTGCGGTCAATCATCATTTACCTCTGCTCAGCACATCTCATCATGTGGGAGGTTAAGAGCGACTAGACAGTCCTCCATTTTGAATGAGATGTTCTTATACCGGAAAAAAGAAACGATGCACATGCACATTTACTTGCTTTCCTTCATGTGTGTTAAACTGTATATGTGATATGGTTTTGTTTATATGCATATCTCTGCGCCACTGTGTTTTTTTTGTATCTCAGCCAGTGAACAGAAGATAGGACGTGCTTCACATGCTGTATGCGGCCGTGTGTGTGTGTGTCTGTCAGTGGGAGTGTGTGAATATGTGTGACGCGAGTGTGTTTTTACTGGGTTATTTCCCTGGCTGGCTGATTTGATTTGATATTGGAGGGTTTGTGCTGTGTGAGCAGAGTGCTTGGGGGAGGATAGGGTTTGTAATGAGAAAGTGGTATGGGTCGGCTCTGTAAAACTGCTCCTGATGGGTCTCCTCAATACATTTAATGAGGCCTGGGCTCCCTGCGTTCCCTAGACGACACGACTCCCTGCAAGACCTGGAGAGGAACAGTGTCCTGCTGTTCCACAATCCTCCCTGCCTCACTATCTCTCCATATCCATTACAGCCCAGTCATCCAGTTTGTCCTACCTGCGGAGGGACATGGGTTTTTATGATTTTTTTTGGTTGGTGTACAGAGATGTTTCACTTAGATTTGACTATAGAAATATATGTGGAATGAGGTTCTGCTTCTGTTTTCTCTGTATAAACAAACAGGCAGTGTCGTTTTTGGGCCATTGGCTAAAGGCATATTATTTATTTTCTTTTGAGACCTCAGATGATCCCCTGTAAGACAATATGAAGGCAACAATATACACTATATGGGACATGCCTATTAATTATTGAATTCAGTTGTTTCAGTCAGATTACTTGCCACAGGTGTATAAAATGAAGTACCTAGCTATGCAGTCTGCTTTTACAAACATACAATGGCAAGTGTTGATGGAGTGTGTAAAGCACACCACCACTGGACTCTAGAGCAGTGGGAACTCATTCTGTGGAGTGGTGAATCACATTTCTGTGAGTCTTGGTTTTTGGCAGATGGCAATAGAACGTTATCCGTTTGACTGCATTGTGCCAGATGTGAATTTTGGTGGAGGAGAAGATAATGGCATGGGGCTGTTTTTTCAGGGGTCACTTACTTCCATTGAAGGGAAATCCCAGTGTTTCAGTATAACAAGGAATTTTGGACAGTGCTCTGCTTCCAACATTGTAGGGACAGTTTGAGGAAGGCCCTGTTCTATTTCAGCATGTCCGTGTCCCAGTGCACAAAGCAAAGTCAGTGAAGACGTGATTGGATGAGTCTGGTGTGGAAGAACTTGACTGGCCTGCACAGAGCCCTGAATTCAACCCCAGCAAACGCCTTTAGGGTGAACTGGAACAGAGATTGTGAGCCGGGACTTCTCTTCCAACATCAGTGCCTGATTTCACAAATGCTCTGCTGGATTAATGGGCCAAAAAATTCCCAGAGAATCTCTTTGAAATCTTGTGAAATACCTTTCCAGACGAGTGGAAGCTGTTACAGCTGCAAAGGGGAGACCAACTCCATATTAATGTTTATGTATTTAGAATGCAATGCCATTAAAGTCCCTGTTGTTGTAATGGTTAGGTGTCACAGAACTTTTGTATATTTGTGTATAAGGATCTATTTATACAGTGTGAGTAAATTATATTTAAAAAATGCTCTACTGGTTAAAAGTTTGGAATAAATAAGATTTTAGTTGCATTTAGTTGATCAAAAATACAGTAAAAACAGTAACATTCATTTTGAAATATTACAAAATAAAATAACTATTTTGATTAAATAAATTCAGCCTTGGTTGACTTCTTTCAAAAAAAAAAGAAGAAAAAAAAGTTATATTAATTTTATATAATACTTTTATTATTATTATCATTATTATTTATTATTATTATTTAACCTTCAAATTATCACTGTACTAAAGCTAAAACTACTTAAAATATGTGACCATGGACCACAAAACCAGTCATAAGTGTCTGAATAATAAGTCATAAGCTGAATAAATAAGCTTTCCATTGATGTATGATTTGTTAGGATATGACAATATTTGCCTGACATACAACTATTTGAAAATCTGGAATCTGAGGGTGCAAAAAAAATTAGTTTGAGAAAACTGTCTTTAAAGTTGTCCAAATGAAGTTCTTAGCAATGCATATTACTAATAAAAAAATTAAGTTTAATATATTTACAAAAGATTTTCATAGAACATGATCTTTACTTAATATCCTAATGATTTTTGCCATAAAAGAAAAGTTGATAATTTTGACACAATGTATTTTTGGCTATTGCTACAAATATACCCCAGCGACTTCAGACTGGTTTTGTGGTCCAGGGTCACATATGAACTGAAAGATATTTACTTTTTTCCCTAGTGTTTTTACATTTGTAAACTTTTTTTCTTACTGTGAAATGGGCTCTCAATTGAATAAAATGACGTAGTAAATGTATGGGTACATCAAACCTATTTTGTTGTTGTTTTTTTCAATCTCCCCTGGCATGAATTACACAATGTAATACATCAGATTTAATAGTATTTCAAACATAACTTCCTAGCTTTTAATAAGCTTTTTTCTTTTTTTTTTCTTTGGTCAGCTAGATCCTGTCAGCCTGATTTCTTTGCGCTGTGTGGATTTGTAGGCCAGAGTTCACCAAACCTGAACTTTGGAAGTGAAAGGCATTTTTTTTATGCATAAGCTCCTTTGTGTTTTTTCCAGATCTCCTGCGTTCACACACTTATGAAGGAAATTGAAAGGAGTGTGAAGTCCACTGTGCTATGAATTTAATTTGTGTATATGATATTGTTTATTTTGTGGACAAAAAAGGTTCCACTTTTCAAAGCAACTCCTTTCCTCTCTCAATATTGCAATTGCTGGTTTTGTATGTTGTGCAGGTAGACAGCTGGTTGTCTGGCAGGTCTGTTTTTCTGTTATGCCCCAACACGGCCACCAGAAGGCATCAAATCCAAAGAGTAGCAGAGGAAATATCTGTCAGAGGTTTTTCACCTCACTTTATGCACCCACACAGAGACGAAACTTCTGTTCACCACAAACTCCTGCTGTCCTCATCTGCACTCTGACCTGCACTCACTTCTCTTACCAAGAGCAAAATGCCAATTATTACTCGTTATTACTTATAGTTTAATAGATTTTTTGTATCAGATTTAATGTGGTTAAGTACATTTTGTTTGAGAAATGTGCAACATATGGTGCCACTTCTTTTTATGACTCTCTGAAGATTTGTAGTTCTAACCTACAGTTGGCCTGTCTTCACTAATAGTTCCTACCTTTATCACTAGGTGGTGCTAGAGACACATATAGCGGCCCCCAGAATGAGCTTCCGTCATTATGAATGACACACATCAGGGTCTAAATGAAGCTGGATCTCCATTCTCTGATTGCAACAGTTAGTGCTCATTTAGCTCATTACAGCAGACAATTAGCTAGACATCAGTACAGTCATTATGGTTGTTGCCATTAATTGTTATGTTCGTGCAGGAAACGGTTCTAGTAATGCTGATATTAAGGTGAGACCCTCATTTGTTACTCCATGTGCCCAACAGGTGCAGTTCCTGACCATATATATGACCATATAATGACAAGCTGTCAGCGGTTTTGATGTAATGAACATGTTTAGATGCAGCGGTTCAATCCATATGGATTCCTCTAATGCAGAGTTTTTATAATTTTGGACCAAGGAAAATTGATGGATTTTGTGACCAACTGATGGCATAAGATCACAAGATTGACTGTAATACTCCTACTACTACAAGTACAACAAATACATTGCATTTTATTAATAACATTTTTAAAGCTTATTACAAAACATATAAAAACTCAGAAAGTTTAAAATGTTACTACAGAGTTTATTTAAAGTGTGTGAGACCCACTCCTATTTCCATGGTTATTTATTTGTTTATTTTTATGATGATGATGATAATAATAATGGCTTTTTAATTAAGCCATAATCTTAAATGATGTTGGTCAGCTTCATTAATAAATAAATGTATTAATAATAATAATAAGTAGGCCTATTCATGTTATTTATAATAAATAACTATTATATTTGTAATAAATTTATAATAAAATATTTATAAAACACATTAATGATTATAATAATTGTTATAATTTTAAGGCATGAACTCAAATCTTAATATAAAGTTAATAATAATAATAATAATATTTATGTCTCAAGATGTTTTTTTAGCACCTTGTGTGTGCTGAAATGTCCAGCATGATTTTTACAGCCTTTTTGTTCAGTGTGGGGATTATTAAATAGACCTTGACTCAAAAATGTTTTAGAAGCCCTCATCAGTTACCCAAACATCATGTCATTAGTAAATAGTCTATAAATTTGTTCTTTTGATGAGGATCTATGAATATTTGAACAGATTCAAACTTTAAGTTGATGTTGATGAACCTGGTGGGCTCTGCAGATAATCTGATTTCCTGAACTTGGCCTGATGAAGATGAGTAGAAACACAGGAAGGGAGGACGGCGGTTGGAAAATAAACGAGTGTTTTGGTTGGTGGGTGTGTGTGGGAAGGCTGGATAAATGAGGGCTGGAACACAGGTGTGGGGGTGTGATTAGGCTCCCAGGGCAGATCGTCTCTCTCTCTCTCTCTCTCCCTCTCCCTCCCTCGAACGGCCTCGTGTTGTTCTTCTTTTATTCGCTTGTGTGGAAGTTGTGAGGGCACCCTCTGGATTGCCTCACTGCCGGAGCATGCCGGACCCTGTTATCTGGCTATCCATCTGTGCTATTGATTTTTCTTTTTTTCATCTTTCCCCTCCCTGGGCTGGTGTTTGAGCACCGAGATAGGGAGCCGGAGGAGACGGGGGGAGATCTGAGCATGTTTGCAGGGGGTCGGGCGGGCTGAGGCTGGCAAGGCCTGCCTATCCTGGACCAATCTCTCTGAGCAATTGTGTGTGTGTGCACGTACAGGCCTATGTATGTATCTATTCTCTTTCTCTCGCTCTTACGACCTCTCCCTCCAGGGATCGCTTCCCCCATCGCCTTTCAGAGGCGCCCACACCGCACACGCTCCTGGCGGCGCTTCCCTCCTCCCCCTCACCCCTCGGTCTCTCCCGCCCGCCTGCCTGCCGTCTCCTCTCCCGGGGGGCATCAGCAGCGCTGCCGGCTCGCCCCGTGATTTGCAGAGATTTGTCTAAGTGAGAAGCAATTAGTGTGGAAGGCCATTAATGTATGCGCGCTCGGCCCGACCTCCGGCTGGCTCGGGGAGAACTGGGGTGGCGTGACCACAGGGCTCCGTGATGCTCTCCTCTTCGTTTCGTTGGCAGGAACATACCGAGACACCGGCGTTCCCCGCTGCCACCTGCCCCCTTTGATTTCTATTAATGAGATAAACGCAGTGTCTCATGCACTAAATTGTTATGTTTCTTTATGCATTCGCAGGAGTCTTTTTGTTGAAGTGTTGACTAATTGCTTTGTGCAGCTTTTAGTGCGTGCGTTTCAGGTTTAGACTACCTGGCACAGTAGTTGAAGGGTTTCCTGCAAGCCCCCACACACTTTCCATCGCAGATGATTATCAGCAGTTAGCAAAAGCATGGAAAAGCAGTAGGTGTGGACTGTGTATGGGCCGTGGGAGGGTTCCCTCTGAGATTTGCTGTGGTGGGTATGGGCCAGGGGCATTTTCTTAGAAGAGGCAGTGCTTACTTAAACAATACAGTAACATTAGGAAGTCACCGACGGTGCAAAAATAAAACGATACAAATAGCACACAAAATATTCAAGATTAAGTATTTTTCTGACATAATAGCTCAATAGCAAAACCCATCAAAGAGAGTCTTTTGCCCACAATGAACTCATTGTTTTCTCATGGAGGTGTGAGTGTACAGGGAATACAGGTGAAAAGTCACATTGAAGGAGGTTTGGTTGATTACCCTGTCAGTGCGTTGATATTCGCTTATAATATTTGCATCCACTTCACAAATTACCCAGAATGACTAAAACTGGTGAAAATTTCTGATTTTAAAATATTCAAAAGTTTAATTCAGAAATGAAAATTCTGTCATGTACTCACTTAAATTTGGGTATTTGGGGAGTTGAACTTTGTTAGTGTTTTTTGTTTAGGTTGGTGTGCTCACAGGTGATACTGCCTCTAGATATTTTATGTATTACCATACTGTAACATTTTATGTATCAGTACTCCAGCATCATTTTTGTTCACTGTAAAATGCATCCACAGTATTCATCTGTTATAGCTTGCTGTGTGCACAAAATCGACGCTGACACAGTCAAAATGTTACAACGATGGAGAAACACTAATTGTTTCGGCCCTCCAAAAATATATGAAAATATATGTATCATACAGGTTTGGAAAGACATGATGGTGATTTTTGTTTTTTTACTTAAAACATTAAATGAGCTGTTTAATGACCACTCAAGACCACTCAAGGTTCAAATATAACCTCCATATCTGTGATCATCATGACACTGAGAATTTGACTAATGGTCCTAAAAGAAGAAAACTATATTAGCCAAAAAATAATAAGTATGATGAAATATGATTGTTAATGTGTTAATGTATAGTAGCTGTTATAATTGAAGCAATGTACAAACCTGAACTCTTTGACTTGGATTTTAACGAATAATAGACAAAAAAAAAACCAATGCTGAACTTTTCCTCTTCATTTCAGAAGTCCAGTTAGTTCTGGTCTCGGTAACTTACCTTAGCAGAATTAGAGGCTTGAATAAATACAGAAATAACACACTTTCTATTATATCTGGTGAATTGAAGGCCTCCTCCTGAAGTCAGGCACTGTATCTGTGAGGAGCCGACAGCTCCTGGGTGGCTGGGCTGACGTGTTGGTTAATTAAAGATGTAATTAGAGACAGTTCTTACAGCAGCTTTTAGTAGCTTGATAAGAGGCTAATCCTCTGAAGTAAGGCTGAGATCGAACCGGTCCCTGGTGAGGCTGTTCTCGGTGCGCTCAGCTGGAAGTACAATCTCTCCTCCAAAAGAGCTGGATTTAGAGAAATGGCACAGAGGCAGTCTTTACCAAGCTGGGATAATATGAGAGGAGAGCGGCTGAGCATTTATTGTCCTCGTTAACAAAAAAGTACACTTATTGAAATGATTATTACTTTTTAAAAACATGTTCAAAATCATATACACTCACTTGAGATTAAGACTCCACTTATATCAGTTTCCAAAAAACCCCAAACAAAACGATTTATCTGCCATCTGTCTACCACACCAATCATCACATATTACCTAACTTATTTATTAAGTAATTAAGTATTCTAGTGGATACATTAATCTTGTTGAGTCAAATCTCCATTACCAGTAAGCCTTAACTGGTTTACTTGAATCACTCTTAAGGATTACAACTTGAGAATATTATTTAATATTCTTTGGGTGATTATGTAACTGTAATATCTACACACATTAACCTGACCACCATAAACAGATTCTGGCAATATTTTCATTTCTAGAAATCGAAATAAAACACATTCTAGTATTAATCAGAATTATGGGTCATATTCGGAATATGTACTGTAACTGAACATACTTTCTCAGACAAGTTACTCATCTTCATGTCTTTCAAAACTTGACTTTCTTCTGTGGAACACACACACACACACACACAAAACGATATTTTAAAGAATGTGTTCGTTCTTTTTTTTCTGTCTAATGAAAGTTATTTGGGTCTATTGTTGTTTTGAACCCTACTGACTTGTATTGTATGGACAAAATCATTTGAAACATTCTTTAAAATATTTATTTGCCCATAGCATCTTCAAGTTATAATCCAAGTTATAATAAATAATAACAGAATTATTATTTTTAGGTGAACTAAAAAAAAAACATGATCTTCATTTAAAATACTTTCATGACCTACATGTTGTCATTAATGGCATCCTTACTGTATGTGTTTTTATGAACTTTTTCAGATTTAAGCCTTGACCAGAAAATGAAATATGGATTTGGAAAATGATGTGCATGTAAACATGGTCAGTGAGTTTCCTGTAAGTGCCATAACAAGCAGCATTTTGTACCTCTAACACATGGGAGTCTGTGCCCATATGTTTGACTTAGGCTAATCTATAATTCAGTAGTGGCAGATGTCTCTGTTAATCATTCATACGTGTAAGATATGTGCCAGTCTATGCCATTATTTTTTGTTATTCTATCATCTACTTAGAGTGGCTCTCGTTTGCCAGTAACCCCTACATTGACTGTACACTTACACATCCTTTACATACAGGCCAGTAGGCTACTCCAAAATCAGTACTAATACTGTTAACATGAATTTAATATTGATTCTACATGGTAATTGTAGCACTAAACTTTTTTGCCCCAAATCTGTTTTCTTTTTCTCACAAGAAGGTGCAGATTTTCTTATTTTGTTAGTTAAATCTGGGGTGAGGCTGCAATGTGAACTCAAACGCATAAACAGTCTTTATTGACTAGCTTCAGAGGCGAACATAGGCCAAAGCAACACAATGTGGTCTATACCCAGAAATACGTTGTTGACCATAATAAAAGCGTTGATGGGGTGAGAAATGAGAGGTGATAGAAGACAGGTCACACCTGTAATGACTTGTAATTGCCCAAGAGGTGTGTATCGCAGGTGGTTCTGCACCTCACTGGGCTTTTAAACACTGCTGTACCCGAGGTTGCTGGGCATGATGGTGGGGAACGAGACATTCCTCAGCATGCAGATAGTGCCGTCGCTCCTCACCGCCAGTCTGCTCCGGCACCAGCCATAAAGCAGCAGCCGCAACATGACACCTCCACTGCGAGAGGGATTTAATATAGTCCGCCACACACATGCACACACGGGAGAAACCAGAGATATAAGTATATGCTGCCAGCGTCTTGCAGTAAGGGGATCTGTGCGTGCCGTGCCTGTACATGTTTGCCCTTACCACGTTTACCTCAAACACACGCACGTGTGAAATTCACACACGCTATAGTTCATGTATCATTTAAGACAAGGAATCATCGCTACAGCATGCACAATACCATAAACACTACCAGTCAAAAGTTTTGAATGGGTATGATTTTTAAAAATATATTTTTGAAAGTCTCTTATGCTCACCAATGCTGCATTATTTGATGAAAAATACAGTAAAAATAGTAATATTGTGAAATAATATCACAATTTAAAATAACGGTTAACTATTAAGATATTTTGTAAAATGTAATTTATTCTTGTGATGGCAAAGTTGAATTTTCACCAGTCATTACTCCAGTCTTAAGTGTCACATGACCCTTCAGAAATCATTCAAATATGCTGATTTGCTGTTCAAGAAACATTTATTATTTTTATTATCAATGTTGAAAACAGTTGTGCTGCTTTTTGTGGAGACTGTGATACATTTTTTCACAAGGTTCTTTGAGTAAAACAGCATTTATTTGAAATGGAAATCTTATGTAATGTTCTAAAAGACCTAATTCCTTTAAAAAAAAAATCTGAATTTTGGAAGGGCATGTCCTATTGTTGTCATGTTATCAAGATTCTATCGCCATTCCTCAATGGCAGAAACATGTTATAGTGGCATTTTGTTGTAGCTAATCAAGAGCTTTTCTTTTCAGTTAGCACTATGCTAGTAGGCTAGCTTGCATTCTGAATGCTGACTAAAAATATATATATATAAATGTTTAATTTGACTTTCGCTTCAATAAATTAGTTCCATTTCAATAACAAATCTGGCATCAATGCTATCAAAATTTTACTCAAGTAATACTCAAATCAAACTATTTTTCAGGCTGGTTATGTACTAACACACTAAAAGGTAGGACTTTCATTCCCATAGCTTCAGCAATTTCATGCATTAGTTTTTTTTTATGAGTGGGCCTTTTCCTCCTCTGACTCTGTCTTATCAGATCATGAAATGCGCAAATAAACATAATTAAAAGCATTCTAATTAATATGTATTAAGAGAATGCATTAAGCCGTGTCTTTCTCACTGTGCTGAAGGTCATGTGCGTGTGGAGCGGGGGCTGCAGTGCTGTCCCAGCTAGTGAGGAGGTTAACTGATCCGCTGAGGGGAGGAGAGCTGCCCTGCCACACCACGATATTGACAGGTTAGAACCCGAGGGCTCCTGCAGGATATGAACATCGCTGGAGGGGGGTTACTACCATACGCTATTCCTGTGTGTGTGTGTGTGTGTGCGCAGGTGTATAAGTCTGAGCAAAAAGAGATCGAAAAGCAGCACAGAGGAAAGTAAGGCTTATGCGGTTAACTTGATGGGTGACACGTTATATTTGAGTTATTGGATGTTAATGTGTTGGAGCAGAATGCATGGCAGAGAGCGGTGGTACTACAGCTGGAGATCAGACAGAGTGCCGTGAGTGAGGTTGGTTGGGTGAGGATGGGTGCTACGGAGCTTGCAGCATTCTGCTTGCTGATGTTCAAATGGGCTTGACCTTTCCCTGACTCCCCCCACCAATCAATAACCCTAGCTTAAATTTTCATGGGTCCCTGTTTGGCTGTTTTCTGCCTTATATCTGGAGGAAAAAGAAAGCAAAAGTTCAGGGAGGCTTGATTTATTTTTATCTTTGTAACTAATAATGGCCAAAACATTAACAGGAAGACATAATTAAAATGATAGTGCCCTGGAATCCACGTCCACATTTAACGGTTTGCAGAATCCAATAATAAAAATGGAATTTACTGTATTGTGCAGGATGTAACGGAATTTGACAAATTTTGGGTGAATAAATCAAAAGTAGGTCTTTACACTTAAATCAAAATGTGTTATAGTATTCACTATTGTCTGTGAATATTAAGCCACAAAAATACTATTTAAATACGAATCCTGCATGTTCTGTGTGTCTCTGTGTGAATGAATGACGCAGATGCGCAATCGTTTACTACACACATACTGAGCCTCTGCTGCCTCAATATATGAAACGAGTACATAACGCATAAACAATCTGTAGAACTGCTCTGAGAGTCACTTCATGAGCATTTCACTATTTCTTTTGAGAAAAACTATTATCATATATACAAACAGAAACTTAAAGGTCTTCACAGCAACCTGTCAAAATAAAAGTTTGGTTTAACTTGATGAAACTGTAACAGAAATATATTACTTAATGTAATGATAGTAGCACTACTACTACTACTAATACAATTAAAACATTATTTTTAAGGAATATTTACCAGAAACAAATGTAAATTCATAACACAGTATTTCTGAAAAAAATAAAAAATAAATATATATATATATATTAAATAAAATCAATTATTTGGTAATGATTTTGATTATTAAAATTTAATGAAATGATTAATTTGGAATCCAGAAAATTAACAGAAAACAGAATTAGGTAAAAATGAAACCGAATTTGAGAAAAAAATGCTGTTAAATTGTGTTTCAATTTCATGATTTCAATTAATTAGACGTGCTTTTTGATAAATATATTTTTAATTTAACCATTAAAATTTAATCTAGAAAAATTAAGATGGAAAAAAAATATTTTTTAATAGAAAAAACAGAATTTGGAAAGAAATAAAATGGATTTCATAGGGCCTTAGAATTATTTGTTGATGCTTGTACAATGCAAACAGTTTTGAAACAGTCTCTCGTAATACTTGCACATAAAATGTGTATTCATGGTAATAAGCAGCATTTTATATTATTCTTTTATATACAGCAATTAAGTGACAGTAAAAACTTTTACATTGTTACAAAAGATTTTAAGTGACAAAAATATCATTGTTTTTAAAAGTAAGTGATAATAATAAGCCCAAATCAGCATATTAGGATGATTTCTAAAGAATCATATAACACTGAAGACTGGAGTAATGGCTGCTGAAAATTAGTTTTTGCCATCACAGGAATAAATTAAATTTGAAAATATGTAAAAATAGTAAACACATTTTAAATTAGTAATGTTTATTATATTAATGTATTTTTTAATCAAATAAATGCAAAAAAATTATAAAAGACATCTTTCAAAAACATTTAAAAACGGACTTTTGAACAGTCGTGTCCACTAGCAGGTGCTAACTTTGCCATGCTAAAAATGAAAATTTGTCTTTGCAAATGTCTTCACACAACATCATCTTAATCTGAGGGTGTCTATGTGGAACTTTGTATTGTTTAGCACTACTCAATTTGGATTATGGATCAATCAGGATATAAATGACACTTTTGAGATCAATCTGCTGGTGTGTGACTGCATGTGTATTAACCCAGATAAAGACTGAACATTTATGAACATCGATTTACAGACTACATGATTGTATGGTTCAAGTATTGTTGGTCATTATTGGAGCACTGTTTTTTTTTTTAATAACAGTGTATAATACACACAGATAATAAATTTTATTCTAAAATATCTTATTATATTTAACAATATACTCTATTTATTTTATTTTTTTAAATCCAGTATAGTATAAACAGCATAGCAGAATCTCCACTGGTTGATTAAGATTTAATTACACCACGCCTCTTATTAACATGGTAAGAAGACGTGTGTTGTTGCAGTTTCTGGTTGCCATGATGATGACAACATCACACGGGCCACAGAGTAAGGTTTTAGGGTCGTTTGCAACCCACAGAGCACTTGATGAATAGCAGTCTATGGCAAATAAAACAGAAAGTATTGATTGTGGAAATCATTTGGATCCGTGGGAGGCTCATACAGTGTGAAAGTGGTCTGTGTAGCCATTGAGTCATTTCTGAGTGTTTGTATTCTTTGTTTTGTCCTTTTACGATGTAGGTGTGGGTTGCAACCTGATTTTCCATGCACCGATGAAGATCTCTGGTTGTATGATAAAATGAGTCCTCGCTTCAGCAGCAGGCCTCAGTGTGCTGTGGGGCAGACAAACTGGCTCCTGAGCGATCAAAGGCGAGTGCAGTGCATACGTGGGGGCGTTTAGCGTCGCCACCAACGCAGGCAAGCCCTTCTGTGGTCGGCTCGTGTTCTATATCTATACTCCTGACATTTTCACTTTTACGCTCAACGCTCCTCCTCATTCTCACTTTCGTTACCCACAAGCCCCAGTCATGGGGCATGTATGTATGTACGTGTGTGTATGTGTGTTTGTGTGTCTGGAGGGAAACCCTACAGTCTGTGGGTGCGTTTTCAGAGTGTGTGTAGGTGCAGTGCACATTTTGCATTCCACGCCCCACGTTCTTGAGGGTCACACTTTTCCATTGCTTATCGCTCGGGTACCTCTTTGCTCAGAAGCATGATTGCTCAATGATGACAACTGTAGTTGCAACATCTGCACTGCAAATGCAGTTACAAATGTGTTCAGATATGAAGAGGGATAAAGTAAAGTGGCTTCACATTCACTACTATGAAAATGCACGAGAACAGCCATTTTACTTCAGTATAAAATATTTGAAATGCGTACAATTCTTGTGTCATAACAAATAATTCATATTCACTGAATATAACATTTATTTACTAGTTGCCTATAATTCTTTCTTTCTTTCTTTCTTTCTTTCTTTCTTTCTTTCTTTCTTTCTTTCTTTCTTTCTTTCTCTCTCTCTCTTTCCCAGTTCTTATTTATTCCCAAGACAATTAAAAAGATTGATTGATTATTTATTTATTGAATAGTTGGGCAATTCCTGGTTATTCTCAAGGCGGTTAAATTTATTTATTGTTTGTTTGTTTGTTTTGTTTATTCCTAGGATGTATTTATTTATTTAGTTAGTTAGTTAGCTGCCCAATTCTTGTTTATTCCCAAGAGAATTTAATGTTTTTATTTATTGAATTATTTAATTTAAATTATTAAACATTTCTTAAAATGATTAATTTTAATAATTTAATTAAATTAATCAATTTGATAGCAATTCTGGTTTATGACCAAGAAAATTTCAAATGGTTTTCATTTATTTATAATAATATAGTTATATAATTGGCTTTTTTAAAAAATGTTTAGTTTATATTAGTATATTAATATGTACAAAAAACTTATGGTCTTGGGAATGAACAAAAGTATCATCACAGGTGGATCAGGACTGTGTGTGTGTGTGTGTGTGTGTGTGTGTGTGTGTTTTTCTCTGCAAAATTCAGTGTGGCGTTTGACTTGTGAACCGTGGCCCAGGCAGGCAGGAAACGCGTCATGGTGCTAACTGGAACCAGATGTCAGAGGCTGCTGGGGATTCTCACAATGGAACATGCTCGTCAAAAGGAAACTTTTCTTTCCTCCTCTCTCTCTCTCGCTCTCTCTTTCTTTTTTTCTCTGCAAGCATCAAAGACCCTGCTTGTTTGGGTGCTGATTGATCGCTAGAAGATGACAGTCACCACCACATCTAGTTTCAGCAGGATGGAGAGCGATAAAGCAAGATGGGGTAAGGAAGAACCAACCCAGGAACAGGCTGTTAAAGTACCTTAACTTTGTTGCCTAGGAAACGAGGGAACTTGGGGGAAAAATGAGCCTGGCTCCTGAAGGACTATGGGCACCAAGCACCTGACACTTGATTTTAATTATTTACTTGTATAATTTGTAGATACACCAGGCAGGAGAAGGTGAGAGAGGACATATGGAGAAATACACCAGACATGATTTATTCTTTTTTAACGGGACATAGCAATCATTAAACACGTACTTGTACAAGTTCGGCCCCTCCAACTTTTCAAGCATTAATCATTATATTTAATAAGTGCTTCTGTGAGAGATTGGAAAGTCTGGAGAAACTAAATGCAAGCAAAAGCTTCATCCAACCTGTTGTATCGACAGTCAATAGAGTTATAAACCTTATCAGCCTGGCTCATGAATATTAATTAGGTGATGTAGAGTTTAAGTAGTCAGTTGTGCTAAAATATCTAGGGCACACTTACCTATGAATGCTTCTGCATCCGAATTAATATTCATGACATGCTGATAAGGTTTATAGTGTGCCCCTCCCCCACTTATTAGAGCGTTTTTGATTTTTAAAGATGATTCTTTGTTGTTACTTACTCATTTTGCTCTGCAATTGCCATTTCCCCCTTCCGTCATTTTTGGAGGTTTCTACATTTTCTTCAAGTTTTAATTTCTCTATCGCTTTCTGTCTCTGTGGGCCTGGCTAGTCGAGCAGTGAATTGGCCTCTTCTCAATGCCCCAAGGCATGGCCTGCCTCCACTCCGCCTGACTGCACACACAGCCGAGCACAGGCATGCTGCCAACTGTGTCCTTGGTTTCAGCCTCTCCATGCTGCCAACCTCCCTTAGCTTCTCTAATGTCCTGCAATGCAGTTTCCCAGAATTAAGGCCACCAGGAAGCTTTGCATTTCGGAAGAGCGATGATTTATATGTTGAGGGAATACATGAAATTCTACCTTAGACTAGAAGCATCTTGTGCAATTTTTTAATACAGTATTGCTTTAAAATCTTAAATTAAGCTAATATTACACGAATTTACCATGGTCACCGTAGTTTCCCACAAAAACCTATTGGTGCTACATTTGTAAACCTATGAATCAAAAAGTGGTCTGCCCCTAATGCCACCTTCATGGCTGTGATATAAATAACTTGTTTGATATTATGAAAGGATGTTTATGTTTTGCTCTTACTTCCTATTTCAGTATGAAATTGTCAACACAGGAAAGAAAACAGGATTTCATGGGGGTTTTAAGTAGTAAACTATTTACTACTAAAACTATTTATATTTAAGGAAATCCAATATTATCTTTAACAATGGAATTTTGAATACGTGTATTTTATTTATTTGTTTGCTTATTTTATTTATACACATTTCTTTAAAGAAATCAAAAATTATTATATTATTTAACAAAGTCTAATAATACTTTGGTATAACAATAAAACAGCAACTATTTGATATTATGGGATAGAATGTTTGTTTGTTTATATACAGTAGTCAGCATTTGAAGTGAATCAAAACCTTTCATCAAAGTTGTCCTAAAACCTAAAACCAAAATGCATTCTTGTCTTAAGCCCGGCACACACTGTGCGATTTTGGCCACGATTTGGTCGTCTGAGACAAATTTTGAAAATCCTGAAAGATTCTTATAATCCTTGGCTAAAATCTGTAGTCTTTGATCGCTGGTTTGACATGTTCACCGACAGCCGATTAATGGCTGTTGCGATCAAATTGCGACGAAATTCTGGCAGTGTCAGAAGATACCCCTACAGCCGGGCTCACACTGTGCGATTTTTAATAGTCTTTTGCGATTGTTGCTTGTCACACTGTACGAACATGATCCCCATGTCAGACTGTAGGATCTCAGTTGTCTTAATGTCAGACTGTACGACAGTCAAGACGCGATAAAAACGGGCGTACTCAAGAAGACTTGTCCGGAGTTTTACGTCATCAATACGTGACCCGCGTTCTCTCGCTATAATGGTAGCTAGCAAACAACAGCAACGTGTATCGTTAGTTTTATTAATTACATGCCTTGATGTAAAAAAAACAAAAAAAAAACAACGAAAAAGACGACGTGTGTGAAGCAAGTCATGGCTGGGCAAAAGAGGACTTTATGGACTTCCAGTTCTACAGAGCGAACTTGAGGTAATTTTGTTATTCGAGTGTAAACATCCTGCCCCTTAATAAATAAACTTTAAGTAAACTTTACTTTGTACATATATTATCATGTTCGACAAGTACAATCCTAAAGGACTTTTAAAAAATCGCACAGTGTGAGCCCGGCTGTAGGAAAACTTTGAACTTTTTTGAACCACTTCAAATATTGACTACAGTATTTGTTTTTAGATTTGTTTGTATATTTGAAATCCAATATTATCTTTAACAATGGTATTTAGAATATAGCATTCTATGTGCATTTTATTTATTTGTTTGCTTATTTTATTTATAAACCTTTCTTTAAAAAATTTAAAATTATTATATGATTGAAGGAAGTAGCAATACTTTGGTATACCAATAAAACAGCAACTATTTGATATTTTGGGATAGAATATGGTTTGTTTGATTATATATTGGTTTTTAAAACATTTTATATACAGTGGTTTTTCAGGTTTTCTTTCTAAGGGTATTACTAAATTATTAGCCACCATTATAAATAAACAAACAAACAACAACAGTAGTAACTATTTAGTATTTTAGGGGTAAGATATGGTAAATAAATACAAATATTTATATTCATTATTATTATTATTAAAAACCATTTCTAAACCCATTATTTTAACCTTTTTTATTTTTAATTCTGTGGGTATTCCCAAAGACTCAATCCTCTACTGTAAATAATTATACTGACATTTGTGCATTGAGTGTATGATTGTGTGCAGATTTACTGTGTACTAGTTAGTGTATAGCATAATTTTGGTCAACGAGTAGCTAAGCCTATAGAGATTCTTGAGGTGTTAAAAGTTCATTGTGTTTGAACAGTGTTCTCTCTAGCCCATGACCTCTATTTCCTCTGCCCAAGGCTGATCTGTGGGCCGCCTGCCCTGTGAACAGTTCCCGGTCCCTCTAGATCGATATTCATCTGCCTACCATGAGCTATGCTTGACCTGTAAGTGACCTTACCGTGTGGTGAAGCTGGATCCATTACATGGATGGTGCAAAACAGTCTTTGTTGGCTGAGGTCAGTTTACAAATACATGTTTGTGTGGGTAAAAGTGCACTAATTCTGACTGGTGGAGTATGGTTGCCCACAGAATGCTGCATGGTGTGGTGCTAAGCCAAAAAAGGGTTTTTCTCTCAGTTCAGGGACATTTGACAGGACTAAGCGCCAGTGATGTGAGAGGATGGGTGTTTTGTCATGCTTGCGTGTCTGCAGTAGGTCTCTAGTGTGGCGTGGTGATTTAGACTCACCCTGTTTCCTGCTACAGGCTCGTGGTGCGAGATGCTGTCACTGCTAATTGAACCCCGTAGGTGAAGTAAGGATGGAGGGAGGCAGTCGAAAGAAAGAAAAAGGGGAAAAAAAATGTCTGTAGTGCCCCTGGGGTTTTGGTCCCTGCAAGCATGCTTCCCTTGGTCTAAATATCTGGCTTGATGCTCCGGGGCTTCCCTCCGTCTTATCTGTTGATAATTGGGTGCTGTAGCTACACAGCACACTTATGAAATATAGATTTCTTCTATATCTGTGCAGAAAGTGCACACGAGATTTCTTCTATATCTGTGCAGAAAGTGCACACGAAAACCTCCCGAAACTATTAGTCTGAGGTATACATTAGAAACCAAGCAACCCTGCATTATGCAATTTGCTTGCTCATAATTCTTTGCAAAGATTGCAAAAACGAAACAATACAGACTTTATTGTAAAGTAGCATCAGGGTTGTAAAGCGGTACCATTAGATGGTAGCCAATCCCACATTGTGTGTCTCCTGCACGGGCCCGAGCCGAGATATTCCTCTGAGCCTCTCCGTAGACCAGGGATCTGAATTGCCACTGGCTCTCTTCGAATTACAGTATAATATAATATACAGTGTTATGTGCTGGTAAAGCAAACCAACCAGAAGCCAATAAAGTTTGGCTGCAAAGGCTCCTGCAGGATACCAAGCACTCTTGTTTGTCAGTACAGTCATAGTTAAGAAGAGTGATTTCATTTACGCGTGATTCTTTAATTTAGAGCAGTTTCACTACTTGAAATATGTAGAATATGTTAAAATCAGCAGTATTGGGGACAGTGATTCTTCATCTTAAAGTACAAATTATACACATGAATGCCAAATTAATTGAAAATGTAAGTTTTGTTAAATAGTTCTTTGAAAAAAGTATTTTTTATGCATGTACAAAGCATATAGTACTATAGAGGTCTGTCAATTTGAACATTTAAAAAATTAACAATAAGTATTTAATGAGATGCAACAAATTGCAGTAAAAGACATTGCAGTAAAGACATTTATAATGTTGCAAAAGATTTCCGTTTCAAATAATGCTGTTCTTTTGAGATTTCTATTAATTAAAAATCCTGAAAAAATTCTCACAATTTCTACAAAATATATAAAGCAGCACAACTATTTTCCACATTGATAATAATAATAATAATAATAAAAAGAATTCACCAAATCAGCATATTAGAATCTTTTCTGATAAATCATGTTACACTGAAGACTGGAGTCTTCTGAATGGCTGCTGAAAATTCAGCTTTGGAGGAGGGATATATCTTAAAATATAAAGTTATTTTAACATATTTCAAATTACTAGCATTTTTACTGTATTTTTGATCAAATAAATGCATGATGAGCATAAGATACTTATTCCAGAAATATTAAAAGAAAACCTTACTAACCCCAAACCTTTGAAAAAATTTACATTTTATATCTAAATCTAAAAAGTTCCACTAATTAGTGAATTTGAAGGATCTTATTTTATGAAAAGTTGCAGGTCAGATGTGTCAAGCCAAGACCGATGATGCATCACGAAGTGTGGACAATGTATGACTGTTTTGTTTGGTAATAGATTTACATTTCAGTTTATGCCTGCATTATAGCTTTTATTTGTACTTATCAATCTTTTACACTAGTACTTTTCCATTGCGAGATCATCACAAAACCCAACTAAATATATTTTTTCATTGACGGCACTTTTAAGTTCACTTTAATGTGGCTCTTTCCCCCATAAATCTACAGCATTAGCCACCTTTGAGCATAGGAAAGCTCATTAGCATCTGACACCCACACTGGGCTTAGCTTGCTCCATCTTCTCATTGGCCCACAGTGAGATGATTGTGTCATACAGTGATGTATAGACCTTACAGTGGATACTCTGAATACATTTTCTCAATTTCATTTTCTATGGACCACCAGGGCTTTGGTCAATATCAATTGCAATGGCTGGCTCCGGGCAGACAAATTCATTTCAATTACAATTACCATCGTCGCGACGTTGATTTATAGCTTTGTTTTCTTTCCAGCGCCTTCCCGCTCCCATTAATCACCACTTGCCGGCCCGTATGATCTGCAGTTCATCTACCTGCCAAGCGGGATTGCTCCGCCGAGCATTCCTCCGCCTCACCCCCCGCCTGAGACCACAGGGAATATTAGTGTCCTTAATTCACACTCCATCTTTCCACATTTACTCACAACAATGCTAACTTACGGGAATGCTAACGTGATGTGGTTCTTTGCTTCTCTGGTTTCTCACTCAGTCAGTAGCCTATATTCTGCTGATCTCAAGTTAATAGGAAAAACTTTTAGAGTTTACAGTTAAGAGTATAGGGCTGTCGGTTAAAATTTAAAATCTGATTCATTATATGATGTGGTGATTAATTTATTTGAAATAATCACAAAATCTGGCTGTGAAAATACCACCAAATGATAATTTAAAGTCATTATTGTGTTAAATGAGTAGCTTTTAGAAAGAAAGATTTTATTTGATTCAACATAAAATTTATTACACAAAAACGTATAGGCTACAATGGCCTAACATAAACTATGGAACATAAATGAAGATAATTTGAGAAACATTTCAGTAGCCTATTTTTCGTTCATACAATGAAAGTCATTGGTAACCAAATCAGCTTGGTTACCAACATTCTTGTTTTTCTTCTGGTTACCAACATACTTAATTTTCTTTTATGTTCCATAAAAGAGAATATGTGATAGGCTACAGGTTTGAAATGACATGAGGGTGACAAATGATGACAGAATTTTTCCTTTTGGGTGAACTATCACTTTTTGTTTTAATGAAATGATACTCTAAATAAGAAACTAAAACTGCCAGTAGGTGGCAGTAAATGTCTTTATGAGTAAGTCATTGAGTCATTCATTCATGCATTTGATTCCTTTATACTGCTGATTCGTTCAGGAATAAAATAAACCGCTCTCTTTATGAATGGGCCATTGAATCATTGATTCACCCAAATAATTTAGAACACAGATTCATTGAGTGTTGAATAACCGCTGTTTGGCTTGGAGAAGCACAATTGAGCAAAAACAGACAAATTTGTAGCCTATCTAAAATATAACACATGGTTCATGTGCCTCTTGAACTGGGCAATACAGTGATCTCTGCAGGGGTCTTTTATGATATAATTTCCTGCATGAACTGCATTTTTAAATTATTATTAGGACCAAAAAAATTGTGTTATGTCATTGACCCAAACAAACGTTATTACTCCAAATGGTTGGTCATGTATATTCTCTGTTACTATTCATTCACAAATGTCTCCTTTCATGAGACGCTTGCACAATATTCCCATTCCCAGTTCAACAGCCATCCAGTAAACAACCTCATCACATATTTATGAGGTTTGGCCATTTTCGTTGCCTCATAAATACTGTAGCTCATGTTACTGTGGAGACACAAGATTGAAATCAGCCTGCGAAGTGCTACCCTCTCTTGATTCACCATTTGGTTATAATCAGTCTGGTACAAGCTGTACCTATTTTGGATTGTCTGGAAAGAGACGCTGTCTCTCGTTTTGTCGGTTCTTCCTCCTCTGTATTTCAGGGTGAGTCAGAGGCTCAGACATCGTCTAAATATGTGAACGGGTGCCATTCCAGGGCGAGCGTAGCTGAGCCGGGCTGCCGCTGACATGACTGTGTTTGCAGAGTTCAAATTTGTCCCCATGGCTTGGCAGCTGCTGCCGGATCCTACCATGCTCTCCCGGGGTCAGCCTGTCTCAAACGTCACGTGAAGAGTGGAAACTGCGTATGCATTTGCAGCCGCCTCGACAGTTTCCAGAAAAGGCTGTGATTCAGGCCTCCAATAAAATGTAGTGCTGTGGTTCAGCCTGAACAGATTAAAAGTCTGTGTGGACAACATTTTGATTGTCCTGTTTTGGGTGTTGTGGGAAACGGATTGGGTTTCAACCAACATTGGAAACTAAACATTAAAAGCGTAACCCGAGTAATTTGTCACTGGACAGATTTACTCCGGATAAAATTATGGGAATCCTTAAAGGTTAATTCGAGCGTGCTAACGTTTGCCTGTTTGCAGACGGGAGAAAGAGAGGCTCATTCAATTTATGGTTACAAAGACTTTGGATCATCTTCCAAAATGAAGTTAAATGGTAAATATTCAAAAGAATTTCTTCCTGGAAGGATCCGTTAACTAACTTGCCAAACTGCCTCTTCTTTTCCGATATATTGCTTCCTTGTCATCTTAAATCAACAAAATAGATTTCAGTGAACTTTGAGCTACGGACACCTGGTTTTTCTTACTTTGGCTAAAGATTGTGAAAACTGTACAGTTGGATCAGGTATCACCTGAACGAGGGCTTTAGAAGCGAATAAGATTTGTCGAAATGAGATGAACATCTCAAAAAATGAAGAGATGTCTTTTTATATGTTGTAAGGTAAATATGATTATCCAGTATTTTTAGAACATTATCATGATGTCTCTTCATCGTTGATGACTGCCTCTCTCAGACTCCTGTGCTGTTTTCATTTCATATGAGAAGCTAATGCAGAGTGAAATTATACATTATTATAACATTGATGCAGTACCTAATAAGCAACGAATTGCTGAATTGGTGAAAAATGGTCAAAAATAAAGGTCTCTGCACACTGAGTCCGAAATTTTCGCATGCGTTTTTTCGCATTCGCAATCTTAACAATTCGTCACGCACAGAGACCTTGCACACTGAGTCCGATGCGTTTTAATTAATCCGTTGCGAAAAAATTCGCAAAACTATACAAAATGTCTTCAAGCAGTGAGGATGATTTTGTTGTCCTCTCTCTTTTTAAAAAAAGAAAAAGGAAATATTGGGTCCATCCAATCCTTAGATTGCGCAGAAAGGAAGGAGAGTTCCACCTCCTTATCAAAGAGCTGCGGGATTATCCCGAGAGATTCAAAGTTTATTTCAGGATGTCAGTGCCTCAGTTTGATACTTTTCTAGCGATACTGAATCCACATATTAAAAAGACCACCACCAATTTCCGTGAACCAATTTATCCTGAACAGAGACTGTCTGAGGTATGGATACGCCCACAGACAGACACACACACACACACACACACACACACACACAACAAACTGCTGCATCGGAAAGGTGCGCGCCAGGCATAAAAAAAATAGGCTACAGCAGTTCTTTATATTCTGTATCTTTGTATTCCGCAATTTGTTTGTCATAAAGTGCTCTGTGCTGCAAGACGAAGTTTATTAATTTGTCTGACACTATTTTGGATTTTGGCTTTCGCTTGTACGGTGGCTCAGAATTGTCAAAACACCTTCTCAAAGCATCTCAAAATGCTTTATACGGATGCGAAAAACGCAAAAAATCGAACCCGATCCGAATTTTTTTTTGACGGACGAAAATTTCGGAGGCAGTGTGCAAACGTGATTGACAAAACGTAAGGTCGTATTTATTTTTCAACGTGCGAAAATTTCGGACGAAAAATTCGGACTCAGTGTGCAATGGCCTTAACAATTAAAAATATACATGCACATCTTTTTAAATTCCACAAACTAATTTAGGCATCACAACATTATCATACAGTATAAAAAAGATATTCATTGTCATGTTTGCTAAAAATGTAGTTGTTTAGAAATTATTAGTGTGTTAAATGATTAAGTATTTTGACAGCAAAGATGATCAAAATGTAAAATAAAGTAAATGTGAATGCGGAATTAAATATTGAACAATGCCGATAAATAAAAAAATCTCTAATATCGGTGGGTAACCGATATAGTACGGAATATTGTGCCTCTCTCTCAGTGTTTAGCGCTGATTCTCTAATACATTTGGTTGTGCTGCTCACGCAGGCAATTCCAAGTTCAGATCAGCAACATTTCCTCATTCTGTGTCGTTCACTCTGCCTCTATTAAAGCAGCCAAAAAAGCAGACTGCCACTAATGAGTGAAGTCTGGCGGGCAGTCAGCCTGTCGGTGAGAGAGCCATACCCAGCTCACTCAAGGCTGGATTGGTGATTCTTCAGGAAGTGCAACTTCTCCAAAATGCTGGTCCGATGAAAGCAGAAGAGAGCTATCGATCGGGTTCGGGGGGAGGACGGCCTGTGGTGGAAGTGAGGCAGAGCTGCTGAAGAGGGAGAGAAGAACTGGAGGGGTTCTTAGGACCTCTAAGGGCAGATGAGGAGGGATCTGGGGGACGTCAACCCCCACTTCTCTCTCTCTCTCTCTCTCTACCGCTCTATAGTCTACTTCCACAGGGCTTCAGAGTGTGCATTGCAGTGTTGCTGATGAGAACTGTCGGAGCGGAGCATAGCGGCTGAAGGTCAGAAAAGCAGCTGACTTTAGGGATGTTGTGCTCACACACTCAAAACACACACTAGCTAGAACCCAACTTGGCTAAAAGTCTTGAATTACCACTGACTATGTTTCACAAGTTCACAAGCAAAAGTAATTAAAGGGTCCACAATATGTGATGGACCATTGAGCAGAAGCTGAAAGTATTATCCATTGGGATAATGTTTGTTTTGCAGAATTTCACTTCTCTCTACAGGTCAGTCACACTGTCCTAGTGCTGGATTGTAGCATAGTGACTTAAACTCCACTTGAACTTAAGTACCAGCATAAAGTTCTCAACGCTATTCTTGTACAAACTTGAGTTGGATGAATGTGGGTATCTGCTGAATCTGTGGGAATCTGTTTGTCATTTTTATTGGCATTTTCCATTTTCTTCTTCACTTTCTTCTTAAAAGCAACACCCCAACTAAGAGTGTTGCCACCTTGTGGACCCATCAAGCAATGCAGTCAGTTCAAGTCACATGCACACTCTGACAAACAGACAACTTAAGCATAGTTTTATATACCTTTTCTTTTAATATGGTTTTGTATTAATTTATCTACACTGGCCTGAAAATTGTTCATAACCACAAACCTAAACCGTGCTGCCATATTTGTTTAGATAGTAGAGGCTTTCTTCTGGCAAGCCTTCCAAACATGTTATACTTGTCCCATATTATTCTATTTGTACTGTCATGAATTTTATCATTTAACATGTTAACTGAGTCCTGTAGAGTCTGTGGTGAAGTTCTTGGGTTGTCTGCTATTTCTCTGAGAACGTTACACGGTCTGATCTTGGGGTGAGTTTGCTGGGACTTCCACTCTTGGGAGGATTGGTGTCGGTTTTGAATGTCTTCCACTTGTGAATAATCTTCCTCACTGTGGAATGATGGACTTCAAATTGTTTGGAAAGCCAGTATTACCCTCCCAAGATTGATGGCAGCAACAATTGCTTCTTTAAGATCATTGCTGATGTCTTTCTTCTTTGGCATTGTGTTGACACACACCTGAAGGCTCCAGACCAGCAAACTGCCAAAACTTATGCTTTTGTAGAGGTGCTCACACTTGCTAATGATCAGTTAATCAAAGTCATTTGATTAGTAGTGCCTGACTGCTATTTACTCTCTCAATACCCATGTTAACAGTAAGGGTGTCCTAACTTTGTTACACATGGCTTTTCCATTTTGGCTTTATTTTGTTAAACAAATAATGACACTGTGTGGTATGACATGTTGTTGTTCATCTAAGGGTTTATTTTCCATATTTTAAGACCTGTAAATGACCAGATATTTTTATGATTATGTCCTGATACGGAAAACCATGGGATACAATTTTGTGTAGAAACTGTAAACTATAAGAAACTCTTAATATTGACTGTTAACCGACATGAAACTGTTATATTGTGCATCTCTTAATAGTACAGATTGTACAGATGCTTTAACACATTGAGCACTGAATTAATATGACTGATATGCGGTTATTAATGTGTGATAGACCTTATGTCGAGACTCTGCAGACCTCGCGAGTCTATATTGTGGCGTCTGCTATTCCTCCATTACCCCCTTTAGTAATTTAATTAAAGAGGGAGAAATGATTGAGTTGACTAGAAACCGAATTACCTCCCTGTCATCTGTGTGGCATATTCTCACACACATTGTGAGTTTATGAACAGATTTACCTGCATTCCCCTTTCTGATATTTCCTTAAATCACGTACTTCTATGGAACATCTCTAATGGCGTGACCAGCCTGCGGAGCCAATGTGCCCCAGGGGACAAATCGGCCAGGGCGGCGCGCTAATTGAAACGTGTCGGCGACTCATTGACGTCTTGGCTCTTGTTTCAGGGCTATTTCAAACCACAATGCTGATTGCTGGTTTCAGATCACAGAGGGAAAAATCAATATTGCTTGAGAGATCAGGAACTACTCTTTGCAGGTTTAACTCTTCCCGTAGCATACAGATAGGACAACCTGCTATGTGCTAGTAAAATAATGCATTTATCGACACAATAATAGTCTTATTTGAACACTATAGAGACTTTTTAGATCTTCATTCTAGGAACAAACTATTTTTATTTTATAAAGGTTCTGAGTATATAAATCTTAGATATTTTTATAAATGATAAATACACATAATATTTCTATGTGTATATATTTTCAAATACATTTTCCATGCCTTGAATGGCATGCTTTTTTTTAAACCCTAAAAATTTACTTATATTTCTCAGTGCATGATTAAGTTTGTTGCCTGATGTTGGATTTCTTCTTATATACTGTGGAAGAGCAGCAGATATCTTAATAAGTGTTATTCCACTGGTTTTCTCAGAATAATCCTGCATATTTCAGCTATTGTTGTGGCCTAAATAAATGGCCCATAAATACAATTTTGTGAAGGGCTAACTGTTTGCGTTTCCTTGATATCCTGCACATATTGTTGGACCTTTTATAAAATGGATTGCAGATAAGGAATAATTTATGTTCCTTTCACTTGGCACATATGTAGTACGACACTGTTGTCAGTAATGCAAACTTTTTTCTTTTCTTTTTTTTTAACAGCATGGTTATCATGATCAGGGATGTACTTTGCCTATTTTGCATATATCTGACCTGCTAGCTTTGGAAACAATGTCTTGACATTATCTGTGAGTATTTACAGTTTATATGAGTCAGAAGTACAGAACATGATGTCAGTGTTTTGGCCTACCGTTGTAGAAACAGACAATAATAAACAAAGCTGCTCAGCATATTAAAATTATTTCTGAAAGATCATATCACTATTCATATCAAGACTGGAGTAATGATGCTGAAAATTCAGCTTTGCATCACAGGAATAAATTACATTTTAAAATATATTAAAACAGCTATTTTAACCTGTAGTAGTATTTCACATTGTAAATGTTTTCACTGTATTTTTAATCCAATAATTGCAACCTTGGCAAGCATAAGAGACTTCTTTCAAAAACATTTAAAAAAATTTGCCGATCCCAAACTTTTGAACGGAAATGTGTGAGTGCATATTCACTTTGTCCATTAAGAACAGTGAAGTAAAGGCAAAGGAAGTATGGTTCGGTTGCTTTTAATGGCGTTGACAGCTTCAGACACTGGGCTAAAATCAGTATCCTCCCAGGCCGCCCACCCGTCCAGCTAGGAAATAAATCCCATGTGGTAGTTCGGGCTACCGGTTGGGATCACAGACTGCCTCGTTGGCCTCTAAATCTCCAGAGAGCAGCGGAGGGCGCCGACACGACAGCACAAACCTGAGGAGACGCTCAGGGTTTTACATTACACAGCATCACTTTACCGGCGCTGCATGAACTGGCGACTGTGATCTCCAAAGTCCCTCTGGAGAGTCCATTTAAAATCCAATAGAAGCCTCCTTTTATGAGAATCTGTAGAAAATGCAGATGAAGGAAAAGCATCAGGCTACATACTAGATTTTATATTGACAGACATAAAACTTTATTTATTATATAATTTGTATTATTCCATTTATTTATTATATAATTTGTATTATTCCAGTGCTCTTTTAGTATCATTGGAATGCTTATATATTTGTTTATATATATATATATATATACGTATATATGATCACACAGTCGTGGTCAGAATTGTTGGTACCCTTGGTAAATATGATCAAAGAAGGCTGTGAAAATTAATCTGCATTGTTAATCCTTTTAATCTTTTATTTAAAAAAGTTCACAAAAATCTAACCTTTCATTGGAGAATAAGAATTTAAAATGGGGGGAAATATCATTATAAAATAAATGTTTTTCTCTAAAACACATTGGCCACAATTAACGGCACCCTTTTATTCAATACTTTTTGAAACCTCCATTTGCCAGTTTAACAGCTCTAAATTTTCTCCTATAATGCCTGATGATGTTAGAGAACACCTGACAAGAGATCAGAGACCATTCCTTCATCCAGAATCACTCCAGACCCTTTAGATTCCCAGCTCCATGACGGTGCTTCTTCTCTTCAGTTCACCTCACTCATTTTCTACAGGGTTCAGGTCAGAGAACTGGAATGGCCATAGAAGAAGCTTGGTTTTGTGCTCAGTGACCCATTTTTGTGTTGTTTTTGAGGTTTGTGTTTGGATTATTGTCCAGTTGGGAGATCTAAACATGGCCCATTATAAGATTTACAACAGAGTAAGTCACTTGTTGATTTTTTATCTGTTGGTATTTGATAGAATCCATGATGCCATGTGCCATGTAGGTGCTGTTTGACAATTTTTTTTAAGGTTTTCTGACCCCGAGACTCAACTATTTTCTGCAATTCTCCAGTTGTGGTCCTTGGAGGGTCTTTAGCCACTCAAACTCTCCTCCTCATCGTGCATTAGGACGATATAGACACACGTCCTCTTCCAAGAAGTTTCGTAACATTTTCTGTTGATTGGAAATTCTTAATTATTGCCCTGATGGTGGAATTGGGAATTTTCACTGCTCTAGCTCTTTTCATAAAGCCACTTCACTAATTTGTGAAGCTCAATTATCTTTTGCTGCACATCAGAAATCATCAGTTTTTCTCATTGTGATGGATGATTAAGGGAATTTGGACTTTGTTTTCCCTCCCATTTATATTTCTGTGAAACAGGAAGCCATGGCTGGATAATTTCATGTCCATAATCACCCTGGACTGCTCAAAATTGTGAATATGAATGAAAATATACTTCAGATATATTTTACTCATAAGAATTTCTAGGGGTGCCAATAATTGTCCAACGTGTATTTGAGAAAAACATTTATTTCATAATGAGATTTTCCCCCGTTTTCAATTGTTTTAGTTCAATGAAAGGTTAGATTTTTGTGATTATTATTTTTTTTTTAAATAAAAGATCAAAAGGATTAATGATGCAGGTTTATTTTCAGAGCCCTCTTTGATGATATTTACCAAGGGTGCCAGTAATTCTGACCCTCTCTCTCGCTCGCTCTCTCTCTCTCTCTCTCTCTCTCTCTCTATATCTATCTATATCTATATCTATATCTATATCTATCTATATATATATATATATATATATATATATATATATATATATATATATATATTTCTATTTTTATATTTTCAATTTTTATATTTTCAATTTTCATTTGTATTCTAATTAAAATTAGTGTTTTTGTCATTTAGTAGTTTTTGTTTTTATGTGTCTATAGTTATTCAGTTTTAGTTAATTTAGGACATATTAAATTAAATGATTAAACTAAAATGAGAATCATTGTAGCTGAAAGAAATAGTTTTTAATATGTTATTTCAGTTAATGTTTTTATATCAAGTACCAATTTTTTTTTATGTGTTTAATGTGTTCCCTGCTCCGGGTGTGTGTTCACGATGTGAGTGTGTTCACTACTGTGTATGTGCACTTGGATGGGTTAAATCTAGCACAAATTCCGAGTATGGGACACCATACTTGACCACATGTCACTTCACTTTCACTTTTTCACTTTTTTTATTTATTTTAGTTTTAGTTAACTATAATAACCTGATAATAATAATACTATTTTTATAAAATGTGAACTAATAAAATATGAAAAGGATTTTTAAAATATCAAAATAATTTGAATAAAAGAAATAATAGCATTTAATGTACAACAAAGTTTTGTTTTATTTGTCTTAATAGTACCAGTTGTTTTGAACATTATACTGATACCTGTTGACCTGAATGTATGAAATGTATTTAGTACCTGTTGTAGCTTATTTTTCTTTTTTTTTACTATATGTTCACATCTCACAAATGCCTGCATGCATACATACATACATATTTATTTTATTGTAGCTGTTCCAGTTGCATGACCTCCTGCATATGGAATACAGTCAAATAGCTTTTTCTAGAAGGCTGATATTGTATGCATTTAGTCTTCATCTCATGTGAATTTACATAATTTTAATGTTTTTTTTCCCAAAAGTGCTGTTTTTTTTTTTTAATTGTAAAAGTTTTAATTAGAATTACACTTAATCACTGTTGCTGCATTTTTCACTGTTTTAATGTTGATGAGGGAGAGATAGGCTACGCCGTTTTTTTCCAATATGGGCAGGCCTATATATTTTTCTGCTCATGTCTGAAAGGCTGGCTCCGAGCATTAGGGGTGGGCTCTCGCTCTCTGATGGTTTTCCAGTGAGTATTTGTCAGGTCAGACTGTGCACCGCCCGGCGGTCTCCGCTCCTCTCCCCGGGTTATTTATTACCTCTCTCCCCCGCCGGCAGCGCTGTGGCTCCGGGGCCGCTGCCAACAATGGCGCGGAGGCGGGGATGACTGCAAGGGGGTTCTCCACATCCGACAGAACCGTGGGCAGCGACCTACGCTGAGAGAATATGGAGAAAACAAAGTTATTGACATGCAGTTATACTGAAGAAGTTGTGTAATAATAGGAAGGCCTACAGAAAACGAAATCAGATTTTTACTGAAAGTGATACTGCTTTTAATCCACAAATTGTTGTAAACATGTTTAGATATTCCACAAGTGCATAGTTCATTTTGGTTTTTGGAAATGTACCAACCTTTCATATACATTTTTAAATATTGGCCTATATGTATGTTGTCATTCATGTGAAATGATTTGGCAAAGTATCAAAATTATATTCTGATAGCAACAATAAGGCCTCAGATTTTACTTAATGTTTGTAGTCTAAAAAGCTTTAGCTACCAATTGAAAGAATAGAATAGAATAAAAAAAACTGAATAACTTTGTTACCAACATTTTAATATCAAGTGGATGAACACAACTCCCTACTGCTGTGTTATAGATATTAATAACTATAGTTTAGACATTGACCTTAAGCATTCTTTACATATGTATAGACTTTGAACCAGAACAATATATTTTTAAATGTATATATTTTTATTTATTTAGTTTGGCATGTAGTTGTGAGCATGTGAGAGGGAAATGACCCAAACCTTATATAACAAAAAGCTGAGAAGTTTCTTCAACATGCATGTTGTGAAATATGAAACCATTTCATGCACCATGCGAGTGGGTGGCACTTTCATTTTGATGAGCAAGAGGAGGATGTCATAGGACTTGTTCTGCTGAACTGCTGATAATGTGGGGGCTGAAAGTTCAGGGGAAGCCGTCCTGAACCAACGCTACATTGTCATCTGTAAATTTAGGGGAACCCCTCCTTCATAAATAGTCACTCATGACTCACCAGTGATTATAATGTAGTGAGAGTAGGGGTGCGGGGGCAGGGTATCCCCGCGGGGGATCCTCACACCTGGGGTTTCAGGGATCTCCTGAGGTCTCTGAGAACCTTTGACCTTTAGGTTGTTTCCAGTTTTCTTGTGATGTTTTTGTGGGGGCGGTTTTTGATTTGTAGATTGAAATAATGCATAGAAAGTTTTAAGACTCACAGGCTTGCAAAGGCAGTGTTTGAGACTCAACAAAAGGAACAATGATTATCTTTGCCTTAAAAATATTTAGTCAGTTTAACGAATGTAGAAATTATATTGAAATGATGAAACCATTAACTACATTACCTCTGGTACAGTATTCAGCAACACATAGAGAAAGTAAGCCTTGTTTTAAATGTCTAACGGAATGGTGATGTTGTATGTAAATAGCACAGTCCGTTTCATCTGATGTGTTTACAATAAATAAAGTGGGTTTATAATTGCTTTTGCAATGTTGTTTACCAATAATGGTAAGATTTGTCCTTTTATTTATTTTTTAATATACTGAATAACATCAAAATGTTTTCATTATGTTTGAGAGACTATATTTGCATGATAATTATAAAATGATTAATAACAGGTTATTGCTGCCAAAACATTCAATAGCTTTCAACTGCACTGTTTATTTTGTTTACATTAAAATTAAAATACAGTGAATGTTCCATCAGTACATTTTACAGCCCTCCTGTTACTTTTGTAACTTGTGAATGTAGTTTACTGTAAAGTTCTGGCAACCACTGCCTCCATTATTTTACAACAAGGCCACATGATGACATTAAGTGCCAAATGATATCAAACTAAAGAATCAAAATTGACCTTTCTTGCAACTTTTTCCAATAAAAAACAAAGTATCATTTAGACAGACCCTATACATGAGCTAACAAAGACTGAAATACATGCAGTAAACAGAAAATAACATGTAGCCTAGTGCAACATAAAACAAATAGGGCCTACATAACTAACACAAATATGAAGTATTAAAATTGTGTATTTCTTAAAAATGTATATTTTAAAGTTATTTATTTATTTTACTGTACACTGCATTATAGGTAGCCTAACTTACAGTGCTAGCCTAGTTTTTTTTGTAATTCTTTTTCTGCACAACTTGTATATTTATAGTCAACAAATCTTTTGATTAAAAAAAACACCTTAACTGAATAAAAGTAACCACATAGCTGTATGAGAATGGAAAATAAAGCCTAAATCAAATGATTTCTGTGAACTAAATGCAGTGACTGGAAATAGTGACGCAACCTCGTCCGTCGCGGACCCCCTCGAGTTCGCTCGCGCTCGCGCTGCCTCCGCTGTTTAAATGGGCCAAGTTTGAGAAGCGGCGGAGAGTGCAAATCTTGTTTGGTCTGGGTCTGTGAACTAAAGCGTGACTTCAGCGACGTATTAGGGGTTAAAAGAACGAACGACCGAGAAAGAAAGGAAAAAAAGTCCCATTAGCGCCAGGCATAATTTCCAATCGAAAAGGCGCACATAGATAGCATAATTATTTCTGTCCTCGTCAGATATGAAAATGCTCCGAGGCAGTCCACTGTGCATGTACTACTGAACTTTTACATGACCTACACTACATATACACACCTCATTACTTTCTGGACAGAAATAAACTTAGCACTGGAGTTGACGCAGAAATAAACACAGCGAAGTTGCCATAGTGATTATTTTAAAGGAAACGCGGGATAAACAATCATTAAAGCACGCTCAGCGTTAATATCTGGCGGAGATGTCAGGCATTAGTCCGATTAGATGTGGTGGGCAGGAGCGCGGGGAGACCCGTCAGGCGAGCAGCGCACTGAGGAGAAGAGTGAAGTGGTGAATGGCTGAACTTAAGCGCTCTGCTGTCAGCCAGCGACGCGGGAGTCGTGCGTAAACACACCGGTGCGCCTGGAACTTCGCGAAGAGGGACACAAGTTGGGACACATGAACTGCTAATCACTCGTTACCGGCGCTGCGCTTCGGGTAACATGCCTGCCATCAAAAAGGAGAGACTGGATGGAGAAGATATGGCATTAGCCGCCTTCAACCAACCCGAATACCTGGCCCCTTTAAATGCCACCGCTATCCCTGTGGTGACCCCTCATCCGCCGCCGTACGATCACATTTTCGCCCATCACCAGCGCGCGTACTTGGGCTTTCGCGACGCCGCGCTGCATCAGCAGCACCTTCACCACCACTCAGAAGACTTCATGCTGGAGAGCTTCTCGTCTATCCCGGACTTTCAGCCGTTCTTCGACAACGGAGAGCCTTGTATCGAAGTGGAGTGCGGGGAAAACAAAGCACTACTGTACATTAACAAACTGTGCCAGGGCAGCAAAGGACCCTCCATCAAATATCGGGCTGAGTGGCTCACCCCAAACGAGTTCCAGTTCGTGAGTGGAAGAGAGACAGCCAAAGACTGGAAACGGAGCATTAGGCACAAAGGTAAGTCATGCCGCGTGCAGCCGAATGGATATTGCCTTTGAAATAAGGGTTCATGTTCCTGAATTAATAGAACTGCTCTTTTAGGGAAAAAATAAGAGAATAGCAACGACTTTAATGAATTGAGAAGAGCTCACTGTGCTTTGAGTCGAACGGCTTTGGATTCGCAATGTTGGGAAAAAGGTGAAAAGTCGTTTTTACGCACGTGGATTGTACAGATATTAAAGTAAACAAAAAGATTTTTACTTGAATTTAAAACTTTTCTGACTGAATTTCACTTCTGCCTGAAGTTGGTTTTGTAATGAAGTGGAGTAGAGCAGGATTATGACACCATGGCACATTATCAAGCAGTTATGGATTAAGCAACTTGTGTTTGCTAAGATTTCAACCGGTACACTTTTATGAGGTCTAAAACACCAAACTTGATGCTATAATATGTGTGGTAACTCTGTACTGAGACATCTGCTTACTAAATTGTTTTGGTTCGTGTTTTTTTATGATTGTGTCGTAATAAAACTTTAATTTCCATGTCGACAGTTTGTCATTCTGTTCAGTTTAGGACTTTTCACAGTTTTAACTCGATTTTCTTTATCAGTAAACGATCGATAAGTAGCCTACAACAAACCTATCTCTGCAGGTTGTCTCTGATTTTTACTTTACTAATTTTAAGACTGCATTTGAATTGAAATTTTCGTCTTTGGTAGGTTGCTATTATTAAGAAATAATTACAGTATTACAAATCGATTTATAGTTAATATAATGTTCAATATGTACATGTCTATATTGAGTTGTTTTTAAAGTGCAGTACATCAGGATTAAGATACAGTGGCGCATTATCATATGAAGCAGCTTGTGTTTACGAAGATTTAAAGTGAGAAAAGGCCATATTTTGATAAGTTACTGTATGCATAATAACTTTGTGCTGAATTACCAGCTCATCTAAAGAATTTTATACAGTTTACTTGAGTTTATTTCCAGAGGTTTCAAGTCTTCTTTCGGACAACAGTTCATTTTGGTTAAGGCTAATTTTGTACATGTGCACTCTGGGTATTACTCTTGGTCACTTACTATAAATGAAATGAATGTCCCTTTAAGACACTTTTGTTGCATGGTGACACTGTTCCATGGATGAGTTTGACAGATGGGTGGATGACTGCAGGAGTTGCTAAAGTAGTCACTGAAGAGATGCATTTGGTACAGTTTCGTTGGAGTCATCAGATGCAGGTCCATTTCTGAATGACTCTTTTTAAAGCTGATTTTGTTGCATGATGCTAACCTGAAATGAATTCTGTATTTGAATGCTAGATTGTTTTGTACTCCATGTGGGCATATACATTTACAGGAAGCAAAAAGGGTAACGACTGTGTTTTAATTTGTTAGGGAAAAGTCTGAAGACACTTATGTCCAAAGGAATCTTGCAAGTACATCCTCCAATCTGTGACTGCCCTGGCTGCAGAATTTCATCTCCTGTGGTAAGTGTGCAATTCAACTTGGTCCATGTTACTTATTTTGAATTGAATGTGCATTTTAAATATACTGACAATGTGTTCTTTTATATATCGCTTTAAATGGATAGTTTACTCAAAAATGAAAAATCTGCATTATTTATTCAGCTTCATGTTGTTATAAATCTGTGTGACTTTCTATCTTTCAAAAGGAGATGTTAGTGACTCAGTCCCCATTCACTTTCATTGCCTCATTTTTCCATTTAGTGAAAGCCAATGGGGACTGAGACCGTGCCTAACATATAACAATAGAGAGCCTAAATGACAACAAAATTGTAATTTTTTGATTACGGGATGAAGTAATCAAAGTTTGTGCATTGTTGTCATATGTTGAAATTGTCCTGCATGTAAAGCATAAGGAAGTTAATTCAGTGAAAAGTTAAGCAGAGGATGACACGCCACTGCTGATGAATTACACGGTTTGATGCATTTTTCTCTGAATTGCATTAGAGATGCAAACAAGAAGGACAGTGACTTGCTGTTAGTGCTGTCACAGTTGTTTCTCAGAAAGTAAATAAAGACCAAGTACAAGGAAATGTGAAATGGTTGGAATTGATTGTTTTGGTTTGTTGGACTCCGAGCTGCAATGTAAGGTCACAGATTGTCTGTAGCAGATGTTCGCGCAAAATGCGCCACACGCTCTTATTTTCACTTTTCCAGGATGCTTCATCGATCATGTAGACGACAAAACTAGTTCAGTGTCAGCATGTGTGTGTGTGTGTGTGTGTGTGTGCAGCAAGCCGGCTAGCGGTTGGCTGCCTGCAGTATTTGTCCACACAGGTGCTGTGTTTTTATCTGAACTGAGCGCGTCGGTTGCCGCCTCTAACGGTTAATCTGGAGGGGAAGGGCGTAAGAAGCTTACTGAGCTACTGAACGTAGCTACCGGTGATTACTGAGGCAGCAGCACGTAAAGCGAAGGCGCTTCAGATAAGCTGGAGGTGTTTGAGTGATGCAGGTAAACTACTGAGGAGGGCCTGAGCCAGAGCCAGAGGAGATAAAAACTTAATGGCTTAGTTGTTTGTGACCCTTATATTACTTCGCACCGAGGGCGTTAGAATCTCATGGAGGCTGATTTTGAAGATGAAGTCGAGGAGGCTCGTCACTAGCTCTGTCTGATTGTTGTCTTATCATTCCCGAAGTGAAAGGGTTCTGTGGTGCCGTATCATCTGATAGTGTTCAGATGAATCAAACCCTGACTGAAATTGTCTTGCTTTAATTGGTTTAACCAGCTTCCATCTGATTATTTCAAATCACACGTAAAGTTCTTTTGAAGTTTGAGCGTTTACTTTGAAACAGTTAGTTTTTTTTAAGTGCTGTGACATCATCTGCAGCATTTCTGATCTGACTACTTGGTGAGATGATTATATGCACTTTTTTATACATGCCATATATGTGATTATGAAATGTCAGTTATCTTTAAATCTGCTGGCCCACTTTTGTATTCTGTTTGAGTAATATCCGGGTTTGCAGTTTGTTCATTTATTGTTGAAGCTGGTAATTTGTTTCATGTCCACTCATTCCTGCTACTGCTTTTAGAAGATGCTCTGTCTTTGGCCTTCCCTTGGTTTCTCTCTTAAAGGTGACATTTGCTAGTTTAGCACCACTAGTGGTACCAGATGCAAGTGCAGAATTTTATTTAGTGGCTCCAAATTCAGTTTGGTGTAGCAAAAATTACACACTTTGTCTTTAAGGAAACAACGACTGTTTACAAACAGGTCTTCCAAACAGGAAGCCATGTCCCAAATACACCCCATTGGTTGGAGTCAATGTTGCTCAAATAAACAGAGTAACATTAAAAGAGCCACAGTATTTACACTTTTCAAGAGAACTACAGATGGTGTACTCATAGTTGGGATAGTAGAAAGTGGGCATAATGACTGTAACTCTACAACCATACACACTTTCTCTGAAAAACACTCACTTTCACACTATATAAATCTTCACACGTTAATGCTTCCGTGTGAAAGAAATATTAAATGTTGAGAATATAATTAACACCTCAGTATTACTTGTTCATTCACTTAATGTACACACACTTTCCCTTTGACTGTACACAAGAACTTATTCATGCCTTCTAACAGTAGTTTGAAGTGCTCTTAAGTTGTTGACCTGGACCTTATATCTTACATTACTGATGTCATTTTTTTATAATTTTTTTATAATTAGTTTGTAGGAGGAGTTACAGGAAGAGTGTGAACAATAAACCATATGCTTAATGCTTCTTCTTTAGCATTTGAAATTGACAGTTGTAGAGGCTGACATGATGGCTCTCAGTTGACACAAAAGTCATGTGAAGCACGTGCCTCATGCTATGCATGTCAGTGATGCGATGACATGAACTCGCTCTTAATTCGGTTGTGAACCCTGAAAATGAAGAGTCAATTTCTTGTGTATCAATCACTTCAATAAAAGAACTGTGTATGTAGCTAATGTATTTAGTATAAATGGGACTCTCGTATTCTGCTTCTGTGTAGCTTTTAGTGTTGTCACGATACTGGAATTTCTAACTTCGATACGATACTTTGAAAAATATCGATACTCGATACCATTTTCGATACCACGGAGAAAAAAACTGCCACAATATTAAGGGGGTAATTTTTTTAATTTAAAGATAAATGTAACAAGTCGAGAACATGCGGTATATTTTACATGAACAAAATGTAAACAGTCTTGAGGTACTGCATTTGTTGATTTATTTATTAACCTTAGTTAAATGTTAATTGAAACTAACGTTTACTAATACATGTACTAATTAAAATCAAAAGTTCTATTTGTTGATATTCTCATTTGCTTCATAACCAAAATATTTCCAGATATAGGGCCCTATGAAATCCGTTTTATTTTTCCCCAAATTCCGTTTTATTTTTTTCTACATTCAATTTTTTCCATTTTTAATTTTTCTGGATTCCGTTTTTTTCTGTTTGAATTTTTCTGGACTTTTTTTAATGGTCAAATTAAATGCTATTAATCTAAAAGCATGTCTAATTCATTAAAATCATGAAAATTATGCAATTTAACATTTAATTTATTAAAAGTGTAACAAAAATGACACGTTTAGGGCCGTATGAAATGTTTTGTTTTTTTCTCACCTTATGTTTTATTGTTACCAAATTCTGTGTTTTAGCATGTCTATTATTTGAATGCATACAAACAATTTTTATTTATTCTTACAGTAGCCTTATGAAATGTGTTTTCCCCCTCAGAAATTCTGTGTTGCGTATTTAAATTTTATTGGATATCAGATGAAGGCATAAAACAATTTTAATTAATTTATATTTAAATTAATGAAAATTAAACATTTACATTTTTGGCAAATGAAGGGGATTTACTATTAAAATTAAAATATTTTGTGATTATTTCTTTTTAAAAAATTAATAGTAGTAGTAAGTAGTAGTATTATGTACATTCTACTAAATAATAGTAATATAGCCTATTTCTGGCACACGGTCTTTAATAGGCTAAGTTAAACCGGACTTTTATTTTGACGGGTTGCCGTGAACTTACTTTTAAAGTTCTGTGTGTGTATGATATGACGCTAGTTTTACTCAAATTAAATGGTAAAATGCTCGTAAAGTGCCTTTCAGATCAGTTCTGGAGATATTGTTGATGTATTTATGTCCTCATTGAGACGGCAGACGCTGAAATCACCACGAGCGCCACATTAGTAAACACAACCGCATGTGCAGCACATTCACACAGAGACGCGCAGAACATGCAGGATTCATATTTAAATAAATTTTTGCAGCTTAATATTTACAGATACTAGTCCATATCGCGATTTGATTTAAGTGTAATGACCTACTTTTGATTAATTCATCCAAAGTTTGACAAATTCCGTGACATTCCGCGTTAAACTGTAAATTCCGTTTTTATGACTGGATTCCGTGCGCGTTCTCTGCATCGCGGAGATCATAGATCCCTACAGATAGCGCTCCTGCTGTGTTCTTTAACAACCAGAGCAGTCATCTTTCTATTCACTTCACTTTTGCTATTTAACCAGAGCGAAGGAGACGAGTGCGGTCACATGTGGTGCTTGTCCACGCGCCTTTGGAGAGAAGTGAAAGTGACAACTCGGCTAGTATCGGTGTATCGATACTTCGGGAAATTAATATTGGTACCGTTCAGATATTTCTTTGCATTCCACAAGATAAATAACAGCATGCATGTTTGGAAAGACATGAGAATGACAGAATTTTCATTTTTGGGAGAACTATGGGAGAATCCATGTCCAGTTTCTTCTTGCCTCCGAAGGCTGCGTACCAGCCGTGCAATGAATACATCAACAACTGCTGAGACTGTTCTCTTTGAAGGACCAACTCTAAAATATTTAGACTGCGACATCACCATTTTCCATGTTTTTTAACAACACTAGTAGCTTTTATGAATTAGCATCCACAGATCTTGCAAGATTAAATGTTAAAGGACCAACTCTAAAATATTTAGACTGCGACATCACCATTTTCCATGTTTTTTGACAACACTAGTAGCTTTTATGAATTAGCATCCACAGATCTTGCAAGATTAAATGTAAAAACAAGAACATGTACAAAACAACAGGTCCTATCGCGCTTTATGTAAATTAATATGGCAATATACTCTGTGCTGATGTGCGTTGTCTCTGAGAGGGACCACAGTTTTCTTCTTAAATTGTTTTATGACCAATGTAAACTATGCTATTCATTACTCTAAATACTCAGTAACAGCATTTTTTTGACCCTCTGCAGCTGTATCGGAGATGAAAAGTTTTCCTTTCAAGGTTATAAGTTTATCATAACACCTAGCTTAGGTGCAATATGTGACTGTGGACCTTTGAGCCGTTGTAGTTTATTGTCTTCCTGCTAATAAATTATATCTAGATTTGTCCTAATGAAGCGTGCTTGATGACATAGAACCATTGTTTGTGTTTTTCTGTGTGGATAGATGAACGATCGTGTGTTGTTGTTCCTTTAAGAGTCAGAGTCATTCAGTCGGCCTGGCTGTTGTCTCCCAGGAGAAATGTACTTCCTTTCTCCTGTTTTTTCAGCGGAACTAGTGGAGGCTGGCAGGAAATTACACTCCGCTCTGTCTCGTAAATATCTCTACGTATCTGGGCTTCCCCCTGCTGCGTCCCTGGTCAAGAAAGAGTTGTCACTGGGGGTTGGGAACAAGGCTGGTTAAAAAACATGGAAAATGGTGATGTCGTAGTCTAAATATTTTAGAGTTGGTCCTTCAAAGAGAACAGTCTCAGCAGTTGTTGATGTATTCATTGCACGGCTGGTACGCAGCCTTCGGAGGCAAGAAGAAACTGGACATGGATTCTCCCATAGTTCTCCCAAAAATGAAAATTCTGTCATTCTCATGTCTTTCCAAACATGCATGCTGTTATTTATCTTGTGGAATGCAAAGACAGTTTTGAAGATCTTGCAGCCCTTTCATTGCAATAGTTGTCAATAGTGACTAAATTAAAAAAACTTGTTATAAATGAGAGAAACATATTTCTGTAGAGGAATGAAATTGTTTGTAAATAACATAAGTTGTTATTTATGGATAATCTTCCTTTCTGCAAAACTTGTGTACAAACATTTTTTGGAGTTTTGTATGTACTTGAAAGAAGTGCTTAAAGTCACAATGAAGTGCAGATTATGAGTTTATTCATCAGTTGTTAATTGGATTTGAAGAAGTGGACAGTGCCCTCAAAAATGAATGTGACTTTGCAGTAGAGGTAGGCAATGTACCGGTACGGTACATATGATTAACCAGTAGAATTTTGTCAAACAGTCGAGGTTTTAGACTATTATCTCTATGGTCACGTGACGTTGCTTTGCTATATGGTCACGAATAGGCACAGACTCCTAAACAAGGCCATATCTGCAGATGAAACTTTTTTTTGTAGAAGCCTTTTTTAAATTTGAACTAGCACCTCATGACTACATCACGTTATGGATGAGAAGCTACAAAAGACACATATATATTGCTACATATATTGATATATTGCGTCACCAAAAATTATTGAGGTCATGTACATATATTGTGCGATATATTGATTATTGCGACAGGCCTAGTCATGACAATGTCTCATTTGCACACATTTTTAAGCATAACAGTTTAAAAACAAGTGATTTTAAGCCGTTGAAGCGCAAACAGCATCAAAAGAGAACTTATTTCGCTCATTCTGAACTGATTCTGTGCGCTGTCAGAGAGGCATGCTCACGTGAAGACGGTCCTCATAGTGCACTGGACAGGAGTATTGCATTATTATTTAGGCTAGTATTAGTTTTTTGTGATATTGACATTGGTTACAAGAATTACCAAATTTCTATGGTATCAAAAATGTTGATATCATAAAGACTTTATTTAAAGCAAAAATAACTATATGGTGAAACATATTGTTACTGTGAAATAAAATGACTCATATCATGATATAAGATTTTGGTTATATCATCCACTCCTACTTTGCAGTCGATTGTAAGAAAGGGGCAGAGTTTAAGCAGGCTAAATGATTACATACACAACGTACAAAAGTGAATTTTCATTTCATGCTGACTGTAAAGGGACAGTTTACACAAAATGAAAATTCTGTCATTTTCTCACCCTCATGTCATTCCAAACCAGTATGACTGACTTTCTTCTGTGAACCATAAAAGAAGACGTTTTGAAGAATGTTGATAATCAAACACTTGCCTACCATTGACCTACACTGCATGGACAAAAAACACTAAGACATTTCTCAGAATATCTTCTGTTGTCTTCCACAGAAGAACTGAAGTCATACAGGTTTGGAACGACGTCAGAGTGAGTAAATAATGAATTTAGGGAATTTTTCATATTTAGTGAATATGAAAATAGTGAATTTTCCCTGTAATGAGGGATCAAACGTTTATTTCAGATCTTCAGTTCTTCCACTCGTCTGTGAGATGACGTGGTTAAAATTGCTTGTTTGCGCAAGTAATTGAGGTGTCGACTGTGCGATTCAAATTCACTAGAACTGTGTTAACGGCAGCGTAATTAGACTGATATTTTCGCTGTGGAGCGTGTGGTATTAGGTGAGGTTTGTTAGCGTAGACCAAAGCTCATTTGGCAGAGTGTTGCTGGAGGGCTGGGTACGGGCAGGAATGGGGGCTGACGCCACACAGTCTCACAACAGCTCCCTCGCTGTGGGGGGTTAGACTCAATGTGTGCGCATGTCTGTGCTCCGTACTAGGGTTTGTGTAGCGGTGTGTTTGTATCCCTCACATGGAGCCGAGGCTATGCTGCTATGGCAACGGCAGGATCCCTCCTCAGGACAGCAGCGAGCAGCCAGGCAGTCTCTGCAGTGTGTTGCATTCATGAATTAAAGCAAATTAGAGCCCACTAGAAAACCGCACCAAACTCACAACAGGCTTTTTCCGTTGATTTTATTAGCCACTTTTGCTTCAAATGTTGATTGCGCTGCCGCAGAGATTAGTATTTTGAAGCACAGTAACATCTTCCCCAGTGACAAACAGGTGAGACATTAGTTTTAACTAATTTTGTGTGTGCACATCCTAAACTGACACACATTTTTCCGATCATATGGAGATTAATCAGGAAATGTTGAAGTTGGAGGAGTTGGTTACAGGAAGGTTTACAGGCAGGTGAGGGACGACTGTGTTTGTGTACTGGTTTCAGAGCTGGGCGTGTCTGTGTGGGTGTTGGTGGGAAAGGTACAGGGCTTATCTATCAGCTCATACAGCTGATCATTACAAAGCTACTGCGGCTATATATGGATGCACTCCTCCCAAATGTCAGTTTTTACATACGGCTGACCCAGTTCTTCTCTCAACTGTTCAGATACAGTTTGATACCATCCAACATAATTTTCACACAAAAAAGTGTCATGCTATACTTTATATAAAACTTAAAAAAAAAAATAGATTTAGTAGAATTATGTTTTATTAAATGTCATTATTTTAATTATCTAAATAACATAAATTTATATTTTAATTTTTATAATTTCCTTTTACACTGTCCTCAAATCTGATTGGCTAAACAGCATTTCTAAATGATCATGTGACAGCAGCATCCATTACTCCAGTCTTCAGCTTTGCTTTCACAGGAATAATTTGTTTTAAAATATATGAAAATAGAAAACAGTTATATTAAATTGTAATAATATTTCACAGTATTACTGTTTTTATTGTATTTTTACTGTATTTGGATTTTACAGACCCCAAACATTTGAACAGTAATGCATAAATATTTAATAACTGAAAAAATTAATATATTTACAGTGCCCTCCGAAAGTATTGGAACAGTAAAGTCAAAATTGCTCTGTTGATTGGAGTCAAGACATTTACAAATATGATTAAAAGACGAATATGAGACAAAACTACAGAATGTCACATTTTATTATTGGGTTATTCAACACATTGATGTTTTACCAGCTAAGAAGTTCAGCACTTTTAGTGTTTCATCCCTCTATCTGATGTGAGCATAAGTATTGGAACAGTTGCCTCACAGGTCTTTCTAAGTGATCAGCTGTGTCCTGTTGCATTAATTCTTCAGATATTAAAAGCAGGGAATGTGTCACATCATTATACATTGCTTCTGTATTCTGAATTTTGCATTCGATGATGACACACACAAACCAGGATGAAGACGAGGGAGCTGACTTTGAGAGAAAAGCAAGCAATTTGGATTCTAAAAGAAAAGAGGAAATCAATTAGAGCTCAAGCAAAAACAAAGGGCATGGAGAAATCAAGAGTTTGGAAACCACCAGCAACCAACAATTACCTGTTCGGCTGAGAAAACAACAGTAGATGATGACAGACAAATCATAAAAGCTGTGAAAATGAACCCTAAAAGACGTGTCTGTAAAATCACCAACAACTTCCAGAAAGCTGGAGTGATGCTCTGACAATCTACTGTCCTCAGGAGACTTTGACACAGAATTACAGATGCTACACAGCAAGATGCAAACCTCTGACCAGCACCAAAAATAGAAAGGCAAGATTAGAGTTTGCAAAAAAGCATATAGGTGAGCTAGAAGAGTTTTGGAACTGTGTTTATGGACCGATGAGACAAAGATTAACCTTTATCTAAGTGATGGGAAAGCAAAAATGTGGAGAAAAAAAGGGAACTGCAAATGATCCCAAGCATACAGCCTCATCTACAAGGATGGTGGAGGTGGTGTCATGGCATGGGCATGCATGGCTGCCTCTGGAACAGGCTCTCTCAACTTCACTGATGACTTAATGTATGATGACAGTAGCAGAATGAATTTGGAAGGGTACAAAACCATCTTGCCTACCAATATTCAAGAAAATGCCACCAGATTCATTGGGAAGTGCTTCATATTGCATCAGGACAATGACCCAAAACACCCTGCCAGTTCAGTCAAGGAGTTTATAAGAGCAAAGAAATGGAGAGTCTTGGATTGCCAAGTCAATCTCCAGATTTAAATCTGATTGAACATGAATTTGACCAGCTGAAGAGGAGAGTAAAGGCAGAAACTCCCCAAAACAAGCAACAATTGGAATTGGCTGCATTAAAGGCTGGGAAAAGTATTTCAAAAGGATGAGACCAAGAGTCTGGTGATGTCTATGGGTCACAGACTCACTGCTGTGATTGTGTGCAAGGGATCTGCAACTAAATAATAGCTTTTAATCTTTTATATCTGCCTTTTGTTCAACTGTCCCAATACTTATGCTCACATCAATGAGTGGGATGAACTCTAAAAGTGCTGAACTTCTTAGCTGGTAAAACATATATCTGTTGAAACGGCTAATAATAAAATGTGACATTCTGTAGTTTTGTCTTATATTCATCTTTTAATTATATTTGTAAATGTCTTGACTCCACAGCCAACAGCGCAATTTTGACTTTACTGTTCCAATAGTTTTGGAGGGCACTGTATATAAAATAACACTTACAAATTTGTTTGTAAGCTTTATTTGTAAGCTTTGGCTTACTTTATCTTAAATGTGGCCTATACATTTCACACTTCCACTTTTCATTCATACATTCTCAGTTCCAGATTCTATATTTTAGACTTTTGGGAGTGTATTGGAGTCCATACCTATCCATAAAGGTCTCCTGTGGCTGTCTTTTTTGAAGGGAGGGGGGATCCAAACGCAGGCAGAGAAATCTTGGCATGCATGGCTGGACTGCCACTGACCTCCCCGCGCCGGGAAACGCTTCACTGGGCTGACACAGCCCGCTCAGCCTATGGGTCGGGGGGTTGTTCTGGGTGCGGATGGGAAGCACACTGCCCTTCAGCTCTCTTTTACTTACCATATAACTTACTTCCATAACTATTGTAGCACTGGCAACATTTATAATTTGGTTTGGTGAAAGGAAGTTGTTTGCCAGCTGTATATACAAAAAAAGTTGATTAGATCCCATCATGTTGATGTAACTGAACTCTATGGCAAATCTGTGGCAAGAAGACGTGTGCTCATAAAGTATTTATCATTTCCAATAGATTTAAGTAGGCACATTAAACCCTGCCACACCAACCTACAGGCTCCCACCCCCAGCTTGTGCCAAGTCTGCCCAGCGTCCCGCCTCCACACTTACGCTCAGCGTGTTTGCGGCGCACACACAGGCACACACACACACACACACACACACACACACACACAGAGGTTAGAGCAGACAGACGCGTGACTCATTAGGCATTCGTCCCCCGGGGACAGTGCTGGGGGAGCACGCCACAGCTGCAGGAATGTCATGAGCTGCTACTGCTGTGCGCAAATGTGTGTGTTTGTGTGTGTGTATCTTAGCAGAAGGCCAGCACACCTTTCAGAAGATACAGCGCCAAGAAAATGTCTCTCGGCTTTTCCATATCATCCTTACTGTCCGAGCCAACAATAAAAAAAATCTAAGGACGCCTTCAGAACTCAGAAGTAGACTGAAACACATTATACGCCGGATAGATCTGGTCCCGCTTGCTGATTAGTCACTACAGCGTTCTAGTTTAAAATGCACGATATGGTAACAGCTATGATGTGAAACACCTGTTCACCATATCATTGCTCATCACCTTAGAGACCAATTATTAGACTTAGTGTACTGGAAAGGGACTGTGTTTTCTAGTGTTAATAAAGTTGGAAAAGAAAACATTTCATGAAAATTATTTTTATTATTTAGTAACTTTACAAATGGCTCTAGAACCTTATTATGGTCACATTTAGACTTTGAACATGAAACTGGATGCAAACAGGATGCGACGCCATGCTCTTTGCTTCTGTTTTTAATGTAATATTACATTCTAATTGTATTAATATACAATTTATTAAAGGTATTTTACTTTATTACCATATATTCCCAACAACACTTGTATTCAGCCAGGATGCCAGTCTGTGGTGTTTACAGTAGATCTTCCTTTGATCACGCATCTTCTTGTCATAAAAAATTTGCAGGCCAGAGCTCCCCACACTTTAACTATTGTATGCAGCGGAACACAAATTTTTTTTTGTGTTTCTTGTCTCCCATATTCAGATGCATATGAATGAAAATCTATGGCACTCACTGTAGTAAGTTCTTTAGGAAGAAACTAAACTACCGTTCAAACGTTTAGGGTTGGTAAGATTTGTTTTCACTTCACTAAGTCACTTCATTTGATCAAAAGTACAGTAAAAAGCAGAAATACTTTAATATCATTACAATAGAAAATAACTGTTTTCTGTTTTAATGCATTTCAAAATGTAATTCATTACTGTGATGGCAAAGCTTGATTTATCATTCATTTATCAGCTATTACTTCAGTCTTCAGTGTCACACAAGTTTTCAGAAATCATTCTAATATGCTGATTTGCTGCTCAAGAAATATTTATTATTATTATCAATGGTGAAAACAGTAACAGTCGTGCTCCTTAATATTTTTTGTGAAAACCACAAAACATTCTTAATGAAAAGAAAGTTCAAAAGAGCATCTTTTTTTGACATAGCAATCTTTTGTAATCTAAACTGTCACTTTTGATTGTTTTAATATATCCTTGCTGAATAAAAATATAAAAAAAAAAACTTACTGACCCCTAACTTTTGAACAGTAACATATATCTTTCATCTTCAATCAGAGGCTTGAGTGTCTTTTTTATACAGTCCTTGCTTGTTACAGCCCAATATAATTTTGAGCAAAGTTTTTTCCTGGCTTGTTACGGCTTATCTAAGGTCAGGTTTACTGTGCTGTAATTCTGCTGTTTCCTTGCTCCCTCTTGTGAGGTCTTTTCTATGAGGAGACGGTGAGAACATCTCTCATAACTTTGAAGCGTCTTAGCTCATAAGTTTTATGGGACTTAAGACAGAAACCCCAACCAAGCTGATTACTCGCTTAGTTTACATGTGTGGTTTAATATTTATGGGTATGTGTGTGTGTTTTGTACAAATGTGTGTATATATATATATATATATCTCGTCTCATTGAAGGGCAGACATTAAGTGTGGGCGGGCTTATTCATAGAAATGCTGCTTAGAGGAAATTCATATTCAATATTTTTCCATGCCTGAGTGACAGAGTGTGTGTGAGGCTGTGAATGTGTGTGTGTGTGTGTACATGTGGGCGGGAATCGAAGCCCAGGTTTTTTATGTTTTTGTTTTGACGCACCCTCCCTGACTCCCTCTGTGCGGAAGTGTTACCGGAAATAGTGCTCAGCCGCCCCCGGTTCTGCGTCAGTTACGCCGAATAAAGAGAGGGGGCTGGACTGGGGGCTTTCCGGGAGGACGTTGAGAAGGGTGGGGGTTGGAGAGAAGGAATGGGGGCAGGGAAGTGTGTGTGTGTGTGGAGGCCTGTCTCCGCTGAGGCCATGTGGGTAACAGCCTTCTTTCAACGCTAACTTTATCAGATAAAGCATCACTAGTGCCGGTGCACCTCATACGTGGCTTCCAGTGGCTGTTAACAGCTCCAAAACACACTTACCGCACGAACATAATGTCATGAAAAATGAAGTGTTTGTTTGTGTGTTCACGGTTTTGTGTTGATATCATTTTACATGAGTTTATACAAGATTAGTTTCAGTTTAAATAACTTGGACGTTTAAATAAATCTGTTACTTGATGCTGTGCTCAAACTAAATACTCAAAACTAAAATTAAACTCATTTTTAATCAAACTAAACAATTTTTCTATGTTAAAATAGGAGATATATAGACAAAAAACTGCTTCCTTCACACACACAAAAAAAACAATCGTTCTGGAAAAAAGTGTGTTCAGCCTGCCCATCCTCAGGGATGTTTTCATCTTTTTCGGCTTTTTTCCCTCCTCCTTTTAATGTATGCCACTTGAGAGAATCCAGAGGGGCTGCACCTGTTTGCCTCTTGGCTAGTCTCTCCACCTCCTGCCCCAGCCTGCCACTCACGCCTCGGCTCCTGTGGGATGCTCTGCATATGTGTATGTGCGCGTGCGAGCTTTGGGTGTGGAGGAAGGATAGCTGCAGGGCTCGGCAAAGTTTGACAGAGACCGAGATGCAAGCATGCTCACACACACACATACTTACACCACCCATTCACACAAACAGACTTTTCAGTTGAAGTTTTTCAAAGTTGTATCCATTCCTCTGGATCTCTTGAACACTTCTATAGGGGAGATCGGGGTAAGCTGTGCCGCTTTTTAATTTTCTGCTATGAACTGAAAGAAAGTATTTATAAGATATAACCACAGAAATAAGACTTCTAGAAAAAATAGAATATCCAGTAGCACAAATTGCCCCACATTAGGGGTAAAGCTCTATCGTGTCTAGAAATAAATTGAATTAAATGGCGAGTTACATATGAGTGTAAACCTTAAAAACAAACAAACAAAAAAAAAAAGTATAATGATGCACAAAATTATGCATAAAATAATATTCGTAAACCAGAAAACGGTTTAATATTCTTGATATTTGAATGTTGTGTTTTCATCATTTTGTAGTCATGTTCATACTAGTAGTTTACCATTTTGGGAAGTGCTTCATTTAATATTTAAAATAATAAAATTGACATGTTTTTATAATTGAGTCAGACACAACAAACAAACAAACAATCAGTTACATGTACATATTGTGTGTATATAGACTTCTATAAATGTGCTTTTTTTAAAGTTTCTAGCACTCGATGATTATGAGGCGGCACAGTACCCCTCTATTCCATACTGTTTGTTTTTGCAATCTGTTTAGTCTCTTTTTTTCTTCTCTTTTTTAATCTTATTCTCTTTTCCCCTTCAAATCCTCTCACTCTCCCTCTCTGTTCACTCATGGATAGAGATAGAGGCACAGAAATCTGCACTGACCCTTTCAGGTCACATTAAAGGTCGCCCAGCTTCACACACTAAACCCTGAGGGCCTCTCATCCCCTTCATCCTTCGCTGTCTTTAGATGTCTGATGCGGATAGAGGGAAAGAGGAAGAGAGGGAATCACTATCACGTCTCGTTCACTCACACATCCTCCATCACTGGTCTCGTGGATCAATGGTCTTTGCCTCTGCATGGCTCTGACTGAGTTTAGCTGTTGGAGTTCAGCATGTTGTGCATTCCCTTCGTTCGGTCATTACTTCCTCATGATTTGTGACCCGTGATTCATGATTCATCATTTATGAGATTCATGATTCAGATGCAGCTGCATTAAATGTATGTGAGCTGTGAGGCTGATCTCTATATAGGTCATATGACAGCAGGAGAAACGAGTGACAATTTGCTGGAATTTATAATAATTTAGAATGCTGGAATTTGGAATAATACTGTAACTTAACTTTATATTGTCATGTGAATGTGGATTTTGAGGCCGGTGTAGTGTAGTTATTTGATTCGTGGCTTATAAACCAAAAGGCTGCAAGTTCACAGCCCAGAAGGGGTGATTCCTCAAAACGATCACCATTGTGAGATATAAGTGATAAAAGTATCAGCTAAATCAGGGGTTTTCAAACTTTTTGAAACCATGGATCCTGGATTCCTTAAATTTGATGATCCACCTTGATGTCGAATATTATGATTTTGGATTAAATGGCAGTATTATTTATGTATATATTTTGTTAAATTGTTATTTAAATTTTTTTTATTTACATTTTACACTATTAACTTTTGCAGAGTATAGTGTACCTCCTTGGGTAAATTATGAATTCACATTGCTTTAATTCTATGTATGTACCGAATACTAGCCTTTCATGAATCAAATTACATGAATGCAAATGTGAAAACACATAATGAATATGACTGTAATCCATTCAGAATGTGTTTTATCAGCCTAAAGAGAACTGAAACCTCAACCAGCGTGTCAGGAACGGGAACGGATCGGGAACATTAGCCATTTCTCTGTACCGCAGCTCAAGCCAGTAAAATCAGAGAGGGCTGTTCCCAGAGTCTCAGTCTGTCTGTCCCCTCTGTGCTCCTGCAGAATCGTGGGCGACTGGCAGAGAAACGCACCATCCCCTTGCCGCCAACACGGGTGCCCAAAAAGGAGCTGGCCTCCGTTTTCAGCAGTGACGACAGTGAGGGCAGTGAGCGGGCCAGCGGAGATCATGCAGACATCAAACAGGAAGAGCTGCATTACACTATCATGAGAAAGAGGTGAGAATTTGTTGAGTGTGTGTTGTGTATATGTGTGAGTGTGTGGCTGGGCAAAAAGTTGAGTGCCAGTCCCAGTGCCCGGGATTGATACATCAACCATGATCTGCCGGAAAGCGGTTAGCCATATCAGACATCAGTATAGCACCAAAGAGTTTTAAACAACCCTTAGGTCTTTACCCTCACAGCCCCTTATTTTGACGAACACGTACCCTCTAACACACACAAGTACGCTCATTTACTTTTCTGGCAGACACTACAGACACACACTGGATGTGCCAACAAAATACCCATGCTTGTTAGCCCACAGGATACATTCACAGAAATAAACATGAGGTCTTCTCATGAACCATATGAAAAGTGATATTGTTGATGAGGTATTTGCAGTCATGGCAACTTTATTGATATTGTAGATCTGAGAACGGCTTGAGTAGCTACCAGAATCATTTCCACTGTGTTAAATTTAAATTAAACACCATTAATATTTTAGCATGTGCCTTAACCGCATGCACAATTCTATTTTGGGTGTAGCTCTTGTTAAAGACTGTGGAAAGCAAGAAAGCACTTGGTCATCATAGGCTAAAAGGCCATTCAAATCAAGGATGATAACTATAACTATGAAGTTTTAGTAATCATTTTAATTCTATGTGAATAGGGAAGTCCACACTACAGCTATAATAATAACAGCAGAGAAACAATAGCATTGGAATCACATTCAGATTTGTTTTTGATGAATGATAAAAACATTGATAGCCAATTGGAATCCACCAAAGAGTTTAAAAACTTTGAGCATTTAAAGCAGCAGATGACATAACTGCAGCACCTATGGACACTAAGATAGTTATCGATATACCTATCTTTAGTTATTGTTCTTGGTGTGAAAAGGCCTTAACACCTGTTAATTTGTATATTTTTCCTTGCATCACATTTTATATCACTAGCTGGGTATTAATAATGGTACCATAGCCATAAATGTCATTGTTTTTGGACATGCACTATTGTGGGACCATAGTAGTATTATTGGTTAGTACCTGAAAGTACCATTATAAAAATGTTGTAGCAATTGTTGAGTATCATAGTATATAAAAGTACTTGTTCGGCTAAGTGTCCATGCTATTTATGCTATAACTGTCTAACTATAACTGTTTAATTTTCACAAGTTACATTCATTTTAACAGTTAAGCATAGAAACAAACTTTTTCAAAACCTAGTGAACTACTTAGGCAGTTACTTAATTCACTCTAAAAACAAATATTGGGTAAAGTATCACTTTATAATTACATTAAGCATTTTTATTGATACTTTTTGGTATTTTTTGATTAAAGTCAACACAATGCATTCTGGGATTGCGGTCTCTGTGAAGTATATATGCAGTGCTGCCTTAAAATTTGGCCTAAACGAGGCAGTGTAATTAAGTTTCCCATTATTTGAAACAGTCTTAATATTTGCTTTCCACGAAAAGTAAAACACATCCTGCGATGTGCTACAAGTTCCACATCTCCGTCTCCAATCAGTGCGAGGGAAATGAAGGAATTCAGCGTTCATTAAATCTTCATGAGCTGTGTTTGGCCTCCCTCCTCTCTGGCACACAAGCCTGAAGAAGCTTATGAGCCTGCGGTCGGTGCAGCAGTGAGCTAAGAGCAGTGGCTGAAGCGAACGGTTTTTCCGCCAGCGTTTTCGCTCTGCCTAAATGCATTACAGGTGATAACTAGCCAGCAGATGTCAGCCCTGGCAGGTGAGTCTGGGGAACCACATTTTTGTCAGACCATCTCCGCTTCTACTAAAGAACTTGTTGAAAAGCCCGGCCTTGAGGTTATGATCTATTATTAAGCATTCTTTAATCACTAGAGCATGCCTTTCAAAGCTAGCTGTTGCTTTGAAACTGCAGGCTTTCTGTCTTCCGAGGGTCTTTTGGTGATTTTTCACTCACGTTTTTTTAATTGAAGTGTCAGCAGTAGTTTTCGGCGGTGTTTGCAGTGAGAGTTTGTGTTGGCGGTGTATGCATGCGCTGGTGTGGATAGTTAAATCTCCAGGAAGCTTCAGTGCTTCTAATGAGAAGAGTAAGAGAAGACAATATTCTCTTTTCTCATTAGCCACTCGGCTCTTGCTAAAAATGTCTCGGTTAGCCCTAGCTCCTGTCAGGCTTTCTTAGAGCAGCCGCCATTGCGTATAGTGATAATTTGACTTATTTAGTTGCCTTTCTGTTTAACACCTCTTTTCCCAAGAAGATGTGCCGTAATAGTTGTAGCTGTGCAGTTATAGACTTTTTTCCCCAGCAGTAAATAGCGAATGAATTCCAATGGTTGAGTCATTTGAGTATAAGAGGCTTGGGTTTATGCCCACTGGTGTTAAGCGGTAAATTTGGGTCATTACACAGCACTGTTGGGATATCATTCTCAAGGCAGCCTATACGTACATATGAGGTCGTGCCCTCATCCAGCATAGTCAGGTCATAGCTGGATCAGTCCATTTTGTTGAGCCACACAGGATGCTAGCTAGCTGTCATACTCATAAAAGACATCATTGGCTAAAAGTGAGTGATGTGAGGGTGCTTTTGCTGTGCTGTGCATTGAAAACACCAGATGTGTTCACAAGCACAACATGAATATGATTATGTTGTGGAATAAAGAAGGGCTCCGAGTTCTTACCTTGGAGCGGATCAGCTCTGAATGCCCAGGTACAAACCTAAGCCCTCATCTGCAAGACTTTCTTGGTCACTTCCTTCACTCAACCCCCGAGCCGCTGGCAGCCACTTACCCTGTGACACCAAGGACGGCACAGGAACCAGAACCGGCAAGCTAAACTTGTTACAGTGATCTCCCCCCAACACTTCAGACGCCCGCGCGTGAAGATGCTAATGAATTTAAAGAACACTTATGACTAATATCTGGGGCTTTTACCCTGTTAAAGGCGGCGGACTGCGAGGAGCCGCGTCTCTCCTCTGTTCCGGGGCCGCTCACCTCACCCATACTTTACTCAGATGAGGATCTGACCGAAAGAGATAATGGGATGTTCAATCTATGAAATTCAATTTCCATTGAGCTGGACTGGGTAAGTGAGTTGTGGAGGGGTCTTAACAAATTGGATTTAGTCAATGGATGGTGAAGTATGGGGAATTCTTTTTTGCGTTTGATCGTATTTACGCCTCATCATTGCAGTTTATATTAGTGTTGTGGTAGAGTGTGCATAGCGTTTCTTCAGTCCAAATTTTATCTGCTAATATGTACTGTATACAGAGGGGTCCCAAAAGCATGAGGCCGCTTATGTTTTCATCTTTCTAATTTAATGCTAATTATATTATCAGCTTAACATTTTGAACAAAAAGTTGCATTTAAATGAAGTTCAGAATGTCTCGGTACTTGCTTTTCTCTTTTGTTTTAATGACAGGAGAACTTTAGCTGCATGATCGAAGTTCGTGTGAAACCTGATGATTATATTTTCCAGCATGATCCAAAGAGCTTCTCGGGCTTCAATTGAAGCAAGAATTTCTGACCATTTGAACAAAGATGTTTAGTGTCACAGATTTAATTAAATAGGGAAGAATTTGATATATTTATTATCCATTTTTAGTTATGATGTCTCTCCTAAAATTGTGTTATTTCCAGGTTTAAATAAGATTTTGAATCCCAGATTTTCTATGCGGACTCAGACTTGTTGACCCCAATGTACTTCTGCCCAAATATGTTTAAAAACAAAATTAGTGCAGTTTTAGATACGGCCCGACGAATATACGTTTGCGCAATCGTGCGCGTTTAGTTTTCAGAGGATTTCCAGCCACTGCCGTGAAAAAAGCTGGTACACTTTGACACCTTAAAGAAGGCTCCCTATATCTTTTAACCAGATTAATGTTAATGGCCAGCAGGTTTATAGGTGATTAGTCCTCAGTCCTCCTGTATCCTGCAGGCATACAGACCTTTCTTTTTAAGAAAACAAGCTGAACTTAGGCTGAAGTATAGTGCTTGGTATGGTCTTTTATATTCCTTTTTTTCTTAGTGATTTCATATGTGGAGGTTGAGGGTCTTTGGGTCACGATGCACTAGAATGAGTCTAAATACCATACTGAATAACAGAATAACAAGTTTGGTTTTATAATCTTTGAAATGTAAGTATAATTGGCTGATAAAGACTATCTGAAAAAGTTAACTTTTGTGTTCTGCTTTAGCAATAAAATTTGCAAGTATGAGATGTTTGTCATAGTATTAGTATTCAAGGTCATGCCAATCATTTCCTGAAGCCTACCTGTGCACAGTCAGGTGTGTCAACACCAGGGCTTTGAGAAGTGCTGACTGCTTGTCTGGGTAATTACTGAGTAACCATCATGGATTATATAAGATAGTATACTTACTCAGAGGACAACCTGCTAAGAAAAGCCTCCAAAAAAGATGGCCTATCCCATATTGTCTGTTATATTAATGCTAATGTAATGATAAAGCCAATTTCGTCTCTTGTGTAAAACTACCTGGCATTTAACTGTTGATTTACTTCGGATACTCTCATGATTTTTGATGATTTTTCTTATTTACAACCTACCAACTAAATGCAGGAACATAAGTGGATTAGATGAAGTAGGGGAGGAGGAGGCAGGTTGATTCCAGAATGGTGGACCCTCCCCTTGAGCACGAGGGACAGGGAAAGGAAATAAATCAGACAACTGTTGCACCTGTCTGGATAGAAATACTGTCTGTCTTCCCCCGGGTTTCTGCGGCCTCTTCAGAGAAGGGCCTGACCTGTCTGTGTTTAGCATTAGAAGCGTTTGTCCAGCAAGGCGTGCCGTCCTCTTCCCTGGTGGCTGTCTGGACCTGAATGTAAGCACTCGGCTAGCCAGAAGTGGAAATCAGCTGGTCCAAACCTCAGGACTGAAGCCAACCCAAACCAGCGTCTTTAGCACACTGTGACTGGCCAGGCTCTTAAAATGCTGGTATGTACAGTCAAGGGCATTTTCGTCTGACACTTAAACTTTTTTTTTATTATTATAATATCGTTGAGTGCCTCAACACTGGGTATTTTTGGAAATTTTATTCTGAAAAACAACAGACAAATGATAGACCCATATTTTTAAATTTTCCTTTAATGGTTTTTGCACTTTCGAAGACATTCGGCTGATGATGAAATGCCTCTTGGATGAAATGGTTTAGGTTAAGGATACCTTTTTTTTACGTAAGGGCTGGTTTTATTTCTCTGGTTTTGGTATGCTCTCACAGGTTTAATAGAATCGTCCATATTCAATCATTTGTGTGGTCCACCAGAGGAAATTATGTGTACTCAAAAGTTTAGTTTAAATCATGTGACCATGTGCGCCATTTGTTCATTTTTGTTTTGTTAAAACATTTCCCTGTGCAGTTCTGGAGTGTTGCACGACACACTGCTGGGAAGGGGATGTGATGCTGTAGGATTCCTGGAAAGAACCTTCTCTTAAGGCAATAATTAGTGGTTGGGTTCCAGTTCTGGAACTTTTAGAAGGTCCGGGGCTCTCCCCAAGGAATGGCTGTAGGCTTACCGTTCTACAGTTGACTCTTTTCAGGAAAACTTGTATCGTTTAAAGCCCTGTTTTTAAAAAGTGGACAAATGCATCCCGCTATGTACGCTACAACAGATGTGTAATTTATACTTGCATTTTCTAAATTCATAGACCACTTGTTTAATGTAAAAGCAGTCTGCATTGTGCTGTAAATAACTCAATTACTAAGACAGTAAATGTATCGCATTGAACACGCATCTCAACTCCCTTGAGCTTCCCTTGCCTGTCAAGCCAGCCTAAATAGGTAAGACAGCGAAGATGTTTTAATCAGGTGTTGTTTTCCTGTTAGCATCTCCTTTGATTGGTTTTGCTTCAACCACATGAGTTAATCAATGTCATTAATGTCACATCTACAGAGAGCAGTTGTCTTTAAACAGACGTTGCACCACATATCACAGCTCTCAGGCTTTTTCCGCTGTTCGCGGTTTCTAATTATCCAACACCGCAACGTTCAATGTGGCAAAATAATATTTTGTTTCACTTCTACTTTTTTGGGTTCCTGCATGCTTATCGACCTCCCATCAGCTTTTATAAGGCAGGAACAACAGGAAAGCTCAGGAGAACGCGCTGCGCTCTCATTTATTTATGTATCTATTTCGATATTTATTTATTGCTCTCCTCGCTAGCTGAGGCCTGGCTGCTCGGTCTGAATGTGAGCGGAATAACAACAGAGAAAAAAAAAAACTGAGAAATATTGATTTTTTTTTTTTTTTTTTCTCTCAAAGTTTTGATTTTTCTTGCTGCTGTAGCATTACATTTATTTTTTTTACTGGTTTTACTGGACAGTATTTAAGTGGACATGCGATCGGTGTTCAGAATGATTGTTTAATACAAGTAATGGTGAAAATCTCAGTTTTGTACCATTTTTATACCCAATTTTGGTCTTTTTATCCAGTGCCAGTTCATAGTGCAAAACGTCTGTCACTTTCTGTAAAAAGGAGGCATCCTCTCCACATGCCTTCCCACTTTCTGCTTGGCACCGCTTTGTGTGTGTGTGTCAGGGTGAGACTATCAGCGCTGTGTTCAGTAATGGTGTAAGCCCTGGCGTCAGGATGCCCAGTCTGCCAGCTCTCAGTGTGACCTCTATATCTGGCGCCAGCTCTCGTCTCCCGTGTCACTGCAGGGGCATTTGCGCTGGCACTATTTCCCTCCCCGATGCTCCCGCTGCCATGAGAAACACCATGGCTGTCCAATGGCCTTCTGAGCTTCCTTAAACGCAAGTCAGTTCATAAATACATGCCATTTAGCGGATGCTTCTCATTTAGATGTCATATTTGAATACCCAGCCATATGTGCAAATAAGCACAAAACAAGTAAGCATTTTCTTAAAGGAACCATTCACTAAATTTTTTTTATTATTTACTCACCAGCATGTTCCAAACCTGAATGACTATTATTAATTTTCAATTGCAGTAAGAATGAATGGGGACTAGAGTTTTCAAGCTTGAAAAAAGGAATGCAAAAGCGCTATAAAACGTTCATTAAAATAGTCCATACGACTTGCTATTTAATAAGCATCTGTAGTCTGTATACCCGATTAGTGAACAAATCATTCTTTGGAGTTGCATCTGTTCAGTTAATTTGTTTGGTTCACAAATCATTCATTGATTCGTTCACTGATCCAGTTCTTGAGTTCAACTCATTGAATCAGTGATTCAGTTGTGGCAGTTCTTGAGCAGAGCTCTCTGGAGGGGAAGATTATAGGTGAATAATTTTCAATTTTGGGGTGAACTATTACTTTAAATCCCTTACACAGCTGCTACCTATATCAGGACTTTATCCCTTTAGCAGCATTTGAATCAGAGTCAAGCAGAGCTCTGTGCAGGTGTGCAGCTAGGTTTCTCCGCATTCAACCACAAACCCTAGGCCTAGTGCTCCTATATCAGACGTACGTCAAGAACAGATGGAAATGCTTTCAGCTCTGCATGTGAGTGCTGTGGTGAGGAAATGTGTCTGCTACCAGCAACAACACAGTTGATGCAAAAACCCATATCTTTCTGGCATCGGAAAGATGATTTGCTGTTCGTTGCGGTGTCACAGATTTTCACTCCGTTGTAAAGCACTGACTCTGAAACTGCATTGAATGCCTCTGATTTATTTTTTTGGCACCTTCCAAATATGCTATTAAAAAAAAAAGGTCTACCATAATGCCAAGTGTAACTTAACAGACAAGTATGTCCATCGTGTATATATTCACTTTACTTGTGCACCAGCCGAAGGGGCTAAGCAATGTTTCCAAAATTTATATGATGTATATTCAAAATAGAAATTAATATTTTATATTAAAAATATCACATTTGCGAGAAATTCAGTCAAAAAAATTTTAATACGGTAAATAAACATGTAGAATAGTAATGCCTGGTTTTGACAATTTAGTGAAATAAACTATTTATTATTTAAAATACGATTAAACGAGCCAACCATAAACTACATAATGTAGCTGTTATATCAAAACATACTTTAAATTGTGTCACAGCCATACTGCAGAATAAACAGTAAAGCCTGTTTTCGGTTGACACATTTCTTTGGTTAGACTTTATATATCATTACACCGACCACCCTAACAATTGTTTTCTTGCACATTTTTAATATGACAGCTGCTAATAGGTCAGAACATTCATTAAAAAAATGCAAAGATGTTAGATATAAATATAGTTGCAGAATTATAGTGTGCTTATTTGCCAAGTGTTGTTGTTTATTGTTAATATTTTAAATACTGTGTATATATATATATATATATATATATATTTGTTTTCACATATGCTTTTTGGCATTAAATATTGTTATTTTTAAGCCTTTTTATCTAGTCACTTTAGAGTCATCAGGTCCCAATTTGTTGCATGTTTTCTTTTCTTTGGTCACGCCCAGTGCATGTCCTCTTACAGTGGGTCATATCTGGGGCAAAGTGTCTGTGCAGTTGACGGGGAGGTGTAAGAGGTATTGACCAGTTTAGATGGAGATTATGCTGATCGTCTTCATTGCACGATAAGATGCAGCTCATGTCCTAAGCGGAGTTGTCAGGTCCTCCCTGTGCTCCCCTGTGTGGGATCGCTGACTCAGGCGGTCGGGTCTTAGCTCCAGCCCTGACGCAGATTATGACCTTGGCCGCCAGTCGTGGGAGGCCTCATTAGCGGCCCTCACCGGGACAGCCCAGAAAAAGTGTGCTAATTAACCTGCTAACAATGTCCTTGCTTAGTGAGCTCACTGCAGAGCCTCCGTCCGAGGATAATAGCCTTCCTTAGCTGCCAGAGCGGGAGCTGGAAGATGGAGCTGTTGTTTGGACTGATGCCCTGTTAAGGGGATGGATGGGGGAACTTGGATGACCTATAGAGAACGGCAGAGTTGTTTCCTAGATAAAGGTTAAATGGACCTTTGCGCTGTGCGGAGTAGCATAGTTTCATTCAAGTTTTTAATATTTTATAGCGCTGTTGCCAAATTAGAATAGACACATCAAATTCTGAATAACATTTAAAAACATTTAAATCTAAATGCTGTTTAAAAATAGTTTTCTACTAGAGCTTGAGCTGTTTACGTTGTTTGTGTTTTTTGTATGGTGCAACATGTATAAATATAGCATATTCTGTCAAATCACTTTGCATATTTTGCAGGGAATTAATGTTTCTTTTATTGATTTATTTCAGTCTCATTTATCTTTGTATTTATCTGGGAGTTTTTCAGCCTCAGATGAAATATGAATTTTCTGATCATAGATTTTTATTCTTGTAAATGTAGTGAATGATTGTGCTTTCGCTGCATTGTGTGTATTCATTGTCTAAATTAGTAAAAATGTGTGTGTGTATATATATATATATATATATATATATATATATATATATATATATATATATATATATATATATATATATATATCTGTATTTACTGTATATATTTATATATGTATTATTTTTCATTCTTTTTCAATAAAAGTAGTATATTTGTTTTAATTAAACGTAAAATACAAAATTATAATTTTCTACATCATTTATGTATTATTTTTTTCATAATTTCTAATAATTAGCATTTTACATTGCTCATGCTCATTTAACTCGATTACAATATTAACTTAAGTTGCATTTAAGATAATATCCTAATTTGTTATTAGGATATATTTATATTATATTAAAATATATTAAATATTTATAAGTATTGTGCATCTGATCTTGTGTTGTACACTCAATGACAAGTGAATTTGCAGCCCAGTTTTGTCATGGAGAATAAATTCCTGTATGTGCTGTGTTGTTTGTAGCTGAACTGAAAGAGTGGCAGGCTGACATTACCGAAGCCCAGCCTGTAATCTACAGACTGTAAAACTAGCATTTCGACTGCCACAGACAGCAGGGCCACGGGCCCACCACAGAAACACAGCAGATTGTGAGACTGTCCTGTGACAGCCCGTAAAATGTCCCTCAGAACTCTCTTGACATTAGAGCGCCCCATAGACCGCCAGGCGCTGTGAGATATGCATCTGATATTTGCTAAATGCTAATCGGAATTTGAAATTATTATGCGTTATAATGCGATCAGAGCTGTAATCAGATTGCTTTAAAATACTTCCATGACACACTTCTTCTATCAGTCTCAACATCGGGACAAAATGGCCCAAGCAGGACTTACAAGGGTTAATGAAGGATGATTGAGGGAGGATGAGAGGAGGAAGGAGGGAGGTTGAGGGAACGGCCTTGTCCAGTTCTAATCTGTAAACCCTTCAGTTGGCCTTGAAGAGATGACCTGGGAGAGGAAGACAAGTGTGCGGCGTAAATGTCTGTCCTGGCCTGGGATCAGTTTATCGGTATACGAAGAGCTTTAACCCTCTTACTTCATGCTTCATGTGTATATGAATCATGTGTGAATATTATTAAAAGAAGATAATAAAATGCAGTATTAAAAATAAATATAAAAAATAAAACAATTTAAAGAGTGAATGATTTATGTGTAAACATAATTATAAAAGATAGTAACATTTTATAAAATAAAATATATATTTTTTCATTTTCCATTTTGTTTTAATAGGTTCCTTTGACCTAATTAAAACCCGTTTAACAGATGTATGCAATAAAATCATTCCAAACAAATGTGTTTTTTCAACTTATACAGTGTGGATACCTGGGGTCTATAATAAACTTTATTATAGATAAAGTTTAAAACATTATATCAAGTTGAAGCTAAAAGTTGAAGTTACCGTAAGATAACTTTAAGTAGATATTGATAGGACCTTGGGGTTTCTCAAGCTAAATATTCATTGGTTTCTTCACCTGTCCAAAACAGCTGAGAGGATTGGTTCTCTGATTGCAGTTATGAGCTTGCGTATGACACCGGAGCATAAGTACTTCCTTAAATATCGCTGGAATTACATACAAATTTTATTATCCATTCTAATTTCTAAATCCGTACGCTCATGTTGAATGGTAAACCAGCGGCTTTTATTCGCCACTTATCGGGTTCTTTTATGAAATGGCAGATCTCTAGAGATTACTCTCATCCCTCGCGTGCTTCGTGCGCCTCCAGAGACCCGGACGATTTCAGCAGAGCGATCATAAAAACCATAATCACCTGGTTTTAAGCTCATAAACTGCTTATGAGTTGAATGTGTTGATTAGAACATCTTAAGGTTGAAGATGAGACTGGATGAAACTCAAAATTGCTTGACGCAGGAATCTGTCAGCGCTCATTATACGCTTAAAATCCAAAACACAATGAATGCAGAAGCGAGGCAAAAGAGCCAAAGGCAGAGAGCGTTTCAGTTTCAAGGGACCAAACCGGAGTGCACCAGGTCGGCCGTGTTTGATTCAGTTGAGGTTGTTTGTGTTGGAATTACATTGGGTTTACTTTTTGTATACTTTCTGCATCGTTCTCCTTATGTACAATTGGTAAGTTTGATAATTTCAGTTTAATTGGGCAGAATTGGTCATTGTTATATATTGAACTTTTTTTTTTTCATTTTTAAATCCTGGTATGCTAAATGTGTGAGTGTGTTTCTTAAGTGTTGATTAAGAATCCCTAGAGATATTTACACTTCCTCTCTCTCTTTCTCTCCCTTCTTCTTGCTTTCTCGCTCTCTCCTTTTCTTTCTTCCTCCTCTGCTTTCCTTTTTCCAGTCGTGACAGTGACCTCTCAACGATCATCTCCAACCTGCACCACACCCGACAGCACGGCATGCCCGAAGGCCAGGCCTGCTCCGACCTCAGCCTCGCCTCCGCACACTCAGGTAGGACACACCTAGAGACACATTCACACATAATCAGAGGTGAATGTTCTGCTATCTTATTATCCATGTGATTATGGCTATAAAGTGAAAACATACTTATAGAGCAAAAGAAAACACATAAAAATGCTTTTATGATTATGATACACACTTGTCAAATCTGTAAAATGTGCAGTATCTGACCTATAGTCTTGAATTATCGTTGTAATTGGTTCTGTGGCTTTTTCTGTCTGTAATATTCTGTTTTATTGCCATCATACTCTGTTTTACAGGGTTTATCCTTTGATTGATGTAGAACAATTACACAGCTAGTATTTTAATTCGGTTTAATTTGCATGATTGAAGGCTGTAAGCTCATTACTCGCTCCACTGTGGCCATATTCATTCCATTACTTAATGCTCTTGTCTTCGCCTCTCTTAGCACACAACTTAAACCACCGTTAAAACTACTCTCAGTAAATAGCTTTATTTGTCATTAATCTCGGGCCAAACAGAAGGACTACCGGACATGTGTGTTAATCTCATTCATTCTCTGAACCACATGGTCACCCACAGGTTGAGTAATTTTGACCTGTCTGGTTTTACACTTAGGCTTTAATGTTGTTTAAAGATTTATGTTGCAGTTCAATATAAAAAAAAAAAGTATTTATTTATTACTGTTTTTATTCATTTTAATACTTTTTTGTCATATTTTTTATTTTATCTTTAATAGTTTATACTTTTATTTGTATTAATTTAATAATTTTTCATAAGTCTGAACCACGTAGTCACCCACATGTTGAGAAGTTTTGACCTGTGTAGTTTAACAGTTACACTTGAATGTGTTGATTTAAGATTCGTGTTGCTTTTTAATGATACATATTTTTTAAATATTATTATTTTTTTTAATTACACTTTTTTTCAAGTCTGCAAATGACTATTACTATTACTAATTGCTTAAAGTTAGACAGCTTCAGATTTAACTTTTTTAATTTAGAAATGTATAATTAGCACTAAAAAATTCATTAGAGCGTTTTAGGTTGTAGTAAATACTGCACAGTAAAGCTATACTATGGAGGATCCTATAGGTTTCTGGTAAAATGGCCATATGGGAATATATGTGTCTAAATCGTATTACAGTAGCATCGGCCCAGCATAACAAAGTCTTAAGCTACTGTCCCAGTCTTCTGTTATCTCTCTGATCATATGACTCCAAATGTGGATTAGATCACCTTTACTAGGCTCTAGGTTTATACTAGACTGGAGATCTAAACGTTGGCTTAAAAACGAGACCAGAACAATTTGCCATTACCTGAATGGAAGATGCTCAATTAATCATAATCTTAATTGGAGAAGACACAAAGGAATAAGAGCGGAAGCCACCTGCAGCGTGGCTGATGACCAAAATCTGTCAGTTTGAGCGTTTAAAAGAGGTTTAACGGGTGCTGTAAGCCGCTAGACTCATGTCTGTAAACAAGTCCAATCCGATCACGCAGCGCGTCTAATTCTGTCTGCCAGTGAAATTAGAGAGCCTCCGTCCCTGGGCCAGGTTAGGGGTCAAATGGATAGAACAGGCCCATTTGGAAGTGCGTTTTTCGCATGATCAGAAAGATGCACATTTATTCAATTTTGCATTTGGCCACATGACGCTGCATGTTGGATGTAGCAGTACGTTAAAGGTTGACCTTATATAAGCTTGAATCAAAGCAGACGCAAGTGTTCATTTTTCCATGTTCAGCTGCGAGACTCAAACAGCTTTTTTTGTTCCATCGCACAGTCTCTTTTTACTTCCTTTCAAGTCTGACTTCTTCTGTGGGTATGTGGTTGAGCAAGAGAGAGAGAAGAAAAGGTTGGAAAAGTGCAGAACAAATGAATGAGCAGAGCATCGTATGGTATCAAGGGAGGGTGGACTGCAGTGTGGAGTCGCGAGACAGGCGGAGGAAGAGGAAGCCGACTGCCGCGCTGGGGTTGCTTTGCACCGGAGAGGCCCGTTAATTAAATCTGAGGGACAGACATGAGAGCTGACCCAGGCGTCAGCCGCAGCCAGTCAGCGACGGAGGAGAGGCGGCTCCCTCACCCCCCTCCCCCCTCTCCGTCCGTCCGGCCGGCCTGCTGGCCCCAGCGAGGGAGGGGAGGAGGGGGGCAGGGCGCCGGCAGCTCGTCTGGCTCTCTGTGTAGACTCCTAAACGTGGCTTTGCGGTCAGACCAGAGACTCTTAATAGGCGTATAAGGTGTTTTTGCTTTTTTCCCTCCCTCCCTGCCGCTCTCATGGTTTCCTAAAGGCAGACAGGAGCGGCTGCTGTATATCTGAACCAACGAATAGGCGTTGATTATCTGAATTTGTATGTTACAATCTAAATCTTCTCTCTCAAGACGCAGTATTTACGTGTTTATACCGCAACTGAAGTGTCCTGTAAGTGATGCTTGTTTACCCCCCCCCCCCCCCCCCCCCCACAAGTCTACTTGTCCTGTGCATGACCATCATTATATCTATGGGTGGGCCATAGCCTAATGCACTGTAAATCTTTTTGGATAAAACATCTTCAGTGTCACATGATCCTTCATCATTCTAATATGCAGATTTGGGGCTCAAGAAACACTTCTTATTAATGGTGAAAATTATTAATGATAAAAACAGTTATAGCTGCTATCTGTGGAATCAGTGTTGTTTCAAAAGTTTATTAAATTCAAATGAATTCACATTAATTAATTCAAAAATTTGGTGTAAAGATATTTTTATAGATATTTATATTTTTTACTATTTATATTAAGAAATTATTACTTTTAGGCAGCAAACACACATTAAATTGATCGAAAATGGCAATAAAGATACAGATTCATCAAAGAATCCTGAAAAATTTTTGTTTCCACAAAAATATTAAGTAGTACAACTGTTTTCAGCAATGAACATTGAAATTCTGAAAATTCAGCCATTGCAGGGATAAATTACATATTAAAATATATTAAAATAGAAAACGATAAGCCATTTATAGAATTTACTATAAATGATAATAATATTATAATATCTCACAGATGTGATGGATGCAACCCAAAAAAGATTTTCATAACAAATGAATAAGTCTGACATCAGTGCAAAAAAAAACAGCTTCACATTATGTAATGCTTGAGTTAAAAATAGTACATTCAAAACAGGAAAACTAGTTTTATAAAACTTTAAGTTCCAGCTCTATGAATTCAACATCAGCTGCAGAAAATCACGTGTTGCTCAAAAAAGGAAAACAAGTTTCTGGAGTCTAATGCCTAAAACCTTGTCTTAACTATTGTATAATTTTATTTATTTATTTCATTACTCTTATACTGTATGTATATAAAGTAAAGCAATCTGGCGTAGTAAAATCCACCCAAATGTATATAGCATAATATAAATAGTAAATAAATCACCACAACCAAAATTATACATGTTTTTTTCCCCTTTTTCTGTCTCTGTTGATTCTCTCACGAACGGCAGCCTTTCTTTCATCTTCCTGCATTTTCCTCAACCACCTTTTGTCTCCCCGTCTTTATATTTCCCTCAATTGCGGCGGGTTTTTTTTGCCTCATTCTGTTGTTTTTTTGTTCTTTTTCCCATGATTTTGATCTTTCTCTTTTTTTTCTCTGCTCGTTTCCCTCCCTCAATTTCTGTCTCTCTCTCTCTCTCTCTCTTTCTGTCTGTCTCTCCCCTAAGGCTCTCAGTGGGGGAGCGGCAGTAGAGGGGGGCAGTGCTGAATCCTCTGGGCCGGCGGAAGCTCCGTGCTGCTCACAAACCCCCCCCCCCCCCCCCCCCCCCCCCCCCCCCATAGCCAATCAATGCCGTCCTTTCAGTTCTGGCCGAGCCCCGCAAACAGGGGGATCAATAAGTTATTAGCACCATTCTGTCAGCTGTAATGTGGAGATTGATTGGAGGTTGGGGCTCCGCCGCGACGCCCGCCACTTCCCCTGCCTGATAAAGATGACAGATTAAGGGAATAAGAAAAGGGAATTAAGGAGTGTGGCCTGTCCGACTTGTCAGTATCCGGAGAGACGGAAGGAGCAAAGGGAGGAGGAGAAAACCAAGATCCTCCTTCTCTGCTCATTTAGTCGTTTTGCTATTTCTCCATCCATCTAGCCTTCTCTTTTCTCCCCCCACCTTTATTAAAGTTCTGCCCTTGTTTTGGCCCGGCTCTGTGCCGCACAGGCTGGAGTTTAAAGGAATTAGCGGCAGCGCTGGCAACAGAAGCTGTTCCGTGAGTTGAGTAACATAGCTGAAGCACGAGGCAGCTCCGAGCCTCCCTGTTTGGTGTTAAAAGCATCACAGCTTTAAGAAGCAACATTTAATTGGTATTAAAGGCTTTCCGCCTTAAAATCTCTGACCCTGAGGCAGACAGGCGCTGCTGAAACCCTGCCTCTCCCTTGAGCGCACTGAGAGAGAGAGAGAGAGAGAGTGCAGTATTCTCGCTGCTGCTGTGGATTTTGGAAGCTCTTTGAAGCTGTTTTTTGCATTTATGTTTTGAATGAGCGCTAAGTTTCGGGGTAGAGAAGTATATAAAGTGTGTATAACACATTTTTACAAAAATTACTCTTTAAAAGTTTGTAGAAAAGACTGGTTTAATTTGGAAAATAGCAAACTAGCATATTACTATTTCTGCCTTTTGAGTTGTATGCTAATATGCTATTCCAAATGCAGCCAAAGGCTATGTGTGAAAAATCATACTAACATACTTTTGCCAAAATGTGCAATATACAACGGAAAATATGTTGAGACATACTCTATCGTGGGATGCAGTACTCTCAACTTGACCTTCCATTTCCAGTGAAAACAGTGTGAAATCTTATGGCTTTTTTGAATTATTATTTCATTTGGACTGTCAAATGTTTTGGTGTATACTCCACACTATGCACTATCTTTTGCACTATACACTAAGTATGCTATTGTAAAGTATTTATTATGTGCTAAGTATGCTAGTGTTAAGTATATACTCTGCAATAAGCACCAAGTATGCTAGTACTATTTCAAACTGTGAACTAAGTATGCTAGTATTCTATTACAAAGATACCTGAAGAGTTAAATTTAATTAATTTATCTTCAATCTAAATGGCTCCTTCATACACTTCTAAAAAATAAAAAATATGAGTAAAAATCATGCAAACAGAAAACAATAAATGGATAGGAGCATGAGAGAGGCGAGTCGAGTGAATAGTTAACATGGAGGTTTATAAGGAGAAGAGAAACTGTGAGTGAGTCAGTGTCGCTTCCCGCCTCCAGCTCCTCCATGCAGAATAACGGCTTCCTCCTCACAGTCCCGAACTCTCTCTTCTTTTGTTGAGTGCATTACTTCAGCTAGACACCAAAGTGCTAAGAGCAGACAGAGAATGCATTCCGGAGCCAGGTTTCCTCTCCTCCTGCGCCGACGCCACGGGCATGCTGCCCTGCTCCAAAACTTTTCCCCTCTCACTTACGAAAGCATTTCATACTGCAAATCACTCTGTCCTGTGCTGTCAAATCACATCATGAGAATTTAAAGGTTTTAAAGGTTGTGTTTAATCACTTGGGGGGTTGGTTCGGGGGACGGAGCGCTGTGTGAGTTTGAGCTGTAGGTCTGAGTGACAGTTCAGGACCGTTGATTTCAAAGAGATGATGGAGGTTGAGATGGAGAGGAACTGGACTCAGCCCAGGGCTTTGGGAGTGTTGGCAGGCAGGAGGTTGCCTGATAAGACGCGATGGAGCTTGGAGAGCAGGCTGGGCTGGAGATAGCAGCGCTAGGGTGGCTGAGCCCTGTGGGAAAGACACTGCTGAGAGATTAGGGTCAAACAGAGACGTACAGAGGGGAAGAGAGAGCAGCTCAACATAGCTGCTACAGAAACCAGAGGGTGCTGTGGTATGTAGAAGTGTTTCCCAACCTTTTTCATCTTAGGTACCTTCATGCTCCTTTTAAAGAGACAGTTCACCCAAAAATGAACATTTTGTTATCATTTTGCTACTCATCCTTTCTCCTGTTGCACATAAAAGAAGATATTTTGAACATTGAACAATGTGTGTAACCAAACAGTTGATGGTCCACATTGACTTCCATAGCATTCCATACCGTGGAAGTCAATGGGGACCATACTCTTCTTCTTTTATGTTCAACAGAAGAAAGACAGTCATACAGAATTGGAACAACTTGAGGGTGAGTAAATGATGGAAGAGTTTTCATTTTTGGGTGAACTAACCCTCTAACTCCTATTATTTAACACCTTTTAAACTAAAACTTTACCTGCTTATCTGAAGTTTTTGCACATCCCTTGCAGTCCTTTGAGCTCTTTTGGCTCATGCATAGACAGGAGCAGCCGATTGCTATAGTTTTACACTTAGACAGTGATCGTATCATTTCCACGTGAAGATAGAGAGCGGAAAATAATTGAATATGCCAAGAGATATTCTTCACCTCAAAGGCCGACGAAAGGAGAAAAAGTGGAACGATAGACAGACGGAGGGAGTGTTGTTGTTGTCTTTGGGCAGAGGTTAGGAGAGGAGATGGGGGCCCATTAGAGAGGCCCCTTTTTCTCTTTGGAGTGGGATAGACAGCCTTCCCCCCTGATGAGAATACATCAAACAGCGTCATTAGTAAAGCTCGCTCCCCACAAAGAATCCCAGGCTGAGCTCTGCCACTCCAAAAGCTCTTTCAAGTGCAGGCTTGCTTTCCTTTCTCGCTCTGTGTCTCTTTCCAGAACTCTTATCAGAGAGAGGGACGAACAGTACGCTTGGTGTCGAGAGGCAGGGGTGTGATAGAGTAGTTTGTACTTTTGTGTCGAACATATACAGAGGTGCAGGCTCTCTCGGTTTTGTGCCATGCAAGAATCTCCCCCTTCACTCTTCTTTGATGTGTAGAGCTTTATTCATGGCTTACACATAAGGGTCATCTGTAGTAATGGCTTCCTTTATAGACCTTGTGAAATCAAAATGAGAGTTTTGCAACTTTCTAGTTTTTATGTGTTAGCTGTGAGCTTATTCCCATGAATTTTTCCTATAGGGATTTTTAAAAAGTCTTTGTTAATTAGCCATGAAACAAACCAACCAGCAACAAGGTGAATCACAATATTACAAACTTTGAAAATCAGACAAAAAGACCAAGGTACAAGGCGTTGTAGTTAAAGGCATTAATGCAGTAAATAACTCAATCCCATGCAAATCCCATTGTGAATGACAATCAAATTAATAATGACAGGTAAATATGAAAACTATTTATTTGAAGAATATAGTAGAATATATAAAACACCATACTTTGTTTACTGCAAAATATTCATATATATATATATATATATATATATATATATATATATATATATATATATATATACACACACACACACACACACACACACACACACACACACACACACACACAAATATTTAAGTTTGAGAGTGTAGAGAGATTGACTCTTATGTCATTAGCATGTTTTGATTCTCAGATTTCTTGTACAATCATGGGTAATGTAGTTTTCACCAGGAATTCCATTGTTAGTATGATTATTTTAAAATTAAGTTGAAATAATGCAGACTGACAGCTTTAACTGGAAAGTACCATTGATGAACAACCTCACAGCTCAAAACAGACCTGCATTTATAAGTTTATAAATTATGGTGAAAATGAATGAGATTTTTACTTCTTTAATGCAACTGTTGCACTCTATACCACCTGCAACCTACTGGAAAGTATCAAATCACAGTATTGGCTATTTGAAAACAAAAAGAATGAGATATCCCTTTTTTGCACCCAAATTTCCTTCAATAGGAAAGATGTCAACATAAGAAAGATCTCTGCGCTTGTTGAACAATGTTATGAGGTCTTTAAAATGATGCACCCACAGGGCACTATAAATGTTTTAAAAATTACTTTTTATGATATCCATAGTGTCATAGACAATAAAACACAATAAATACAATAAAAGTTCAAATGCAAGCAACATGTATAATCCGTTTCCTCTCAGTTTATTGCACAGTCCATTTAGATAAAGAATCAGACAGCAACAAAAGACAAAAGGAAGAGCATAACTCTGTGGCTTTGACTTTTTTACTTCATGTGGCGCATGAGGGCAGAGAGAGCGAGAGAGGGAGAGGAGAGTGCAATGACAAACGGTCTCTTCCTTCCTGCATGCATGCACCACCATGCTCTCAGCAGCACCCCTCCCAGCGTGATTAGCAGGATATTGATTTGAGATGTGTTTGGGGGGGAGGAGGGTGCTGTAATCGTACACTAGACACCAGCGGCTCACTAGAGCGCTGCATTAGGCTAGTGCAGACAGCCTCCACTTTTCTAGAGAGAGAAACAGAAAGAGAGAGCGAGAGATAAAGAGAAAAGGGGGAGGGAGAGAAAGAGTGAAAGAAAGGAAGGAAGAGATTAGCAAAAGGTGTGAGCTCTATATTCACTGAAAACAGAGTGAGAGTGAGTGAAAAAAGCGAAAAGGTGTAATAGCACGACAACAGGAGTTTGATAGAAGACATAGGCAAGACCGCTTACTTTTTTTTCCAAATTTTTTTTTTCTTGCTCGTCTTGTCATTTCTGGAGATTTTACTCTGTATTAGGCCTGTGTGAAGACCGGGAGAGAGAGATAGATAGTCAAGACAAGAAACGACGGTAGAGTGAGGGAGTGTGTTTGTTCGAGATAGGAGAAAGCGAGAGAGAGAGCAGGCAAAAGAATCTCTCGTTTCTGCACATGGCTGAGTAAGAACCAGATCTGTCATTCACGCTGGCGCAGGGCCCTCTCATCTCTTCGTATCTTTAGTCGCTTTCACAGCTCCATCATGTATGCAGGTATAGAGCCAGGTGGCGAGCTGCATGTCGAGGGGTTTAGGGGGCCGTCTGACCGCATCTGAACCCCTCTAACCTATTTCTGTCTCTTTTTTTCCCCCACAGATGACATTCTAGGCAAGAGGAGAGCCTACTCCCCCAACAGCAGCAGCGAGTGCCCATCTGACAGCAAGAAGTCCCGCAGCGTGTCACCTAAAGGTAGGGGCCCCTCTCGTGCATGTGTGTGCATGTGCCTATGTGTGCTGGAGACGATAATGCTCTTCAATCAGAGCTGTTTAACCTTAGCGCGCAAGATAGAGTAGGTGGGAATAGATGAAGCGAGATTGAGCGAGAGCGGAGGGAAGGGGTGGACAAGATAGTAAGAGGAGGGAGGAGAGAACAACGCTCAGTGGAAGACAGACACGCTTAGTGGAAGACAGATTTTGAAGATGTATTGTTGAAAATTAAGTTACTAATATTCCAGTCAATAAGACTCTCAAATGTGTTGCTCTTTTTCGCAAATGACTATGTGTTGCTCTTTTTTGGGGTGGTAACATACCCATAGCATATATCACATCCATACTGACAACCCACATGGCTCAACTAGGTATAAAAAACATTGCATTTTGCATTGGCCTATTGGGGAGAAAATGAGCAATTAAGGGAGGGACACAGTAAGGAGGAAAGGGCACTTGACTTCCTCCTTCTGCTACACTGTAAAAAATAAGTGTAATTTTAACTGTAAAATTTTGTAAAAACGCTACGGAAAAAAAATGTTAATAGGTTAACAGTAAGTTCCCGTACTATATACAGGGAAACTGTAAAAGATCTAACCAGGCATTTCATGTAATTTTACAGTAAAATTCTGTTAATTGTACAGTTTTTAGAAGTAAAAAATAACAAATCAATGTATAATTTAGTCAAAAACTTTAAACTGATATTCCCCGAATTCCCTGCTTGAAACTTGAAAGTATTTGGTTTAAATAATCATGTTTTTTAATAGTTTTTGTTATCAGTTATGTACATTTGGGCTTTATGTTATCTTCTGTTGTTTAATGAAAGTTTATTGCATTATTTAAGTATCATGTGTGTTACCATGATGGTGTTTTGTGTTTGCATGAATGACTCATTCTGTGCACATTCTGTATATTAATTTATATTATGGGGCCGTTGAATGCTTGAATCCGATTGGCTGACGAACGTTCCAAGGTGTGCAGTTATTTTCAGGGAAACGCACGGTGAACGTAGTTCCAGGCACCGCATTATATGTAAATATCACTACGCCAAATGATTTGCGTTATTTCTAAGGTCCTTACAGCCTAAAACAGCAAAAGAATCCACAACGACACTGGCCAAACAAATAAATATAGTAAACAGAGGATACGATCGACAGATTATATCCATGTTTTTGCCACAAAATTACACTTTATTATGTACGGAAAGCACATACTCTATCTCTCCCGCACTCTCTCCCTCACAGACGCACAGTTTGCACACACGTTAACATACGCGCTAATGTTGTTAGCGCTACTCTGACGATTTTATCAGCAGCATAGTTAAACAACTTAAAAACTACATGACTTCTCACAAGCGAGGTAACAACAACGGCACTGCTCTTGATGAAAATGAACTTTAAGTTTCACTATAACACTGAGACATTGCTGCCGAGCACTTCTGAGAGACAGACTCACAGAAGTAACGTTAATCTCTCTCTCTCTCTCTCGCTCTCTCTCTCTCTCTCTCTCTCTCTCACTCTCATAACTTAGTTATTAACTGTTTTAACTGCATTAGTCTGCTATCAATGGCTCAAGCCTCCGTTACTAGGTTTAAAATGACATTTTGGAATTAACCACGGAGGCGATGGATGAGATGCGGAAGAAATAATCCTACTCACAATAGCGATTTAAGTAGAAAAACCAGTGGAATGCCTTAAAATATATCATCTGATTAGTGTCTTGAGGTGTGGCAACTGTAGTATAAGCGGAATAATTGACTCTGGACCGTTGAATTATTAGAAAAATAATGATGCGTCGTGGCCGCATCACCACCTCGGGTGTGCATTGTGGCGAAGCTACTTGTGATGATCTTTGATTCTTCATGTGGCTTTCTCTTTTACCACCTGCATTATTATGGTGGTTGTCAGTATATTAAAGGTACAAACAGATTTTAATAGCAGTGTGTGTTGTTGAATTTACTGGTTTACATTCAAATTTCCCTGTTTGAAAATGAGTTTTATACTGTAAATTCTACGGTTTGTTCTGTAAGTGTGTTTACAGATTTTCTGTATTTTTTACAAAATTATTCTGGCAACCACAGCTGCCAAAATTATTTTGTAAAAACTACTGATTTTTTTTTTAAATTGTGTTTTATTTTTCCTTTCAGGAAGACATGTTTGAGTCTAAAAGTGAGCTCAGAATCACTATATTCATGCTCATATTTAAAGCTAATATTTAGCTAATATGCAAATTGGTGACGCTCCTGGGTATTGTCAACCAGCTGAGCTAATGAGGTGAAACAGGGCAACAGGCAGGCAGCAGAAACATCAGGCAGACTCGGTGACACCAAGTCAAATATAATCAAGCATCTAGCAGGAAGAGTTGAGCAGGCAGTGATCTGGATCTGTTCCTTAGACCAGTAAGGTGACCAGTCCTCATATGAGGTGCAAACTCTCATAGCAATGTTTTTGTTTTAGGTTATTTTGTTAAAAATGATTTGAAAAGATTCATATTTCACTCTATGTTTTAGAAAGACATTTACATACACTGTATTGTAAAAATATTGGGACTCCCCCTTCTAATGAACAGGTTTGACTATTTTAGTAATTTCCATGAGTGTAAATCTTAATGTTTAAGCATATAATTAAATTATAGGGAATTGTGTGGTTCTAATTTTATAGCAAGAGTTTGGACAGGACCCTTTTCTATTCTAACATGTCACTGCCTCTGTGGATAAGGCTAGGTTCAAAAAGAAATGATTGATTCAGTCAGTGTGGAAGAACTTGACTGGTCTGACTGATCCCAGCTGAACCCCTCTGGTGTGACTTTAGATGCAGAGCTTGAGCTAAAAACTCATCACCAAACAACAATGACTTGTACATTAGAACAGAAAAAGGCACTTCCAAAACTGTGGCAACAAAGATGGAAACATAATTCATGTATGTAAAAATTGCATTTCCATCTCTGTTGCAACAGTTTTGGAAGTGTCTAAAACGATTGGACCCTTATGTACAAGTCAATGGTGTTTGGTGATGAGTTTTTGGCTCAAGGTCTACATATAAATACACACCAGAGGTGTTCAGCTGGGATCAGGACTTGGCTTTCTACAGACCAGTCAAGTTCTTCCACACTGACTCAATCAATCATTTCTATTTGAACCTTGCCTTAGAGGCATTGTCATGTTAGAATAGAAAAGGGTCCTGTCCAAATTGTTGCTATAAAATTAACACAGTTCCTTAGAATATTATTTTATGCTTAAACATTTGTACTCATGGAAATGACTAAAGTAGTCAAACTAAAGTAGTGTATGTCTGCCATGCTGAGGTCAATAATACTATTTAATAATACATTAATATGAGATTGCCAAAATTCCCAAGGACATTAAATTACCAAACACCAAATCACAGAAATTTGGGCCAATGAGATTTCACTGCGGGTGGAGTTACTCATTCTCAAATACAAGTAATGTTGATCAATATTTAATTAAATATTGCTATTTTTGTATCAATCCAATATTCTAAAAATAGAAGTTCACATAACTGCATATAGTATGTGACATCTGTATGTGTCGCAACACATTAACACCCAATAATCAGTCGTCTGCGATCTCTCGTGTTTGGACAGCGTTTTATTTTGAGGCATTATCTGCTCACTCGTCACCATGTAGCCAATCAGTATGGCTGCTGCAGTGAGAATGATAAATGGGTGTTATGTGTGTTTTAGTCCTGTGAATTACAGTTGGCTTGTGTCGGTCACCCGCTGTGGATTAGCATGGCTTTGGAATGCCGCTGATCTAATGTCTTGTGTCTGCGTGTCTGTGATCCATCACCACACCCAAACAACACAGCAATGTGTTTGCATTTGTGTGCACATGTGTGTAGTTTGAGAGCGCAGCAGCTGTTGTTGTTTGAGGTCCTACGTCCCAAACACACGCACAACCACAGAAATACACACACACACACAGCTGGAGGGTAGTACTGATCTCAGTGCAGCAGGTATTACCTTTAATGACCAAAGCAGCCTGAAAAGCTGCAAAGGCTGGATTTAACACGTTCTGTTCACTGACAGACCATAATACAAGCAGCTTTACACCTCAGATCCGAACCGTCATGTCTCTTGGAGCAGGATTGTGTGTCATTCAAAACTGAATTGAGAATGCCTTGAATTTTCCTGAAATTGAAATGAGATAGCAAACAGGAAGTACAGTTGTAATTCAAATTTGTGTGTAAGGAAGTATAATTCACATGGAATTTATCTATCTATCTATCTATCTATCTATCTATCTATCTATCTATCTATCTATCTATCTATCTAGACATTCATAAAATCTCTCTCTTATGGTCTTTTAAAATCTCTCTCTCTCTCTCTCTCTCTCACACACACACTAGGGCTGAACGATATGGACAAAATTTCATATCTCGATTTTCATGCCAGATATCTCGATATCGATACGATACGATATGACTACGGATTCGGTGAAAACCAAGCATTTCTCAGAAAAATAAAAACATCATAATACAAAAAAATTTGGAAAGTGTAGTTTTATTTTTAAGAACTCACTGGTGGACGTCGACTCGTACGGCGTAAAGGCCCTTTCACACACAGGACGCGGCATGCGCTGCGCTGCGCTATGAAACCCATTCATTTCAATGGCTTGCGCTGCGCGAGGGTGGTTAGTTGCTGCGCCGACCAAAGCGCACGCGCAGCGGAGCGCACCAGCGGCGAGCTTGCGCGCGCGCCACGGTCAAAGTTCAAAATAGTTAAACTTTTGCCGCTGCGCTCTGTGACGTTTCCCCGCGCGGCCAATAGAAACGGGGCATCCAAACAAGCGCCGAACTCAAAATGGATGAACAGCTGATTCTCTGTGTGTCTGAATTTCCAGAGCTATACCATACAAGTTTGCGGTCGAATAGGGACCTCAGCGGTGCATTCAAGGGCACTCGTAAAACTGATGTTCGTTGTGTGACTGCCAGAGTTGTATGCAGGGCGGGGCGAGCGCGGAGAGGGGAAATCTATATCGTCTATATCGTTGCTTTTTTCGATAGTAATATCTTGAAAGTTCATATCTCGATATAGATACGATAACGATATATCGTTCAGCCCTAACACACACACACACACACACACACACACACATATAGAGCAAAAGTGTTCATACTCACAATGCCTCAAAACATCATCCACATGAGCACACTCACACACACACCTGAAGCCTCTCGGGTGGATTATCTGGCGCTTGGCAGAACACACTCCCCCATCCCCTGCGCTGGGCCGCACTGCTTCTGTTCGCCTGCCCGGGGCCAAGCTCCGGTTTCAATGAGGAGGGTAAAATATCCCCCCTTCCACCTCTCTTCCTCCTCCCCATCTCTCCCCCAAGAATCTCTCCCCATGCGCTGGCTTGAGTTACTGCCGCCCAGCGTACCAAGGAGAACCGCACATAGGCTTCTCCTTCACTCAAACATCTCACATAAGATCACACAGTTTGGGACCAGCTGATTGAATTTTCCTGCTTCTCGTCCCACAGAGAACTCTCACACGCCTGCGCTGGAGCCGGGCAATCACATGACCCCCGAGGAGCACTACAGGCGCATGATGTCAGCTCTGAACGAGCATGGCTCTTTTGAGGAGCAGCAGCAGCGCCTGTACCAGCTGGCGAACAACATGGGCGTCCCGAGCCATGGTGAGTGTGCGTCACCTGTGTATATGTGTGTGTGTGTGTGTGTGTGTGTGTGAGCTTGTTTCTGTATCCGCTCTAATTACCCATGTAGTCTTATTCCTGGATACCACACAAACAGCTAGAGCTCGACTGCGGAGATTACTGACAATTCTATTTGCGGTCTCAGCCCACCCAACGGTAGGATGTCAGAGTGGGTGATCTGTGACTACAGCCACACACAGTAGTAAATAACACTGCCATTGGGCCCTGAGGTCGACTGGATCGATTTGGCCCTTTGATTGGCTGCAAGCCAACCATCTAAATTACCAACACAATGAAAAGAGCTCCTTTGCTCTTTTTTTCTTGTGCCTTTTCAAGTTGATGATCACTGACGAGATACCAGGGTTAACGGATGTGGATTTGTAAGATTTGTAAACCGAAATTTAGTGAGCATCATTTTGTTTTATTTGTTTGGATACATCTTAACTGCGCTCTAGAGCCTTGTTGACGTTTTTCTCTCAGAAACCGTTAATTGCATCCAGCTTTTATGGCCTTTTTTTTCGGTAGCATAAATTGAATCAATCTCACATTCTTGTTAAATCTGAGAGCGTACGACTTTAAATTTTATTTGATCAGTAATGATTCTTAATTACTGCTTGCAAATCCAAAGGGGGGAAATGCTATAAAGGGTTTAATTACCCCTCTCATACATCTGTAAGAAATTAGTGCCACTGTATGTGCTGTTCGTGTCTGGGATTTTATGACAGTGGTGCTGCGCTCTCCTGTCACCTCCACCTAATAGTTTCTCGGTTTTTCTACCGTTGCACCGAGGCACGTTGAGGACGAATTCACAGACAATTCCCTTCCCGATTCTGTCAAATCTTCTCTTGTCTCATCATCCGCACTCCTCCCTTTCACTTTCCCAGCTCAACTTCCTTCACTCTCCATCTCTACTCCTCTCATCCACAGCAACCACCTAAAAAAAGGTGTGGTTATTTGTGGAAAGGAATCTGAAGCTGAGAAGAAAAGACAGGGCGTTTACCCGTCTGTGGGAAATCCAACGAGTGAAAGCAGCTGTGTGATTTACAGGGTCACAGTCGGTTCCTCCCCTAGATTTCTGGAAAAATGTCAGGTGTATGGTTTCATAATGGTTGCCATTGAAAACAGACTCACCAGGCCAAGGTGCTGTTCCTCCCCTGAGGAATGCAAGCGTGCTGACTTGCCCCTGCATGCTGAGCTCATAAGCCTACGATAAGGCTGTGCCAGTCAACCGCTGCCAGCATGCCTGGCTGCCAGGACTTTGATGAGTGAGATACCTATTCTCACCTTTTCACCCAATGATCTACTGTATACATCTGTGAGGTTTCTTCATTTTGTTTTTTTTAAGGTACTGGTTTAGCCAAAAATGTCATCGTTTAGTCATCCTTGTGTCGTTCCAGATCTGTATGACACAAAATGAGACATTGCACTGGTCATTTTTTTTTATGCACTTAACAATGCAACTGGGACTGAGATTTTCAAGCTTCAGAAAGCACCTTCAAAGTATCATTTATGTACTGAAAGACAGAAATAAAAGTTTATCACTGACAACAGTGTCCAATTCGTGAACAAATAATCTTTTTGTGTTGGATCTTTTTACATTTACATTTATTCATTTAGCTGACGCTTTTATCCAAAGCGACTTACAATTGCTATATATGTCAGAGGTCGCACGCCTCTGGAGCAACTAGGGGTTAAGTGTCTTGCTCAGGGACACATTGGTGTCTCACAATGGATTCGAACCCGGGTCTCTCACACCAAAGGCATGTGTCTTATCCACTGCGCCATCACCATTTTTAAAATCCAAAGAGGATGCAAAAGCACCATATCAGTACCATAACATTTGTCCCTTTTTTAATGAATCAGCTGATTCAGTTCACAAGTCAGACTGATTCAGTTCTCGGGTTTGACTAATTGACTCAATCTGGTCACAGCTGTTTACAGCTCACTGGAGAGGAAGATTATCAGTAATTAATAACTTAAAGTTCAGTTTTTATACAAATGTATTGTATGACTTCAAAAATCTTGTATGGACCACTCTTATGATGCTTTTATGGCACATTTGCATCCTTTTTGAAGCCAGAATAACCTTTTTTTGTGACTGCAATCTCTCCTCATTTATTGCAGTGAATTTCTAAAAAAGTAATAGAGGTTTGGAATGATGCAAGGTTGAATACATAATGTCTTTTTCTAATTTTTGCACAATTTTAAATTTTTATATTTATTTTTATTCAACACTTTTTAATATTTAGATTTGCAGTGCTTCTGACAAATTTGCTGGTTCTGACTGACTGTCTGTCCCAAACATTCCCTTCCCACTCCTTCATATTTTACTTGCTTTCCCCCCTTTGTCCTTAAGTCACTTTTAATTTATGTTCTTATTTGTTTTTTTTTTTGTTGTTGTTGTTGTTTCTTCAGCGCTATAGCTCACACAGAGCTGCTTTTGACTTTTTGGGAGTGAGTTTTCAGAGAAACCTCGCTGGTGCAGGGAAGCGTCAGCCCCAGCTGTGTTTCTGTGTGTTTTCTCTTCTCTTCTTTACCTCCACGTGCCTCTATCTCCCTGCTTTCTCCTTTGAGATGCCTTCTTTCTATCTGGCTCCTTTCCTTTCTTCATATCTCTGCACCTTCCTTATGGCTCTGTCTTTATACCCAACCACTCACCCCACCCCCTCGTGTGTGCCTCTGAAGTGTGTCGGGAAGTGTTGATGCAGTGTTAGGTTCTATACAGTAGAGGCTCCAAAGACCCCTTGACATAGGCGGAGAGTAGGGCCAGGCCCTTCTGACCATTCCCCCCCAGACACACGCACACACTCCCCCAGAACTCTCCACGCACAGCCCTGCTTTTATATTCTCTCTTTCTTTCCTCCCTCGTTCTTTCTCGCCTGGATCCCCGCAGAGCATCCTTTCATGTGTTTGAAGTGGAGGCCCTGAAATGAAAGGCCGTGAAGGAGGCACGGATAGGTTTGTGTGTGTGCGCGTGTTTGGAGGGGGGTATAAGGTGTTGTTCACCTTTAAATTTGGCTATGATGCTGTTTCTATAAGCACTCAAACGCTGTGGCCATTCAGATTGATGGGGCCCATGTCCCTTTGCATTTTGGGCTGAATTTTGAATGCAAAATATCTCTTTATGCTTGATGACATCTCTCTTTCTTTTAATATTTATAATATACAATTTTTATACACACACACTACCATTCAAGCGTTTGGGGTAAACTTGGGTTAAGTTTGTTTTTGGAAGAAAAAAGTATACTTTTATCCAGCCTGGACACATTAAATTGATAAAAAATTACAGTAAAGACATTTATACTGTTACAAAAGATTTCTGTTTCAAATAAATGCTAAAAGCAACAAATGAATCGATAAAATAAATAATATAATATAATATATATATTAAAATAGTATTTAAAAGTAATTTTAAATTGTAACATTTCAGAATATTACTTTATTATTATTATTATTATTATTATTATGCAACAATTATTATTTTTTTTAATAATATTTAATATTAAGTATTTTTGTTGTTATACACCAAGCCTAGTGAAAATATTCTAGTGAAATAGAATTTGAACCTAAACAGAATGAATTTCACTAGACTGACACGTCCTATGCTCATGTAAGTGAGTCAGAACTGTCACTGGTGCCTCCTCAAAAAACTAGGTGCGTGACGCCCCTGAATGGGAGTGAATTTGAAAAAGAGAAAAAGGCTTGGGCTGCTCTGAGTTGCTTTTGGATCTGTCGTCCCCCTGAAAGAATTCCCGATGAGTACTGTGTCTGTCAGCTGCTCCTGGCACATGTGGACCTGTTGTGCCATACAGAAGCTCTCAAAGGCCTGCCAATGATTTACCACGTGGTGCAGAGGAGACCAGATCTCCCTAGTTAAAGATTCTACAGTAACACTGACTCAGATGATGTAAATTCGGGGTGTGACAGAGGACGCAAGGTGAATGTGGGTGGGAGATGGTAGCATATGGGTGTCAGGATGTCACTGTTTGGATGAGTGGTGTGCTTGTACATGCAGCCCCTGATAACCCTGTGCTAACTCTGTTGCAGGTTAAAGGGAATAATTCATCTCTGGGCAACCGAGGAAAGGGCTTCAGAGCAGCTTTGAGTTTTACTGGATTTTGGTGCTGTTTTACCCTGCTGGAAAGCCGATAGGTGTGTTTTGGAACATGGTGGCAACAGCAACTTGATATTAGTTTGTTGCCTGTTAAAGATGGTCTAGGAGTATCAGTGATGCGAGAAAAACCTGCTACTATTTTCCAAAACACAACTTCTTTTAAATAAGTAATTATTTTGCGACCATTAAAAAAAAGTATGTTCTATTTAGTATAAATGTGTGTAGTTTGTTGTCATTGTCATATGACCTACCAGTGTCACTGCCATTCATAAATCCTTTCTTGTGGCTTCATGGGATAGTAAAGTGTCTATTCAATGCACAGTATTGAGTGGGTCACACTTTTCCCTACTGTTTTATGAATGCTGTGAATTCAGGCATGCTATATAATAAGGAAGTATGCGATTTCAGATTCAGCCATCTACAAGCTTTCGCCAGATTTTTACAGCAGGTTATAATGTGTGTGGACAGACTACTAATTTTTTTGGTCATCTGGAATGAGCATGTGACCAAATGACACGCGTTGCTGCTTTTCCATGGTGCTTTTCCTTCATCCTTTTTTTCATAGTTTTTTATTCCCTCTCACGAGCTGTTAGAGGTTTGTCCGCTGTCAGTCCGGGCCCCCGCGGGGCAGTGCAATAAACAGATCAATACAGCGGGCCTGTGCACATTAATATCTGTCCCGGTGCCTCCGACCCGATCACTCAGGCCCACACGCCAGCCTCGGAAATGGCCGCCAGCTCCCGAGGGAACCGTCTAATTAAAAAAGGGCCAGAGGAGAGAGGGAGCGAGAGATGAGAGTGAGGGAGAGGAAGAGAGGGAGGCATGCAGGATGGATTTTCTATTTAACACCCTTTCATTAGAGAGTGTGCTTCCTGTTGTGACCCTGTTAGTTTGGTAATGTTGGGAGATGGTCTGGGCTGGTCTAACATCACAGATTCAGGAGAGAGACCAGCGGCTCACTTATATTTCAGTCATGCTATCTCAAACAGCTTAAATCATAATTATTCATATATAGTTGTTTTCTAGCTTTGTTTAATTTTATTGCATTTTATTAGTGTTGTTTGCTAAGGATTAGTGAACTAACTCCTAACTATTATAATATAGTTTTATGCTACGAACATGAATGATACCTCAAATTGAGTTTATTTTAATGAAAAATCTTATATTTGTCAATAGGGCTGGACGATATAGCCCAAAAAATTATCACAATAATTTTTTTCATATCAGTCAATATTAATAATTATCACAATAAATGTCAAATCTTTATTTCTTTCACCAAAGTGAAAGTTGTAGAAACCAGACTGTTAATTGTGGTTTTAAACTACTCTTTATGGTCAGAACATGACAAAGGTTTCACATTTTGAATTCTTTTCACTTTTCCAGTCATTTCTCCTTAACAAAATAACCTTCAATTCCTTAACATAAATTTCTTAATAGAAACATTTATTTCTTAGTTTCTGCATGTTCTAATGAGAGATATTGTTTCAAATCAACAAACAGGTTTGTTTTGCCTGATAATATTAAGTCTCTTAGAAATGCACATTTGATAGTAGTACCTTGAGTTAGGATGCAAATGTAAATTTATGTTCATTATCAAAATCATTAACATCTGTAAAAATGGTAGAAACTTCTATTATTCTTAATTATTCTGACTGTTTGAGTTTTATTAAAATTAAGCATTGTTCTTCCATAGTAGCATTCATTTTGATCATAATAACCCCAGTTAAAACCACACATATAGCACCTCAATACCACTCAATAAAAATGTAATTAAATAGGTATTTGTATGAAAAACAGTAGTCTAAATACATTAGTATAAATGCACAAATTCTATAACTATTATAATTGTATTCCATTACTCCATTAATACATGTCTACATTAATAATATAATAAATATAAATAATGAATATCCTAGTTTTCTGCCACAATACCATGGTGCAGTTAGTGTTACTACAGTAAATCCGTGGTAAATGATGGCAGTTTGTAGATTGAAAAGCCTTCTGACTGTATCGTTGCACATAGTGTTTGTCCTGTTTGTCAGTGTTGTTTTTTCTGGCTTTAAACTAGTTTAAATCACCGAGTCATTTGAGATCTTGGCTGAATTCAAGTGCTTTACCCTGGATCTCACCGTGCTGTTTAGTGCTTTTGTGACTGAGACTCGTCAGAGAGTGAGCACTTCTGCATCACCAACTGTTATCGTTTTATCGAGGAAAATTATATTACAATAATTATCGATATTGAATTATCGCCCAGCCCTATTTGTCAATAAACAATATGTTTCACTGGCATTTATGTCCCATAAGGCTCAGGGCTTAATTGGGAGCTCCATGGTGAAAAGTGTAGAAGTGACTCTGAAATATATGACCCTGGTTTTTCTTAAACAGATCTTGAAGATTCTTATTTGCGGTGGAGTGTGAAGTCTTGCCTGTGTGGCGGTTAACGTATCCTGCTCTGGGACTCTTGGACTGAATCTTACAGTGTTGGATCAGAGCTAGATTACAGATTTGGCTCTGACAACACAGACCGGACGAGTTTCTCAATTTAACTGGTCTGTTCCTTCCATCCACAGAGCTGCTGCGTGTGCGTCAGGAAGCCATGGCTGCCGTTCGAAACCAGGGAGGAATGGAAGCCCACATCCCCACTGCAGGCAGCTCCTCCAGCCAGCGGCGCAAGCAAGGCCTTCCCCAACACAGAGACGCACACTTCCCTGAGCGGTAATGCACATGCACAAAATCGTATTCCCTCTTTTGCATGCTTTTGATCTAAAATGTCAGATTGTAAACTAAATGTATGTTCAGTCTGTCATATTAGTCTCTCCTCCTTTTGCTTTGTGATGGGCAGAACATATTACAACCCAACATGGTGTCCTAACCAGACATGATGCAACAAGTTTTAGTGACAAGTATCTATGACTCCTTATGATACCTTATGATCTCGACTGAAAAGGAGATATTTGATGTTTACTGTCAAATTATGTGTCAAAAGACTTTGGGCCAATGAGATTTCACAGTGGATGGCGCTACCTGGTGTGATGCAGAAATAGAGACCAAACGACTGACAAAATATCCTATCCCTTGTTACTTGTTACACTGTCACCTCCTTTAAGGAAAACTTAGATTTACACAGAAGAGATCGCTTGGACAGTGGCTGAAACCACACATGCGCTTTCTTGACTCTAGATTGTAGTGTAAAAGTGGATGAGATGTAAGCGTGCGTGTGCGTTTGGTTGATAAATGCCCTTCTGCTGAATGGGAACCTCTGAGGCACACTTTAAGACCACGCATACAGGAAAAAATGCTAAGCTTTAAAATAACATGAATATTTTACATTAATAATGAAGCCAACATCCGACTCTAATGAATACTGCATGCATGTTGGAGTGGGTGACTGCCTGCCGAAGAGAAAATAGGGAAAAATTGAATTATGCACCAAAGTAACGGAAGAGGGTAAAGGGAGGGAAAAATGGAAGTTGGCGTTAAGGCCACGGAAAGAATAGAAAATTCACTTAATGGGATGTGCCAGTGGGTATGATCTCTGTGTATGACCTCTTCACAACCCTGTTGGATTTGATCTTGTCAGGAGGCATTTATAGGGCTCAGGACCGAACGGGTCGCTAGGACAACAAGGCCGTTCCCCCTCCCTGCAAGGTTTCTCCCCCCGAATATCTTTCCTCCTCCCTCTCTCCTCATCTCAGCAAGGCCAGTGTGCTTGCGGCGCTCCCCTCCGCCTCCAAACAAAGCCCAGGCAGCGGGAGTAGGCAGGTAATTGCTTGTCGATTATTTATGTGGCGCGGGAAGCTGGAGGATCGATAATGGGCCGGCGAGGCGGTAGGGAGGAAGTGAATTGGGAGGGGTCGCCCAGCGTGGGTGGGGGAACTCTGTTCGGTTCCTGGCCCAGCGCAGCATCATGTCAGGAGCTCAGCGTGCAGCTTTGACCAGCCAGCCGCCACAGCTCCGCCAGCTCACGGTAATTAGCCACACAGGACCGCTGATGTTAACGAGGCCTGCACACTTCCTAGGTTGTGGGTGAAAAGAGGGAGGGAGGAAAGTGATTTTTTTTCTCGCTTCTACACACTCATTTTTTTGTTCATCGGTTCTTTAACTCTTTGTTTGACTGTTTTGTTTGAGCTCGGAAAATTGTAAAACTGATGCAATGCACATTTATGAGTTAAATAACCCAATTCTGTCATTGTTTACTCAACCCTCAGGTTGTTACAAACCTTTCACCTTCACCTTCTTTGTAACACAATATGAGAAACTGTTTTCTTTTCTATTCAATTACAATGAGCATGGACCAAAGATTTCAAGCTTATAAAATGGTCTATATGACTTGTGTACTGGGCATGTTTTTAAGAGTGAATGAGGAAAAACAGCAATTTGTGAACTAATCACTCTGTTCGAGTTGGATCTTTTGCATGAATCATTTAATTTGCTTTGCAAAAGTCAGTTCACAGAAACACTTTTGGATACATATATGGTGCTTTTATGTGCTTTGTAAAGCTTGAAAGTTTCAGTCCCTATTCACCCTTTAACGCCGGTGTGATCAGTCTTGGCTGGTCCCTGGAGTTTAAGATTACACCGGTGTGATTAGAACGTTCAGTCAGTCACGTCATCAACTGCAGAATTCAAATCTGCTTTCTTGCGTTGGGTGGCACTGAGCCAGATCGCACGCGCTGAGCGCTTGTCATATTATCACGAATATTCAATGTTTTCAACCATATAATGCTTATTTTAGGTTTCAGACATTTAAATACACATAAGTACTAGCAAAACCATACATTTATAGTTTGTAAAAGACACGCTGATGTCTATGGAAGCAGCAATAATGATCCTTACAAATATAATCTAACATGTTTTATTGATATCATATACAGATTGAGTAGATAACTTTAAAGTTTACTCTACTCTTCTCCCAGTTTAACTAACGTTTTTCAGGAGGAGAGGATGAATTTACATGTTGTTAATCCCACAGCTCGGATTCAGTGCGAACAAACATGGCGGCACCCATCACCTGGTATAGATCAACTAACACGGTCATTATAAAAGTATTTAAACTACCAAATACATTTACTTGCACATATTTCAGAATATCAGATATTTCATAATATTGTGAGTATGTTTGTGAATATTAATAATCAAAAAAGGAAAAACGAAATAAAAGTGATCCATGTGTCATACAGCGCTATTGTGGCTGCGGTGTGTCACACGACAAGCATGACACGTCGCCATGGAAACAATAAGGCCTGAAAAAACTCACGATGGGGGCTCAGCTAGAATATTTTAAACTCACGTGTGAAAGGGTTAAAATTGTATGTAAAAGAGCAATCAGTGCAGTCTTCGAAATTTAATCCGAAAATATGACAGTGGATATATGCATGTATGTGTGTATATATATCTGTCTATATCTATATATGTATCTCTCTTTATCTATCTACTTTTCTATCTATCTATCTATCTATCTATCTATCTATCTATCTATCTATCTATCTATCTATCTATCTATCTATCTATCTATATGTTTGACTTGGATGTTTGGGTGGGCTATAAACTTTTAGCACAGACCGTGTGACATTGCAAACCCTCTAAAGCATTGACAGAGAGTCGACCAGACTAAAACGGTGAGCCGGAAGCCATTCCTCAAGATCACCTTTCTATCGACTCTCCATAATTGATTATCTGACGCCCATTAGTGGCTATTCTTAAAAACAAATCATTACCAAGATCAATAGTCCTGCAGCCACGGCCGGCCATTTGTCTGGGTTTAAATGGCAGATTGCATTTAGGGAATCTGCAAGGCAAATCCTAATGTGTTTGGCATGTGGGGCAGCACAAGCAACAGACAGTGGTCTGGGGTGGGGGGTGGTGGGTGAGCAAGAGCCTTATGCATTTTAATGTGCTTCCTGTGCAAATGTGTTCCCGCCTCGAGTCAAGGCGAAGCGGGCACGGTGTGGTGAGCGGCTAATCCCCCGCGCTCCTCTCATTAAGGGCCATCCTGTCAGCTCCGCTCCACTTTTCTCTCTCTCTCTTTCTCGTCTGGCCAGTTTGGTGCTCTGCCTCCGCCTTTACACACACAAATACACACATACACACACATATGCACAACACTCCACACCGCCGTTGCTTTCAGGCAGGGAGCGACGCCGTTTCCACTCTGACAGGTCGTCACACATGAGCGAACACAAGTGGCGTCTACTTGCCCTACCGCCAGCTAGGTTGCGAGAGAGCTAGAGAGAGATCGACAGATAGACAAAAGGAGAGATGGGGCAGGGTGGAGGAACGGAAGCAGTTCTCAAAAGATGTAGAGGTAATTAAACCAGTAAACTGAGAAGCAGTCAGTGTACTGGAAATAAATTTAACACATTTTTAAAGCTGCCTCGTGCAATTTCTTTTAATGTTAAAATACACTAAGGGATGGTTCACCCAAAATTGAAAATACTATCATATTTACTGTATTATTTTTTTTTAATCTGTGAAACACAAAAGATATTCTAAAGAATGAAAGTAAATGGGGTAGTAACACTGAGACATTTTTTGAAATATCAATATAATTTAAATTTTATCTGTGAGACAATTAGAATTTTTGGGTGAATCTCTTTATTGCACAGAGAAAAGTTAACTTCATTTTCGCAACTTCATCTGGTGCCACTAGTCAAACACTGCAGCTTTTAAATTTACATTTTGTGAATATTATATGTGAGAAAGAGAATACACATTAAAGCAGAATCATAGTCCCTGCTATCTGTCATATGTTTTTCCCTTGCTCTCCACCCCATTTTTCTTTTTCTGTGGGCCAAAGACCCAGAGTGAAACGGTTAATGCTTGCCTCATTCCAAAATTGCTTCCTATAAAAGGAGAAGCACGTCTGCCGGGCACGTCTCCCCATGATTACAGCTAATTACTATCGAGCGGACGCCTCGCGGCCCCAGTCATGCAGCTTTAATTGACCGTTATTCATCTGTGGGCCGCGCAGGGCGGCGCAGAGTTTGGCAGGCCTGGCCAGCGCCGCCCAGGCTAATTGTGAGGCCTGAGGGATTAGGCCAGGTGATTACACACTTCACAGTGTAATTACATAAGCATGGTTGGGCTGCCGGCCCGACTCCCGGCCCCAAGGTCACGCGCTGCCTTCTTCCAGATTAATTGGAGCTGCCACAGAAGTGCGAGGCACCGGCGGAAAGCGGTTATACGATTAGCATTAACATTTCAACAGCCGCCCGATCGATCGATGATTTCCCCCCTTTGTGTCTCTCCACACCTTTCTCCACCCCTCAGTCCACACACACGCACACTCATTCTATGTCTCCCTCTGTTTTTTAGATTTCTTCTTTGTTTTTGCTCAAGGAAGACACGCAGGGACTATTTAGCTATGAAATGTCATAAAACCTAAGTAGAGCACAGCAAAATGTGGCTTCTCTCCTTATTTCTGATGTTTTTTTTGTTTTTCGTCTCTTCTATTTGGATGTTTATGTGTGTGCTGTGCTGTGCTGTGTTGCTCAGTCTCTCTCCCCCTGGAGCAAGCGTTGCTCAGTCACAAGTACAAAGCAACCGCGCTGCTCTTTCGCTTGCTTTAAGCGCATTGGGTTTCATTTATATTTATGCATGTGTGAGCGTGTGTTTTGGGGGGCTCAGTGAAGAGTTGCTTTAAATGGAGGGGCTTGCATTGGCAGAGGAGCAGTAAAAAGCTTTAAAAAGACACTGCAGGATCTGCCTGGATTTCAACACCTCGCCACTAGCAGTCATAGTACACGTCTTCATATTTTCCCCTCCTTCCTTTTCTCTCCTTACCCCTCCTCGCATTTTCTTCTCCCCTGCCAGGGCTCAATAAAGGCAGCCGCTGTATTGTATACGAACAGCCTGTGTTCTCTGCCTGTACAAAAGGAAAAAAATATAATTGAGGCTACGCGACATGCCACCTTTTTATTGGCTGAATACAGCGGAGAGAGACAGGAAGAGGAGGGGGATGTATGCATGTGTGTTGGGGTGGAAGAGGAAGAACTGTGTTAATTAGTGGGTGCTTCAGTCTGTAGCCCGGGCGAGGCTGGGGGCCCGCCCCAGCTGTCGGAGTATGACATGCTCTTATTGTGCATTCAGGCCTCATTACCAGAGTGGCAGGGCCACAGAGCACTGTAGAGCAAGAGGGAGGGAGCGAGAGTGGTGATGGTGGGGGCAAGGATACAAACAGTGCCGCTGTCCGCTGCGTGACAGGACTGATGAGGGGCTACGGTGGCTCGCATGCACTGGGGGGAGCGATAAAAATAACCGATGGAAGAGAACACAGCATTACCATAACACCACAGCCATATTGTATTAGACGTTGGAAACCTGTATTGTTTGTGCATTGCACCACTACATTGTAGTAACAGATTGTTGGCAACCTGTTCATTACCATAACATTGTTTAACTGTGTACCTCCTTAAAAAACCTGAATCATTACCGTAACGCCACATGAACATATTAAACTGTTGGAAATCTGTATTGTTAGCATACCACAGCACAACTAAAATAGACTGTTAAAATCCTGTATCATTACCATAACAACCTACAGCAGTACCTGACTTAACCTGAATCATTACCATAACACCACACAGCCATATTAGACTGTTGGAAATCTGTATCATTACCATAACACCACACAATAAGAAAGTGCATGTAACAATTTACTAAAGTCATCATGACATGTACTTATATGTTCTTTGTTTTATTTTGAGTGATTCATGTGTGTACGTTACTCCAAAGAAAAAAAAGATCTTTGCAATCAAAATTTCATATATTTTTGTTTATCTTTGTATTAAAAAGTAAAATGTGTTGTTAACACCGTTTCATGATGACTTTAAGCAGGTTGCTAAAGGTACACATCCCGTGCCAGTAAGAACAGCAACAGAAGTTGCAAACATTGTACCAATACTGTTGCAGTGCTAGTCATGTGCGATTGAGACATGTAGAAAAACAGTAGCAGTTGGTTAATGATGGTGTGTTTTTTGTTTGTGTACACAGAGACATATCGCACCCTCCTCCATTGCTGTCCCTGCAGAATGCTCCTCACATTGCTCTGGGGCCTCACCTGCGTCCCCCGTTCCTGGGCATGCCTTCTGCCCTCTGCCAAGCCCCAGGTGAGCTAGCTCTACCAGATGTAACACACCCTCACATTAACTCCAAGCTCATTTAGCCTGGGAGTTCCTTTAATGGGTTATGGGTTGTTTTCCACCCATATACACATTCAAGAAAGGTCTCTGATAAAGCTATTTATATTTAGATTTGTCTCACATTTACAGTAGCCCCCAAAATAATTTACACACACACACACACAAAAAATACAATTGTCTTTGCATTATTTAACAAGACATAAACTTCTGTGTCGTACAATAGCATTTAAATTAATAAAGCACAAGTGGACTTTTCAAACAATACTTGAAGTTTGTTAGGTTTAAAATTATACAGCAATAGATACTGATCAACTTTATGGCAAAAGGGACACTTTCTTGTGGTGTAACATGTCCATAGTTAATGTCATAAACTATACCTATGCTACTCTGCTGGGACACCTGTGTGAATCTGAGAAGAGCTGACTTTGTATATCCACTAAAAATTACCTTGAGACCAGTTGGTAAAATGTAATTGCAAAAATGACTCAAAGCAAAAAAGTTTAGCATCATTTTTTTTGGAGCAACTGTATTGATTACTATGTTGAATAAGGTGAAAAAACTGTGAACACTAGATGTATATGGTATACAGATAGATGTATTTATTTTGCCATTGTCCTGTAGGTTATGGTTTCCTGCAGCCTGCTCAGGCAGAGATGTTCGCCCGTCAACAGGAGATTCTTCGTAAACAGAATCTTGCTAGGTAATGTTATAGAGCTGCACAGAGAAACGTGTCTCAGACTCTTATAAAAATTTATGTTTGAGCAACTGCTTGTACTATAGCAAAAGATAGAATATTTATTTCCAAGTTGCAGCGTGTCTCTCTGATTGTGGATTGTTCCTCCAGGTTGGAAATGTCTGCTGAACTGTTGAGACACAAGGAGTTAGAGAACCTCCACAGGCAGCGACTGATGGCGGACCCGCTAGGCCTGCATCCTGGGCTCCCTGCAGAACACCCTGCCTTGCGCAGCCTGCAAGAAATCCCAGAGGGCCACCCACTCCGAGAAGAGCTCAATCGCCGCAACGCCATGCTGGTTTTGCGCCACAACACCACCCCATTACTCTCCCTCAACCACCAGGGGGCAGCAGCAGGCACTTCCTCTAAAGACCTTAGCAACAGGAAGAGCTTGAGGAAAGGAGGACCACTCAGAGGGGACCAGCAAGGGGGTTCATCTGAGACTAAAGAGATGCTTGGGGAGGGCTGTGCACGGGACGGAGATATAGAGGGACAGGATGAAGACATGAAAGACTTTGAGAATGATGCAGAGGTTGGGGAAGACAGGCCTGAGAGGCTTTCCAAAGTTGATGGACATGGTCTCGGTTCAGAGGTGTGCCAAGGCAAGGATGTGACCAAGTCTAGTGAAGCGGTGAAAGAGCTGGTGGAGGGGTCAGGAAGGTTGAGTGTTCCTTGTAGCTCCACTGGCCAAGAGTCACCAACCCACCACCTCTTCACATCAGGACTGACCAAGAGCGAGGCCAAATACCTGCCACCAGGAATCCCACCCTTACCCAACTTGCCTGGACAAGCTCTGCCCTTCACCTTTCCATACACCAGCCCTTACTTTCACACCGGTGAGTTTACAGCTCTTTAAAATTCAGATAAAACCCAATCACATTCAATGAGAGATACTGCATTTTAAATTAAATTAAGCAAAATTCTCCAATTCCAGTTCAGCAAACTCGTGCGATGCACTCCTTGTTTAAAACGAACATACACTGCACTACTGTTAGTGACACCATATGCCTGCTCCTCAACTTTTGCAATCTGTAAAATCTGGAGTTCAAATAGTATTCCTTGTCCTCAGCGAGACAGAAAGAGTGAGCGAGAGAGTTAGAGAAACTGAGAAATTGAGCCCAGAGTGCAAGCAAGCCCAGAGCAAGTTTTAATGGAAAAGGAGTCTCCTAATGAGGAAGTGACCAACTTAGAGAGAAGCTGAGCTAACCCTCCTCAGGCATTCTAGCAATTACTGAACGTGCAACATACAAAAAGATTTTGGCTCACACACAAAAATGCACCAGTATACCAACATATAAGTCCCATCGTACCATTGATAGGATGAGACAGAGAGCGAACCAGCACACAAACACGATTTAATAAAAGATAGTTCCAAAAACTAAAATTATGTAATTGTTTACTGAAAAAAATAATCATTTACAATAACATGCAGGTTTTTATTGTCCCTATAAATCTAAGTGTATGGCATTCACAGCTGTCAGGGTTTATAAAAAAACAACAACAAAATACTATGAAGCACCATGAAAGAAGTCAGGAACATACATTTGGGGTTGTCCCTCAAAGTTACTTTCACAACACGACAGAATTGTGTGGTGAACAATTCTTTCAAGAGATATCAACACATTAAGAAGCATATAAGGTTTAGCCCAACATATCTAGTTAAAGGCTAGTAGCTGATGTGTTTACCACACCTAACTTCAATGAGTGCAGAGTAACCTCAGCCATCTGAAACGCATTACCTGCTCCAGCTGAGAGACCTCCCTTAGGAAGGGGCCCTGTCGCTGACCTTTACTAAACTCTGTAATAGGCAGGGTCAATAACAGAGCGGTGTGTAGGCGAAAGCGTTCCTGTAAGGGGACAGGGGGTCTTCTGTCTCTAATGATTTCTGTTTCCTCTTGGCCCGGCGGGCCCACAGGCGCCATGGGAGGTCTTTTCGTGGACGGAGAAGAGGCAGGAGCAGCCGAGGACATCAGCAAGTGGAGTGTGGAGGAGGTGTGCAGCTTCATCAGCAGCCTAGCAGGCTGTGGGGAGTATACACAGGTGAGGACAAGAGCAGGAGCAGAGCGTTGGACGCCTCCTCTCCTCCCCCTGCCTTTAACAGGGGCTACTGGAGACATACAGTACAGCACAGAATGAAGATCATGTGCTGCAATTCGTAGACGAGAACATTAGACCAGAATAGCTTGATTTAGATGTTTATAGAGCGTACTTTTAAAAGTTAGAAGGCCGCTCTGCGCTGCTCTTATCTTTCTCACTCACAGCTCTGTCTCACACATCTCACCACACTGGATGTCACTCTGTCGCATGCGCAACGCATCACCAAAACCCCACCGTCGACCACAGCGCACCTCATTTCACTGCAGATGCTGAGTGTGCATGAGCCTCCCCGTGGAATGAGAGTCATGTGAATTGTGTGCATGTGGAGTGAATTGGTGCATGTTCATCAACATCAGCTGAAGCCAAGTCATCTCTTTCAGGTCTTCAGAGAGCAGGCCATCGACGGCGAGACTCTGCCACTGCTGACGGAAGACCATTTGCTCAACAACATGGGATTGAAACTAGGGCCTGCCCTCAAGATCCGCTCTCAGGTAAAAAAAAAAAAAAAAGACCTGCTGTACCAGGGGTGTCAAATCCTGCTCCTGGAGGGCCACTGTCCTGCAGATTTCATGTAGACCTTACTTCAACACACCTCTTTGTCAAGTAATCCTGAGAACTTGATTAGCTGATTCAGGTGTTTAAATAGCTGTAAACAGGGCATAGCCAAACACTACAAGACAATAGTTCTCCAGGAACAGGACTGTAAGAGGACAAGAATTTCCAATAATAGTGGGCAGATATACCATAGAGAAAAGGTGGGCAACTCTGTCCTCACTGCCCTGCAGAATTTAACTCCAACCCTAATGAAACACACATGAACAAGCTAATCAAGGTCTTAAGAATTACAGGTGAGTTTGATCAGGTTTGGAGCTAAACCTTGCCGAACAGAGGCATCCAAATGGCCAGAGTTGCCCATCCCTGCCATAGAGCAAGGGTGTCCTATCCTGCTTCTCGAGGGCCACCTTCCTGAGTTTAGCTTCAGCCCTAATTAAACACAACCGAACAAGCTAATCAGGGTCTTCAGGATTACTTAAAACATCTGAGCAGGTGCGGTGGATAAGATTGGATGTAACCTTTGCACAAAATGGTTTGTAATACATGAAGCAGATTAGAACTTCTGTCTAGAAGATATTTGTAATTTTTACACCTGTGGGGCAACTTTCGTGATCTTGCCCTCAGCCCCATTAACCTATAGCAGGGATAGGCAATTTTGGTCCTAGAGAGTTTAGCTCCAACTCTAATCAAACACACATCTGAACAAGCTAATCAATGTCTTCAGGATAACTAAGGCTATAAGCAAAGTGAGTTTTTTTTTTTCCAGACTTTCTGAACTTGCCTACCTAAAAGGACCACTTCTTTTGTCTTTGTTTCTTCATGTGTAATCACAATTCTACATTCATTAATCTAAGCACACATGAAAGCAATCATCTTGTATCACTGGCACTGTACATCCTTGTATACTTCCTGTTGGGTCTACAGTGTGAGAAGTAATGCTGGCATGTGGCTGCTTTCCTCAGGTGGCGCGACGTATTGGCAGAATATTCTACATGACCAGCTTCCCGCTGGCCCTCCCGCTGCCGCCATCTGCTCTGCGCCCCACAGACAGAGACCCCCTGCCCACCGAGACCCGCCCTCCTTCTACCGGCAGCACTTCCTCCCCATTCAGCGTGCCCCCTCCTGCCTGCCGCGCCTCTCCTAAACAGGAGAACGGAAACCCCTCCTCAGCGGGAGCTTACGACTCCACTAAACCTCCCTCGTAGAATTGGCCATTAAAACTCTTGACTGCTTCTCCATATGGCAGAGGCAGTGCTTCAGGGAGGAGGTAAAAATGGAGAGAGAGGGCATGAAGGGGGCCCTCTTTGAACTATTCTTTCCTTCCTCTTACCCCCTCTACCCCTCCTCCCGAAAAAAAAAGCAAACTTGAGGACCTTTATGCAGAGGCACTTAATCTTTTTAGGAAAAGTGTGGAGAAAAGTGCAGAAAAACGAGAGACACTGATGAAACGACACAGGCTGAAACAGCTCCACCCTTCGCAGCGGCTGTGTGGAAGGTAAAATCCAAAGATGTGCAAATAGGGACTTGGGGACGAGACAGGAAGCATTAGAGTGTGCGAGAAATGAACGTGAGCAGACAGCTGCTCTTAAACGGCATGCCAGAAGGAAGGGAGACACATCCAGCGAACGTACGAGGTACACATACGACATAATTTTTTGTCAGATGTTGTAGGAAAGCAACATTCGCTGCGATAAACTCTTGTGGTACCTGACATTCTCGGGGAGCGGTGAACTTCGAAATAGACACTTTCTTTTTCTGCTTTCACGCCAACTCCTCCTCCTCCAACTTCCAGCTGTTTTAAATTCTCTGGAGTTGGTTTCGCTTCGAAAGACTAAATCCTCCAAAGAGGAGTAAATATAAGAACAGAATGGAACTCATTTGCAGTCTTGACCAATGCAACTATGCATTCCACAGTCCTAAACCAAAGATGGATGGATGTGGAATTTTCAAACGAGATCTAGCATTGATCTCTCCAGTGACGAAACAAGGTACACATACAGGGCGCCACTACTAAAGGAAGTGAAATGGAAAAGGACCTCAAAAAGAGAGATGTGTAAAGCACTTAGACTCCCTGTGACCAAAAGCCATCAGCCAAAGCAAATGACCCAAACGCTCACCCGGCAAACAGCTGGGCCCGTTTTAGTTTCACAATCCCTCGAAAAAAGAGCATTAGGGAAGGATGGACATCCCTCTCAATGCCTGTCCATAGATGGATTAATGCCATTGTGAGGTCACACTTACTGCTGTGGGAAAGACATGTTATCCTGAATTGTACAGAAACATGCTCAAGATGAGATGAGAATATACTGAAGATGAAATAAGTGGTACGCTTTGTCAAATGTAGTTGCACGAGTTAAAAATCTTTATTACTGAACAAAAAATGACTGGCTGACTCAGTGGTACTTTTGTTCATCTTTTTCTGTTTGCTGTGTATTCCAGTTGTAATAATCATGAGCCCCAATCTTAAATGCCACTTCAGCATATAAATGAGAAAAAAAATATTTATAGGAATTTGTTTGCTGTAGTTAGAGCAACGAAATATTAAATTGTCCTTAAATTGATCCCAAAGAACAATACTTTTCTCTTTGTTGCAGGGAAATGGAAGGCACAAAGCTCTTTATGCAAATCTTTTAAATTGTTTTTCTTTTTAAATATGTAAGCAATTAATTAAAATCGTCTCTAGATTTCCCATCAATGTTTTGTCTTCATCCTATTTTTCTATTCTCTGCTGGGTGAAATAAATCCTATTGCAAACTTGCAGATGCGCTCTCTTTTTTTCTTTGAGTAATATGTCTATTTCCAAACTCCTCCACAGTAGGGCAGGGAGCGGTGGCCACAGCGGACGGTAAATCCCCTGGTTAGGGGAGGGGGTGGGGGCAGGGTTCAGGTCAACAACAGCTGTCAGAGCGTCAGGTTCAGTCGCAGGCCAGGGCCCCTGTGGCCCCCGCCTAACCCAAAAAACAACTGACTCTCAGGGACGTCCACCATCCGCCCCTTAAAAAAAATCTTTTTACTACACCCGTGACTGTCAGTGCCAGGTGCTGCATGTGATAGACGAGTAAACCTGTTACCCAGACTCACGCAAACACAGGCATGATGCGTGCGGCAGCTCTAGTGCAAACTGAATTTACTCTAATGCAGCCCAGCTGACGTTCAGTCACAGTAGCCTGAATTTAATGTTGCTTGACGTTCTGAACAGCACCTCAAGCTGGGAGTGATGGAAAGAACAGTGCGCAAAATATGTATGCTCACACTCCCATTATGCAACTGGAAAGATGCTTCAGCCATAAACAACAGCTGTTACACCCAGTTGTGAGCATAAGAGAGGGTGATTTTAAAAAGGAATAAAATTGCTACCATTTACTGACCCTTTAAGGCGTTCTAAACCTTTGACTCTGTTTCATGAAATGCAAAAAGAGAACGTGTTGGACATGGGTTTCCTTGAACGAGATCAGTCTTAACTCCTAAACAAATTGTTCAGACTTGTGAACTGGATGAAAAAAAAAAAAAAAGTTAAACGAGGATAAATTTCATTTTTTGACTATTCTAGAAGAGTGGTCTTTCTTAACCAATTTCTTACTGCACCACTAGAGCTGTGTTGAGTGCTGGCAGCTTAAACGCTGCTTTAAAACATTTAGAAAAAGCCAAGCGGTTTCAGAAAGTGACGTGAAAGCACTGAAGGGGAGAGATGTTTTGGCGAGAGAACAGGCTGCTCTCTGTTTTCGTCTCTTCCTCTCTCCCCACCTGGGCAGCACAGCCTGGCAGTGGATGATACGAGCGTTTGGCAGCCTGGTGCTCAGGGCCGACCCCGTGCCTCCACCTCTGGCCTACCCATTCAACACCTCCAAACACAAGCAGTGCTCTCTGCACAATGCAACATCTCCAAATACTGAGCTGAAAAAAATAGTTTAGTAAAAGTTGAAGTTCAGATTTCAGAAGTTCAGAGTTTTTAATTTGACAACCTTACGACATGTTAGATTAATTTGTTTTGTTTCTCACACTATAAAATACAATGGTGCAAAAAAAAAAAAAAGTAAATTACTACAACAGGGGCTGTACATGGCTCTTAAAGGAACAGTTCACCGAAATGTATTTAATTTCTTGGTGAGCTATTGCTTTAATAACAGTATAAATCATGTTTGGATGTGAAATGTTGTTCCTGTGATGTAACACTGAGTTTAGTCCTGATCAGAGAGCTCCAGGTCCTCAACCATATCTTCATCTCCTTCAGCCACCTCCTTCAGCTCTGTCTTCAACATCTTCTTTGGTGCTTTGCCTTTAGAAGACGAGGGCGTCTTTTGGTCGCCACCTGAGACAATGATAAAAATGGGGAAAAGATAAATGGCAGTTAAAATGGGGAAAAGATAAATCTACAGTTAAGATGGTTGAAAAACATGAGCAGAATTGTGTTAAAACATATACAGAAGATTTTATAGTGAATATCTAACCCTAAACAAAGCCAATCCTAACTCATTACGGAAACATATGGTACCTGAATCATCCTCCTCCAAGTCATCTATATCCTCTTCATCATCGGTCAGGTCTGAGAGGTCCTCAAGGCCTTCATCGTCCTCATCAGAGTCACCCTTATCCTCTGTAAAAAAAAAATTAGTGATGAAATTGTTCAAAAATTAGTGATGGCCTAAATGGTGACGTTTAATTAGCGCTTCTCCGATGGTGCAATTGACTCAGCATCTTTCATATGCACACAACATATATAAACTACAGTCAATATTAATTGACAGATTGACAATATTAATTTCAATAATTTCTTGATTTAAAAAAAGATCAATATTTTAGACTATGGTGTTTTCAGTTTTCAAAACTGACTAGCACGTCTTCCATCTTATAATTACAAAATTCAATTTGACAAAAATTCAAACAATAAATGTTATTTTGACACTTTTAATGTGGTGTTAAAAACTGCTTTATCTGCCTCAGTTTAAGTGGCACATGAACTGATCATCTCTTTCTCTTCACTCCTAGTTGTAGCACAAAATAAACATGAATGAACAAAAAAACATTAAGAAAAGATACAGAAATGTATCTTAATGAAATGTAGCATGGGTGATGTAATCGCTCGATAAATAAAACAGTTTATAAATAAATGTCACAATATTACATTTACCTCAGGAAAGCCGTTTAATGTCTATAAGCTTGATAGTAGTTAGCTAGGAAAAAAAAAATCTAAAGAGGAGCATTCTGCTAAATAGATGCAGTATATTACATATTCATTAAATTTATACTTTACCTGTTAGTGATTTCTTTATTATTTCATGTATGTTTAAATAAATGTCATGTTATTACAAACACTGTTTAAATATTTCAACTGTGCAAATTTAAGCAGAAACATAATTATATCACTAAAAAGTTAAGAACATTAAAAACTGCCTTATTTGCTATTTAAATGTTTGCATTCAACAATTGATTTTTTTTTATTGAGTATTAAACTAATGTTATTTTCAGTTTTGGTTTTGCTGAATTATTTTTTTTTTTTTGAAGTGACATTCATCCAAGTATGGTGACCCATACTCGGAATTCGTGCTCTGCATTTAACCCATCCAACGTGCACACACACAGCAGTGAACACACACACACCGTGAACACACACCCGGAGCAGTGAACATACACCCGGAGCAGTGAACACACACACACCGTGAACATACACCCGGAGCAGTGAACACACACACACAGCAGTGAACATACACCCGGAGCAGTGAACACACACACACACCGTGAACATACACCCGGAGCAGTGAACACACACACACAGCAGTGAACATACACCCGGAGCAGTGAACACACACACACCGTGAACATACACCCGGAGCAGTGAACACACACACAGCAGTGAACATACACCCGGAGCAGTGAACACACACACACCGTGAACATACACCCGGAGCAGTGAACACACACACACACAGCAGTGAACATACACCCGGAGCAGTGAACACACACACACCGTGAACATACACCCGGAGCAGTGAACACACACACACCGTGAACATACACCCGGAGCAGTGAACACACACACACCGTGAACATACACCCGGAGCAGTGAACACACACACACAGCAGTGAACATACACCCGGAGCAGTGAACACACACACACCGTGAACACACACCCGGAGCAGTGGGCAGCCATTTTATGCTGCAGCGCCCGGGGAGCAGTTGGGGGTTCGGTGCCTTGCTCAAGGGCACCTCAGTCGTGGTATTGAGGGTGGAGAGAGCGCTGTACATTCACTCCCCCCACCTACAATCCCTGCCGGCCCGAGACTCGAACCCGCAACCTTTGGATCACGAGTCCAACTCTCTAACCTCTCTATGCCAAAATTAAAATTTTGGCATTTCAGTTAAAAAAAAACAAACAGTGCTTCACTATTTAAAATATAAAGATTTGGTCTGCCGCTAAAATGTCTTTTGACTTGTTATATTTACTTTTCACTAAGTGAATACGTTATCATAGTTATGACGTTACATTTAACTTTTAAGACAATCTATACACATGAACTCCCATTAAACACACAACAAAAAGAGCTTGCTTGATTCTAGTGGAAGAGTTCGTTTAGAAACTAGATACACCGCAGCTGACCGACCCATGCTGCTCACGCATAGGATACTATTTACATGACAAAAATAGAGGCTAGCTTCTGACGGCAATTTAGCCTCGCTAATCCAGAGGGGTGTGTGGGAGTGTCTCGTGCTCTCTGAAGAGGACGGGGTTGAAATCCCTGAGCTTTGAAGTGGGATTTGATTAGATGCTGCCTGGGAGGTGAATGGCAGCACAGACACCTCCCCAGCCAGGCACCCTCCACCCTAATTACCCAGCACACACTGGAGCCAGCCAGCGGGGGGAACCGAGCTTAACACCAGGCGCACACCTTGCTGCTGAGAGGAGCCTCATGCATCTTAATATAACCGGCGACCGGCTGACCGGAGAGTTCAGAGAGGGTACAGAAAGTCCACCAGGAGCACGAGGCAAAGACGTTAATGACTGCCTGTGGGCTGATCAATACAGTGAAAATGTAAGAAGGGGGGAATCGAAGACACAATCTACAGTGTTGTTCTCAGCTCTGAAAACAGCCATGACACAGAAACACTGAAGATGAGGGTGTTTACAAAATCTCCACTTTAAGATGGAGAAAGCACAAGCCAAGTCTTTGAGAACGTTGAAGGCATTAAATGATCTGGCACACTGCAGCGACAACAAAATGACAAACACGACTCAAGAATATTCAGGACACTCCTGGAAAAGAGATTTTTAATCTCAGTGAGGTTCTCTCCTGGTTAAATAAAGGCAATAAATATTAACGGGCCAAAAGCAGATCAACCCAGCAGGTAGTGAAACACACCAAAACAAAAGAGACAAACAAACTAGAAGTTGGGAGAAGTCATCAGACTACCTCAAAATAGTGACAAACGGATACAGCACATTAATTGGACAATACTGGGCCAACCTGAGTTTATTCCAATGAGAATATCAACTTGTCAATAATTCAAATGATGGAAACTTGATATTAAGATGAAAAAATTCAATCTGTTTCTGCCTTTCCAACTGTGGTTGAATAAACTATCAATTTTAATAGTGTACAGAATCAATGATTGGGGTTATGCTCACAAAGGCGATATTTATTTGATCAAAGATACAGTAAAAAATTATTTTGTTAAATATTAAAAAATAACTTTAGTTTTTAAAATATCCTAAATAAATCTTTAATTTTAATAATTATTTAAATAATTTTAATATATTAAAATTGATTCATCATGTGATGGCAAAGCGGTCTTATTCCAGTCTTCAGTGTCACATGATCCTTCAGAAATAATTCTAACATGATGATTTGGTGCACAAGAAATCTTTCTTAATATTATGCTGAAAACATATTAATATCTTAGTATTATATGCCGGAAACAGTTGTGCTAATCAATAATTTTCTGAAAACCATGTGCTAATCAATAATTTTCTGAAAACCATGATACAAATTTTTCAGGAATGAATAAAATTTTTAAAAAGAAAAGCATTTACTTGAAATATTTTTTGTAACGTTATTTATTTACTGTACTTTTGATCAATGTGTGCCCTTACTGAACAAAAGTAGTAATGTCTTTTAAAAAAACCCTGCAATATATAATAATATTACTAAAAGGGTATATTACCACTATTATATACATATCCTCCAGCACAACCAGTAGCAGTCAGATCCTGTAATAGCCAGTTCAGGGTACGGATATGTAAATATTGTTACGTCATGTGAATGCACAATGACTTTATAAATAACAGTCTCTTCCTTCCACTTCCACTCTCTCTCACTACAGTGACGACTCCTAGGGTCACACCAGCCGCTTATATTAAATCTCTGCCATGTGACCGCCATAAAACCAACTGCAGAAGTGAAAATGTCTCAATCAAAAGTGTCGAAAAGTGAAATATATTTTTTGGTTTGGAAAAGGAGTAAAACAGAACAACAAATCAACAACAAAAAAGAGCTTTCTGTTTGACAATATGCAACTGAGACCACAAATTAATATATTAGGGGTCATGTGACTGTATTCCTCGGGTCTAAGTGCTGGAGGTATGGGGCCAGTTAAGCTGTGTTGGTGAAGGAACGGCCACTAACATCTTTCCAAGCGAATGTTTTGAATTACAAACCCCCACTGGGATCCAAGTATGCAAAAAAAAGCTTCCTGTAAGAGAGAGCGAGAGACAGAATGAGAGAGAGATTTGTAGGGACTCCACACAATGAGCACCAGATGTAAAAAAAAAAAAAAGCCCTTCCTCTCGCCTCCCACCTCCATGGGACTTTTTCTGCGGCTGTCGGCCTGTCGGCTCATGGGCGGGAGGAGTGGGAGCGTGTGGCATGTGTCCGACACATGACCCAGCACACAACTCCAGATATAGAGTTAAAGAGGAGAGGCAAGTGCATGTCTGACAGCTGACCTGCCCTCCACTGAGATCCATTCACAGACAGAGAAAGAGAACACGAGCGAGCGATATTGGGCTCACACATCTGAAATGTATTTATTTTGTTAGTTAATTGTTATATAATTGTTCTTTATTTTTGAAATATGTAATACAGTTTCCTGCTTCCATGGAAATGCTTCTAAATATTCAATGTCAACTGTCAAAGATAATTTTTCAAATCCAACATGAAACCAAAATTATTTGCACATAGTATTGGAATATCTAATGAATATGTATCTTTACAATCTTTCAACAAAATGTTTAACCTTGCTCCAACTCTAAAAAAGCCCTTCAGTTGACATCAAGCCCTCTTATTTTTCAGCTCCTCCCTTCTAATCCTGTCATATAGAGACCTACAATCAGTTAAATAAATTCCCTTAAATTTTTTCCCATAAAATGTGCTTAATTTACACATCCTAAGGCATTCGAGATACAAATGAGTTTTTTCATTAAACCAGATTTGGAAAAGTTAAGCATTACATCACTTACCCATCAGTGGATGCTTTGCAGTGAATGGGTGCCGTCAGAACTAGTTAAAACAGCTGATAAAAATGTCACAATAATCCACAAGTAATGTAAGTAATTCACAAGCTGCATGTTTGTAATAAATCAATAAACAACTTAAGATGATGATTTTTTTTTTTTACTTCAAAACGCTGCTTTCGGCTAAAATACACGCCCTCTATCCATAATATAGTTTTTTTCCATTGAAAAAGTCCGCTTGTCTGAATCAGGAGAGAAAAATGCATGGATCAAGCACCACTTACAAGCCAAAACAGTTCTAAACAAATATTTCGGTGAATTTTGATGTAAGAGGACAACAGGGGATGGACTTTTTCACTGGAGGAAGCATTATCATGGACTCGTGTCCATAGGCGACAGGTTAAAGTTAAAATGTCTTAAATGACAGATTTGTTTCTTACAAACACAAAGCTTTTCACTTCACAATGAGTTAATTGACAGACTGGTGTGGGAATTATTTGTGCATTATTGTAATGTTTTTACCGCCTTTTTTTACTCTCATTCTAACGGCACCCATTCACTGCAGAGGATCCATTGGTGAGCTAGTGATGTAATGCTAAATTTGATAAAAAATCTGTTCCGATGAACAAACAAACTCATTTACATCTTGGTTGGCATGAGAGAAAATTTCCAACAAATTTCATTTTTGGGTGAACTACTCCTTTAAGCATTACAACAAAACAGAGATAAAATAAAGTTGCACTACAATAGATCTTTTGGGTTTAAATGTTCTGTTTCAGAACCCATCTCTGAGATGAGAATCTTCTGACAGCGCAGAGCAATGGACTACAGCCTCCCAGTGACAAAGAAAGGCATTACAGGAAAATAAAACTCTAGGAATCTTTCCCATTGCACGTTAAACATGCATTTGTATGGTTTATGCATTAGTTGCAATACAGGAACTGGGTAATATATTAACGTGAAGCCTTACCTTTGGATTTGAACAGGTCGCCGTCATCATCGTCATCACTATCTGACTCCTTGTCTGCTTTCTTTTCTTCAGCCTTCTTGCGTTTGATCTCAGGGAGATTCAAGTCCTCCATCTAAATTAAAAAGCGATGGGAAAAAAAAGATCATTTTTTTTCTAGTTGATGTACAATGAGCTATTCTTTGAGTTTCCTTCCATCTCATTAACATCAGATGTCAAAAAAATTAGTCACTGATGAAACTGGGTATTCAACCCCTTCATCTATCTATCTATCTATCTATCTATCTATCTATCTATCTATCTATCTATCTATCTATCTATCTATCTATCTATCTCTCTCTCTATATATATATATATTAATACTACAAATGATTCAAATTAATAATATCATATATATTATAAATAATAAAGTTATATTATATAATATTATAATAATAATATTATTCTCTCCAAAAAACATAATGGGACATGTGTGTGTGTGTGTGTGTGTGTTGATGGAGGAAGTGGCAGAGGCAAGAGGGAGGCAGTGGTAATCAGATCTGTGCGTGGGGACTTGGTGGATCAAAGCCTGGGACACAGCCCTGAGCGCTATAATATTCTTCCTGTAGCACTAGCCCTGCCGCCTCCTCCGCCAATCTGCCGCTTCCTAGACGCCAACACTCCGCCTGGTGTCATCTCCATTATCTCCCTATGGACACGCTCCAGCTCCACACATACACGAACACACACAGTAGGTGCTTTCACAGAACCAGCACTACAGTTTTCACAAAGATGATCACATCTGTGCATTTAATTTAAGACTAGCATTAAAATAGCATTTGGATAAACAGCCATCTCGATATATATTTATAATCCAAATAATGAGATTCTTTCTGAAGATCAAACCATAGCATTATGACGACACTTTCAATGGAAAAAAAAAAATTGAGGACCTGTCTAAATCTAACTTCCTCTGAAAGGTGTGGTTTGGATTATTTGGGTCTAATGGTAATCGTGGATGTGGTTTTGGCATTTTTACCCTTTCTTTTCCAGAGATCTCCAACTGAATCTCCTTTTCACGAAGTTTCTTCCACTGGCTGTAATATTTAGTGAGTGGAGTGCCTTCCTCTGCTACTTGCTTCTCCCAGGCCGCCTGTAAACACACCAAAATAAACACACAACGAATGCTACTGCATGTTCACCCATAGGAGAGCTGAACAAAAGGGATCTCAATACACATTCTCAACAAAATAAAGCCATAAAGTTACTAAAAACGTACAATTGTTTGACATGTGTACACACAGGCCTGCTCTGTTATTGTGAATCATTCAATACCCCCCAAAACACACACACACACACACACCAGCAAGTCTGGAACATCTCAGAAAACAAAGATTGTAAGGTCTATCACTATACTCTAAAGTGTATTACTGAAGCATCAGGCCAATCGTAGTGGACCAAGAAGCGACCCTTGGTGCACACCTTTTCTCTGAAACAGCAAAAATAAGTGGCCAATAGAAGGATAAAGGGGCAGGGGAGAGTGTAAGAGAGTGAATCCCTGCCAGCCTTTCCTTAAAGGTCTTTGTGGATGATATTGATCAGGTAAAATGAGATTATTTGACCTCCAAATTCAATAGACCGTAATAAATCTCAACTTCAGTCTACAGTTAGCTAAGCTTATTTATAACAATTTGCAGTGGTTTGTAGAATAGTGAAAATGATCAAAGCTAGAAAAGGGCGCAATATGCTCCTTGCTTGATGCAACAGACCCAAACAAAGCTAACAGATGTGTACATGACCAGTGAGGATGAGCTCCCTGGCAAACTGGGAGTTTCATCCTTTGAAGCATCTGTTCAACTACTGCTGTGCACATTCTGGAAGGAAATCCTGATGCGATCACTCAGCATTGGCGCTAAGGCTAAAACGAACCGCAAGAAATTACAACGCAATGTTTAGGCCATTTCAATGCTTGGCATACATGCACACTGAGCTTTGGTGGCAAGCAGGTGAGACAGAATTTCAAGTTTAAGAGTGCTGATTTTTTCATATAACCAATATAATTAATATAAATAACTAATAAGCAATTAATTTAAATAAAACTAAAATTTAAACTAAATTAAAATGAGAAATGAAACAAGTTTAACCTGAAGTACTAAAATTACCAATTGAAATAAAACTTGAATTAAAATAAAACTTGAATTAAAATAAATTATAACTATTTAGAAATATGTAAATGAAAAAAACAAAAAAATTTACAAAAAAATGAAAATTTTAAATAAAAAAATTAAAACAACACTAGGTATTTAGGAATATATTTATTTAACCTCTGTGTGAAGTGTTAGGGTTAGTATTAGAGCTGATGGAGGCACTGGTACAATCCATAGAGACAGATATTTGTTTGTTGGACTGATCTGTGGGGCATGCGGCTTTATGCAGCTGTGCTGGCGGTAGTGCCGGGTGAGAAGTTTGCCATGCCACCCTCGTTACTAAAGGACATCTTTCCCGCTGGCCGGAGCCCAGCGACAGACGCACCCCGGCGTGGTGCCATGCTGTCTGCATGCTCTGCCCTGCTGCATCTCTCCCTACGGCTCAACATTACACAGAGGAGAGACACAGACCCTTCCACCCCTCCTTCATTTCAGTCTTAAACGGCCTTAAATATTTATCAGAAGCACGAGTCGGTCCAGAGACAGCAAGGGGCAGGGAGGAGAGATGAACGGGCTGTGCGTCGGCAGGGGTGACAAATGAGAGCGGAGATGGAGATGAATGGAGCCGAGATCTCGCCCCAGAGAGGAAGCAACTTCTCACCTTCTCTCACAACCTTCCCCCCTGCCGTCCCCTCATTTTTTTCTTCCTACCAGTTTCATCATTATCAGCCCAGTCAGCTCCAGGGTTATTAACTGAAACTGCTATGAACTGCTAAATTTGCATTAAAAATAAAGAAAGAAAATGAATCATAAACGTGCACTACAATATGGTCAACAACTAAGCAGAATTATAAAGAAAATTAATGATATAGTTTTAATTAAACTAATATATATATTTTAAGCTATTTTGCCATCTGATTGATATAGAAAACAACCAACACAGTTCACTTTCTGCATACGTTTCGAAATCTTAATTCTAGAATTTTTAAATGTGTGACAATAATAATAATTATTAGTTTTAGTATTAATATTTATTATTAGTAGTAATAGTAATAAACTATATATATATACAGTGCCCTCCAAAAGTATGGGAACAGTAAAGACAAAATTGCTCTGTTGGCTGTGGAGTCAAGACATTTACAAATATGATTAAAAGATGAATATGAGACAAAATGTAACATTTTATTATTGGGTAATTCAACTCAGATGTTTTATCAGCTAAGAAGATCAGCACTTTTAGAGTTTCATCTCTCTATCTGATGTGAGCATAAGTATTGGAACAGTTGCCTCACAGGTCTTTCTAAGTGATCAGCTGTGTCCTGTTGCATTCATTCTTCAGATATTAAAAGCAGGGAATGTGTCGTATCAGTTATATCCATTACTTCTGCATTCTGAATCTTGCATTCGATGATGACACACACAAACCAGGATGAAGATGAGGGAGCTGACTTTGAGAGAAAAGCAAGCAATTTGGATTCTAAAAGAAAAGAGGAAGTCAATTAGAGCTCTAGCAAAAACAAAGGGCATGGAGAAATCAAGAGTTTGGTAACCACCAGCAACCAACAATTACCTGTTCGGCTGAGAAAACAACAGTAGTTGATGACAGACAAATCACAAAAGCTGTGAAAATGAACCCTAAAAGACGTGTCTGTAAAATCACCAACAACTTCCAGAAAGCCGGAGTGATGCTCTGACAATCTACTGTCCTCAGGAGACTTTGACACAGAATTACAGATGCTACACAGCAAGATGCAAACCTCTGACCAGCACCAAAAATAGAAAGGCAAGATTAGAGTTTGCAAAAAAGCACAAAGGTGAGCCAGAAGAGTTTTGGAACTGTGTTTATGGACCGATGAGACACAGATGAACCTATATCTAAGTGATGGGAAAGCAAAAATTTGGAGAAAAAAAAAGGGAACTGCAAATGATCCCAAGCATACAGCCTCATCTACAAGGATGGTGGAGGTGGTGTCATGGCATGGGCATGCATGGCTGCCTCTGGAACAGGCTCTCTCAACTTCACTGATGACTTAAATGTATGATGACAGTAGCAGAATGAATTTGGAAGGGTACAAAACCATCTTGCCTAACAATATTCAAGAAAATGCCACCAGATTCATTGGGAAGTGCTTCATATTGCATCAGGACAATGACCCAAAACACCCTGCCAGTTCAGTCAAGGAGTTTATAAGAGCAAAGAAATGGAGAGTCTTGGATTGCCCAAGTCAATCTCCAGATTTAAATCCGATTGAACATGAATTTGACCAGCTGAAGAGGAGAGTAAAGGCAGAAACTCCCCAAAACAAGCAACAATTGGAATTGGCTGCATTAAAGGCTGGGAAAAGTATTTCAAAGGATGAGACCAAGAGTCTGGAGATGTCTATGGGTCACATCCCTACTGCTGTGATTGTGTGCAAGGAATCTGCAACTAAATAATAGCTTTTAATTTTTTATATCTGCCTTATGTTCAACTGTCCCAATACTTATGCTCACATCAATGAGTGGGATGAACTCTAAAAGTGTTATTCTCTTTATTTGGTAAAACATGTATGTGTTAAAACGGCTAATAATAAAATGTGACATTCTGTAGTTTTGTTCTTTTGATCATATTTGTAAATGTCTTGACTCCACAGCCAACAAAGCAATTTTGTCTTTACTGTTCCAATACTTATGGAGGGCACTGTGTGTGTGTACACACACACACGCCTCAAAAAATTAGAATATCATGAAAAATGTCAATATTTTTTGTCACTCATTTCAGAAAGTGAAACCCATATATTATATAGACTCATTACACAGAGTGAAATATTTCAAGCCTTTATTTCTTGAAATTTTGATAATTATGGCTTACAGATAAGGAAAACACAAAATTCAGTGTCTCAGAAAATTAGAATATTACATAAGATCAATAAAAAAGGATATTTTAAACAGAAATGTCAGGTTTCTGAAAAGTATGTTCATTTCTATGCACTCAATACTTGGTTGGGCCTCCTTTTGCATGAATTACTGCATCAATGCGGCGTGGCATGGAGGCAATCAGCCTGTGGCACTGCTCAGGTGTAATGGAAGCCCAGGTTGCTTTGATAGTGGCCTTCAGGTCATCTGCATTGTTGGGTCTGGAGTCTCTCATCTTCCTCTTGACAATACTCCATTGATTCTCTACGGGGTTCAGGTCAGGCGAGTTTGCTGGTCATTCAAGCGCAGTAACACCATGGTCATTGAACCAGCTTTTGGTACCTTTGGCAGTGTGGGCAGGTGCCAAGTTCTGCTGGAAAATGAAATCAGCATCTCCATAAAGCTTGTCAGCAGAAGGAAGCATGAAGTGCTCTAAAATTTCCTGGTAGATGGCTGCGTTGACTGTGGACTTCCGAAAACACAGTGGACCAACACCAGCAGATGACATGGCAGCCCAAATCATCACTTACTGGAAACTTCACACTGGACTTCAAGCAACATGGATTCTGTGCCTCTCCACTCTTCCTCCAGACTCTGGGACCTTGATGTCCAAATGAAATGCAAAATTTACTTTCATCTGAAAAGAGGACTTTGGATCACTGAGCAACAGTCCAGTTCTTTTTCTCCACTGCCCAGGTAAGACGCTTCTGACGTTGTCTCTGGTTCAGAAGTGGCTTGGTAGCCCTTTTACTGAAGACATCTGAGCGTGGTGACTCTTGATGCACTCACTCCAGCTTCAGTCCACTCCTTGTGAAGCTCTGCTAAGTGTTTGAATCAGCTTTGCTTGACAATATTCTCAAGTTTGCGGTCATCCCTGTTGCTTGTGCACATTTTCCTATCCAATTTCTTCCTTCCAGTCAACGTTGCCTTTAATATGCTTTGATACAGCACTCTGTGAACAGTCACACCTTTCAGTAATGACCTTCTGTGACTTACCCTCTTTGTGGAAGGTGTCAATGATTGTCTTCTGGACCACTGCCAAGTCAGCAGTGTTCCCCATTACTGTGGTTTCAAAGAACAAGAGATACCCAGAATTTATACTGTAGGGATGGTCATTTATTGAAACTCAAATGTAAATATTCTAATATTTTGAGATACTGATTTTTTACTTTCATGAGCTGTAAGCTCTAATCATCAAAATTAAAACAAAAAAACTTTTGAAATGTTTTACTTTACATGTAATGAATCTAAAATATATGAAAGTTTCACTTTTCCCCTTATGAATGGTTTTGTGGTCCAGGGTCACAAATATGGATAAAAAAAATACAAACTAAATAAATTGTAAAAAAAAAATATATATATATATATATATATATATATATATATATATATATATATATATATATATATATATATATAAACTTTTACACCAACACTAATTAAAAGTACACTAAAATGAAAACAAAACTTATAAACACAGTGAAATTTTCTGTAAGTACAATAATCCTGTTCAGTGAACACAAAGTCTGCTACTGGATTGATGTTCCCAGACGCAAGCAGACGAAGCACTTAACGTCTGCTCGTCCTCCTCGGAGTCTCTCGCTGAGAGAAACGGCATTAGAAAGCTTTCCGCTCCATTACTTTCATCTGCTCCCACATCCGCCACCGACCCTGCGTCAGGCTACGGTTATAATAGCGTTCCGTGCCACGATGGCTGTGTGTGTCTGTCTGAGGACCTGTGACTGCACTTCCTGACCTGCAGGTGGTGTGGTCAACTAGGCTCCAGGCCAACCGCCACACGCTGTTTTCAACTGACCACAGCAACACACACTCAGATGTGTTCACAAGTAAACACGCAGGGCTCTGAACACACAAACACAGACGAAGACTGTGGGTGACCAGCAGTCACCTGTGAGGGGACGGAAGGCAGGGTGGTGTTTGAGGTGGGTGGAAAGAGGAGGAACTGCAGGGATAACAGTCTGCTTTTACAGCTAAAATAAACATCTGACTGCCATGTCTGGTCCCAAAGCTCACAAGTGTCTGACTACAAATGCTGTTATGGTCACTGTGTAATTGGAAAAAAAACTCAAGAGCGGAGAGAGAAAAAAAAAAAACATCCTTGGGTTGATGGAATGGATCAAAACAAAAATGTTCGAACTCATTCAATGAGTGCTAAAGCAGTTAACACATCAGCTGTACTCAGACAGAGCTACAAATAAGATGTACGCTGTAGGAGTGACCTGTGTGCATGTTTTTAATTCCTGATTTATAGATGGCAACACTTCCAGTACTGCAGTTAAACAAAAATACATAAAGGTGTACAATGTGTGCAAAGGTGTACAGAAGACTGTTTAATGCTGCACAGCAATGTTACTATAGTTAACTAAATCTAAAACCATGAAACTAATTTTTTTACATGAAATAAAATAAATTTTAACTGAAAAATCAAATTCTCATTTTCATTTACATTTACATAATTTCTCATGTTCATTTATTTTATCTTGATGTACTAAAATAACTAAAACTGACAAAATTAAACCATAGATAGACTAATGAAAATATAGACTAAAGCAAAATCTGATAAAAGTGACAAACAACAAAATTACTACAATTTTAACTAAAATTAAAATGAAAACAGAAAAAAACAAAAAACAAACCAAAAAAAACGAATTAATGCAAACTATAAAAAAAAAAATCAGTGATATTAAAATAACCCCGCTGCACAGAAAAATTACAAATGCAGAAACAAATATAAATAATAATATATAACAATATTTTAATGATTTGAGTAGACAGTATGAATTAATTGTATTGGGTTTATAAAATATAAACCATTGTATAACATTTATAAATAAATATATATAAAAGTTAATAAATATAATATTTAATTGATATATAACATCATGAATTATAAAATTGAGGTAGGAATGGCGGTATACTCCTCTACAGGAATTTTCAAGTGAAAAAACATTTGAAAAATAATATAAGGTGGGACTTGATTGCATCTTGCATTTAACAGGATTTTACTGGTTTTTGTTGAACTTTTATATTAATGGTTAATATTACTGTTCCCCATCTGTGTGGCTGATTGATACAAGGCCTACATTTTGCTCAAAGATTATAAGATAGCTGTAATGCATCCATTGTGATTTCATATTGACTTCAACAACAGTTTGCCCCTTTCCTGGTGAAAAAAAAAAATCTACACAATTTCATGTACTCACCACAGCTGTGACATCAGCCACGCCAAAAGCAGCTTTCTGCCTTCGCCCTGTGATGTAGCTGCAGTTCTCCTGTATCTTTTCCAGCAGCTGGCGCATCTGCTTGCAGTAATTGGCCACTTTGCATTCCTTCAAGAAGGCTTTCAGCTGAGGAGACCAACATGATGCATGAGAAACAGTAGGGAAAAGAGCAAACAAATGAAATGTCACAAAAATTTTGTGAACACAGACTCACATGCAGGACGAATTTTTAACTATTCTCAAAGAGAAACATTAATATATCTCTAGAAACTCTCTGTACAGATTCAATTTCCAATTTTTTTTTAATTCTGCCAATGAAAGGTACAGAAGAAACGGGAGTGGATATTATAAATAAACCTGCCTGGGCCAAAAGAATAAATATTCAAAACCGGATTTTTAAACAGCAGCAAGGAAAGCTCGGTTTTGGCCAGAACAGAGGATGTGGCCAGAGTGTGTATGTGTATGTGTGTGTGTGTGTGTGTGTGTGTGTGTGTGAGAGAGAAAGAGAGAGGGCTGAAAGAAGTAATGGTGAAAGAAGCTGGCTTTTCCCCTATAGCCTGTGTGTTTGTGTGCTGTGTTAGTGTGAACATTGTGGTATATGTGTGTGCTGTGTCGCTAGGGTAAGTGTCAGGATGTGTTTGTTAAGGTGTGAGGACTAAAAGGATCCATTAAATACAACTGTTGAGCACGCTCCATAACTTTCACTTATTATGACCTGTTGGCGATGTAGTAAATGTTAGGAAGGAAAGTGATTAAGTCTAAGCTTATTCCAGAGTGAGTGAGAACAGTACCTGAACGATGGTGGGCAAAGCCAGCTCAGGGAAGCCAATGGAGCAGGCCTGTGTGTGGAAGTACTCCAGAATGAGGTCATACAACTGCTCCACTAGACCATCCTGAAACAGTGAAAACACATAAACATTCACTAATCAACACATAGGATGCATTCATGGACCAGAAACATACCATGTGAACAGGGAGCAGACGATGAGTTACCTTCAAATTTCTACACCATAGAACTTCATGTGTTAATGATTTCAGGGAAATTGATATTAATATGTGACCCTGGACCACAAAACAATTCATAAGTGTCAATTTTTCAAAATTTTCATCATCTGAAAGCTGAATAAATAAGCTTTCCATTGATGTATGGTTTGTTAGGACAATATTTGGCTGAGATACAACTATTTGAAAATCTGGAATCTGAGGATGCAAAAAAATATAAATATTGAGAAAATCGCCTTTAAAGTTGTCCAAATGAAGTTCTTAGCAATGCATATTACTAATAAAAAATGAAGTTTTGATATATTTACAGAGGGAAATTTACAAAATATCTTCATGGAACATGATCTTTACTTAATGTCCTAATGATTTTTGGCATAAAAGGATACAATTTGTATTTTTGGCTATTGCTACAAATATATCCCAGTGACTTAAGACTGGTTTTGTGGTTCAGGGTCACATATATTGAATTTAGTCTTTAAACTGTTATAACCACACAGATTTGCATTTTTCTACTGATGTCTTTGACCACTGCGCTCATGTCTTCTGCAGTGCTTCTCACATGACCAGGGCTGTCCTTTGCTGACGCGGGGCCTGGTGCGAGGTAGGATAGGAAGCAGGGTCCCCTTGAACAGTTTAAGCTAGCATCCCCTATAGCCTGTCTTGCTTGCAATGTAACACGTACCTGCGTTGCGAAATGCGGTCTGACATTAGACTGGAGTAGCTAGTACTGTCTACGTTCACATAACACATAACATAGAATTAGTTTCAGGCTTTCAACAGCATCTGTTTATGCTCATTTTTAATGGTTGGATTTGGATTTAAAGGAGTGAACATGAACAGCCTTTTTTATTATTTTGTACTTTTCTCTGAAGTCTACTTATGTTATTAATGATACTATATCAAACGATCTGTTTAACAGACAAAGCAATAGTGACAACACAAAAACAGTTACTCACATTTGTGTGTTGACATTACTGCCAGATCTAATCTAGTCAGCACAGCATCGTCTTTTAGTTTCAGTTTTTCTGAAAATCCCAATTGTATTTGTTTGTAAACGAATTTGCGGTAAAATAAAGTAAACAAAGGACAGAGTTCTTACTGACGTTTTCTGAAACTTCCTAATTTTGGTTTCAGAAGGAAGGCAATGCAAAGACGTGTTGTGTTTTTCAACAACTTGGCACTGCACAATCTTGTTGTCTTCGGAGCAACTTTATCGTTTGGTTTCTGCACAGACCTGCGCGTTCACCTCTTTCGTTATTCACACTGCATGTGCGGATCAGTGGGGCTAAAGAGACAGTGATGTCAATCTTCTTCTGCAGAGGTGGTGTTTAGCCACACTTTTACGTGATAGAGCGGTACATTCCACAACCTGTCATTTTGGAAGATTGGATTCAATATAAGCTGTTTTTAGACTAACGAGAACGTTTTGACTTTGAAACTTGGAGAATGTTTTTAATAGTACAATATGTCAAAAGATCAAAAGGAATTTTGCTTTATCAGTTCATGATTTCTTTCACTTTTAGACAAACATCTTTGTTCAGGGTTCGGAACTGTAATCACTGTATTTTCAGGAACATTGGGTTTTAGTCGAGTAAAAAACTAACTTTTATTACACAGGGCAACAGGCAGTGGTATTTTCAACAGTTTGATGTTTTCTAATGTTTACCAATCCAGCATTTATATAATCAAAAATACAGTTAAATGGTAATATCGTAAAATATTACAATTTAAAATGTCCATTTTAATATATTTTAAAGTGTAATTTATCAGAATTTATCTCAAATATAAATCTTTTATTTATAAGATTGTTTATTGAATGTCTTCAGTCACCTTTAATCAATTTAATGCACCCTTTCTTAATAAAAGTATTAATTTCTATCAACAAAAAAAATCTTAATGACCCAAATCTTTGTACGGTAGTGTAAATGCAATCCATTTTAATGGATAACTTAAAAACGTCTCAAGTTGGAGACATACTGGTGGCGTTTACAGATGGGAGGCATGAATGTCAAAAACTCTTGTGTCTATCTAACACAAAAATAAAAAATAAAACCCAGTCCCAGTAGCACTAATGTCCATTACAAATGACACCTGTTCCTGAGGTAACATACATGGAAAAAACAGCAGTCAATCAGTTTATGCCCTACAAAGAAATGGCTGCCCTGCCCCCCACAGAGTATTCACATCTCTACTCAACACCTGGCATACAAGCATTCAAACTAATCCTGACCCGGTTTAGTGCAGGGATCGGACCTAAATCCTCTGCCCTACCTAAAATTCACTGCCGCAGCCTTCGCAAACGCATTCCTCCACAATGGAAATGGGAAAACCCTGCTCGTAACTGCCCTTACTAGTCAGGAAATATTTAAGATTTAGTAAGTCAGACAGAGATCCTAGACAGCAAGGGTGGAGCGGCGTCTCGGGGGGCCTGTGGCTGTGGTGACTTGGCCTGGGTGAACATACTGGAAAGCTTCCCCGTGCCAACCAGGAGAACAGGATAATCCCTGCAGCTTGTGTGGCAATCCTCTTGGCAGCGACACGGCGTGCGGCGCTTTAGCCTGTGTAGCAGCGTGTTTGGGCTTTCATCTCCTAACCTCCATCTAGTTACAGCCAGTCAGCATGAAGACAGGCTCCTGGCCCAGGAGGAGGGCTGATCCTTTATCTGATGCATTTAAGTGATTGTCTTGTGTTTCATTTTAATATGACTCTTTGCTCATTATTTTGGATTTGCACTACTGGTCAAAAGTTTGGGGTCAGTAAGTTTTTTTTTTTTAAAGAAATAATACTTCTATTCAGAGAGGACTCATAAAATTGATCAACAGTTACAGTAAAATATTTCTAATGTTATATATTATATTCATCAAAGAATCCTGAAAATGTTTTCTACAAAAAAGCAGCACCACTGTTTTCAACGTCTGTAGTAATAATAAGTAGTAATAATGTAACAATAATGTTTCTTGAGCAGCAAATCAGCATAGAATGATTTCTGAAGCATCTTGTGACACTGAAGACTGGAGTAAAAGGCTGCTGAAAATTCAGGTTTGCAATCACAAGAATAAATTACATTTTAAAATATATTCGAATAGAATATATGTAGTTATTTTGAATTGTAATACATCAAAATATTTCTTATCAAATTTTTTTAATCAAATACATGCAACCTAGGTGAGATTAATAGACTTAACATTAAAAATGTAGTATACCTTATAAAAAATATAAATCAACAATAAAAGTTCAATCATGCTCCAAAACAGTTTGATGGTGACAAAAAAAAGTGAGCAAAAAATAGAAATAATATTATATAGAGTATATATACAGTCATAGCCAAAATTATCGGCACCCTTGGTAAATATATCAAAGGCGGCTGGGAAAATTAATCTGCATTGTTAATCCTTTTGATCTTTTATTAAAATATTTTTTTATTCTAACCTTTCATTGGATAATAAGAATTTAAAATGGGGGAAATATCATTATGAAATAAATGTTTTTCTCTAATACACATTGGCCACAATTAACGGCACCCTTTTATTCAATACTTTTTGAAACCTCCATTTGCCAGTTTAACAGCTCTAAATTTTCTCCTATAATGCCTGATGATGTTAGAGAACACCTGACAAGAGATCAGAGACCATTCCTTCATCCAGATTCTCTCCAGACCCTTTAGATTCACAGCTCCATGACGGTGCTTCTTCTCTTCAGTTCACCTCACTCATTTTCTACAGGGTTCAAGTGACCTATTTTTGTGTTGTTTTTGAGGTTTGTGTTTGGATTATTGTACGGTTGGAAGATCCAAACATGGCCCATTATAAGATTTCTAACAGGATTTCTAACAGAGTCAGTCACTTGATTTTTTTATCTGTTGGTATTTGATAGAATCCATGATGCCATGTGTCTAAACAAGATGTCCAGGACCTCCAGCAGAAATAAAGGCCCACAACATTAAAAATACAGCAGTATATTTCATTGTGCACAAGGGGTACTTTTTATCCCTGTGAAAAGCTCATTTTTTAGTTTCATCTGACCATAAAAGCCAGTGCCATTTGAAGTTCCAGTCGTGTCTGATAACTGAATATGCTGGAGCTTGTTTATGGATGAGCTAGGAGAATTTTTCTTGAAACCCTCACAAATAACATGTGGTGATGTAGGTGCTGTTTGACATTTTTTTTTTTTTTTTTTAAGGTTTTCTGACCCCGAGACTCAACTATTTTCTGCAATTCTCCAGCTGTGGTCCTTGGAGAGTATTAAGCCACTCAAACTCTCCTTCTCATCGTGCATTAGGACGATATAGACACACATCCTCTTCCAGGCAGATTCGTAATATTTTATGTTGATTGGAAATTCTTAATTATTGCCCTGATGGTGGAAATGGGAATTTTCACTGCTCTAGCTCTTTTCTTAAAGCCACTTCACTAATTTGTGAAGCTCAATTATCTTTTGCTGCACATCAGAAATATATTCTTTGGTTTTTCTCATTGTGATGGATGATTAAGGGTATTTGGACTTTGTTTTCCCTCCCATTTATATTTCTGTGAAACAGGAAGCCATGGCTGGATAATTTCATGTTCATAATCACCCTGGAGTGCTCAAAATTGTGAATATGAATGGGAATTATACTTCTGAGATATTTTACTCATAAGAATTTCTAGGGGTGCCCTAACAGTAATTGTGTCCAACGTGTATTTGAGAAAAACATTTATTTCATAATGATATTTCCCCTCATTTTAAATTCTTATCATCCAATGAAAGATTAGATTTTTGTGAATTTTTTAAATAAAAGATCAAAAGGATTAACAATGCAGATTCATTTTCACAGACCTCTTTGATCATATTTACCAAGGGTGCCGATATTTTTGGCCATGACTGTATATCTGTATATATATATATATATATATATATATATATATATATATATATATTAGGGCCGTCAACGTTAACGCATGTGATTAATCTAAAAATTTTAACGCGTTAATATTTTTTTAACGCAAATTAATCGTTTGATAAGGTTTGACCCCAACTTTTTGCCGTCATTGCAGCGCGGAAGGAAATCATGTCCTGCGTCCCAATGTGCGCACTATCCATCCTAAATTCTATGTGATATTAGTAATTTTCAATACTATTTAGGGCAGATAGGGTGTATAGTATGCACATTGGGACGCAGGGATTGTGTGATTATAAGGTGCCGGGCTAGACAACAGTGAAGTGAACGCGGAGAGAGAGAGCGAGTGTGTCCGAGAGAGAGAGAGAGAGAGAGAGAGCGAGAGAGAGAGAGAGAGAGAGAGAGAGAGAGCGAGAGAGAGAGAGAGAGAGAGAGAGAGAGAGAGAGACATTGCGCGAGAAATATGTATACTCATATGTGATATAAGGGTACAGCGAACCAGTGTTGCCAGGGTCGCGGTTTTCCCGCACAATTGGGCTATTTTGAAAGTACAGTCGCGGGAAAAATTACAGAGCCATGGGTTGTGGTTTTTTGGGCTACTTTTATAATGTACCGCGGCCGCTCAAAATATATACATGTGATCGCAAAAGGAAGTTATTGCAAACACTCGATGGTGGTTTAAAGTGAGTTCTGAGTAAAAGTGTACTATTAATCTCATTAATTGCCTTATGTAGCATGATGCTAATGTTAGCTCTAACGCACCTGCAGAACAGATCCAATTCTTCTTCATAATGCATTTTGTCATAATACTTCATGTAAGAAAATGTTTTGTTGTTATTCATTTAGAAATACTTTTGATAATAGTTGGGTAAATGTGTACTGGGATTGAAGCGATGTGGCTTGGTAAATGTTTTATTGCCAGTATAAAGGCTGATAATGGCTGAATTAAAACAAAAGAATAATAAGGATTATGTCTCATACCTGGCGGAGGTGTGAAAGGTTATGTTTCCTTTAACTAGTTTGTCATGCATTTCTTTATTTCAACACATTTACAGGTAAATCCTAGTATTGTCCAGGACTGTGATTAACGCGATTACATTTTTTAATCGATTGACAGCACTAATAAATAAATAAATAAATATATATATATATATATATATATATATAAAAATAAATGTTTAAGTTTTGTTAAATTTTTCAATTTCACTTTTTAAATTACTGGCCAACTGATTAATTGATTAACAAATTATACATAGTCACTTTTCTCATGAACTTCCATGAAAGCACCAAGAAAAGCAAGTATGAAAGTAAAGATTTTTTTTAGAGAAAATTTGTAATATTTTAGTCAGTTTCTGACAAAGCTATCATACAACTTCAGAAGAATGAAGGAATAAAGTCCACATGCTTTTAGAAAATTACATTTTTGGGTGCACTATCCCTTTAAAGTATTAAACGCATTAAATAGTTTTCAATTAACCACATGTTAACACATTAATTCTGACAGGCTTAGTATACATACGTAGTCATAAACTGAAAGAACATGAAGAATTCATGAAGGTCTGAAACTCAAAGTAGTACAGGATGTGTCACCTTATAAGCCTTCTCTTGGAGATTGGTCTTGCTGAGTTTGAGGATCACTGCAAAATTGATGGGCTTTATACTCATGCGGCCTGGTTTCTTATTGAAGTCTTCCTGTTGCAGGATCTGAGGAGCAGAGTGAACAAACAGATACATCAGAGCATCGCACCACAGACATGCATGCACAGAAAAACACAAATAAAACAAGACTAGAGCAGTAGCCCACTGATTATTCAGACAAACAAAAATCGTAGAATAACTCAAGGGCTTATAGTAACTAAGTCAGGTGTACAGACAAGTGTTGGGGAAGCTTCTCTGAAACTAGCTGCCCATGCAAAAAGTCACGCAAATAGTTAAACCCTTTTTCCATCATATTGAGGCTAACTATAACACGAAACATACGGATGAACTACTTCTTCATTAACTGATCTACAGGAGTAAAATAAATATTATGAGAGAAATTATATGAATGAATGCACAAAACAATAGGTACAAGGACCTGAAGTATCTTGAAAAAAGTAGTAGTACGAGAACAAAAATAGAATCATAGTATATATGATTGTATCAAATAACTGAATCTATTTCAGGGGCCAAGGTGTATTTTTATTTTTAATAAAATAAAATCAGATGAGCAGCATTTATATGGCCCTAAAAAAAATAAGGTACAAGTTATCAAATAGGGTAACACTTAACTTCACAGACAAGTTTCCACTAAATACAGACTTTTCACTAAATAAATCTAGGTACAACCTAATTTACATAACCAAATCAAAAACCTAGTGATAAACAGCAGCATAGCATTTAATATGAACACTTTCGTTTCAGCATCGATATCGCGATGTGCACATCCGCGATAGTCACATCGCAGGATGTGCGATTTTTAGTATACTGATCATTAATTTATACTGATTGTTTTCACGACAGTTGTCATGCCGCATCGCGCCGCCCTGCGCTGTCTATACTGGACGCAATAAAGCGACCACTGCAAATCCTATGAACTTTGTGTCAGTAGCCTAAGTCATAAAAAGAACGAGGGATTTACTCGCGGGAATTTGCCGTGTCGTGCAACATCCAGTGTAGACAGCATCACTGATTATTATGCGTTCTATAGTATTTTGTCGCGCTGTGCTTAGGTGAAGGTAAACAATTGACAAAGAAATTAGATAGTATAGGTTCACAGCAGTTTAATGTTCCTAAGGCTGTCTGTGTCATGAATGTTAATCAAACAACAAAACACAGAGAAAAATCACTTTTGTAGCTTTAACACAGATTTATTAGATTTAATTTATACAGTGAAGACTATGCAGTGTTATTTTACATTTGATTATTCAACCAGTATACCTGAATACTGTTAGACTTACTGGAAAAATATAAAGCACTTTTTATTTATTTTATATCTTTGCTCTATTATATTTGTCTATGTTTATTTTTCTATGCTGATTTACTCACCCACAAAATCACCCCAATCATTGATTTTTTTTTCCAAATAGAGCTTTTCAAGTCATCTGTTTTTTTTTTGTTTGTTTTTTTCCATAATCGCAAAATCGCAGAAATGTGAGTTTTTTTCCAATATCGTGTAGCCCTATTTGCTACAAAGAGACCTGCAAGGTCTGAAATTATAATTTAGTTTTTTTACACTACCATTCTGTTTGCGGTCAGGAGGAGGGGTGATCTTTATCCAGTCCTTTATCAGATGCATTTAAGCAGTAGTCTTTTGTTTAATTTGTCTCATTGCTCATTATTTTGGATTTATAGTACTGTTCAATAGAGATTAATAATTTTTTACAATTTTAAAGAAATTAATACCTTTTTTCAGCAAGGACTTTAAACTGATCAAAAGTGACAGTAAAACTATTTCTAATGTTACAACATTTTTTATTTCAAACAAATGCTGCTCTCTTGAACTTTCTAGAAATGTTAAGCAGCACAACTGTTTTCAACATTGATAATTATAAGAAATGCTTCTTGAGCAACAAATCAGCATATTAGAATGATTTCTGTGACACTGAACACTGGCATAACGGCTGCTTGAAAAATCATCACAGGAATAAATGATACTTTTAAGTATATTGAAACAGAAAACAGTTGTTTTAAACTGTAACAGTATCTCATAATATTGCTGTCTTTACTGTATTCTTAATCAAATGATTATTGTTGAGAATTATTGTCAAAAAAATTATTAACTGATTCATTGATTAAAATCAATCAGATTTCCCATTTATTTTGTTTATTAATTTTATTTTATATATTTTTTATAAGTTTATTAAAGCTGTAAGTGCAAAACTATGTGATCAAATACATGCAGTGTAGTAATAGTAACTTGGTGGATTTTTAATTAATATAAACATTTTTCTCATAAACCACATTTTTGCAGGCAACATATAAAGGTCCTTGCAAACTGAGTCAGAAATTTTGCGTATGTGTTTTTTCATATTCATCATCCTTGCATCAAAATGCTTGCTACGGATGCGAAGATGCAGAAAATTGGACCTGATCCGAATTTATTATGACGAATGAAAGTTTCGGAGACCGTGTGTAAACGTGATTGACACAACGTGAGGTCGTATTTATTTTTTAACAAGCGAAAATTTCTGACAAGAATTTCAGACTTGAGTGTGCAAAGACCATTAGAATGAATGCTTTTCACTATAACTAATATATATATATAAATAAAACACTACTACTTATATAATAACTACTACACTTTCTTCAGAACTAATAACTGAAAGTTGCAGTCAGCCTGCATACTTTGGTACATGGCTATGACTTCTCTCTGTGCTTCCGCATTTGAGAGCAGTTGAAAGTGCTTGACGAGGTCATCTAGAACCAGCGAGGTGCGTGTGTGTGTGTGTGCTCATGGACGGCCGGTCTGTGCAAACAACGGATGTGGTGTCGGCCTGCGGGACACAGGAGGAAGTGGTGGCGCATGGTCCCAACCTGATACGCTCAGGGGCTACTGCAACAGGAAGCTTGAAATCATAGAGCACAGATAAAGAGAGAGAGGGAGAAAGAGCGGGAAAAGAGAAAAAATAAAGAGAGAGACATGCCCTACTTCGTTACACGCCTACTTTTTAACATGAGCGCGAAAACAGGAAGTGGACTGCATCACAAATAAACACAGGGAGCAAGAAGGGGGTCGCTGGGAGTCAGTCGCCACACTGACAGAGGATGTGGTCTGCGCAACACGTTTGAGAGCTGAGTGAGAACCACAGACCTCCCTCACACACACGGACACACACGTACGCTCTTCCCCCCCAGGCTTTATCGCAGTATGGTCAGGACTGGTGGGAGATCACAGCCAAGCAGTGACCACCCCCACCCCGTCCCCCCGTCCCCATCCCTCCCTTCCGTTGGTCTCGGCTGCTGTCGCCTCCACGCTTCTATTCTCACAACAGCTGTCACCGCAGGGGCCCACGCCAGCCACACACAAACACACACATTTTGTCACCCGCCTCACACTGTGGAAAATGTTGACAGTTTGTGACCTCTACTTCTCCCAAAAACGAAAACGTGCAGCGTTCGCACACATTAGGATGCGCATTCATGCAGACCGCATACTCTGATCTCTGGTGTCTTTTATCTTTTAGTCTTTAATTCAAAGCTTGTCGACGGTTTAGGTAGCTTGTCTCGTCTTACTTTTTGGTTTTTAATTTTCCAATAGCGACTAGTTGGTGGGTTTTTGGAACGACTAATCTGTATAATTAGGCTCCACCAGACCCCAATCAGATGTGATGTTAGGGAGCGTCTGTATTGTACAAGTTCTCATGTTCAAAAAACATGAATTCTGATTCCTTTTAACAACCCATGATAGTTCTGTAATCTGAGAGATTTACAAGTTTGAGGTTTTATCCATTAAGAATCAACTGGATTGTGAAAAGTGGTTAAATGGGAGTTTCCATAAATAGCTAAACTACGGTTTAAAAGTGTGGGGTCACACTTTTACTCACGAAGACTGCTTTATTTGATTAAAAATACAGTAAAACAATAATGTTATATATATATATATATATATATATATATATATATATATATATATATATAAATAATGTATAAATGTAATTTATTCCTGTGATGGCAATGCTGAATTTTCAGAATCATTACTCAGTCTTCAGTGTCACATGACCCTTCAGAAATCATTCTAATATGTTGATTTGGTGCTCAAGAAACAATTCTTATTAACAGTGGTGCTGCACAATATTTTTGTGGAAATCAATACACATTTTTTCCAAAATTAAAAACAACAGCATTTATTTAAAGTGGATGTCTAATGCCGTTTCATGCATTCTGAGATATTTACATGGCTAAAGAGTTGGATTCTCATGCTAAACATGACCAAAGTCTCAAAAAACAAGTTGGGCGTATGATGGAGTATTTCTGCCAGAGACTCCTTCAGGGTTCGTATAAGTTTTGGAAAGTTTTTTTCCGAGTATGACCCTGTACGATGTCATAAATCGAATTCCTTAAACAGGGTCACTTATCTAGGAAGTGCACGCGCACGCATCAACCAGAGCGAGAACAAGAGCACACCCATCAACGTGTTTCATTTAGGTTACGGAAGCCGTCGGGATCTGATTCTAAATTGAATAAATATGGCTGGATCTGAGTTTTAGTCATAGTTGATTTAAGTCAATAAAGTTTTTGTTCCCGTTTTATTTATGTCGATGTCACAACCATAGACTGTAAAGAAGATGGACAACACGTCTCCACTTCTTTCTACTGTAGAAAAGTGAAGCCAAAACATTCTCGGTATGGCTGCGGTCATCTTGCGAAAATGACACCCAAGTCTGCACCAAACTCCCTCAGACCCAACTGCAAGCTCACAATCATGACACTACACCCCATTTTTATAACACCAAATAACTAATTGAAAGCAAACTTGGTAGAAAAATGAACACTTGAACATGCACCAGCATGCTAAGAACTACCTAAAATGACAGAAAACGTCTTTGGAAAAAATTTATTTGAAGTGTAATTTGATTATTTAGTTTGTCACCCGTCCATTTAGATTACATGGAGAGGGCGGGGTTTATGACCTATACTACTTCCAGTCACCTGGGGGTGATCGAAACGCTCTGGCTTCACTTTTCAAGACTTGTGCGGCACACTTGGACTGTGTTCGAAATGGCATACTTGCTTACTGCTTAGTACACAGTGTATACTGCCTACTATTTTTTAAAGAATAGTGTGTGAATCAGTATACAATAAGCAACAAATGTTTCAGAGTAGTATGCTTAATTGTTACATGACAAACACAAACATTAATTCAGCACAGCTGTGAAGGTTGTTACCTTACAAACAAATCTGATAACTATTCTTTTTTACAAAGGCTTGTTATTAAGGCTTCATACTAGTAAACAATATCGGCCAATTGAACTCATTTCATAACTGAAAAACTTTACATAGGCTATAGACTGAACTGAATGAGCGGTCTTTAACTGAACAATATTTTTGGCAGTTAAACTAAGTGGAAAAAGTGATATATTCTAGTTGCACAGTGCAAATAATGATAAATGATGTTTACACTAAAATAGCAGCATTTTCTTTAGCAACAGGTGTGTAAATAGTAGTTAGATGGCAGATATTTATACTGTAGTACATTATAAAACAGTATGCAATAACATATTGACTGTAAATTATCATACATTTTAATTGATGAACACCATTTTATTGGAACAAAAACCTACCTACAACTAAGCACACTGTCTTATTAATGAGCCGTTTAATCGCAACTTTTCAAATATTTACTTAATTTTTCATTGAAAATAAACACCTTTCTGATCTGGTATGTGATAGGAAAAGGAGTTTGACAAAAGTCAGGATCGAACTCGGGTCGCTCGCATCAACAGCACACATCTCACGTCTTTTACTCACTGAGCCACTGATTCTACAGAAAGACACGTGTCTTTTTCAGTTCTGTTAATCACATTGGAGGGCTGAGTTAATGTAAATAGCCTCTGCTAACAAATTGGTCTATTTGTTCTTAGAGTAAATACACCCCGTTTCTTTTTAGAGCTGCTTACATCGGAATTTAATTATTTTTGGTTAACTGAAACATTAATTCTATTTATATATTATATTACTGCAATATTAATATTAGTATGTAAATTCTTATTTTAACTTTTGAACAGTCGTGTATTTGGCTGTTGGTTAATGTTTTACAATAGCATTGCCTAAATAAATGTAACTGAATAAGGAGAAAAAAGAAACTACCTTAAAACTGATTAAAAATGGTGCATTTGTTACAAAAAAGAGATGAAGACAGCCAACTTCTAGCACTCTAGCAGCATAAGCACAGCATGCTAAACCCCTGCATTTCTTAATTAGTCTACTTAAAAAAAACAACAACATATATTAAAGTATAAAACCTATGCTAGTTGAACACATTAATTGACCCTTTAGTTGGTAGATTTTTCATTGGAAGAACTCTTGTAATTGTATTTCAAATGTGATGAAAGGTCAGAGCATGGAGAAGTCTTTTTATAGTTAACTATAAAAAAGCAGGGCGACCATGATGACAAACGCCGTGGGTACAGTACTCATGCCCAAACCACGTCCACCCACACAAGAACCTGTTTATTCAAGACAGCCTGGGAGACGCAAGGAGACATTAGAACAGTTGATGATGGTATGATATGCCAGTCTCACCTCTAGCAGGAAGGGCAGGGCGGGCACGTATGTCTTGGTGTTGGCAGACAGCAGAATGATCACTCTGACACAATGCAGTCGCAGAGGGTAATACCGAGAGATGGGCACAAGCCTACAAATACACACAAACACATAATGAAGCCTGACTTGATAGAGATGAACTGAAAACAGTAGATAAAGTGTATTTTTTAGCATAATTTTTTTAATATCCGAATTTATATTTTGTTAGGTCTTCACTTTTGCAGGCAGAAAAGTAATGCGATATTCAGAGCTGAAGTTCTGAGCTCAAATCGACACACTAAGAATTGTACATTTAAATGTGGTTAATGGCGCCACTTGCTGGTAAAAACACTGTCAAGACAGTAACTCAATGGCATTAACAGAGTGGCTCACCCCCCAAAAAATTTAATTGTGATTTTTCTGATAACAAATTATGATAGCGATTTAAAATGTGCTTGTTTGTAGGGCTGCACAATTTTTGTGCAAATTATACACCTGGCTACAAAATAATAATAATAATTACTATTATTACTACTACTACTACTAAATAAACAATTAAAAATTACTAAAAAATAAAATAAACATTACTATTGTAATATTCACTGTAAATTAGTACTTGAGAGAAAAATAATAGTTGTACTTTAAGAACACAGTGAACTCTGAAACACGCAGTGCATATATTTGATAATCACACCAAACTATAGCAATTTCGATTTTATTTTGATTAATCATGCAGGCCTACATTAACGACTCTCTCTCCAAAAATTACAAAAAAGCACCACATTGGCCCATTTGACTCCTGTAATATACTCAAAGTGGGTGAAATATCTTTTTAAAGATGCTGATTGCTGAGCAAAAATAGCAGTACGCAAAAACATCAACAAACAAAAAAAAATACAATCATTCATACTTGATGCAGCCGATGATGACTTGAGACAGTGGATAGATCAACGGCTCCAAAACTTCACTGGGGTAAATGGTGCTCAACACCCGACACCACAGATACAGACAGTGCACATACTGCCAGTTATACACGGACTGACATGTCTCCTGAGGATGCACAAAACAGAAAACCTTGAATCAAGACAAGCTGACATATATTGGACGTATTTCTTAGTTACGGAGTATATCCAAACAAGGAAAAATATATGTAAGGTTGGACTCATTTTTTTTAAATCAAGAACTGATTGGATTGTGTGTGAATGAAAGTTTGCTACAACAATGCCAAATGATTCTTAAACAGCAATTTTAAAAAATAGCTTTCTTTGGAATAACAAGCACAGGTGAATCGTTCACAATAAGATCAGGATTAAGAAAACAAATGTGGTCAAATTTATTGTCACGTTAACTTCAAATAGTTATTTATTTTTGAACATAGAAGAATACAGGTCAAGACTTCTAACTACCTTCTTCTTCAAATTAATGGCGTTCCTGAGGTGGATGGCTAGCTGACGGATATAAATAAAGGCATGCTGGTAGGACACCTGTGTGTCCAGTGAGTACATCTCAGCAAGAGTCTGCTGCATGAAATTAATCACGGGAAGAGTGTTGGGTGACGTGAACTTGCAGTTCTTAACATAGGCGATGTACATTTGCTGCAAACAGAAAACTCACTGTTAATAATGAACATCATCACTAGCATTTCTTCATATTTTATTCAGCAAGTATGAAATAGACCAAAAGTAACAGCAAAAAAAATTATATTTCATTCTTTTGAACTTTCTATTGATCAAAGAATGCTGAAAAAGTATCACTAAATCTCAAAAAGTTGTTTTCAAAACTGATAGATAGTAATGATAAATGTTTCTCAAGTACTGAATCAGCATATTAGAATGATTTCTGAAAGATCATGTAACACTGAAAAATGGAGTAATGATGATTTGCCAACACAGGATTTTTTTTTGTATCAAATAAATGCAGCCTTGGTGAGCATAAGAGGCTTTAAAAACATTTTAAAAAATGCTACCTATTTCAATATTCAACTCAGTGTTTAGTATGTGAGCATTATTTTTGTCAGCTCTTATTCTCTTGCTGTTTATGTTATTTGAGAAAACAACAATATATGACAGGAACATTTAGTGCAAATCTCATCACATGGGAAATAACCTTATGATATGTTGTAAAATCTAACTTACCTTAAGAACAGAGTTTAGATAGATTTCCTGTTTGTTTCGACAGATTTTGTTGAGAGCCAGGAAGGCAAGAACCCTCACAGTCTCCTCTCCTGTGCTCCAGTGTTTGATCAGACTCTAATGTCACAAACAAAAACACCACAGCTGTTGACCTTTTGTTGTTGTTTGATTAAAAATATCCATGTCAATGCACTGAGCACCATTTCTGTCTTTAAGTTAGTGTCATTGATTTGTGGTACGTACTTTGAGAAAGTGCCTGCATTGTTTTGGCAGACACAGGTAGTATGGTACCATCTGGTTGGCATGACGGAGAACTGCAGCTACGACTGTGGACTGGGTTAAACTGGAGAGGAGCTGAAAAGAAAAAAAACTAAATTGTATCACACGTTAACACTGGAATTCATGAACTGGCTAAAAATAAATGAAAAAAAAAAAAAAACATGTAGGGAAAAATCTACCTGAACAACACCAGCAATATACATCTTAATATCAACCTGATTTTTCTGCCACCTGGGACTTGAAGATGGAAGTATTAATCTGAAAATACAGATTAACACAATATTATGTGAAGAAATCTGACTGATTCAAGCATCTATCTATATAGCAGGAGGAAGAGAGATGTTACTTTTTCTGGCCTTTCTCTGGAGCTTTCAGCTTCAGCATTTTGTTCAGAGCTGCATGCATGTCCTTTATGCAGAACAGGATGAGGGAATTGAACACTGTAATTGGAAACAGGCTGTCAGTGAGCACAAACATGTTCGGTTCTGTATGCAAGTGTCCTAAAAAAGCTGGTTAGTTACCCGCGCTGTCTGAGATGGTATATCGACACAGCTCCTCAGAGTCACCCTTCGTTGTCGCCACGGCAGCCTTGAAGGCTTGTGTGATGTCCCTAATCAGTTTCGCCGTGGGCTCTTTCTGGAAAGAAAAACATTAGGAAAAAAAATTCAATAAAGAGTTCTAAACCATGAATCAAATCAACCATCTTCCAGATTACATTGCAAACTTTGATTTGAAGCAAAACAAAGTATATATATATGACCCTGGACCACAAAACCGGTCTAATATTTGTAGCAATAGCCAAAATACATTGTATGGGTCAAAATTATAGATTTTTCTTTTAAGCCAAAAATCATTAAGCTATTAAGTAAAAATCATGTTAGAGATATTTTGTAAATTTACTATCATAAATACACTGCCCTCCAAAAGTTTGGAAACACCCTAGAAAAGTGGGGTTTTGGACAATATTGGCATGAATCCTTTTTAATTTGTGATAATTTTGCACTGATAAAGGACAACACAAACTACAAAAACATTTTATTACATAAACAGTTGATACATAGAAAAAAACTTAAATTTTCGATTCATCAAAACATCCACCATTAGCAGCTATTATAGCTCTGCATAATCTGGGCATCCGATTCCGAGCTGTCAGTTTATTCAAACATTGACTTGATACTGTATACTACTCCAAGCCTCCTGAAGGATTGCCCAAAGATGATTCACACTGGTTGGACACTTCTTACGGACATCACGTTCCAGTTCCTCCCATAGTAGCTCAATTGGGTTGAGGTCTGGTGATTGGAGAGGCCATTCCATGACAGACATGATGCCAGCTGACTGTTTCCTCTCCAAATAGGATTTGCACAGCTTGGAAGTGTGCTTGGGTTCATTGTCTTGTTGGAAAGTTTAGGAAGGTTGGGGTGTTTCCAAACTTTTGGAGGACAGTGTATGTTTAAACTTAATTTTTGATTAGTAATATGCATTGCTAAGAACTTCATTTGCACAACTTTAAAGGCGATTTTCTCAATATTTATATTTAATATTTTTTTGCACCCTCAGATTCCAGATTTTCAAATAGTTGCATCGCAGGCCAAATATTGTCCAATCCTAACAAACCATACATCAACGAAAAGCTTATTTATTCAGCTTTCAGGTGATTTATAAATCTCAATTTTTAAAAATCGACCCTTAAGACTGGTTTTGTGGTGTGGTGTGTGTTTAATGTTGAGTCTCTATGCTCACCAAGGCTGCATCTGTTTGATCAGAAATACAGTTTTTATAATTATTATAATTTAACATTTTTCTATTTTAATACATTTAAAAAGGCAGTTTATGCTATAATGTTTAAGCTGAATTTTCAGCAGTCATTTCTCCACTTTTCAGTGTCATATGATCCTTAAAAATCATTCTAATATGCTGATTTGCTGCTCAGATACCATTTCTTATCAGTGTTGAAAACAGTTGTACTTAACATTTTTCTGGTTCTATTTTTTTTAGGATTCTTTGATGAATAAAATTTTCAAAAGGACAGCATTTATTAAAAAAATTTAAGCATTTTTTAACATTTGAAATGTCTTTTAAATCAATTTAATGCATTAATTTCTTCTTCAAAAAAAATTACTGACCCTACACTTTTAAACAGTATTGATGGGGTCCTACTCATTTGCCTCAGCATTCATTTCACGGATTAGTGGCTCTTTACCAGAAATAACAATATCTCCCCCTTGTGTCAGTTTCAAAATCTGCAGCTAACCATGACATTGGAAAGTTACATTTCAGGGTTTTTTGGTGTAAATTCAGGATGTCTCATTTACTATAAAAACAAAACAGCTTGAAAGAAAAGGAAAAAACAAAACACATTGGCCATCCAGTATAGTTAAGCATCCTCTTTTGACAATGAATGAGAGCTCATACTGATCATCTGAAAGTTCCTAACTAAAAACATACTGAATAAAAGATAATATAAACATGTTACCCTGAGTCCAGTTCTCCAGTTTTCAATCATTGCTTCTGTGACTTTGGTAGCTTCTTTAGGCTTTTTCACATCCTTTTTTCCTGATTCCCCCTCGTCATTTTCATCATCATCAGCTTCCTATTATCAAATAAAAACTGTGATTTTTTTATATTCCAAGGAAAATACACACAATCACGCTAATTGTAAACTTCCGATTTGTAGTATAAAAAGTAATTAATAATTTGTTGCAAAGGAAGAACTAAATGACTGACCTCCAGTTGAGAAGGGAGTTTGTGGTACATCCTCTCCTCTTCATCCTCCTCCTCATCTTCAAGGCTATCAGAGTCATCAAAATTCAGGAGCTTCTGGTCATTTTCTTGTAAGAACTCGTAGAATTCTGGGTCTTTGCTCTTGAGGGCTGTCAGTTGGTCCTTGTGCTCAGATGCCTTGCCATGCTTTTTGACAGACCTGTGACACAGTTTCTCAGAGTTAGATCACATTATCTCACAAGCTTCCTCCAGTGCTAACAATAGCATATACTCTGCAAACATTTGTAGAATGTAGCAGAGAATGGGAATAAAAATGGGACACTGGAATTACCATTAAAATGCGAAGGCCATACTTACGTCTTCTGAGGTGCAGGTTTCTTCATCTTCCCTTTCTGTTGTGTTGATTCCTCATCCTCACAATCCTCTTCCTCACCAGAATCAAACCCAGATAACATGAACTCATCCACACTGAGATCCTCCAATTTCCTGCACATAGATGGCACATCACTAAAGCATTCGGTAGGTTTTTGTTTTCTACGTGTTCAACTAGTTGCAGCCAAAGTACGTATATTCTGTTTGTTTTGTTTACATTTATTTGTACATTAAAGCTTTACAAAGCACCCTTTTAGTAAAAAATAAAAAAACAAAGAAATGTATTTTGAGTTATTATCTCAGTCAACTGCATGACACATGTGGAAAAGTGTAAAAACGGTGTAAAAAATAATAAATAAATAATAATACATATCATCATCAATAAAAAATAACTAAATTGAAATAACTAAATTTGATTAAAACAAAAATAGATTAAAATTAGCATATATTTATTTTAATCTATTTTTGTTTTAATCAAATTTAGTTATTTTTTGAGGATAAAAATTTAAATAAATGAACTGATTAAAATAAAATTTAAATAACGTATCTAACATCACATCACTCACAGTGAGTAAAAATACTAATGTAGTGTAATATAAACTAAATATTTTCCAAATAATACACATTAACATGGCCTTTATATATGAAAGTATATAGCTGCCTTTTAAAATTTAGGATGGGGGTCCCTAGCATATAAATGATCATAGATGGGGGTCCATCCTTGACATCTAAAAGACTGAAACCCCCGTTCTAGAAAACTTCAACATGATTGTAAATTACTCAAAAGTACAGTTCATTTCTTAATGCGTAGAGCTTTTTTAATAGCAAAAATAAAATAAAAAAAGCATGGTTAGACAACTTTCCTTCTACTGTAAAGTGAAAATATAAGGCTTTTTTTTTGTTTATTTTCTCAAGATTAGAATAACATTCATCCAACTCTAAATAAGCACACGTAGTTTTAGTACACCAGAAAATAAGTTATTCCTGATCTCATTTTGGAGCTGCTTATGGTGGAAAATGCAAAAATAAATTCAGACTTAACTATTATATATTTACGGTCAGGACGACCATGTTCTCTCCATAAATGTTGAGTAATATATGTTGATCTCCCAAAAGACAGCTGAATTTTAGTTCACCAGTGGCTAAAACTAGCTAGCTAACGTTACCGTCAAAAATATAATCAGATAAGTGTCTTATGAAGTGAATAAAGCTCTGACACCTCCATATACATTCATGTTCACTGTACTTTAACTCAAGCAATAATATATGATGATGTATGCGAGGTTAAATAGCTAAGAATGGCACATACCTCTTGTTTTTCCCTGCCATGCTGAATAAGAAACGTGCACAGGGACGCAATACCCACAATGCACCGCTTTCGGCAGTTAAACTGAGTTGATCTCTTGGTTAACGTTGCGTTAAACAAAAAAACAAAAAACAAAACAAAGCCCAAAGTCTTTTTAACTAAAGGTCATAATTACTTCGTTTTTGATTCTTTATGTGTTTGGTAATATTATTATAAACAGATTATTTATCTCTACATATAAGTGATACAGGATTTTTTTTTTTTTGCCAATTACAGAAGGTTTTCCAGCCACTGACGATATGTAAACTTTACTCACAAAATAACTCACTAAATATCTAAAGCCCACCGATATAGGTCTCCAATCACTAAGGTTGGTAATAAAAGCAGACACACTAGCACCGTTGTTACAACAAAGCCCAGACACATTTGTGGTGGGCGTGGCATATTCAACAGAATATTACAATTTTTAGTAATGCCGATCAGAGCTGAGACAGACGTCTGTTTTGATGCGACATGTGATGTAGCATGTCAACTAACCACGCACGGCTAAATAAATCACTACATGCATCAAAATTAATCATCACACACGGACAAAACTGGAGAGAGCGCTACACAGAAAGGAACGAGTCTTGTCAATCAGACACAGACGACGGCAGGTGAGTTTAGATTCTGATCTCATTCAGACCGAATTGCAACTCAATCAGCTGACAAAAAAACAACATGTATTTAATTATCATTTCATTGTTTAAAAAAATGCTTTTAAAAATATACGTCATGCAAACACATGCTAATCGTGTCAAAGCTGCAGTGTTATGAAATTTCTCTGTGGTATTGTTGTGCTCTTTGTTCAGACATCAGTTTGTCAACTGATCATGTTTAAAGCTCATGCATTGAGCATTGACTTCTCCGTGTCTGCTGCAGTAGTTTAATAAAGCTTTTGAAATGTTATGAGGGCTGAATGATTTTGTCATCTGATTTCATTTGTCATCTGTCAGTGCAACTGATCTCTGCTCCGTATCCCCTTTGAACAAAGAAAATATGAGATCAGCTAAGCGATTCTTATTTTACTGCTATATAAGGCAACACATTCCTCTATTGTATGATTTTACGTGTATTTATTATATATACGTGGACAGCAGACATTTATTTCCTATAACGTTACATGCACAATGAGCTTTAGCAATTTCCCATTCGTGAATGAATCGTTGTTTTGAGTCTACATTTGGAATCTTTTCAATGAATCGGTTCACGATTCGAATCCCACTTAATCGTTTCTCGCGTCAGAAACTTTTTTTTTTAGGACATGTTGGAATGAACTGATAAAATAAATTCTGATGAATTAAATTTGTTAAGCATTCAAAAATTCTTTTTAAATTAAAGAGAAAACATGTATTCATAAAACCTAAGACAAAAAAGTATAAACGGCAGTTTGTGCCAACATATGGTTTGCTTGGAATATTCAAATCATGTAATATGCACCGCGGGGATGTCAGGGACCTTGTGTGAACCTACTGAATTCAGGACGTAAAATAATTGCTGAATTATTTTAGAACCGGTTCTTTGAAATGAACTGTTAGAAGGAGCCGATTCGCGAAAATGATTCGAACTTTCCATCAATTGCTAACTAGTTAAGGAGGTATGATTTAAGAATCGTGTTGCAGCTTTTAAATATTATAGAGGGGGGGGGTTATCAGATTGCTCTACGACACCTTTGACAGTTCTGTTTGGCTGTGAGCACTTTTAACAGAGCCTAGTTTAAGAGACAAATAATTAGAAAAACAAACATCCGGCGCGACCTTAAAAAGTGACGTCAGCCTCCAGCACTCATGCGGCTTTCATTTACGTCAACAACACACAAGCTCCCAAACTGAGGCTTTATGCATTATTCATATGGACTCTTAATACTTGCGCTCTCCAAAATATTCTTCATAAAGCAGAGAAACGAAACTAAAGGAAAGGGCGTCCGTCAGTTCAGGTAGTGCTGGTTATACTCAGTGTTATTGTGCTGCATGACTTGTATAGAACAGAGGAGGAGGGGAGAGATGCTCTGTCTGGATGGCACACTGTGTGCTGAGTCAGATTTAATGATACTGGGGATGTTTGTAGGGATTGTCTTAAACTCTGGAACAGCTTGTCTAGAATGTAAGAAGAAAAGTGCAATTTTTAGATGCATTGTATAATCTGGTCCTTACATTTCTGCTAAATACCAGTTACTGCAGCTATTACTACTACTGTAAAATCTTAAAATATGAGTATAATTGTTTCTAACAGTGTACGAAGCTTTCAAAAATGTTGTCATATTATTATTATTATAGTCATATTTATTTTATTACTCATTTGGTTTAATTTGACACAGTACAGTACAGTTTTATTCTAGTAGCAGTGGTTTTACTATGGTTACAATGGTCATTTTTAGTTAAGGGAGTTTAGTTTTAATGGAGTATCTGTTGATAAATGCATCATTCCCTGAAATGAACCATCATAATACAACTTCTATTCACCAGCAATACTGGAGTATCAATTTGTTACTGTTTTGAAGGGCCTCACAGAGGCATCTATAGAAATCCTATACCGAGTGCCTACCAAACTACAACAAAACTATTGTCAACAGTTTCATCTGTTCTGCGTGTTTAAACAGTTTATTAGTGACCTCAGGTTTCAGACCGCAGTGTTTGCTTTGTATAACCAAAGGATTTATACATCTGAAACCCCACAGCCATTTTGTGGGCAGCCACACGACTGCTGTCTGTAATACTGAGCCTATGACTTCTCATGCTCTTTCACCTGTCGGCTGTTATTTAGAGTAACATGAGTAATGCTTTGGAGTTGGAGTGGTATTGTTAGGAAAACAGTGCATTTTATTCGTTCTGTTCATGAGAACATTCCATTGCTGGATGCTTTATATATAAAAATATTAAATCAAATTTGATTTTTTTTTAAAAAAACAGTATCTACCTCAACACTAATATAGAAGAAGTGGCATCTTGCAATCCCACATTTGTCAAATGGATTGCTATTTATCGCCCTCCTTTAAAATGTCTCACGCAGCTCCATCCCACTCAAAGTGAAGTGTATGACAGATACCAGCACGTGCTACCGTGGGCACCTTGGTTTCTATAGTGATGCTTTTGATGCAGAATTGAATGTGTGCAGCTGGCTGGCCAACTCATCACGATGTGTCCTGGTCCAACTTTTCCATACCACTGGTCCTTTCAGCTGGAACACGGTTTAATTTTTATAATCAACCAGCCAGTTTATTTATTCAGTGAGTGTGCTGGAGTCTTTGTGCATGAGAGACCAAATTTAAAAAGCTTTCAAGGCCTCGGGCCAGTGAGAAAAGGCCACTGACTATTGAGGAGCAAACCATATGTAGCTGTAAACTGTAAAATGAGTGGGAATTTGTGAAGTGATCATTTTGATGATATTTAATGCTTGAGCGCTTCGGCCTAGCTTTCTTCTCCCATTATGATTCTGTACTCGTGTTTTAAAATGCCTTGAAGCAACCATTATGCTGTATGGAAAGGAAATGTGAACCAAGAAAGCACAAATTAAGATGGATTTACAGCCTGGCGAATAACTCAAAGATTGTTAGAGAGGTAATGCACAGACATTAAATATGTCTAACAGCTAATGAATAATTAGCTTTACCTTGAATTAGAGTTCTTAAAAACCCTTGTGAAATCATTTTTTATTTCCTTGACTTAGTCTCGACTTATTTCCTATTGAAAAACAGCCTGGTTTCGAAAGTAAAATTTCTTATTTATTTTCTCCATAGAGGAATTTATTTTATGAATGAGTAAAGATCTACTGTCAGTGAGGTTGTTAATAAATGGTATATGATTATATGCTTTTGTTGATGTCATTCACAATGCTTCATGGTGAAGCTTCATGGCATTGTCAGATTTAGAGAGCATTTGATTGTACAAAAATCTCAATAGTGCAGGATGAGTCATCAATACTTTTTTTGTTGTAGAGTGTAGATTTCAAATGTTGTTAAAAAAATATTGTCAACTTCTAGTGTATTCGCATATAGACCAACTTAAAAGCCACAAAACTCTATGTTTGGTTTCATAGGGTGTGTTTCTGTCTTCCTTTAGTGTCTTAGAGTGAGGCCCAGGCTCCAGCAGGCCTCGGTGAGCATGATGGAGGGGGGTATGCAGCTGCTGAACCGGGATGGCCACAGCATCTCGCACAACTCCAAGCGCCACTACCATGACTCCTTTGTGTCTATGAACCGCATGCGGCAGCGTGGCCTGCTCTGCGACATCGTGCTCCATGTGGCCAACAAGGAGATCAAGGCACACAAGGTGGTCCTGGCCTCCTGCAGTCCATACTTCCATGCCATGTTTACAAGTATGTCTTATTCTATGTTACTATAAGTCTGTTTTTAAAGCATATATTTATTAAATATAATTTTTGGGATATTTTTAGAGCATGCTACCATTTAGATGGTTTCAAAGCTAACACACATGAACTAAAAGTCACAAAAAACAAATCTTGACTTCACATGGTCTTTAAGGTGTATTGTTTATTTCAGATGTGTACATTACCTCAGCTTCCTTTTCAAGCCTTTCCTTCCTTCCTGCCGTTTGTCATCACTAATGTTTTTTCCATGCTTTATTCTCTTCCTTGTCCTGGTCTCAGATCAGCAGGTGCCTGGTTTTTCCTATTGCTCGTGTGTCCCGCTGCACCTCAGACTAGAGTGTGATGGTATGAGTCAGGACAGTATGGGCTCTTCAGAGCCATGACTATTCTGAACTTACCATAGACTAGATCTACTAACAAAGCACTGATGTAAACTCCATTATATATATATATCAAAACTTAAATTGCTTAACATCGCAACCTTTGGACTAATGCTCTCACTCTGAATTTTCTGCATTTCTTATAGGGAATGCTATTTATTACATTTTCTCTAAATGTTTTCCAACAGTATAATGAAAAATAATAACATATTAGAAATAAGTGGTTATTATTGTGTATTTAAAACACAAAAGTAGATCTCTTTCCTTTCATAAAATGTCATGCTTTTTTAGTCAATAGAAAATATGAAAAAGTTGTTTGTGTAAACAGAGTACAGAATTTGTCTAAAAAGTTAGAAAATAGAATTTAGGCAATCTAGCGATTATTTTGTGTGGAATGTTAATTTAACGTCAATGTTGTCATAGATCTCAAAAAGTGTTATTTTAGTATTAATTGTATAAAATTATAGTGTTTATTAATATCTATTAATTTAATATTTAGATTTTGTTACAGTTAACAATATTGATTTTTAAAAATAGGTTTAGTTAACAATAACAACACTATCTCAAGGTTCGTTCATTCATACAGTGATTTCCGGTGACTGTTGGCAACATATCAAAATCAAGCAAAGTTCATGCAAATGATAAAATGTGGTGACAACCATTGGGAGTACAGAGAGTGATCCACTGTCTGATAACAGTTAAATACAGCAGTCAAGTAGGAATGTCTGCTAGCGTCCAACAGCACAAAGACTCTGAACTCTGATCAGATGTTCAGCCCATTTGTGATCAGATTTTCAAAAGCTATAGCCAGTTGAACAGTACCAATAACTTTAGAGCACCCGCTTTGACGGACAGTTCAGCTACTCAGCGCCCACTAGAGGCCACTGTATGTGTGAACGGGCCATAATGGTATCGTCAAACCCCTGGGAAACTAAATCTACCAGTGTTCTGCAAAAGCCTCGGTTTGAGAGAAACTGCTGTGTGTTGTGACTGTGCAGATGAGATGTCGGAGAGCCGTCAGACTCATGTGACCCTGCATGACATTGACCCTCAGGCTCTGGAGCAGCTGGTACAGTACGCCTACACTGCCGAAATTGTAGTAGGAGAGGGAAATGTGCAGGTACGTCACCTTTAGTGTCTTTTTAAGTGCATCATGTATAGTGCATTAAGTGCAATTACCCTGTGCGAGGTTATCCTGTCTGCTTTGTGAGGTACTAAGATAGGATGTTCAGACGGTTTGTGCAAACTTACGATTTGCATCTTTGCAAATGAAGGTCTTCTGATACTTGTGCTGTTTCAAAATAGCAAATGCATACACTACCAGTCAAAAGTTTTTGAACAGTAAGATTTTTAATGTTTTTAAAGAAGTCTCTTCTGCTCACCAAGCATTTATGCATTTATAGGTACAGCAAAAATGGTATAATTTTGAAATATTTTTACTATTTAAAATACCTGTTTTCTATTTGAATATATTTTAAAATGTAATTTATTCCTGATTTTAAAGCTGAATTTTGAACATCATTACTCCAGTCACATGATCCTTCAGAAATCATTCTAATATTCTGATTTGCTGCTAAAAAAAAAAACATTTAAATGTTCAAAAACTTTTGACTGGTAGAGTATGTGGCGGCTATTTTACAGGAAATTGACCTTATGGTGTGGTCACATAAGCAAGATTTCTGCAATTTTTTCAGTAAAATTTAGCAAAAAAAGTCTATTGACTGTTGTCAGTAGTGCAGCAATGTAAAAACTCACTCAGAAGTCACTTTCAAATCAAGCAGCTTTCTCTTAGTTAATGCATCTGTGAAATCTGCATGAGGGACATTTTTGCACTCATGCGAAACTCCCGATTGTGTGATATTACTGAAATGACTGATTTTCGATCACAAAATTTTGTAAGCAAACTCAGTTAATGTGACCGCCCCTTAAGAAAGCCTTATGATTCACTAAAGATTCACTTACTTTTTTCTAGTTTTCCTTTGTTTCACCCACTGTATCTTGTCTATACCTCGGGCAGACCCTGTTGCCTGCAGCTAGTCTCCTGCAGCTCAACGGAGTGAGAGATGCCTGCTGCAAATTCCTTCTCAGCCAGCTGGACCCCTCAAACTGCCTTGGCATCCGTAGCTTTGCAGACACTCACTCCTGCAGCGACCTTCTCAAGTCGGCCCATAAGTATGTCCTGCAGCACTTTGTAGAGGTATCGAAGACTGAGGAGTTTATGCTGCTACCTCTCAAACAGGTATTTCAGTACTTATGTGCTTAAAATTATTTATTTTAGTCTAATTTTTAAGTTAAGTTTAGGTTTTACATCTTATATGTAATATTTATAATATATACATAAGGAATATATTTTATTTTTTTATTTTTAATTACTGAAATTTAGCTAACAACCTGACCACTCTGTCGTATAATAAATGTGAAGCAGGACTGGGGCTGTTAAGCGCCAAAAGAAAAAAAAAAACACATAATAGATTTGTGCGAGGAACTGAAATGCCCAGGGTAATCATGATGTAAAAAGAGGGGTAAAGTGTACCATGATTAAATGATGCATGGAGAGCGCTGGGGAGCTGAGCCATAACAATCCTTGGAGGAAAAATGGTTTTGGCTACGGATGTCTAACTATATATATGTCACTGACACCACTTCCTGTCACATTGGCCTTGAGCTTTTTAAAAACAGAATCTCTTGATCCTCTCTCCTCCTCCCTGTCGCCTGGGAAGTCTTGATACTTTTGACTTGGTCTGAGAAAAAAAGAAATGATTGTACTATTTTGACCTTCAGTGCAGGAAGGCTGGTCACATCCTGGTTTTTAAAACACCCCTCACCCTCTTTAAAAAAAGAAGAAAAAAAACTCCCAAGGTCTGGAGAAAGCTGTCAGATAGACTTTCCATTCATTTCAATGTCAGTTGCTCAGCTGGCGCAGTGTCTCTCAGAATTATGTGGTTCAAATTCTGCCATCTTTTCATTAATTTCATTAATATCCCTATATAACATATTAAAATACATACTACAAGTTTGGGGTTGTTTTGTTTGTTTGTTTCTATTTGAAATAGAAATATTTTGTAACATTATAAAAACAAACCCCAAACACTTGAATTGTATATTATATAGGGATATAACGACATGAATTATTATTAGAATTTTTTTTTTTATTCATCCATGAATCCTGGAAAAAATTCATGTTTTCAACATTAAAAATATTAATAATCAGAAATGTGTCTTGAACATTGCACCAAATCATCATATTAAAATGAATTCTGAAGGATCATGTGACACTGACGACTGAAGTAATGGCTGCTGAAATTTCAGCTTTGCTATCACAGGAATAAAAGGCATTTAAAAAAATATTAATACAGAAAACAGATATTTTAAATTGTAATTTTATTTAAGAATTTTACTATTTTTACTGTATTTTGATCAAATAAATGCAGCATAAAAAGCTTTCAAAAACAAAAATCTTTGTGCTTCAGTAGCGAACATATTTTATATATAATTACATAATCCCAAAATTATAATTATTACAATACCATAATTAAATATTAGCAGTTTACATTGCTCGAAAAAAATTATTTAGTCAGCATACACAGGAACATGGCTGTGAAAGCAGAGAGATGTTTTGGCCCCGGATAATATAGTTAAAGCATCTATCAGCAGAAGCTAACTGGACCGTACTAATCAGCCAAACCTTGACCTCATTGACTTGCAAAAGCTAAAATGTCAGAATGCATTGCCCCACGGTGACACTGATATAAGTGCTCTCTGCGTCAGCACCTTCAATACGGTGTCAATCATCCGCTCAAATACACGGCGAAAACAGCACGTCAGTGAGAAGCTGAGACAGCTAATCAGCAGAAAGCAGCTCCTGCTCTCATACCACACTAATTTCATCAGCCCTAATCCGCTCTCTTTGCAGAAAAGCATCTTTTGAATAAATGGAGTGCTGCAGGTATTAGCATTTCTGTGCTTTGAAAGGTTACATGATTCTATAAAATCCCCCTGCTGTTTAGACACTGATTGGAGCGAACCATTAGGAAGAGGTTGCTCATGACATAGGCCGCTGTTCTCGCGCTCTCTCTCTCTCTCTCTCTCTCTCTCTCTCTCTCTCTGATTCTCTCTCACTCTTTACAGCTGTTGCAGGCTGGAGGCTCCCATTGGCCCCGTATTTAACCCAGAAGACCTGGGAAATGCTTGTAGCAATGTTAACTGTGGCCTCTGCCCCAAATAAACAAACAGTCAGTGACCGGAACATTACAAAAGCTGTGCTTTTGCCAGCGTAGATTAGATGATAGTGTAATGGTAAGCTAAAGCCTTATATCACAACACAAAGAAAAGAAAGCAATTTTTGCATCACTTACAGAAGCAAATGGAATGTGATAACTGTTTCCCAAACAATTTTATCAGCCTTTCCTCCCCCACCTCCCTGTCTGCCATTGTTCAGTCTAAACATTCACTCAGCACTATTGGTTAACCCAGAAGTGTGTGTTAGTAATAAGAAGTAAACACAAGCAAACACAGCAATGTTTTGAAAAGAAGTCTTAGTATATATATATGTATATATATGTATGTATATGTGTGCAAAAAAACAGCCTATATGTACACACAGTTTTTGCATATTAAATATGTGACCATGGACCACAAAACCAGTCATAAGTATATTATAGTATAATATTTGTACCAATAGCCAACAATACATTGTATGGGTCAAAATTATTGATTTTTCTTTTATGCCAAAAATTATTAGGATATAGTAAAGATTATGTTCCAAGAAGATATTTTGTAAATTTCCTACCATAAATATGTCAAAACCTAATTTTTGATTCGTAATATGCATTGCTAAGAACTTCATTTGGACAACTTTAAAGGCAGTTTTCTCAATATTTAGATTTTTTTGTTTATTTGCACCCTCAGATTCCAGATTTTAAAATAGTTGTATCTCAGCCAAATATCGTCCTTATTTATTCAGCTTTCAGATGATGTATAAATTCAAAATTTTAAAAAACTGACCCTTATGACTGGTTTTGTGGTAACATATATGGATTACATTTATTTATTTTGTCCCTTTTGTTTATAATTTGATGCTATCGTTTAAAAGTTTGGGGTCAATCTGATTTTTATTTTGAAAGAAAATAATACTTTTTATTAAACAGGGATGCATTAAATCGATTAAAGGTGACAATAAAGAAATTTAGAATGTTACAAAAATGTTTATTTCAAATAAATGATAAAAGCTGTTATTTTGAACTTTTATTCATCAACGGATACTGAAAAATTGCCACGTTCGCCACAAAAATATTAAGAAGCTCAACTGTTTTTAACATGAATAACAAGAAATGTTACATTTTTCACCAATCAGCATTTTTCAGTGTGATCATGTGACACTGAAGATTGAAATAATGGCTGCTGATAATTTGCATTACAGGAGATTTAAAAAATCTTGCCGACCACAAAAAAGTGAATAGTAGTGTGTATATATGTTTTTACAAAAATGTATATATTTAAAAAAAAATAATGATTTCACAAACTTTCTTTTAATATATGTGACTTTGCAATAACAAAGATTCAAATGATTTTTAAAATATTAAAATTGTCTACTGAATAAAGAATTGGTGAAATTATACATGTATAATACAGTGTTGATCAGTGTAATATTGACTTTAAATTGTGTTGTCAAACATTTAATCGTGATTAATCGCATCCAAAATAAGTGTTTGTTTACATAATGTGTGTGTGTACTGTGTATATTTATTATGTATAGATAAATACAAACACATACATGTATATATTTAAGAAAAATTTTGTTTATATATTAAATATATTTATATATAATAATATAAATATATACATGTTAATATTTCCAAAATATATACTATATGTGTGTGTATTTATATATACATAAAAAGTAAATACAGTACACATACAAATATTATGTAAACACAAACGTTTATTTTGGATGCGATTAATCACGATTAATCATTTGACAACACTAAACGAACTCTTTTTCAAACAGAGATCTGTTTTTTGACATTCTGTGCAGAACACGATGTGCTGTTCAGACTCAAACTGAGCACATCTGTCCTGTGCAATATATTACATAAGATGTTTAGATGCACTTCATTCAGATTAAAACAGCAATTTGTCTTTTAGTTATGTAAACACTTTATTCCAACTGAAACCATACCACTCCTTTAGTTTTAAGATCGGTTATGAACCCTCTCTTGTGATTTTCTGCAGGTGCTGGATCTGATTTCTAGTGATAACCTGAATGTCCCATCAGAGGAGGAGGTGTACAGGGCTGTGCTGAGCTGGGTCAAGCATGACATTGATGGGCGGAGGCAGCATGTGCCTCGGGTGGGTATGATTCCTCCTGTCAAAGTGCGCTTTTAGCAACATCACAGCAAATCACAGGATTAATGCTTATAAAGGATTAAGTCTCTGCAAATCGATACTCGTTTCTTAATTCCCTCCATTTGCTTTCTTTAATCCTTTTTTCACACACGTCTTACCTCTCACTCTTTCCATCCACGTCTTCAGCTGATGAAGTGTGTGCGTCTGCCCCTGCTGACACGAGACTTCCTGATGAGTAATGTGGATACGGAGCTGCTGGTGCGTCACCACTCCGAGTGCAAAGACCTGCTGATAGAGGCACTGAAGTATCACTTGATGCCCGAGCAGAGGGGTGTTCTCAGTAACAGCCGCACCCGACCACGTCGCTGTGAGGGAGCCAGTCCGGTGCTCTTTGCTGTAGGTCTGTAAATCAGGACAAGAGCACATAAAACACACATGCACATACGTCAGTGGGTTGGTGGGTTGATTTAAATACCAAATGTCTTTCAGGGGGGGGCAGTCTTTTTGCCATTCACGGAGACTGTGAGGCCTATGACACTAGGACAGACCGCTGGCACATGGTTGCATCCATGTCAACACGGCGGGCACGAGTCGGAGTGGCTGCTATTGGAAACAAGCTCTACGCTGTTGGAGGGTACGCAGACCCAAAAGCCTCATCTTTGTTGGAGAATCAACTGTTTTTTCCTTTCATAACGGCAAACTGAAGTGGTAGAGACCCTTGTAATGCAGACCTTTTAAGTTTTGAGGCATTAATGTGTGTGTCTCACCTGCTTAAGCATAAAAATGTTCAAACTTGGCATTTACTTGTTTTTTTACATTTTGTCAAATGACTTAATATCTTATAATTACTTTTTTATCTAATAATTTTGACCGTCATAACTAAGTTTTTTATATAATTTTATTGTTATATTTCCTACGTTTTACATCATAATTTTAACTTCATTTCATAAATATGTTTGTAAACCAATTTTTTGGTATAATTTACAAAAGCATGTTTTTTTTCTTCCATAGAAGTTGAAGAGTCTTTAACCTGATACAGCATCTTAAAAATGCAGCACCCATAATGCACAATGATGAAAAAACAGCAAGATGCAACACAGCAGCCAAGGCCACACATCCAGACTTGATTTATTACATTACAAAAGGAACAGAATGTGCAGAAAGCCACATTATTTTCTTAAGATTACTCTGCTGAAGCAATCAAGAAGTTACCTAAGATTAGTTAGGAAATGTGTCAGCTGTTGACTAATGAATTTCTGTGAATGATGATGGGCTTGTCTTTACTTGCATAATAAAGACGCAATATATACAAAAACACATGTGAAAGCTCTATTGTTCTTCTTTGACTTTGCTTTGCTTTTCCCAAACCAGGTATGATGGCACTTCTGATTTGGCTACTGTAGAGTCGTATGACCCTGTAACCAATGCGTGGCAACCTGAGGTGTCTATGGGAACGAGGAGGAGCTGTTTAGGTGTGGCGGTCCTGCATGGGCTGCTGTATGCAGCAGGAGGATACGATGGTGCTTCTTGTCTCAACAGGTATACTATCTAGACAAACAAATGAGAAAAGTAATAATAGAAAAAGTTATAAAAAACATTAAAGGTGGGGGTAAGCGATTTCTGGAAGCCAATGTTGATATTTGAAATCACCAAAACAAACACGCCCAAACACACTCGGCTGTTCTCTGAACACTCTCTCCTCCACGTCATGAGTAGACACGCCCCTTACTGCTGATTGGCTACAAATTTGTTTTGGACTCAGTTTTCTTAAGCGATTTTGAAAAATTACATACCCCACCTTTAAATGTTAATCTAAAAATGTATGTGAAATTATATATAATTTATCTAATAAAAAGTATCTAAAATATTTTTGAATATATTAAAAATTAATTTGAACATTTTAATATTATTTTTTTATCTCTTCGATAAATCTCTCTGTCTTTGATTTTGTCTGCAGTGCGGAGAGGTATGACCCTCTAACCAGTACCTGGACCTCCATCGCTGCCATGAGCACCAGGAGGAGATACGTTAGAGTGGCCACATTAGGTAGAAATATGTAATGCTAATGTACTAATAAATGTAAAGAGCAAATGTAAAAGCACTTCCTCTATATCTTAAGCAGTTGAAATTGAACAGCAAACATGAACCCGTTTCGCCTATTTCTTCTATTAGATGGCAGTTTGTACGCGGTCGGTGGGTATGACAGCTCCTCACACTTAGCCACGGTAGAAAAGTACGACCCTCAGGTAGGTGACACATGTCTCTCTGACATGTTGAAAACATCTCTGGTTTTATGCTTATTCTCCATGGTTAAATAAATGACTATGGATGATATTTTATTTTTAGAGTAATGCCTGGACTGCCATTGCCAACATGCTGAGCAGGAGGAGCAGTGCAGGAGTTGCTGTATTGGAGGGCATGCTTTATGTTGCGGGTGGCAATGATGGTACCAGCTGCCTAAATTCAGTGGAACGATATAATCCGAAAACCAACACCTGGGAGGGAGTGGCCCCCATGAACATCCGCAGGTTTGATAGTGACCTTCAAGCATTTATTTAAAGGGATAGTTCATCCAAAAATGAAAGTTCATTAATTACTCACCCTCATGTCGTTCCAAACCTGTAAGACCTTTGTTCATCTTTGGAACACTAGATATTTTTTATGAAATCCAAGAGCTTTCTGACCCTGCATAGACAGCAACGCAACTACCACATTCAAGGCCCAGAAAGGTACTACATTGTTAAAATAGTGACACAGGGGCGAACTGGCCATCTGGACACAGCGGCCGTCGGCCTGACTGGTTCATCATCAAAGAAAAAGTGTAAGATTAAGTAACGCGGAGTGTCTATTTACACTAACTCTGCTCACCAATGTGTGATTGGGCTAGTCAACATTACAAAGGATGGCTAATAGTCATCATCTCCAGTGGCGCAGATGGTAACGCGTGTGTCGTACTCCTTTTGACGGGATCGACCCAGGTTCGAATCGGCCTTTTGGCGAACTTTTTTTTTCTCCCTTTTCAAATTTCAAATCCCATCAGAAAAGCATTAATTTTTTTAATAAAAATTAAGGAAATAATCAAAAGTTGAAAATAAAGTATCGATTAGGGTAGGTGTAGAGAGGGCTTTATTGTCCCAATAAGGTGGCATCCATTTAATAATTTGAATTAAAATTTACACTCAATAAGTTATTATTGCATACTGTTTTATAATGTATTGCAATACTGAGGTGCAGATAATTGCCACTATTTGCAATAAGAAGTATAAATAGCAGAAAATCCTGCTATTTTAACACAGTGTAAATGGAATCTATAGCTATTTGCGGTAACACTTTATAATAACTACACGCTATGAATCATTAGGTAAACATTAGTAAATAGTTAGTTCATCCTTTATAAAGCATTATCCCAACAGTAATAGTCATTAGTAAGTAGTTTATAAATACAGCTATAAATGGCTTGTTCTTTATTTATTAGGCATATCTATTACAAAGGAGATTTAAAGGCTCGGTTATCTTCCTAACAGAAAAAATAAACAAACACAACACAGAGGGATACAGAACAGAAATATTTTTTCAAAATGCAAAAAATGAAACTGTACACTTGAATTTTTATTTATTTACTTTTTTCAGTGAAATTGCAGAGGTTTATTTTTCAATTTTGATAACTTTAAATTTTTTGCATCATGAAAAAATATTTCTGTGTTCTGTATCCCTCTGTGTAGTGTTTGTTTAACTTTTCTGTTTGGGAGATAAATGAGCCTTTAAATCTCCTTTGTAAATGCTTTATAAGGTATAAATAGTCCTCACTTTAGATGAGCTCACAAAAATAGATGGCTGGCAACTACTAAATGTTTTATAACTACCTGACTTAATCATGAATTACAGCAGGAATATGTGTTAATAAAGCATTTATTAACACAATGACTAATTATTATGATGTGTCTAAATAATAAGATTTGTAAATGTACATTTTAAATAGTTTATTAATCATTTACTTACACTTTCTAAGTGATCTTATCCACTGAAAACTCCTAAATAACTGGTTTGTAAATAACATAATAATTTAGAAATGTTAAATTGATCATTAATAAAGTATGAAAATACAATTATTAAACTATATATATATATGCTCAAGAACAAAACATTTATAGCTGCATTTATAAAATGCTTACTAATGCCTGTTAATGCTGGAACATCCTTTATAAAGGATGGATTGACTATTTACTAATGCTTACCTAATTCATAGTGTGCAGTGTTACCCTATTTGCACTTAGTGTAAATAGCATCTATCGAAAAGAAAATGTTATTTTCACTTAGTGCTAATAATCGCTGCCTTAAGTGATTCTACAACGGGTTACATTTGAGAGATATTGAGTTAGAAAATACAGTAAATGAAGTCGCCTATAAGGTGATTAGTCTGATTAACATGACACACACACAAAGAGACATACTAAAATTGAAGAATTCTGTTGTTTCAGGTTTCTAGATTCTAGGTTTATGTTTATCATTGTCATATACATTTTGCATTCTGCTCTTTTTATGTAGTTTTCAAGTATTTTAGTTCATACAATAATATATATTTATTTAAATTCCACGCTGAAAAAAATCTAATAAAAACCATCACATAATTTGTAATGGTTTTTACTGATTTATAATGAGAATTGTATTGGTTTTAATGGAAACTGTAATAGCACCTGTTGGTCTCTACTGGTAATTGGTCATTTAAAAAAAAAAAAACACTTAATCCTAGTCTAATATGTCCCAAAACACACTACAGGAAACCATTATTTAATTATTTTAATGGTTCAAAGTTAATAGTTTGTAATGTTTGTAATGGTATTTGTAGTGGAAATCATTAGAATTTCTGTGATGGTTTCTATTGTTTTTGTCAGCAGGGTCACCATGGGTTTTGTGATGTTATTTGCCATACGACAGGATACTGTAGTTGTGGTGGGCCTATTTGGGAGAAAATCCAGGGCCGTTTTTTACTCCCAGTCCGTCCCTGATGTGACATCATTGGTTCAACCTTAATGTTATGAAGCTACAATAATACTTTTTGTGTGCAAAGAAAACAAAAATAATGACTTTATTCAATCATTTCTTCTATTCTGTGTCACAGACATGTGTTAAGGTACTGTCGTGAACAAGCGTCGAAGACTGACACAGAAGAGAAGAAATTGTTGAATTGGCAAAAAGTATTCTTGTAGTTTCATAACATTACGGTTGAGCCACTGATGTCACATGGACTATTTTAATGATGTCCTTACTACCTTTCTGGGCTTTGAACATTGTAGTTGTGTTGCTGTCTATGCAGATTCAGAAAGCTCTTGGATTTCATTGAAAATATTTGTGTTCCAAAGATGAACAAAGGTCTTATGTGGTTTGAATGACATGAGAGTGAGTAATTAATGACATAATTTTCATTTTTGGGTGAACTATCCCTTTAAAGGACATGTTTCACAGAAGAAACTACCCTTTTGAGAGCAAAAAATCATTCGGTTCCTAATGGACCATCTCTTCCCTTGATCTTCAGGAGCACACATGACCTGGTCGCCATGGATGGCTGGCTATATGCGGTGGGAGGCAATGATGGCAGCTCTAGTCTCAACTCCATAGAAAAGTACAACCCTCGTAGCAACAAATGGGTGGCGGCGTCGTGTATGTTCACACGCCGTAGCAGCGTGGGAGTCGCGGTTCTGGAACTCCTCAACTTTCCTCCTCCGTCCTCTCCCACTCTTTCCGTCTCCTCCACAAGTCTTTGACAAAGGGTAAAGACCCGGCTTAGCTCCAGCGGCCTGCCCTGTGTGGCCAAGAGGCGCAACTGCTCTGTTTGAGCATCAGACGAGGAGTGTTTCGTGGGCCACAGTGTCCTCCTTCTGCCTGGAGGAACACTGCAGCATTCTGCAGATCATGAGGGTAAAAAAAGGATGAAAAGAAAAAAACACACACTCTCACACACTCTAGGCCTCCACAGCTCTCATCCTATAAACCCCAGTGCTTGAAAGTGCAAAATAATGTTGCTCTGCCATTTTGCGGTCACTTTTGTGTATGATGTATATCTAAATGTATATTTATGATTCTTTTTTGAAATATTAAGAAATAATATATTAAACAAAACAAAACAAAAGAGAATGAAAAACTTTAGGAATGTAGCTCTTGACAGGTTCTGCCACGCATGTTTACAGAAATTTCGTCCTGGCAGAAAATAATATTGTAGTGCTGCTGTGCCACACTAGGTGGTAGTAATGTGCAATGCTGCCCTGTCTCACCACAGATGCGCATGGACATTTAAAAGCAGAAAATTCACACAAAACGGTGGCTGGATTTTACACTACGTACACCTGAGTGTGTCAGATCATGTTAACAACATAATATATGTTTTACTTATTTTCCTATTTATTTATCAAATGTAATATAAACATATGACACTATTTCAGAGATGTTTGAAGGACCACCTCTGACTTAAGAGAGGAAATATAGTTTTAACGTACTAATGGGCATACTTACTACATATCACAGAAGCACTGGTGTTTGGTATGAAATGTGAGATTTAGGAAGAACAGGTATTTAGTGTTTTATCTAACAGACATGTTTGGTTTGTTTTCTACAGTCATGTATTACAAGCCTTTGAGAGTTTGCGCTCTACATGAGTGCAAACTTTACTAATATGACACGTCTATATCACTAACCAGGAGAAATGTCTTTTTAATAAAGACTATAGCCATACCTAAAACTAGCTGTGACGTTAAAGCTGCACTTTTTAATTTCTCGTGTTTTCGAAAGGGTGAACGGTGCTCAGAACTAATTCTGATTCACTAACGGGTAATCAGTAACACTGACACTTCAATATCAAGCCCTTCAATGTGAGTAACTCGGCTATTATAAGCTCCTATATGTTGTATGTCACATTTATTAGTATTTTGTCGCAAGTCTTTAGTTAGTAAACCATGTCATTGTGTATTGCATTTCGAAACTTTGTTTATTTGCCAGGGCTGTCAGATTTGACAGCTTGATAGATATAGATAGTATGTGTTGTGTTGCGATGCCATTGGTAACGGCCACTACCAATGCATCTTACCTCAGATGGGTAGATGAGTGAACGGTGAGTTTTGTGAGTAATTAGTTTATCTGATGAGAGCACAGATCACCCCAAAACAAAGGATAGTTCCCCCAAAATAAGGTTGTTACTAACACGTATGACGTTCTTTATTAGGTAGAACACAAAGGAATATATTTAGAAGAATTGTCTGTACAATTTGAAGTAGATGGGAATAAAAGAACAGTTGTATGAGAAAAGAGCAGCTTAGGCATTAATCTAAATATCTTCTTTTTAAAGACAACACGTTTTGAAATGACATAAGGGTGAGTAAATGATTTTCTTTTTTGGGGAACTATACGTTTAAGTCAATCCTGCTCTCTGCCATTTTATGTAGGTTTTAAAATGTAGCGTAGTATTATATGATTTCAAAACTTCTGAGAAGTTAGGATTTTCTTTCCTTTTTTAAAGGACTTTGTTAATTCAGAAAAACTTGTTTAAGGACAGTATAAGTTTGTGTCTAGGGAGATCAGAGTGCTGTGTGTGTGTGTTTCTGTAGAGGTGAAGCATCCTGCACTTTGACCATACATACATAACACCACAGGACCACAACCCCACAGAAGGAAATTACAGTATATGTATATAACCAAATATCCTGAAACTTTGTGCAATGTCAATGTAACTGTGGCTTTCTTTTGTCTTTTTGTTTTCTTTTTGAATTGTAACGTTATTGAATGTGTTATGTTTTGCTATATTTAAGAACAAACATGAATTTCTTTGCACTAATGTCAAATGGAGCAATATACTGCTGTATAAAATCAAAACGCACTACTGTAAATGAAATAAAGCTGTTTTCAGGTGGAATGCGAGTTTAATCTCATTTGAACAAATAAATTGACACATTATTAAAGAAATAGTTCACCCAAAAATAAAGATTCTGCTGCCCTCATGCCATTCCAAACCTGTATGACTTACTGTCTTCGGCAGAACACAAAGAAGATATTTTGAAGAATGTTGGTAACCAAACAGTTTTGGTACCCGTTGACAAAAACACAACAGACATTTCTCAAAATATCATCTTTCATGTTCCACAGGAGAAAAAAAACTCAATTAAATAATAATAATACAAGTTTGAAACCACAGGGAGAGAATGATATAAGTTTCATTTTTGAACAAACTAATATCAGAAGAAAGTGTAACTGAGTTTATGTATTAGCATTTGAGCAATTTACATGTTAAAATACTTCAAGTAATGGATAAAATTCCATTATTTACTCACCCTCGTCTGTTATAAAACCTGAATGACTTCAGTAGAAAGTAAAAGAACTCATACCAGAATATTCCAGCTGCTTACTATGAAAGTGAATGGTGACCAAAGCTGTCAAAGCTAGATTTTTTATTTATTTAAAACCTCAGTTTGTTCTCACAAATGGTTTCAGGAGTGCATGAATTGTATGGAGTAGTTTAATGTTGCTTATTGTCTGGTCACCATCCACTTACACTGTATGGAAAAGAGCAGCTTGGACATTCTGCTAAACATCTCCTTTTTAGCTTAAACATCATAAAGATGACATGAGGGTGAGTAAATAATGACAGAATTGAATTACTAGGTGATCTGTCCATTTAATAAACAAAATGATTTTTGGATTAGACCCTTCAAAGCTGAGCCCATTAGAGTTTTGCTCTCTGACTGATGTAAGCAAACAGCTGAGCACTCTCGCTTTGCCCACCGTGACCTCAGCTTCACGGCACGAACACCTGTGCTGTGCGCTTACGCACACGTACAGACACATTTGGGTAGTACATCTGATACCATGTACATTAGCGTTTACTTTAAGGAGAAGATTCATTTCAGGACTGCAGTTTTGTCCTCTATTATTTTAGCATCTGTGTTTGTGTATTCCCCTCGTAGCCGTCTGTTGTTAGGCAGCTCTGTTAATGAGGGTAGGGGGCTGGGGGCTCTGTCGCAAGCCACTGCGCATGTCCTGAGCCCTGAAGCGCACTGATATGATGGCCCATGATGAGTTTACAGCCTGGAAAGGCAGCTGCAGGCATAGCTGTACAGCAGAGGAGACGCTAAAACGGCCCCGGTGTCTGTCCAGCGGCTACCCAGTAACCAACCTCTGATAGCTTTATTCACTTGAGCTCAGTCTACATAAACAAAAATCCAAGCTCATAAATATGCATTTGTGGTTTTGTTTCATATTAGATGCACACTATATTTTTTATTTTCACTACCATTCAAAAATTAGGGTTGTTGTTTTTTCCCCTTAAGAAATTAATACTTTATTCAGCAAGGATGCATTAAATTGATCAATAAATGCTGTTTTTAGAGCTTTCTATTCATCAAAGAATCCTGGTTTCCACAAAAAGTTGTTTTCAGCACTGATAATGATGAGAAATGTTATTTTAGCAGCAAATCAGCAGATTTCTGAAGGATCATGTGTCACTAAACTAAAATACAGCGTTGCCATTAAAGGAATAAACAACATTTTTTAAAACATCTTTTTAAAATTTTTTATTTTAAATTGTAATATTTCACAGTATTACTGTTTTACTGTATGCTTGTGCAAATAAATGCATGGTGAGCTTAAGTATGATAATTATTACAGATTTGATATTCATTTATGATGTGATTTTCTTTTTTTTTTTTCTTTTTTAAAAGAAAATACTCTCACCCAGGCGGTTTTTATTTGATCAAAAATACAGCAAAACCGTAATATTGTAAAATGTTTAAACTGTTTATTATTATTATTATTATTATTATTAAAATTCTTTTGTATTTTACCATTGTATTCCTGTGATGGCAAGCAACGTTTACTGCAATCTTCAGTGTCACGTGATCCTCCAGAAATCATTCTAATGTGCTGATTTGGTTAAAAAAATTATCAATATTGAAAACAGCTGTGGTGCTTAATATTTTTGTGGTAATTGATTGATTGATTGATTCCATAATTGACAGCAAAAATAACAGGTTTAGCATAACTGATGAATTTTCATGATTCTTTGATAAACAAAGTTCAAAGTAACATTTATTAATTTATCGGCTCTAAAATGAATGTCTTTACTGTCACTTTGGAGCAATGTAACGTAATGTGTTTCTGTTGAATTAAAAAAAAAAATCTCCCTTTCCCCAAACCTATGAATGGAATATAAAAGTACTACGTTGTCTTCCCTAGAATTATGACTATATATTTAAAGACAAACGTTGTTGGATATTGAGCAATCCTTCAAGAAACAAATATTCAGCACCTGCATGCATTCCAGGGAACAAGGAAGGATTTAGTTTCTCATAGCTCTACTTTCTCCTTATTTTCCACTGAATTCTGTCAGCAACCCCCCCCCCCACACACACACACACACACACATTCTGTTGAACATGTTGAAAAAAAAATCCCAAAGGCACTTACCCAAAAAACTCTTTGATGTGGCCCTTCAAGGCCTTGTTTATTCCACCTCTTACACCCTGTTTTTTTTGTACCGTGAGAGCTCTGACACCCGTGGTTCTCTCTTGCACACGTGGTCCATTGAAAACAGCCAGAAGTGTGAAGTTAGCACCCCTAATGCACCCAGCGAGTCTGAAGAAACATTGCAGAGGGACTTCCCAGACAGGATCGTGCCGATAGTCTTGCTCAATGCACAGCTCTGATACCTGTGTGTGAGATTCTGTCTGAAGGATTCATCACTTCCATAGTACATCGCAAACTAAAGTCTGCCCTTTCACAGTGTTTGAAATCATATTTCCTGTAAACTTATTTCAAATAGCGGTCTACTTGAATTTATGTAATAAATACTCTCACATAGTATTAGGTGTGTAATACACAGGTGTGGTCAAAATTACTATTAGGGATATGAATCATAAGTAAATGGTGACTTTAGAATTACATATTTTTCCTCCATTTGTTTGGGGATATAATCCACTCATATAGGATGCAAACAGAAAATCTCTTTCAGATGAGGAAGCACGTGATTTTTTTTGGAATAAGATCGGAAGAGCTACTCACATAAAATGTTGTGGGCAGTCATATACACTGTTGTGTTTGGCTTGGTTTTCCACTTCCTTCCACATCCGTCCTTTCTCCTTTGTGACAACTTAAAAAAAAAACAAGGGCTTAATGTAAACCTTCTGTTTTTATGGATTATATCAATTCACAATAGTATGTTTTTGTTACTAGACAATTATTATTCTACATACAGAACATTAATGAACAGTGTAAACAAATTATTTAGTCATAATTATAGTAGTTCATCATGGTTCATCAATTTATGTGTACTAAAATCAAAAGGGGTTTATTTTGTCAAAGGTTTGGGGGCTTTTTTCAGAAATGTTTTGAAAGTCAGCATTTATTTAAACAAAAATACAGTAAAAAGTTATAGTGTTAAATATTTTTACAATTTAAAATAACTTATTTTAATATATTTTTGAATTGTTATCCTTCAGAAAGCATTCTAAAATGCTATATTATTAATATTTCTTATTATTTATCAATTGTGCTGCTTAATATTTGTGTAGAAACTGACATTTGTGGTAATAACGTTAAAAAAGTCATTTAATTTAACACACCTTTGCTGAATATAAGTATTTATTTCTTTTAAAAAATCTCACTGACCCCTGACAAATAATTTGCAAAAAAAAAAAAAAACACCTCCAAATAAATTAAATGAATAAATTAAAAAAGTTAAAATAAATAATAATAATAATAAATACAAAACATATTTGTGAATGTGCTAATTAAATATTAAGCAATATAAAAGGCAATCATGTTTGTTAATGTTCTTAATGAAAATGATGTTAAATGTAAGATCTTGTAAATATAGGGGGTCTCTCAGCTGGTTTGAGATTTGTAAAGGTTGAAAATCCCGGATCCAACCCTTCCCTAATATCTGACCTGTATTCCAAAAAGCAACTGAAACTCAAAAGAACAGACAGAAACCCATATGACTAGAAGTGAGATTTTCCCAGACTATGTCAGATGCTTCCCTGTTTTTTGTTTTGTTTTTGTTTTTTATACTGTAATTTCCTTTAGGAGACTCAGAGCTTGATACAGAGTGAACACCTCATGACTCATGACTGAGAACGGGGGAATGATACATCATCTCTGTTTTTCCATGACAGCTCAATGAAAGAGCTCTTTCAAGAATATATTTCTTTTATCATCCACTGCCTTCGCCATATTTATTATTTCAAAAAACAGAGGATCTTCGTGAGTTAATAAAACAGAGGAATGATATCCTCATATTTGTGCAATACTTCATATGATCTGTTTTTTATTGCACCGAACTTCAGCTATTATTAGTCTGAACCACAGAACTTCTCAGTAAGCTAGTAAGCAATGGCATAGTATCTGATCAGAGTATAAATGTGCTGTAGCTGTTTAATATAGAGAATTAAGGAATGCTTGAGCTGGAATGTGTCAGTTTAGTGCCTCTGGCGTGGCCTCACTTACATTTCCTGGTTCAGCTGGTTTGAATCAGCAAACACCCACACTAGAACAATAATCTCTAAAATGTCATTTCTGAGGGTTTGTTTGAAAATATGCTGTGGGAACGAAACCATAAATGGCAAGAGCTGAAATGCATACATGCAGTTTACATACACATACATTTACACGTCATTAGAAGAAGCATTCAAAGAATGCATTCAAACACAGAGTGCCTCATACAATGGCTAATCATCATTAAGAAACATACAAAGAGGGAGGCTAGAACTTGTAATTACATTTGTTATAATGTAATATTCTTGAGGCAATCTGCATGTCTGACAGCTGGAGGATATCAGGGATACAAACCCTCACCATGGGATTATTCACTTGTGCTTCCTTGATTGCATACAAGGAGTGTTGCACTTTTAATTTGATTAGATCATATCTCACACATTTGCAAACTCGCAGAGACCATATGAGCACCATGTTCACAGTAAGTACAGACGAGTGTAATGTGACTACCGACTTAGAAATGATCATATCTTTGCAGATTTACTTTTATATAGTTGATTTCGTAAGTTAGAAAGTTTATCATTTATGTTTTATTATTTGTTATTATATTTTCGCCATGAATGTAGCTTTTGATGCTAATATAGCATTTAAAAATATGAATGAATGAAACAAGTCAGTATCCTCCATTTTCAACAAAACTGAAAAAGTAAATGTCAAATTTCTGTTATGTTTAATTTTTTTCTTACCCAATTAGCATTTTTTAACCTTCACTATTATTATTATTATTAGTAGTGGCAGCAGTAGTAATAAACAATAAATAAAATCCAAGAAAATTGTGGGCATTTAGTGATTTTTTAAGTGTTTTAAAACTTTTTCATTACACAGATTTCCAGACATCTTAAATATATTAATTATTTTGGTGAATAATATAATCAGCCTGTAGTATTCAGAGCATGTCCATGTCCAGACATGTTTGCTGTGACCTCTTAAGTGACACCAGCAGGCTCCTTTCAGACTTTAATACTCTTTCATCAGAGTGTTCAAACATTCAAATCAGTGCCATTTGCCCACTATAAGGTGTGAAAAGCTACACGTTCCCCTTTGTCATTTAGGCTTTATTTAGTGAAGGGATCTCACGCAGAAGGTGTGAACTTCATTGCGCTGGTCCCCCGTCTTCGTCTCCCTCCTTCCCCCTGCCCACACACACCTCACTTTATCTCCACCCACTGACACACTCCCTCTCTCATACACTCCACTCTCGCCTGTCTGCTGCTTCAGTATCAGTCTCGTCTCCCCGGTGAACAGACACACACTCACTCACTCGCTCCAGGGAGGTTGGATTACAACAGGGATCACTAAACTATATTGATCTTGCAGGCAGATACACCAGCACTCTCTCATCGAGGAGATACACACACTGTCCCAGGATCAACATGGGGAGTAGTATGTCATGCGTTCCCCAACACAACTTCAGGTTCTCCAGCAAGAGCTTCATACGCAGGAACAGGTAAGAACCATGAGAAACTACCTTAAAATGATCAAGCTTTAAATGTATGAAGACATGTCATGCAAACAAGTGGGATGTCATTAAATGTTTTGAGGCTTATGTACGAGTTTGGATTGGATTGAAAAGCCAGAAGTTTGGGAAATAAATAACAATATTATAACTCAAAGTAACATCAATATTTTTGTCTTGTTTTACAGTAGAAATGTCTAATCGTCATTAAAACCAGATATGTTTACTTGAGAAGCAAACTTGTGTGCATTTAAAACAATTGTAGAAACTAGTGCCTGATAAATTTCACAAATACACACAACTGCACATAACGTATTTAATTAAACATGAGATTTTAGTTTTACTTCATCTGTTTTATTTACAACAACAACAAAAACATTTTATTTTAAAGTGTATAAGATATTAATTTGTAAGATTTGCTTTCAGAAACATTTTATTTTCCTCACCCCACTGGCAATCTAAAATATTTATTATTATTATTTAAATTTTCTTAAAATGTCATTTAAATTTGATATTTTTTATATTTAAAAGAAGGAAAATTTGCCAAAGGGGGAAAAATAGCTTTTGCCATTTTGCCGCTTAAAAGGTTTAGTAATATATGATGATGTTTTAATGGAAAACAAGACAAAAATACTCATTGAAAAAGATATTTTGTAGCACAATGACATGATGAACACAGGTTAGAGATTTGAATTTAGCGGCGTAATGATGCCGTCTGTAAATCTCATTAGCTCAGCATCAGGATCTCACTTCATACTGTATGATATATTGATCTGCTGATAGAATTCACTAGTGTAATGAAGTTAGATCTATTTCTGTTTCCAGTGCAGCCTTCAGGGAAGGGTAGACTTCTCAGGTTTCGTGGTTTTTTGAGAGAATTGGTTTTATCCTGCGCAGAAAGTAATACTATTGTGCTTGCTCTGCTAGTGACAGCGATCCGTGTAATTTACTGCTGTCCAATTTGGACAACTCTTCTGACTACCTGCCAATAAAATAGACAGTTGGCCTATTTTAAATCAGACTGTTTGTCTGTTGTGTCTGGTTTGCATGTGCTCTGAAAGTAAGTTGCTGGGTCCAGTTAGGGTTCAGAGTCCGAGGCCATAAAAAAGTCTTTGTATTTTTACTGCAAACATATCAGATCAGAGTTCAGTGTAGCGAGACCCCAGACCCTTTAGGATCCCTATCAGATTTAAAATTCACTGAATGGTTGCATTTTTAATGAAAGCAAAAGGTGATCCGCTGGAAATAGTTACATAAAGTTACAAAGTTGTTGATGTCAAACTTTCATCACTTTTACGAGCATGTTCTGTGTAACAAGCTGCCTACAACCTTCATACTTCTCCCGGATGAATTCTCCGGATGCCAAACGCGTTCATCACTGAGCCTTAGTAAATCACCGATACTTCCTATTATTGTTTGCATGAATGAGCCCAGTGTTGTTATGCTAATTGCATTCAAAGCAGAGACAGATTGACAAAGAGAGAGAAGAAAAACATGGGAGTTACTGAGGATGTCTCTCTCGCTGAGGATGATCTCCTCGCTGACATTGACTTCCTTAGTTTATCGTTGTACAGGAAGGACTTCATTATATAGATCTGACACTAATGATTATAAATGGGGGTCATGGGTAACAAAAGGCATTTCATGAGCTTGTAACACAAGCTTTATTGTTTTTTTCTCTTTAAATGGTGCAGACAGAGATGTAAAACTGATATGTTGACTAGTGCAAGCTAAGGAAGAATGGACATGTGTAATGGTGATGTAATCTTTTGTGTGGGACCCTGAGCACCAGAACCTTCACAGACAGATTGACTCTGATTCAGCATGATTAACTGATCATCCTGAGTCAAGATAACACCTGTGTGGGGTTGCATCCATTTTTTCTTATCCCACAACCCTATACTTGACTAACTAGGGTCTACTGTTTTGTGCACTGTTTTCTGAGCAGCAGCCGTTTGTTCCGGAAAAAGTACCCGCAGGAGGGTCAGGAGAAGTCCAATAGCATCATCAACATTCTCTGCACCGTCACACCAAGAAAGGTGAGGAACCTTCCAGCGAATGATTTTCTAACCTTCTCAATAAATCATGAAAAGTTCTCTGAATGTTCAAAACATCAAATTTTTTGCAAGTTTTACGAGAATTTTTCCTTGGTTATGCTTTGGAAATGTTAGCAGTATGTTACCAGATAATGTTCTAAGATTCTTTTCCTAAGATTTTTCTTAAATTACAAAAATATTATTTCCCAAATTTGTTTTAAAAGAGTTTTTACTTTTCGGGAAACATTAGCAGAATGTAACCAGAAAACAAGTCTATGTTTAAAGAACATTTTCCTAAAATTTTGCTTAAGTTATGAAAATATTGCTTGTTAAGGTTTAAAACATAAATTTTTTCATGTTTTTTATGTTTTAAGAAGGTTTTCTTTTATCATACTACCATTTCGGAAAATGTTAGTAGAATGTTACCAGAAAACAAGTCTATGTTCTTAGAGAATTTTCCATTAAGTCTATAATCAGAATTGGAAGCTTTGAATGTTCACAAAATATTTGAAAATAGTGTTGTCATAACTTAGGACAACATTCTTAGAGCGTAAACATATAAATAATATTTTGATGCTAACATTTTTGAATGTTTTTCAAGCTGTTAACTTAAAAGATTTTGCTTGTAACTTTGAGAAAACCGTTAAAGTATATTAGACGAAGTTCTGAAAACATTCCCTATTAGCTAGGCTTTTGCATTTAAAAAGTAGGCTACATCTGTGCATATCAGATGTTACTGAGAAAAGGAACTAACTTTTAACACTGTGCTGACATAGGAAATGTCACCGAAAGATCTCGAGGCGATCGAGAACATCAAATGGGACCCTCCGTTCCCCTACGACCCAGCTAGTGGATGGAAAAAGAGCAGCATCAACGTAAAAAACTACGGCAGAATGATCCACAGCTCCAAAGTGCGCTTCCGCTTCCTGCACTGCCAGGTAAGACAAACCAACTCGCATCTAAAACACATATCCAATCAAACTCCAAAACAAACACGGAGTCGTCAAGAACAATCATTCAGTAAACCTTTCAAAACAGACTTTTAAATGATGATTAAGGTGGTCTAAGCAGCTGTGACAGTCACTTACTCACTCTCTATGAGGTAATGCATAACAAACAGGTGGAAGATACAAGATGTCACATGGTGGTTGTATGAAGCACTGTGGGAATGACGTACGTACATTCGCTGAATAATTGATGCAATTCGGTTTGGGGAGTTTAGGCTGTGTCGGAACACGCAGGGATGTGAGTTGCTGTGAAATGGCTCAGAATTGCAGAGATTACCTGGGGCAGAGCGCACTGATCAAACCACTGATATATTACACATTGGCTCTGAAGCGTGGGAATCTCTTTGGTTTGATAACATGTAGTCATACTGGGAAAAAAAAGAGTGTGAAGGTGAGGGAAGAAAAATCAACACAGGATGGGGTCAAAGGGGAACATACTGTACAGCAAGGACATCACAGTTGAAAGGAAATGTTACCTAACAGTATTTGGGATAATGGCATATTCTGTAACGTGGTAAAGACCTAGATTGGATGAAAGGAAATGAGCTGTCTGTGATAAATCAATGTCAGCTGCTTTAAACTAGTCTTTTGAGCAAACAAACACTTCTCAGAAAGTATTCACAGAGACTTAATTTACACAGGAGTATTTAACCATTCATACCAGGGATTGTGAAAAAGATTGCTACATTTACCACACATTAATGCCCTGTCTATTTTTTTTTTATTATTTTGTCTGGGTGAAATGTTGCATCTTGTTTGGAGTTTGCCTTCAACATGACCTTTGAAAATCTTGCTATTCAGACTATGGGAGAGTGAAATCTTTTAATCTGCCTGTGTTGTTGAATTCAAGCCTATAAAGCAGCATTACCCAGAATGATCCCTCTGATTGTTTCGATGCTGAGCTGATGGAATGTGTCTGTTCTTTCAGGATGTGCATGACTGCTATCTGGACCTGTTCCAAACCCATCTTCATTTTGTCTCCAACAACACAACTGGACTCACATACCAGGTAAAAGATGCACCTACTGTACTCATGTTGTTACACACAATAAACAATGCATACCACTGGCCAAAATGCAAAAGAGCTCCATATATGTCCATGCTTGTGTCACTGCCTTAGCTACGAACTGTCGTTTGAGTCATGCAGTAACGGAGACGGATATTACAGATTTTCTATGCTTTATGATGATGTAAAATGTGTCAACTCTCCATGCCATAAGTGCCACACTAAGTTGTATTCAATCATAAAATTGGCTCTATCTGTTGTGACCTGTATTAATCGGGTTTTATTATGTCTGTATTCATTAACCTAAGTCACTGGGAGGCGACAGTAATAAATGTTCATTATCATTGAAAGTGTTGTGTAATACTGAATGTGTCAAAGTGACAGACATCTAAAGTGTCATAATTTTCATAACAATGTAACATTTATTTGAGTTTGAATAAAATCTAAAACTTACTAATATATATACGTTATTATATTATATAAAATGTAATTTTATTTTTAAATAGTTTTTTTAACTGTTTTAAAAATATATAAATATTTTTGAATTATTTTCAATGTAGATTTTCTAATGGCTCTCTATATAAAAATGTTTATTTAATTCACTATAAAGTCAGGCTACTAAACTCACTATGATTTATTTTTGTTATACAGGGAACACTTCCTCTCAAAGAGCTCACAATTTGCAAGGTGCAGAACAGGAACAGCTTTGGTGATCCGCAGGAATTTGCATTCCAGATAAACGGTGAGTGTGCTTGATAATCCAAGGTTGAACAAACAGGAAAAGGTACGCGTGAAACAAAAAGATAAAGTGATGGGGAGATTTAGTTATCATACATATAATTGCCCAATACAAAGTTTTATGTTTCTCTAAAATTTTATTTCTTACATTTTGGAGGTCTTTTTTTTATTTTTATTCCAAACCCTGTTGTTCTCAGTGATTATATTTAAGAGTGGAATTTGTGACTCTCAACTAACCAGAAAACAAAAGACGGGTGAGGCTTATATTGTAAAGCCACATTATGTAGGCCCAAAACCACTTCCCATGTTCGAACATTCCAGAGGTTCAAAAGCACTAACAAAAAGTAAACCCTCCTCCATTTGCCACTAGTCAGAAGAGAGATAAATTGTCTTCAAGACCCCCCTTGTTATACGACAGGTGCGCCTGAACTCGCTCAGCTGTGGAACTACGAGGGCCCTTTCCCTCTTCACCTCTCCTTCACAGTTAGAGTACTCCACATTCCAGAGTACTGGACCTGAACACACAAGTTTGCTTATAAAAGTTTTATGAGAATTTACCACATAAGAAAATATTGACTTTATTGCTTTTTCCCGCTGTCGCTGAGCAATCAACAAAACGCTTCAAACTATGCTTAACGTTCTCAGAAGATGAGTCAATGTGGCTGTGATTGAATGAAAAAGAATTAAAGCTTAGCCGTTATGTGATGTTAAGTCCCACTCTCCAAATTAGTGAATAAATCTTATTTGCCACAACATTATATCAGATAGGACTCACTACTGCATTTTAGATTGGAAAGATGATGTCTTAGATTGCTGGGAGTGAGATTTTGGACATCTATGAGGCATACAGCAGCATTTCCAGTCCTGATTAAATATGTATTCTGGGAAAAAAAATGACCAAGTCTTGCACATGAACACGTGTCTCTGCTGAGAACACATCACACCTAACTGGCAATGACTATACAGGGCAGGTCAGAGTGGCTGATATCTACGCTGATAATGGCTGGAATGTGGGTCTGATAAAAGGGAGATTGCAGGTTTGATGCATACTTTCAGAATAGCAGTTTTCAAGAAGGGACAACTGGTTTACTGCAAATGCATGGCATGTTGCAATCTTAAGAGCTCTTGAAACAGATTATTTGCTCTCAGGGTCAGAAGTGTCAACACTGACATGAAACAGAGCAACGGTATCTAGACAAATGCATCTATACTTAAAAATAAGAAATTCACCAAAATATTCAGCAACCTGTTGCAGGTTTTAAAGAGATCCAGATGGTCACTGGTCGTAGTCATCTGACCTAACCTCTGACCCCTTGTCTTTGACTTTTGTAGGGGTCAGCTTAAATCCTATCATCGTGTACTGCTCGACAGAAGAGGAGATGAACAACTGGTTTGGGCTTTTGAAAGAACAAATCGAGGCCAATGGTGGCAGTGCGATCGTGCCAGAGACATACACAAGAATTAAGGTACGGGAAAATCTACCTTTAATCAGAATTAGCTGTATTTGCTAGCTGCCAATTTGAAGTATAAGACAATGAACGTAAAAAAAGGTGTTAATTCAGGTCAGAGTGACTAATGTTGGTCATTGTCCTCTGGGATTTTATAAGGGAGTGGTTTCTTTTGTGGTCACCTTGCTGGATTTGAAAAAGACATGTTTTTTTTTTCCTGTTCTGACACATCATGCTATTGCAACTGAGCCAAACATCCGCATCCCATAATTAGCAGGGACGTGCAATCGAGAAGCTATGGATTTCTTTGAAATCCCCAATACTGATGACACTCCTTTATCTTTCCCATATCATAAGACACGTCATGTCAGTTTTTACTTTTGAATTTGGATTTAAACCCAGTATTGCCTCCAAAGGTGCAGTGCTCAGAAGAGACCAAAGTGGAAAAGGAGTTGAGGAACTCCATCAGTAAAGAGCCCATTTATGAGTGGGAGGGCTCGCAACGAGAGAGTCTAGGGCCCATCACTTACGTCACGAAAGTCAGGCTGCAACACATGCCTTGTCAGGTAAGAGATCTCCAGGATATTCTCATCATCTCACCATTTGTTTTGGTTTGATTATTTATACAACCTGAAAAAATGGAAACAAAACAAAATATAAATATATTTGCATAAATATAAATTGCATAAAAAAATAATTTTCATTTATTACTCAAGATAAGGAAATACAATTACAATGAAGTTCACTTGAACACAGTGGCATTACACAACTGAGAATGACGTTCACTCTGAAAAGCCTTTGAATTAATTGTTTGGTCCTAGTATGAGGAGGGTCTAAATTCACTCCCATGCTTTCTTAAGAGGTGCAAAGCAAGCTCAGTTTACACTTAGGGTCTGTTTTGGCATGGCCACTTTCACACTACCCTCATTAGTCAGAGTCTGCCTGATTTCAGCAAGTCTCCTTGAACTGACAGCATACAAACACAAAGCACGCCAGTTCATACTATGGGGACTGTAGTGTAACCCAATATCCGGTGAACATGTGGCCAAATATCTAAACCTTTCCCAGAGAGTGAGGGAGGGAGAGCAACTGATAGTCCTTCTTAAGTGTACTGTAAGAGCGGAGAGGATCTGCTTGTGAAAAGGGTGTGTAAACCAGTTGCTTGCGTCACGCACTTGACTTGACTCACCCAACAGCTGTCTTTGAACACACCCTGAGTTAAAACACACACTCGTGGTTGGAGCAAGACCTCTGAGAAATTTGTGCTTCGCACACTGCTGTGCAAAGTGATGGTCAGCTTCTTAGATATTATTAGGCTATACAACAGTTAGTTCCGGTGTTGTGCCCATTTTCGACCCCCTGCCAAATTATTACTCCTCTCGTTGAAATCGCTATCTGATTGCCTAATCCTAACCCCACCCCTAATCCTAACCCCTCCCCCACACCTAACCCTAAACCTACTAATACTAGGGGGGTAATAAACTGGCAGGGGTCAGAATTGGGCACAACACCTCCAATTCCACTCCAACAGCACTGTTTGATTTACTCACTATTACGGCTTGTCCGTATTTGTGTGTTCCAAACAAGCGCTTTCGAAACGATTCTTCAAAGCCTTTGTGAATCTTGTTTCGAATCCGTGATTCATACCAAACTCATCAAGTCAGGTGATTTCAGCAAACAAGGGTAAATTAAGTCATACTGTTTTGAAACTGTTAAAATTCTGATGGCTTAGCTAAAGGGCTCTTACTGGTAAACTATAGGGTCTATGATTTTAACAGATCTCTGGTTAGTTATATAATGTGTTTCAGTTTTACTGAATTTCCATAAACGTGCGTATGATTAAGGAACAGCGATAGTTAATTGTTTTTGTCTAATTAGCCAAGTAACCAAGCCCTTTAAAAAAAGAACACGCATTGTACAACTCTTCATATTTAATGATATTTCATTATTTGTAGATTATATTTCATAAAAGCAATTGTAATTGGTTTGTAAAAGGTTGAGCTCGTTGCATTTACACATTTTGGCCAGCAAGTAACACCAGCCTGCATTTTTTCAGCGCTTCAAATCAAAAGAATGATTCAGAATTTGATTCAGAATTTCAAAGAGCTTAATTTCTCCCATCACGAGCCGTGAGTCAATGAATCATTCACATTTACATTTAGTCGTTTGGCAGACGCTTTTATCCAAAGCGACTTACAATTGGGGTCGCCATTCACTCAAACGATTTGTTCAAACACACTGATTCACTTAGGAATGAAGCAAGCTAATGAGTAATTCAATCTGTCTTTCAATCGATTTGTTCAAAAACTCTGAATCGCTTGGGACACAACTAGTGTGTTGCTTACACAACTAGTGTAAGACACACAAGCTCTGCTGCGTATTTGGAAATAATATGTTGGTGGACCAAATATAGATAAAGTAACTGCAATAAAGCGACTAAAACAAGTTACTCAATATTAGCTTCTTGCCTATTTTACTGTAGTGTAGGCCTATATATAAGCAATAATGAATGTGATTCAATTAATCTGTTTGGCTGCAGGAGCAGTATGACCGTCTGCTGGTGTTGTATCCCAACTATCTCATAATTCTGTCAGAAGAGAGTAATGGCCTCTTTTACAAGGTATCTCAAAATAATTTCATCTGCACAAATGAATACAGCAGCAACATTACATAATGAGGGGCTCAGGAAATAATCTTGAATGTATTTGCAATTGCAGGGCAAACTTCCTCTCAACATGATCACAGTTACAACTCCATGCCAGGACATCAAGCCCAACACATTTATGATCGAGGGTGAGTTAATAAGTCAAACTTCAGTTACCGGATGTTATAGTTCTTGACAAAGATCTGATATGTGCCATAAAGATGAGTGTAAACTCTGACTGGTTTCCTATCATGCTGTACCCTGTTTCTGCACAGATGCATATCTGACTGTAACTCTTGTGGGTTTTGTCATTAGGGAAGTTGATAAACCCCATCATCGTGTCCTGTCTGGACAAGAGCAAGTTCAATGACTGGATCCAGTATTTCAAAAGTGCTGACGTCCCCATTCTCAGCCCTCCTCCCCCTGTCTATGACATCATTTACACTCCAACACAGAAACAGGTGAGCGATCACTTCCATCTTGGACATGGTGTTGAATATCTTAGATACTGCATGTAAATGCTGTGAGATATTCACTTTCTCCTCCATTACTCTCAGGCTCCAGAGTTTGACAGGTGGAGCGATAGCAGCCATGGAGCTACCAACTCACTAAGGCAGTCCCAGGACAAACGCAGATCCCATGAGCTCCAGCTGCCCAGTGCCGATGAAAACTCTATTTCCCCTGGTTATGCTGAGCCTCTCTGTGTAAGTGTCTATCTCAACAACTCAAACCCATTAACATCAAGCTGTGAACATATTTGCCCATCTGCAATGGGTTTTCCTAGTTTTCCAGGTGAACCACTTGCACAGTTTGATTTCATATCTAGTATGAAATTGGGTTAGGCAGTGGTTATCCAAAGATTTAAAATATGGGGCATTATTCATAAGAATGACTTTCATGTTTATTTTGGAGGAGCAGCACATGTGGTTGTGAAAAAGATCAGCAGTGTTTCAGTTGGGCTGTTAATAATTAACGTGTGCAATCAATTTCCATTGTGTTACCACCTACAAGACTCTTGTGGATTAGTACTAAACACTGTTTACCAAGTATCCTCCAAAAGTGTCCATAATATTGTAGTTATTCAAACGCTTATAAACATTTTTAAAAAGAACTTTAAAAAACTCTTTAACTTTCAAAATCACATTTGAGGTTTACACATACACAACCCAACAATTTACTTAATAGATGCATGTGTTGATGTTCAACCACAATATGACAAGGTGCTACAACATTTTAACTCTTAGTCAACATGAACTGCCATTCACAGCACATTTTATGTCCGTAAAGCTAAATATTTTTGATTTAAACGAAAAAAAAAAAATGTAGGACTAGACCTTTTTTGCACTAAATTTTATCCACTGAAATTGATTGGATAGTGGAAAGTTGTCGAACAGAGTACAAAGTTTGTTGTAATCTGGTAAAAGAATGTGAATACAGTCCAGTTAATCAGTTTCTGTGTTGTGTGTGTTGATACAGTTCATTTCAAGCAGGCCTAACTCTTCAGACACACAGTACTCGGCTCACCTGGGCAGCAGGAGCAGCAGCTTCTCCTCTCGTGTCCGACCGGCCCCTGACCACCGTCCTGTTTCACTCCACTACTCCTCCCCTCCACAGACATCCTATCTTCCTTCAGAGGGGCCCATGTCACCGGTTTACAACATGCCGTACAGTTCGGTGCACTGCAACGGCCCCGTTCAACGCATCGAGAAGGCCCCGCTAGTCAAGGTAAGCAGAGCATGACTATAATCTGATGCACTACTTAGTATGGTTTCTTCACTTTGAAGACAGGTGATAGTTGCCTTATTTGCATCAGTTTTGAATTTTGGCTTTTGGGGAGATGGAATGCATAAAAACAAGTATAACATATTTTTCCATCTGTCTTTATTCAGTCAAACAGCTGGAGCACGCCACAGACAAATGTCAAACACCAGCTCTTAGTTCCACACCGCCACTCAGAATTGATTGGCCACCGCAAACCTCTCTCGCCACTTTATGACGACCCCAGCACCCCTAGTATGTACCCTCTGGAGGAGAGCTCTGCACATGCATCGGTAAGTGGGTCAGGATATTAGATCCGCTCTCTCACTTGACACCGCGGTGACCAAACACCCCGAAAGCAGGGGCGCTGATTTGATGAGCTAAAGCCATGGAGCGTCCCCATAGCCTACATTACTTATTGATCCATCCAGATGCATAATGAAAAAGGCTGCTGAGCGAATGAGACAAAGTGTGATTCCTTCTAACTTGTACATTTGAGACAATATTTCTACATGGAATGCAGGTTTACACTTGTTGGGATTTCAAACCTGGATTACATAACTGGTTTAGGTCTAAATCCTTTAATCAGCGGAGCATGTCAGGTTTAGTTTACAATGCTATCTTTTAAATCACCCTTTTGAGTGAGTTCAAATCTCACGAAGTGCATATTTTTCTGCAACACAGCACTCTTCTCGGGGCTCCATTGAGCAGTCGTATCCTCCTCTCCTTCCTCCCTCCTTCCGGCTCTGCACTCCTCCTCTTGGGCGGAAAATCAGACACGGCCAGGCCCTGGAGCCCGAGCTGGTCAGCAGTCAGTGGTCTGATGAGCTACGTGCCCAGGCCGTTTCCAAACTGAAGTTACTGCCCGCCCCAAACCGACAGCCAGAACACAAACTCATTTCTCAGGTAATGGAATGATAGTTGATTTCCTTTCGTGACTCTTTTAATGAGGCTTTTTGCGTCATTATGATACCAGGATAGTTGTATCACAAAATTTGTCTTTATTTCCCCCCAAAATATCAAAATTAGTCATTGTACATTTGAATTGTTTTTTCAATCCACACTACTGTTCAAAAGTTTGTGGTTGGAAGGATTTCTTTAAGTTTTTGCTTATATACTCACTAAGGCTGCATTTATTTGATCAAATATATAGTAAAAACAATAAAATTGTGAAATAATATTACAATTTAAAATAACTTTTCTATTTGAATATATTTCAAATAGTAATTTATTCCTGTGATGCAAAGCTGAATTTTCAGCAGTCATTACTCCAGTCTGCAGAGTCACATGATTCTTCAGAAATCATTCTAAAATGCTGATTTATTTCTCAAGAAACATTTCTTATCATTATCAATGTTGAAAACCGCTGTGCTGCTTTATTATTTCTGTGGAAATTGTGACATACTGTATTTATTTTTCAGGATTCTCTGCTGAATAGAAAATTCAAAAGAAGAGAATTTATTGAAAATAGATTTTTTTTGTAACAAATGTCTTTAATGTCTCATTTGATCAATTTAATTTTCCCCTGTTGCTGAATAATAATAAAAAAAAATCTAACACTTCTCAAACTTTTGAAAGGAACAAAATGTATATTGTAATGAATTAATAGGACAAAAAAATAATTAAGATAGACAGAAATATTGTTCTACATGAATGTAGCTTCAAAACAGTATATAAAAATGATCTCCTGTTGCCTGTCTTTTACAGAGAGGTTTCTCAGGTCACACTGTCACGGAGCAGCAAATATCTTACAGTTACTTGCCAGGTGAGAATTTTTAACATGCTAAAGTTAGGAGGCAGTTACAGCACCACAATGGCATGATGTTATGCACGTCTCACAGATGTAGATAGAGAAATAGATACACAAGATGTACACAGCGAGTTGCACGACCAGTTTTGTGGGCACAGGTTTTGTTTAGCGTGTGAAATGTTGACCTAGATCATCAGTATGTTTTATAGACTGGTTCAACTGATTGAAAAAAAAAAAACTGTTTATATGAATAGCTTAATTGTCTAATTAGGCCACATGTATACACATTCACTTGTCAGGTTTAAACACAACACCATAAGGATGAAATAATCCATGGTGACACGTGCATAGAGCAGACTCTCACGGCACAGCTAATAGGATGGTTTTAGAATGACCTTCTCCAGCACACATACATACACACACACACACACACACACACACACACACAGGGTTTGATGGGGTGCGGTTGCCCAAGCAGGACATGACAGTGGAAACAAGAGTGCAGATGAAGGAGCGTGTGTGTGTATGGTTGTGTGTGTAATATGGCTCAGGCCCAGGGTATTTTAAATGACAGCTCTGCAGGTGGCACATGAAGGAAAGACCAGCAAATGGACAGAATTACCACCGAGGGTGATTTAAAGCTCACAAGTGGGAGATCCTGCAAGACATTTAGAGCCCTTCTGTGAAAAAGAACACAACAAACGATATGTTAGATCTTAAATTAGGGCATGAAGTTATTTAGATGGCTCAGTTTACTAACTTCTTAAACTTGGCATGTGGATTTTGATACTGAATCCCAGTATCGGAAGTACATTCCATAAGAGTAGGGTAGCTTTCAATCGTTGAAAACAGGGAATTTTACAGCTGTGATTTCCAGGCATGAAAATTCTAAAAAGTCATGGAAAAATCATGGCTTTAAACTAAATATTTGAAGACATTAATCATTGTCTTTTGCTTCTCACAGATGACTCTTACCTTCAGCCAGTGGATCCAGATGACCAGGACATGGACTATGATAACATTTGGGAGTTTGACCCGGATAATGGAATGATTCAGCCGCTGCCTGGACCTTGACCACACCGGACACCGGCTTACTTTGGAGCTCAAGGCCTGGGCGCTATGACAACACAGCAGAGATGGTCATAAAAGAGAACAATGGGCTTATGCCCGTCCGGGCTTGCACACATAGCAGACTAATCAAAGCCACACATGCACACTGGGCATGTTCTCACCGAGGACTAGCATGCCCGAGTATCTGGATATTCACAGTTTGTTTATTCCGTGACTCTATGACATATTTTGCACATGTAATACCCTTTGATTTTGTGGTGATGGTTTCAGACTGCTGTATGCATTTGGTACGAACAAGTGTATTACAATGATTGGACGCATTTATGTATATATGAATATAAGAAAAATACTTTGGGAGTTTTTGCATTTAGTTTAGTTTGTGAGTCCTACAAACTATTTGAAATTGTAATTATATGCATATTTTTTTAATACATACCAAATGTAAATGTTATTTTTTCTATTTAAGTTTTAAATGTAAGCTTTTATTATTGTTGTTTATTATTTTTTTTTATTTTATTTATACTTCTTTCATTATGGCCTTCTACTTTTTGTTCAAAAAAACTATTTGTCCTGTGGAAGTCAAAGTTATTCATTAGAAAAGATGTCTGTACTGTTTTTGTATTGTTTGTGACAAATAAACAGTGATAAAACAGTTGTAACACTGCTTCAGCTGTTCACTTTAAATTTTAAATATGAATGTCTTGGTAATTTTTAAATTTTTGAGTCTTTTTTTTTTTAATGGAACACCTTTACTATCTACTCTATATGGATTTACTTTTAAATTGTAATATATTTATATGTGCAGGATGAGCTATTATAGAAAATAAATATAGCCATTTGCTATTTTAGTTTGTTAGTTTGCTATATTTAGTAGCACAAAATATTTAAAGAGGGGTAAGATGGCACCTATTGTGGTAAGAAGCCCCCCCTGGATAAACATTTACAGAATGTATAATTGACTTTTGATGTAATTCTTTTTAACATTTAAATATATATTTTTTAATGTCATTATTTTTAATGTCATTAATATAAAATACAAAATCTACTATTCTAGTTAAAATTTTATTTTGACAATTTAGTTTTTGAAAGATAAAAAATATTCTTTGACTTATATACAGACAGATGAACATTTACATTTAATTCCCAATATTCTATTTGAAAATTAATTTTCAAATGTTAATTGCAACACTATAAATGCAAATTTAATGATTTCACTCAGTTCTAAACCTATATCTGTATAACTGTATATCTGTATATCTATAACTGAATCTCATGGATGTTGCTTTCAAATTAAATGACAAATTTAAAAATAGCTTATTGATTATTGTTGAGATGATATTTTGTGCCATCTATGGTCAAAAGAAAACCCTACACTTAATTCAGTACAGCTGGACGGTGACAAATGCTGAAAAAAAAACACACGTTAAGAAATCGTATTTTCATCAGTGTGTTGGAAATTATAAATATGAATAATGAACGTCAGAGAGGTCTTTTCCGCGCGGCCTTTATTGAGACCTTTACCTCAGTCTTCTGTTGCCATCTGCTGGTAACATCTAGAAATAGCCTACACGTTAAATTACTTTTTTATTTTATTTTTTACTTTCTACACAGCTGTTAGAACAGTTTCCATAAAAACTGTCCCCTCAATTATAATGTTTAATTTTACAATTTGTAAAAAATATTTAGCTTTCTTACCTGAGACTGGCTCATCGTACGATTGGTTGTTTAGTCCCCCTCTAGTGGCCAAAATAAGCATCACTATTAACATGCAAGTGTACTGATAAATAAAACACTTTAAACTCATTTAAATGCTTTCACACAAACGTAAGATTTATTTATTCTACATGATATTTAAAACTGGGAGCACCATATGCTTGACATTTGAACGAATCAAATAGTGTTTTCAGATATGAAGTGACATCTTCACATGGGTTTATGATTTAATATGATACATAAGATGGTCAATAAATACACCAAAATAATTTGGCCCAGCAAAAAATTCCAGCCCCCCAATAATAACACGCTAAACTGTCTATTTGTACATAGACATAAGCTCTTTCATTAAAATCTCTTAACAGATCCACTTATTTAGACACATGTCCATCTTCCATCATAACACCTTCATAAGCTTCTCATTATCAAATATTAATCAACATACTGCTGCTTTCCTCGCAACGCACAACAGCATTCACAGCAAACAGTGAATGCACAATATCTCAGAATCAGAAAAAAAGCTTTGGTCATTTCATAAACAAACTACATTGCTTTTTTAAAATCTGGATATGCAGGTTATTGAAATGCCACTGGCCTCAAGTCACAGTTTTTTCTCATATTTTGCTACATCTATTGTATTCATCAGCAATAAACACACATCAGAGTGTTAATCAAAATAATATGTGCTGAGAATGATGGAAAAAGTCATGCATGCACAATCACCCTTTTGGATTACATGGAAAAAGGGAGATGTGACTGAAATCAGATCTGAAGGCTGTGCTGTGCTACGGAGTTGATGGCTCTATCTGACGCAAAGGAGTTTTTCCAGAGACCTCCTCCCTCTTGTGTCTGCGCAGATATCGTATGGCAGAGAGTGCACTGACGTTCGCAAGAAGAGCTGAACAATAATAATAAAAAAAAGATATACGTCATTAAGAATTACTATCAATTGTATTCTAAATCAAACTTCCTTCTAAATCAAAATTTTGCTAAATGTGATGTGACTGAGAGCTTTTTACTAGGGAAAAGGCTTACTTATTTCTTCTTTTAAATAAATACTGTCAAAACACAACTGAATGACTAATTTAATGACTCACTTTATTAACCCGAACCAGGAAAATAAAAACACATACCAGCTTTCCAGGTGTCTGCTCCTGAACCAGTTGACTTTAGCACCCACGAGGCAAAAGCAATACAAACCAAGCACATGTCTGCCTGCTTAAGAGGCAAGAATGGAACATCCAACCCTAGAAAAGAAGCACCAAAATCAGAACAACAGTGCAGTGTCATTTAACAGTCAACCCCCCCCTCCCAAAAGAAAAACTAAGCAACTGTACACAATGACGTATTAAAAACCTAATTGGTTTCCTGAAATCAATATAAATAAAACCAGCTCTGAGATACACTATTATTTCAACATTTCAAAAATAGTGTAAAAACAGTAATATTCTGAAATAATATTAAAATTTTAAACAGCTGTTTTGTATTTGAATGTATATTGAAATTAAATGTATTCCTGTGATGGCAAAGCTGAATTTTCAGCAGCCATTATTCCAGTCTTCAGTGTCACATGATCCTTCAGAAATCATTATAATGTGCTGATTTGATGCTCAAGAAACATTTCTAATTATTATTGGTGCTGAAAACAGCTGTGTTGCTTAATATTTTTGTGGACAAAGTGATATATATATTTTTTTCTTTGAATTCTTTGCTGAACAGAAAGTTCAAAGAACAACATTTATTTTAAACTATTTTTTGTAACAATGTAAGAGTCTTTAGTGACACTTTTGATCAATTTAAAGTATCCTTGCTGAGTATTAATTCTCATATGTCAATAAGTGTTAAAAACTTTGTGTTAAATTCTAATATAACTTAATAAAATAATATATCAGTAGGCAGGTAGTGATTTGACATTGAATGATAATTTATGGTTGAATCCCAAATGATAATAAGTGATTGATGAAGTGATGATGATCAGTGTCCCGATGTTCCTGGAGTCTTCTCTATTTTTACTTGTACTTTAAAGTGAAACATGTTCTTAAATTTTGGCACATGGCCGATTTGAGAAGCTGCCCAGCAGGAATGAAGACTAATATGCACGTACTACCATTCCAGCAGCCCGGGCATGGCTCTACATGTGACTAGATACTCTTAGTCAGCAGCTATTGACAGAAAAGAGGTGAGAGTTGACTGACATCAATTTCCAGAAAATTTAGAGAAACCAGTGTATTTTCTTATTTTAGGTTTAGGTTTAAAGGGAACAAAAAATAACCCTCCAAGAAAGTATTAGTGTTCAATTTGCAGTTTCAGTGTGTGTATGTGCAAATACGGCATGGTAGAAGTTCTTACTTGGATCAGCAACAACTGGCTGCATCTCCATACACTTCTTCTGTTGTTCAGCCAGCTGCTGGAAGATACAGTTCTCCAGGTTGAGGAGCAAGGAATCTGGAAAGGGGCTCCCATCAGGGCTCATGGCATTAATAGGTTGAATCATTCCTTTGGGAAATGTCTTCATAGGGACAAGTTCCCCAGAACATGTGTTCCCTTTAGGGACAGTAAAACCTGAGCGTCTAACTTTTCTAAGTGAAAGAGGGTTCGTCCAGAGGAAGTCGCTCTCATCTTCAGACAAGAAGTGCTCGTACATGTCAACAGGATCATGGTTGGGAGACTTATATTCATACCGTGCCACTACCTTGATTTCTGCATTGTCATTCTCATCATCTTCATCTGAACTCCCAGGGGAATCAGGGAAGAAATAGTCGTATGCCTCTGGGAACTGAAGGTTTCTGTTAGCTGAGCGGGAGCAGCAAAATATGGGAACCATTTGATCACAACCTGACTCTTCCACAATTGGACAAACAAAACTTCCAGAATCAAACTCTGAGAAAAAATGGTCATAGGTCTCAGGCAATGAGGTGCCAGTATCATCAAGGTACGAGGCAGCTATGTTTTCTGCACGAGACGCACAACGTTCAGGTTCATCCTCACCAAAGAAATACTGGACTATTTCAGAAAATGTTATACCGCTGCTTTCTATTTCTTCTTCGTCATCAGAAAAGATCTTTGAGCCTGAAGTGTTCACATGGTAAAAAGGATCCATAAAATCATCTTCTACCTCTGAATGGATAGAATGCATCGAGGCATTTCTCAGGATTTGTCTGACTGGTTGAGTATCTAGAGCTTGCAGATTCTGCACAGACATGTTCTTACACATTCTTCTGAAGCACTGCTGAGCATTTGCCATGTAGAGATGTTCAGGAAGAGTGGTTTCAGAACTTATGTGCACCATTTCCTCACCCACAATCACTGTATCTGGATCGTTCTCCCACATCACACCACAAGAGCTTGGAAACTCACTAGACTCGTCCTCTTGCTTAGAAGGAAATAGGGTTTGAAGTTGTGCAAGATCTTCATCCAGATCAGATATGTAAGACATATCTCCACTTAAGCCGTCTGGCTTAGAGTCATCAGGTTGTGTAAAGTAGCCAGAGTCTGCAGCATCTGTAATGTCTGCTATGCTACCATCCTCTGGCTGGGTCAAAATGCTGGAGTGCTGGGCATTACCTATCAACCGCAGACGCAGCATGTCATTGATGGTTAGCTTCTCCATTTCATTCCAAAAGGAGGAGATAGCAAACACAGGACATGGAAGTTGACTTGAAGCATCAAGAGAAACACTCTCTAGATCTTTGGTTCCACTTTTCAACTCACTGGAGGAAGAGTCCTTAATTTCAGTAACCATATTTTGAGGCAACTCTGAAACATCTTGAGTAGGATCTTCAGAGAGCATTCCTTCCGTAGGACCACTAGATTTGATGGACTTTACACAAAATAGCTGTTCACTATTATTCCTGGCTGAAACAGCAACTTCATTATCACTAATGTCTCTCTTATTGTCTGATTCATCTGAATTCCTAGGCTTTATGGATGAGGCTTTCACAATTAATACCTCACTAGTTTTATTTCCGCTTTTGATAAGAGCTTCATCTGCTCCATGATTAATATTATCAGACGTATGACTCTCAGTCTTTGCATTTGTCTCACTTACAGGTATATTCGTGTTTATTTCAATGGTTTCAGAAGTCAAATAGCTTTGAGATTCTGAAATGTTCTCATGAATACATGGTTTCCATTTCTGAGAAGCCTTCTGTGAGCAAGTAAAGGTTTCTGGACCGTTTCCATCCAAAGAAGATTCTGCTCTATCAATGTTGTCAGTTAAAGACAAGCTTCTTTCTTCGGTAGCTGAAAACTCTACAATATTACTACTGCTTGGAATTGTTTGTTCATTTTTTAATGGAGAACAGTCAATCTCATTTCCTAAACAGGATAAATCTTTGTCCTCAGTCAATTTAAAAGATGCTGTAGAGGAAGGAGGCTCTGTTGAATCAACAGCAATGGAAACTCTAGGAGATATTAAGGATTTCCTCTGACATCCTGCATCAGAATGATCACTTAGAGGTGCTGATAAGGTCTCTCTAATACCGTTCCTGCTCTCTTTTAAGTGCACGGCAGGATCAAATTGAAGGGATTTAGTTATATTTAATCCACTTTCTTTTACATTCAGAACTTTATCTATCTGGGGTAATAATGACAGCTCACAAATCTTTGCTTTCAACTGTCCATTGTTTACAAGGGTTGTATCATGCATGCTTTTGGAAATAGTATTAAAGCTTATGTGTCCAACTTCCGGCTTTGGAAGAGTGGTGCCTAAATTACTGGTAAACGTTACCGGCAAGCTATTTGAAAACTTAAAATCAGCTGAGGTCTCCAAGTCAAATGCGTTTCTTAGATGTAAATGATCAGTATTATGTGCAGTTGAAGTTGTTTTAATTCCTTGAAGTGATAATTGCTCCATCTTCCAGACATTTGCAGGAAGGTTGCTGATCTCTTCCCGCTGAATAAATCTCTCTTCCTCTGATTTACTTTGCTGGTAGTGGATCTGAGCCTCATGTCCTTGCTCTACTGGTTCAACACTCGTTCTCTTTTTCTTCCTCCTCTTTCTTCTGGAAGGTGAGATTGGGATCTGACCGATTGGTGAATCTGTCAAGACAGAACTACTTATAGCATCCAGTTGAGCAATGTTTTGTCTTGCTGGATATGGGTCAATCACATCTTTCCTATTAACCACTACCATCTTCTCTTTGTCAGGTGGCTTTGTTTCAGGTGTAAGCTCTAGATCTTTGCTGAGACCGCTACATCTTTCCTGTTGCTCTTGCTTCATTCTTACTGTAATTAGGGGTGTTGTCAATAGCTTCCTTCCAATGACTAGCTCTGTGTCAGACTTTGATGCACCGTCTTGTGCATTAGCAGGTGTGATCTCTAATGCTTTTTCTGAGACTATATTGCCCCAGGTATGAGCCACACCCTGTTTAGTGATTTCTCCTCTAAGATTGGCCTCATTTCGGGCAGATGGGCCAGTGTCTGCAGACAGAATATCCTGCTTATCAATCAAACCCTCCAGATGGCCTGTCTTCTCACTTCCACGAATGATAACGTGGCTTTGTTCCAAGGGCTGTTGATTGTCTGTGACACTTTTTAACTGCTCAAAGAATAGATTGACAGTCTGAAGGTGCAAGTCCTCCTCACTGCCAGAGAGAACCTGCTCTGGACTACGTATTCCGTACTTGCTGAGGTAATTACAGACAGGTGAACCCTCACAGTCTGGCGGGCCATCAATCTGAAGGTCTGGATCAGGGTCTGTGGATGCTATACCCATGGCCGGGGTCCTGCTTAGAAGGAGGCAGCCCATCTCATCAATGTCACTCATACCCGAGTCCTCTCGGCTGGCGAGCACTGGAGAGAGCAGGTCACAGTCCTCACACTCTTGAAAAAAACAGTCCCAGTCTTGGTCGGAGATGTGCACGCTGTATTCAAAGTCATCCATCGTGAATGGATGATACACAGATGATTCTGAATCTACAAAACAAATGAAACAAGAATTAATCAATGAATGACATAAATAAATAGTCTGGCAAACCCCCCCACAAAAACAGGGAAAATGCAAAAATTTTATAGTTTTTAACCCTTGATACAGTAAACAGTATCAACTGACATGTAATTAATCTAAACTTATTCTGACAAACAGGACTACACGTTGCAACCACAAATCATGATACAACACAAATTGATTTTTCAGACGCAAGGTGCTCTAAAGCATTGAACAAACTACAAATGCAATTATTTCAAGCTTTAAATATAGATTATGCAGTACAAAATACTACTAGTTATCTTTTAAATGAATCCATCTTTTTTTCAGTATCAAAATATATCATGCATACAATCAAACAGAACTCTTTGAAAAAAAAACTGTTTTCACATTTTTCTTTACTCCATCACTGGTAAAACTGCATGGGGAACCAAGTATGCAGAATCCACTGCTTTTGTTCACATTCAGCTTTTTATTTGGTGTGAACAATAATATAAATCTAATATTAAACTCACAGCAGAAATCTGTACAGTACCTGTTCTATGGTGCGAATGTGCAAAAGTCCCAGAGCAGTTAGCCTGTCACACCACTTCAGCAGCCTGAGGCATAGTAAATGCCCTTTGAAGTGTGTCCTTCCGAGTAAGAGCGGTACACCACAGGCCGTATGATTTGTTATAAATAGAACGGTGTTATAGATCACGTAATACACGCAGCACTTTCTCTCTCACTCTCTGACACCTTCCACCATCCCCCCAAACAAATGTGTACAAAGTGAACACCGTAGCCTCTTAGATGGCAAGGCTGTTACAAAATCTGCTAGAGTATATATTATTATGGCTTTCAGCACTGCAGAAGTCACAGCAGAGTCATGAAAAAACATGCTTCAGTTGCATATAAATGACATATTAGTGACAAAAAGTTAATGAGAGATGTGGCAGCTTTAGAATGAATGTCTTATTAGTGTTTACATTGTAAAAAATTACATGATTTTTAAAAAAACTAATATTTTTTTACAACAAAAAATGTTCACATACAGGAAAAAGTAAAGATTTTATTACTTTTATTCAGCAACATCGCACCTAGGGTGAAAGATCATGTGACACTGAAGACCGGATTAACGGTTGCTAAAAATTTGCTTTGTCATTACTGGAACAAATTACATTTTAAAATAAACTGAAATAGAAAACATTTATTTTAAATTGTGATTTTTTCTTTTTTTTTCAAAATATTACCATTTTTACAGCTTTTTTTTCTTTTTTCCCCCTTTTTATAGAACATCACCCACCTCAGCTTTGAACCCCTTACAGCATAAAAGAAAATAAAATCACATTGTAATCGCAGTCATCACAAGAAGAACATTTGCAACCAAATATGAGTATGTGGTACATTGACAAACAGCATTTTACTGATTTTTTTTAAATAAAATAAATGCATTTATTCTTTTTATAAATGAATCAAGTCCTTGAAAGCCTTTCTTTTCATTTTCCAATTACAACGCAAGTTCTAACAAAACATTCAATTGTACAATACCAAAAACCCCATCAGACATACAAAACACATACTGTACAAAACTTTTACAGTATTATACTGTAGGTATATTGTAGCCTTTCATTTCAACTTCCACTGACATACCATTTGGCAGGTATGTTTCAGCGCAGGTTTAGTGAGGAAGGCAAAGGATTGCATTGCCTGGAGTCAAAAAGATTCCATCAGCTGACACAGTGGAGGACTCTCTAACGAAAGGTCATATGATTGTGTCTGTTGCCAGATTTCTGCTGTGATATCATGTGTATATATGTAGGGTCTTCTTTCCAGCTCTTAGAAACAAGTCATGGCAAATGCCACTCAAGGTATTAATGTCACAGTCAGAACACATTCACATTTTGGTCATTTGACACAGCCGTGATGGTCTGACACGTCTCCTCAGCACAGTGCTTAAAACACATGCTGCATATTACACAAGGACGTCTAAAGACAAAGACGCTAGGAAACCAGATCATGAATTATAATTTTACAAAGCTAAATTGTAGCTTTCCTGATCTGTAACTCAAACAGTAACGCTTGGCAGTAAGGTCATGGGTTCGATTTCCAAAGAAAGCAAGAAATAACTAAATATAAATGTCAATTTTGAATACAATGTAAGTTGCTTTGGATAGTATCTGGTAAATGCATAAATGTAATTTTGCAACAAATTATTCAAGAACTAACATATTTTACAATGATTTCAAACTGAGCAAATAACGTGTATCATTTGTACAAAATTGCTCGTGTTGGCTCCTGTCCAGCAAATGGGGTCCGAGGGCATGTTTAGAGACATCAAGATTATAAATGTAGACAGCAGGATGAACTAATCTGGCCAATTTGTGAATTGTCATTAAATCATTATGATATTAAGATAACAGATCTCTCTTTATCCCATTATCTACAGTGATCTAAGCGGTGTCTCGTGCCTTCTGCTCTTCCTTCACAAGTGTCTGAACTCCATAGAGAATCAGAGGACAAACTGTAGCATGTAATATTTAAAAAAATATTAATGTGAGAACCAAAGACTATGTATCAAGTCAGTAGCACTTGGAGTCCCTTTTCTTTCACAGAAGGAATGTTATTTAAGTCTTTCTGAAGTGAGAAGTTTGCTTGACATTCAGACCAACAAAACCCACTTAGAATTCACTCTTTTAATTATTCATGACCTTTATACATTTGAATCTGGCTTCTGTGGGAAAACATTCCTCCCACCAATTAACCATCACAGACCGGGCATGTTGCCCAGCGAGGTCCTACACTATCAATTCATCAGAGCATTACTGAAAGAAACAGAGGGGGAAAGGCCTTGTCTAGTGAGTTTACTGCACCTGGGGCGGTGGGTTGTCTGAACGCCGTTGGGATTCTGTTTTCATCAACACGATTAAGCCTAATTAATCCATTTCTGGGATTAAGATTGGGATCTGTTTGGACTACTTAGCAGTGGCTAATACAGTGGTGTTTCTTCTCTAATTGTACTGCTGTTTCAGCTGCAACTAATCACTGCCTGACTTTTCAATCCCTTGTAAATAGAAACGCCCAGGTCAAGTGACAGTTTTTCAACAAAGCATGGTGGCATGGTGGTATCCAGTTTCACAGACAAGGGTTAAACCTAGTCCAAGACTAAAGTGTAAGTCTGAGCTGTTTTAACTGAAAGAAACTTGCACTGATTGATCTTAAAATATATCAGTGCCTTTGTTTTGTGTCAAGATGCACACCAGTAATTTTTTTTCTAAGGCATGTTACGGTTTTTCTCAGTCGCTTTGGTACATTTCTCGAATCATCCTTGATATTTGCAAAACAGTAAGTGCATTTCTCAAAACAACTCGTACAAATAGCAAATCACCATGGATTACCTGCAAAAGCCAGTCTGTTGCTCAAAATACTCAGTTCATTTCTCAAAAATAAATATCTGTGTCAATGAACGTCAGTGCCATCAGAATGACAAGTCCTTGTGTCATTGTGTACGGATAAGACCGTCATATTGCTTAGTCAGGTTGTCAATATAACAGTGTACTCTGGAGGGATGTTCTGATGTAAACTATGGCTACAGTTTGGATGACAGTTACTGTACTGAAATGCAGAAGTCTGCACATCTTATGTATGCCATATTTCCTTTCAAAAGTACAAATTTACACATTACTATGTGGGATATTGACTGAAACCGATTGTTTCAAAATGTTTGAATTATTGAGGATATGGTCGCTCTCCCAATTTTTAGCAGCACCCTTCAGCCATTGTAAGGCCATGATTGACAACATTATTTCATCTGATATACACCTCTGTCCTTGGCCTCTTCTTCCTCTTCCTCTGTTTTGCCTCTATACACTTCCATGCATCCTTACTCCTCTTCTTCCTCTCGGCTGTTGTCCCTGATCGTTTTCTGGATGTTCATCCATCGTCAGAATTTGTAACTTTTGTGTTGTCCTCTGTCTATATATGCTTTCCAATTGAAGGGTCATGAAATGCACCTTTGAGCTATTTCAGAGAATTGGTTTATAATTGGTTGATCAATATTCTCTTCATTAGTGAGAGTCAAAATTCACTTGCACCATTCATGGCAAAGTTACAAAAAGTCTAATAGAGATGTGTAGAAAATATGCTTGACAGTTTATGACAACTAGATCAACCATTTTGCATTTAATGACTTATACGATGAACTAATGACTAGATGTTTTGAGGGGTAAGACAATAGCACAGAGATCTATATAATACATTTTGAGCAACTTGACATAAGCAATTGATAATGTAGGAAACAGCAGAGAATTGTACATAATCATTTGCATGGATGTACCAAAGCATTTGCAACTTGTTCAAAGAAATGAGAAACTGCCTTTTTGATGTGCACAAGTGACACAATGATGTGAAGATTGAACAGGTAGTTTTGAGAATTTAAATTCTGATCTGAGAAATGTACCAAAGCGACTGAGAAAAACTGTAATAAAAATTACTTAAATGTCCTAATTGAACTATGGCATAATCCTGGCTTAGTCTAAGCCCTGTCTGTGAAACTGGGCCTAAATAGTATAAAAATCAATGTTTATAGTTGACTAACTGGGTAAGATCCTGGTCTATCTTTGCATATAAGATAAAAAAAAAAAAGTAGTTCTCAACCTTTTTTACTCCCCTTTGTTCAAGACAATATTCAATTCAATGTATGATAAAAAAAATCTTAGCATTTTAATTAACATTATGTTAATATAACTAAATTTAAATAATTTTAATCATTTAAATTTAAATAATTTGTTGAGAGAACCACTGGTGTATAAACGTTTGACCCAATGTTTTAATAATTTCTATAAAAAAAAAAAAACTTCTTGTCTATTTAATAATATAATTATTATGCTGTTTTACACACATATATCTGACAAGTAGTGCATCATCATATATCAGCAAGTCTCTAACTTCTCATAAAAAGGAAGACACACTTTGGTAGCCAATACAGGTAATGTGTTGCCACATGGAATTATAGAGTTTGTTTCACAATGCTTCACTCTCTGAATGAATTCAAAGTTGAATGGACATCAAATTGGTCATCAATTCTAAACGGTTAGATTACAAAATTGTTTGTAATCTAAAACCAAATATCAGGACTGAGACAAAGTATTTCACGCAAGAAAGAAAGAAGTGAGAAATTAGATTACAAATTGCTCTTAAAATCATGAAATATACTTATTTTTCTTTGAGAAATGATCAGTCACATTACAAATATAGCTACCAGGAACTAAGCAACTATGAGGTAAATATGGCAGCCTCTGGGGTTGTGTAGGCTACTTCCAGAAGACCAGCTGAGCAATTAACTTACGCTAGGTATTACAGATGTCCTCCATAGATATTTAAACCATACATTAGGCCTGTGTTGCAGTTCCTAGAAAAGTAACTACACATTTTATTAACAAACAAAAATGTGAGTAATATTCTGCCTGGACAGTGTAGTTGATGTCATCACATCAGTTGTGTGGGTAAAACTTAATTTACACAATCAACGAGTAGCCTACATTTTTTCTGTAAATAGTAGGGTACAAGACAAGTTACCTCAGGTGGGCCTACTCATCATCCTCAGTTAGCTGACCTAAAAAGTTAGCGTACATGTCGACAGATTTTGTCAACATAGGTACTGTATTGTGAGAATGTCCCCCACTTTGTCCTGTCGTTATCTTTACCTGTGAGCCGGAGGCACTAAAAAGCATTTACTCACTGCAGACAATGAGGGAATCTGACTGGCTGGTGCTCGGAGCTCATCGCTGATCGCTGCACGCGGGAGCAGATGACAACAAATGCGCATTGTCTCGTGAAAGCACCTGAGCGCGCTGCGATAGCTGTCACCAGGACCTCAGCCGCTTTACACAATCCCATTATTTACACAATCTTGAACGTCCTTTAAGGAACTGCTCATTTCAGATTCTCTGAGGGTTTCAGTTATAGGCTTACTTGTTGATTAACTGGATTAGCGACACGAGTGTCAGGTTCCGACTAAACGCACTACTCAAAGAAACTAAATAAATCAATTACTATTATTAATGTAAATAATGGGTAGCGTTTTCTGTTTTATTTGTAAAGTCAGGGCCTTCAACAGTCTTAAACCGAGCGCTTAAAACACACACGCACACACACACACACTTGTGTGTGTATTAAATTGCGAAATAATGTTTTTCTTAAATAATTAAACATTTAATACATTTATATGTGACGTTAACCACTAGAAAGATCTTTGAATCTATGCAATCGCTCTGCAAATGTTTTTCACTGCTGGCCACAAGGTGGCAGTCAAGATTAACATTACAGCAGAAGAGAATATTGCTTAGTATTCACCACCAAAGTTTCGCATTATCTGTTCCCAGTTAACATTCATCGTGTAAAATGTATTTGTAGGCTACATGTAATAATACCACCTTGTACGTTAACCTATCTAATTGTTTGTTTTTATCAAATTATGCATTTCGTGTGGACATTACCGTTTACTTTTGTTTCGTTTACTTTAATTCCAATTACACTGAATTACATTATGTATTATTACATTAAACTAATTTTATATTTTATTGCAAGCAGGCCTGAGGCGTTGCATGTCAGTCGATTTTTTTTTTTTCCTTTTAAGTTTAGGCCTATGGCCTATGACTCACACAGAGTCTAGTTATAAGTGAAGTCTAGGCATTAATTTTGTGTTTTTACACAAAGCTCTGTGTCTTTACATTAAGTATATAATACAAAAGATAAAACCAGCCGACTTTCTCTGACTCATAAGTCTGGCTGTGGTCCACAATGTCTCTCACTCAGCAGAGGGCAGGCTGTGCTCCCCACTTCCAGGCCTGGGAGGGATCATCAGGGAAGGGTCTCAGACCACAGCCTTCCTCTTCATGATGAGTCATTTCTGAAGCATTAAAGGTCATACAGGCAGGAATAGGATGAGTGTTATTTTTAGTTTAATAACCCACCTCCATTGTTCTAAGATTTTGGAAGACTGTGTAATATGATTCCATCTATTCTTGTCAGGGACTCAGCTTTTACTACAAATTATGCTTTTGGATAAAGTACATATGGAAATTTCACAGCAGTTTAGGATTAGTGTTGAATAAACACTAAATTATATCTGTCTGAAAGGCTGTGTCTCTTTTTTGGCCTCACACATCAGTTTAGTCCCTTATCAGCTTTTCAGACAGACATGTAGCCTCCATATGTCACAAAATGTGCAGAAGCTTGTCAATTAGTAAAGTTAACAACAAAGTAATTTTTAACCCTTAAAATTACTTTGGTGTGGGGTCAGGATGATTCACTCAGGTTCTGATAATATTTTTTGCTTTAATAAAACCAGTTAATGCATATGTTTCTGCACAAAATGAATTATTAGGAGATCCCACAAAGCATTTTTACAGACTATTATAACAGAAAGTATGGATGCATTAATATCAGGCAAGCCCAGAAGGCTGACAGGAAATGTGATTAAAATCCTTCCAGACAGACGCACTGCATCCTCTCAACCTCCTGCACGGCTTGTGTGTTTGCTCTGAGTTAAACATACCGGGACTGATCACAGATCCATTCTCCGCTGTGGAAGTGTTTGTTAATGAGTGATCTGATGACAAAGGTCTGACAGGCCCTCTACCACACACAGACTGATGGCTCAACCTGGTTCCCTGAGGTCGCCCGGGTTATCAGTGGCCACAAAACAATGAGAGCCGGCAGGGCCAGGCACTGGCCAGCTCTAGCATTGACATGCTGCATGCCTACAGACCTATACAAACCAGCACTGGACACACAGCCCTCTTCACTCACCCCGTCACTCATCATGGCTGATAACAAGAGCAGGGCTGTCACTACTCATTCATTTAGCCACGCCGTGAATGGACTGAGAGTTGCCCTCTGACCTCTCAGGTCTGCAACTATTACTCCTCACAGCCCAATCAGCTCTGGACAGAAAAACAATGACCTCTGTAAGTGCTGAATAGCACTGATGAAAGATATTACTTGGTATTCAAGATTAGCAAAGTATGTACTTATAACCAGGCCTAGATATTGCAGATGAAGATTGTTTAGCATTTTCAGGATTGATTTTATTTGAACAGAATACTTTGGAAGTGATTTATAATTATGCATTGTCAAATCTTGAAAGATGCTTTATCAGTGGATATTTTCTTTGTAATGGCTTAATTTAAGTGAGTCTCAAGACTTCTATGCAGTACAGGTTGATCCCTGAATGAAAACATTTCTAATGATGAATCAATAATAATCATAAAATGTGCAAAAATGTGCATGCAAATGTGATACATTCAATTCCAAAAATTCAGAAAAAGATTAGAATAAATAAATAATTCTAAATATTATATATACAATATATATATATATATATATATATATATATATATATATATATACATACATACATACAGTACACACACACACACACGCATGCACACACACACACACTCACACACACGACACACACACACACACACACACACGTTTGTTTTCGTGAAAAGTGGGGACATCCCATAGGCGTAATGGTTTTATACTGTACAAACTGTATGTGCTATTGCCCTACACCTACCCTTCTTTAGCCCTCACAGGAGACTGTGCATTTCAACTTTCCCCCCAAAAAACTCACTCTGTATGATTTATAAGCATTTTGAAAATAATAGTTATATATAATATGGAAATATATAAGTTAAATTTTTTATTGGCTTCTGCATGCCATGTGCAGATGATGGAAATAATTTAAATTAATTTTTAAATTATGCAAAATTCCTTTGGAGGTTGAAAGACAGCTTGCAATAAATATAGAATATTATTCTTATGTAAGATATATCAGATATCTAATCCAAACTTGTGTATTCTGCTAAATTTTTTAATGTCTATACAGGGCTTTTTACTCACAACTGTGTGAAACAGATTTGCACATTGATGAACATAAAAAATCAAAATCACTGATGTGTTTTCCTGTCATTGAGTGAAATGTTTAGAACTAAAGCTTTTGTAGTGCTTTCACACAGTTATAAGCCATTATGCTTTGACAGGCACTTTTGACGTCATCTCTGATTCTCTTTCATGTACCTCCACAAACACACTGTCTTTAGATGGTTAAATCCCATCCTTAGACTCATCTGGGTGTGCCTTCATCCCACGCTCCACGGCTTGCACACTGCTTCTTCTGTTCTCTCCAGCCCACTGAGCGTGTACAGTAGAGCCGGGTCCTGGCAGAGCAACCAGGCAAACAGAGCGTTGACACATTACTGCTTTAGGGAGTGTTTCGTGTGCCTGTGTGCTCGGCTCTGCAGGAGTAGATGACGTCAAGGCTGGAGTGCAGTCAGGATCAGACAGTAAATCACAGGGCATCCGCTCTCTTACCGCAAACACACCCGGCTCGGCCTGGGGAGGACACGTCTGGACTCCTACTCCCTCTCTCAGTTCATTCCCTTACTATGTGGCTCACGGATTGGCTGGATAGACAGAGTAATAGCCTGCTGCTGAGAGGAGTGAGGTCTGGTGCTTTCCCTGGACTTCCCCCTGCAGTATGCCAGGCTTCAGGCTGGGGCCTGAATAGCAACTGAGATGCTATTTGTGCTCGTGGGCTTCCAATAAATCATACTAGACGCGCCTTTTATCATTTATATGGTTTGAAATGTTTTTGGCAGCTGATGCTGTTTGAAAAATGTGCCTCTGCTGGAGCCTGAGCGAGGGGGAATTTAGAAGGTAGAACTTTCCAAACTTGTAATTGCTGTGACGGGATCATTACAGAAGGTAGAGTGTTTAACATCCAATTAAATCGCTGAATTACCAACACTCACCCTCCTCGCTTCAGTCTTCAGAATGGGACCTACAGGAGTGCAGTGTCTCAGAGGAGTTAGGGCTAAATCTTATCTTATTTGTCAGGTAAATGGCCCCAGAGCGTACAGACGTTTCCTTCTCCAGAGGGGTCTGTCTGTGTCCTTCTGATTTGGATCAGCAATTCTCTCCCATTTAGGTAAACATCACTTGCTAATCAGTCACTGGTGACATCAGCCTAACCCAGGAAAGTTTTATTACTTAAATTTTGCTCTTTCATAGGAGAGCAACATTTAAGGAATAAAATGTTGAATAAAAAATGTAATAAAAAAAAAAAAACAAGGAAAAATAAAAAGAGACACAATTCCAACAATTACTGCCAGAATAAAAGTATTTATCTGTCATACTACTGTGGATAACAGATTATTTAATTATGGAAGAATTTATTGAGAAACGTTGCAGTAACAGGACTTTTATGGGGCCACATTTAGGGGGCCAAATAACTTTTAGTTGACAAATTACCAAATAATTTATTTTACCTTTAACAGTAGTCACTGCTGTATGTTTTAGAGAAGGGATGGTTTAATATATAGATTACAGTATAATTATATAATTTTGGGTCTTTTCTAGGTGTGTTTAGTATAATTAAGTTCTAATTTGATGTTTTTACTGTAATGAAACTGATTGCATGTGTGCCACATGGTATATTTGTACCACTTAATATTTCTAACAGTTTGGAAAGGAAATTTTGGTGAAATGATCAACCTCACTATTCTAAACAACAGGCTAACCAACATAAATTTTTTGATGTAAAATATTCTTTCTTTCTTTCTTTCTTTCTTTCTTTCTTTCTTTCTTTCTTTCTTTCTTTCTTTCTTTCTTTCTTTCTTTCTTTCTTTCTTTCATTTAAAGAATATTCTGTTGTGAATGTGTATTATGAATGATTCGATGTAACCTCAGTATAGTGAGAGAGTCAGTTATGAGCTAAGTAGCGACTCACTGACTAAATGAGTATCTGACCACTAAAGGCCTGTGCACAACACCAACTATAACATAACGATTATAATAAACCTGGGTGACCTGCTATAAACACCTTACCTGACTAATCAAGGTCTTCAGACTCACTAGAAATTTCCAAGTGGAGTGTTGTCTATTTGATGTGGACAAATATAATTATCATTCTTAATGTGAATGGGCCTTAACTTACAATTCTGTGCATCTTTGAGACAGACTTTGAGATTACTGCAGGGCTTTTTCTCTTGAGAAACATCTGAGAAGTAGAAGAAAAAAATCTCCATTTGCTGTTGTGTAGAAGAAACAACTGAGGACTTGTTTCTGTCTTGTAGAAATCCCAGCAAACCTTTGAGCCCTACAAACCTATTCATCCAAACTAAGAAGCCTGTAAGAGGTCCTATAAAATGATATATTATTGTATGTAACTATTGAAAGATTTTTTTAAAAACATTTCTGTATGTTCTACGTTTTCTATTAGCACTAACTCTTTTCTATTGTGGGTTTGTTTGTACGTGTAAATGAAGCTTTTGAAGAGTCCTGATGTTTAGTTCTCTTGTTGAATGGCAACATTCTTCACCAGTGCTGTCAAATTACCCAGAGCCAAATGAGACCAGCGAGGTTATAGATAAGATTTGGAGGTGAAAACAACTACATTAACATAACCAATGAGTCAATTCTTTCTTTCTCATTAAGAGCGTGGAAGAATTTGTGTCCGGGCAGCCCCATCCTCTGGACAATGAGGTGGATTCCAAACAAGTGCTGCTGACAAGACCCTGTTCTGGAGGAATGCTGCTCTCTGAAGGGTAATAGCCCTTATGTAGATGACGACTCGGTCTGAGGCAAGAGGTTGGAGCTTATTTGCTTGAATGTTGCCATAACAGTATAACAAGTAGTTGCAACCGATGTGTTGCCTTGTTTAATGAGGCACGAGAATAGGGGATAGGTCAAAGGTCAGACAGGGCTTTAAGCACTTTTCAGCCCTTTAAAGGCCACGAACATCACTCTGAGATTTTAATATACTTCAATACATGCCTCGAAACTTCTCAAGGTTATCACACCATGGTGTTCCAGACGTATGATGGTGAATAAAAGCCCACATAGCCCTCAGAGCTGTTAATCTATGGTGTACCTTGCCAACAAGAGACAAGAACTTTTTTATACCTCTCCGCAGGAGCTCCCTGCCCCTCTCTCCCACCGCTCAATGTTGAGCTGCCCTGCTCTTTGAAGTGATATTTACTCTCTTATTCATCGCATGAGAAGAAAAAAAAAAAAAAGAGGTAAAATAAAGAGAAAGAAACACCTGCCAGACAGCAAACAGCTCCCAAGGTCCACAGCTCCTCAACAGCGATCCCCATGATGTCATCGCAGTCACATGAAACACTGCAAGTTTTCAGCCACTACTTCATGATTGGCAGGCGTTTTTGGAGTAGTGCGGCTTTGTTTAAAACTGGCTGATGGCTGCCTGTCTGTGGCTCTCAAGATTGCTGTTCAGACATGTCATTTTTTTAGAGCTTTAAAGGTGCCAATAATGATTTTTTATGAAGTACAACCTTGCTTTCATCGCCCAGACCTTCTCAGTCCAAACCATCTCAGATTTCTTACTAGAAGTGTGATAAATAATGTCATGTGCTTATATAAAACTCAAAATATGACTTTGCTTAAGCTTCAAAGAGATGAGAGCGACAGTCGGTCGAAAACACAAGCTGTTAGCTTTCCACGATAGTCTCAGTTTTAATCAAACAGGGTGAGCTGCATGCTGGGAATGAAGTTTCACTCTTAGCCACCAAGAACAACACGGGCCTGCCTAAACAATGGGAAACTCAAAATAAACCTCAGCTCCTTCACTCCCTCTCCAAGCTCCCACTGAGGCCAATATGATAAGAGAGGCAGGAGCAGGACTTCAAGACATTTAGGCCTTTAATGCATTATGAGGTTCACACAGCGAAATCACATTAAATACTTTAATTCTTAATGTTGGGGTGGGGTTGCTGAGGTGAACACATAGAGGGGGGGTTGGTTCCTCCGTACACTCTATTTTATTAAAAACCCCCTTCACGGGTTCATGTGCTATAGTTTTATTACTCTCAGGCAGCACTTCACCGTTCCGCTGTCTGGTGTTCATGAACAGTTTTGGTGGTGTGAGGCCCCACGGTATCCGTTTATTACGATATCCGTATATTCTGTTTATCGCGATAGCTGTATATTACTCTGAAAATGACTTTTGCACAGGGTTATGTCGGATTTTTTTACTTTTGAGATGATGAGGAAGATATGAGGTTACCTGTAGTAAACCCAAAAGACTGATTTGCACATATGCGCATCAGTTTTGAGGGCAGCAGAGAATGGATCATGAACATCATGGATCATTTACGTCATACTGGATGATGTTGCTAATTTGATAAAGATTTAGAATATGCACTGTAGCATTAATAAATGACCTTTATAGTATTTTGTTTTACTGTGATGGACTTGCGTACAACATCCCTGTGGTTTGGAAAATGGTTTTGTTTGGTGACTCACTACTAATTGTACTAGCTACTAACTTCTAATTGTATCAGCTGTTGTGTAGATGTGTGGTGGCCAATGTGGCCTTCAGTACTTTTTTTTTTTTTTACTTTTATGGTTAATGTGTTAATTGTTTGGCACCTATTTCTTGTTCTTGCTCTTACTGTCTCAAGATGTTCTTTCTTTTAGAGGTAGATGAACAAATTAAGATGTTCTTACTCTATAAGACAAAACAGTAAAATACCCCTTTCATGATAAAGTTAAAAGGTGGCAAATCCAAGTTTGATACAGTGAAGCGTAAATACTTTTTGTTTTGCAGGCTTTACATATTGTTCATTGATATGCTCTATTACTCATGTAGTAGTGGAGTGTGCAAGATGGATTTTTTAGTCCTGCTCCTGCCAAAAATGTTTATATTTTGTCCCACTTCTGCCCGCAGATTCTGTCTCGCTCCGGTACCATCTGTTGTTGCAGCCAAAAGGAAGTTCCTTTCTCTTGATGCTGCCTACAATCAAAAACATTGAGAATATCCGACAATGAGCCTGTAAACCATTTATTTTTGTTGCTCAATAGACAAATAACACTTTCTGTAGCCTAAAGCATCAAATACATTAGCAGCTTTTAGTTTATCTTGAGATATTTATATTTTACTGGAGCCCCTGAGTCACTTATTTCACCCACTTCCTGCGCACACATCACTATCTTCCTTCTCATATCTGTTCTCAGCAAGTCAAAATTTGTCCCATGCTGCAATCTATTGCGTCAGGTCCTGTGAATCTTTAACAGACATCATGCAGCCAGACTCTTTCCTGAGCCCATTCCCACATCATTTCCTGTCCTCTCTCCACTATCTTGTCAATAAGTGTGTTTACATGTACAACAAAGCACTGATAACTGCCAAACATCAGCTTGTTATAACAACCTGACAATGCAAGATTTTAAGATTTCGAAATTCTTTTCTGTTTCTGATTTTAGATGTCAAAATGTGAACAGAAATGTGCACATTGAATATGTCACCAAAACAATAGTAAAATATGTTCTGATTAAGTTTTAAACCATGTGAAACCTTTGTTGTTAAGCATAATCTATGGAAGGTAAAATAAACACACTGATTAGAAGTTGGCAAAAGGCTAATTTAAAAAAAAAACAACATAATTAGTGATCTCTGATCAATGCTGACAATAGTTTACCATCAGATGTCCCTCCCCCTCAGCTGTGAAGTACCTAGCGATTTGAGAGCCCTCCTGTGCAGCTATTCTGAGGGCCCTGGGGCCGCGTTACCCCCAAATTCACAACACTCTCTCTGTCGGACCTCCTGTGAGCTCAAACCTGCTGAAACGGCTGCTGGCCATGTATGTAAATGCCGTAAACTTGCGGCCTCAAGGCTCTCTGTTTGCTCTCTTCACATTACCCATGTGTCACCTCGCTGCTTGCGACATCTATAGTACGTTCATCCAGAGCTGCGCTAAATTAATGGATTTTATTGAGCAAGATTTTTTCTTTTTGTTCTTCTTACCATTAGTGTCTTCTCCATTTAGAGGAGCGAGTCTATGTGTGTGTGTGTGTGTGTGTGTTTTCCTGAGCAGAAGCAGACACCTCCACACACGCCGCACTTCCCCGCTGCGTCACTCTTCCAGTCCGAAGCTATTTCGTAGCATATTGACGTGTCGTCCAGCTGTGCCGCTGAGACTCTGCTAAATACTGACCCTAAGCCACAGGTTACAAGTCCAAATCCTGCTCATTAGAGCCCTAATTGATTGTAATGTGGCCTTTGAGAAGCACTCCCTACTATGAGGTGGTACTACACTTACGGTTTCCCCCGCTGTCCCTTTCCTGTTGTCTGCATCGGGCGCCAGCGGGGTCTACGGTTCGGCTACAATCGGCCTTCGCAGACGGAATCATTAAAGTGGGGGGGTGGCACGAAGCCTTTCATTGTGGCTGTTTCTGTGTACCAGCTTGAGCCCAGGACAGTGTCCACTCTGCCTTCCCAGCAGGAGAACCCCATCCTGGGCAGGACATTGTTGGGCTCTCCCCTTGACTTGCTGCCTGCTGCTTGAGATGCATGGGTTTGATTTTAATGCCAAGTCCTTGGACTAAAGCCCACCTTGCAGGGGAGCTAGGTCAATATTGGTTTTGAGAGCATGTGGAAAAATGTCAAAATGTTAAGTTCTATTCACTTTCCCCAGCGCTGTTTGTTTCTGCAGTGAAAGGCCTAGTGGGCCATTAGTGTAAACAGCGCTTTGTCTCACAGCTCAGTCTCTAGCAGGAGGGGACAGAACAAAACACAGATATAGAGATTAAATTCTGGCCTTAAAATGGCAAAACAGCAGGACTTACAGAGACCTTAAAATGACAAAAAAAAGAGAGATAAAGAAAACAAACTGTAATCATCCCGCTGTCAGCAGAATGAAATGCAATGCATCTTTAGAATCACTCTCCCTGTCTGAGGTCGGAGAGAATTAGGCTCTGAAAATGGAGTGAAAATGAACGGCTTTGTTTGAAATGCAGGATGAATTCATTTACATTTAACACATTAGCCACGAATAATAGAATGATGTTTCAATTAGGACATAATGAGGTCAATAAGGACATAAAAACAAACCCTCTTAAACCTTAAAATGCACTTTTGACACTCTCACTGACACTCTTTATTTCATACAGTATAACATTGTTTTCTATACATTCTCTTAACTATCACTCATAACCAGCATTTTTTTTTGTATTAGTGTTAAATTGTTGGAACACCTGTCAGACAGTCGTAATCTAAAATTTATATTTTATAATGGATTTTCATATTTTAAAATTGAAAGTCTGGATTTGGGTTAAGGAGAAAAGTTTCCAAGACTCGTGTATATCTGATAATGTTTTTGTGGGAAAGGTCATTCAGTGGACACAAGAGATTCGTTTCACAACAGCCTGGAGTTCATTTATATCTTAAGCCAAGCACTTGAATGACTAATGATAAAATTTCTTGACAAGTAAAAGACCAATGAACAAAACTGCAGACTGAAGATCTGACTGTAAATAATGTGAACCACAATGTATAATTTAACATGCAGTAATTCATTATATTCTGAGTCCACTTCCCACATACTGAGTGGACAAATGACCAAACGGTGCCACTAGCACTTCTTCACAATGACAGAAATGTTTTAAACATTAAATTTACTTCCATTCAATCCAAATGACATGTTTAAGCACAAAAATCCAACATAAACAACAACTCTCAAGCTAGCCAGAGTTTCCATTTATCACATTATTTCACACATTTATTCATCTTCTTCTTCAAAAGCGGTATTTTGACCAATAGCTTCAATTTGTTCATGATAGACAGCAAATTGGCAGAAGAATCCTATTTTCCATGATTTGGTCAAAACCTTCCAGACGCCATTTGAAATAAAAAATGTCTTAAGGAAAATCTAGATCACCTATTGATTTTAAACATTTTTGGTGTGGGTCATCTGTATTTCTGCATTTAGGATTGTCTTTTGAAACCAGTGGAAGTAAAGCTTAAAGATGGCATTTTACACATTTTGCAGAGGAATTGCAGTGACCAGTTTGGGTCATTGACAATGTTGTTTAAAATCTGACATATTTCTGTATATATTCTCCAGACTGATAAACAATGGTGTTTAGGACATCAGGGCTGAAAAATGCCCAACAGACCCCTTTATTGCCATGAAAATCTGACTCTGCAATATAACTTTCTACTGGAAATGGATGACACTGTGAGAAAGCAGCTGTTTTACTGCAGTCCAGCCCCTTCCTCTTGCTTTGAGCTGTCCTTTCTCCTCACGGCCCTGAGGGAACGTGCCACTCTCCCTCAATGACTTCAATTAAACACACAGCAGTAAAACTGTTCCCTCTCCACCTCCTCTTCTGTTTGCTTTCACCACATTCTGCTCTTTTATTTGTCTGCGCTGCCTTTTGTTGCCCAGGTAGCCTTTGTCACATCTAGATGACTTTTTCTTAAAGAAATGAGGAAGAAAACAGTTGCATTTTAAAGAGAAGTGAAATGGAAAAACATCGATAACGACACTGATAAAACATTGATAACACTGACAGCAACTGTTATGATACAAAAGACTCATATATCCGCAAAGATAAATCCTTAAATCCTTAAATTTATTGATAGCATATAGTTTTATTTCTTGAGTTTGACATATTTCGTATGGAAACAGGAATTTTGACAACCATGGATCATGATTTAGTCAGATGCAGAAGATATTGGGGGCGGGCCTTTTTCTTTCTAGAGAGCATATGATTGGACAAAAATCTGTGTGGTGCAGGATGAGTCATCAATATTTTGGATAATTTTGGTTAAAGAAAGAATGTACTTTTCAAAATAGGAATATCTGCTAAATTTGGTCAGTGTTTAGAGGTACACTAGCATACACTTACCGTCACATCTAATAGTCTTTTAGTTATTTTGTATTTTGAAATAAAATATGCATTTTCGATACAACATTTGTTTTACAATGATCACTATAGCTTTGTAGGTTATAGTCAGACATTAACTAAACCAAAGACAACATTAGCTGCCTCATATCTGAGCCTCAAGGTTGCTAATGGGATAATTGAGGACCTTCACACCTTGAGGAAAGATCTCAGACTGCGTTCACACGTTGTTGTTATTTATGGCCATGTGCGATTAGGTCTCCCACACTTCAGGTGTCGGGCATGGGCCGAGTTGACGCCTCTGTATAAACTGCCCCATACATCAACATTACAAGGTTTACTCACACTGGTCCTCCACAAACAAATAACATTTACATGGGAAGCCGTTCCACTGAGGTCATGTTAACCACACATACTCCCTTCAGTGGTCTGTACAGACTCTTAAAGCAACACCTCTGCATCTGTTGGGGAGCAGAAGAGAGAGTTGATTTAGGCATCCAAATTGATGGATTCACATTACCTTTGTATGTAAATGTATTAACCACAAATGCTTGTCTTGCATCAGCTCTACAATGCATATCCACGACTTCACACTTTAGCTAATCACGTTGGAAAAATCACACGTGGATACTTCTTCATCTGTGTACTCCGGTTCAAAAAGGTAGGGTTGAGCAAACCCCCCCCCCCCCCCAACTTCAAAATCATCAGACATTGTTGTTTTACCTTTTCTTGTAAAGGGTGTTTGACTTTCTTTGCACGTTCGCATGGAAAAGTATGTCATTTTTTTATTTTTTTTAGAAAATTACAGATCATTTCATTACATAAGATCCTTATTTCTGGGCTGGGATTGTGTAGAGCCCCTTGAAGCTGCATTGAAACTGCAATTTGGACCTTCAACCTGTTGGGTCCCACTGAAGTCCACTAAATGAAGAAAAATCCTGGAATGTTTTTCTCAAAAACCTTAATTTCTTTTCGACTGAAGAAAGACAGACATAAATATCTTGGATGTCAGTGAATAAATTATCAGGACATTTTTATTCTGGAAGTGAACTTGATCCTTTAATTTGGCATGTGATTTTATTCAAATCATATTATTTGTCATTTATGTTATTATGACATGACATTATGTACAACATGGCATGGCATGTTTTTAGAATGCATATATAAGACTATACAATATATACATGTTTTAATCTACAGTGCCGAGAAAAGGTTTTTACCCTCTTTCTGTGTGTTTATTTATTTATTTTTATTTTTAAATTTTTTACACATTTGTCACACTTAAAAGATTCAGATCATTACACAAATTTTAATATTACACAAAGATAATGTAAGTACATAGAAAATGCAGTTTTTAAATGATTCGACTCATCCAGGAGGTCATAAAAGAACCCAGAACAACATCTAAAGAACTGCAGGCTTCACTTGCCTCAATTAAGGTCAGTGCTCATGATTCAACAATAAGAAGTAGACTGGGCAAAAACGGCATCCATGGGAGAGTTCCAAGGCAAAAGCCACTGCTGACCAAAAACCCCCCCACAAAAACTCATCTCATTATTATCCCCAAGACTTTTGGGCAAATATTCTGTGGACTGATAAGACAAAAGTTGACCTTTTTGGAAGGTGTGTTACGGTACGTGTTGTAGTAATAAGCGCACAACGAGGAGTAGAAGAAAAGGAGGTTTTCAATAATCATCAACACACTTTACATTGACTAACTTAAGATCTGACAAAGACAGAAGGATAACTGAGGACTTATAAAGAACAGGGAACAAAGGAGCAAACAAGATAATTAATACACCAGGTGATGAGAATGATTGATTAACTAAACTAGGACAGGAACTAATGAGGACAATGGAAACAAAACCAAATAAGGGCAAAACGAAACTAAATGTAAACCAGACCGTGACCGTGACAGACCGTGACCAACACAGCATTTAATAAAAATAACATCATACCAATAGTCAAATATGGTGGTGGTAGTGTGATGGTCCGGGGCTGCTTTGCAGCTTCAGGACCTGGATGACCTGCCATAATTGATGGAACCATTCTGCACTCTATCAGAAAATCTTGAAGGAGAATGTCCGGTCATCAGTTTGTGACCTCAACCTCAGGACAATGATCCAAAACACACCAGCAAGTCCACCTCTGAATGGCTCAAGAAAACTAAAATTAAGTTCTGGACTTAAATCCGATTGAGATATTGTAACATGACCTTAAACAGTCCATTCATACTTGAAAACCCTGCAATATGGCTGAATTAAAACAATTCTGCAAAAAAGAGTGGGACAAAATTCCTCCACAGCGATGTGAAAGAATCATTGGCAGTTATCGCAAACCCTTGATTGCAGTTGTTGCTGCAAAGGGTGACACAACCAGTTATTAGATTTAGGGGGCAATTACTTTTTCCCGTAGGGCCAGGCAGGTTTGGACAGCTTTTTTTCCCTTAATAAATGAAATCATTATTTCAAAACTGCATTTTGTATTTACTCGGGTTATCTTTGTGTAATATTAAAATTTGCTGGATGATCTGAATTTTTAAGTGTGACAAATATGCAAAAAAAAAAAAAAAACAGGAAGGGGCAAATACATTTTCACTGCACTCTATCTATCTATCTATCTATCTATCTATCTATCTATCTATCTATCTATCTATCTATCTATCTATCTATCTATCTATCTATCTATCTATCTATCTGTCTGTCTGTCTGTCTGTCTGTCTGTCTGTCTGTCTGTCCGTCCGTCCGTCCGTCCGTCCGTCCGTCCGTCCGTCCGTCCATCCGCTATAGTCAGACCACCATTCATGCAGTTTGATCTAAACCATTACAATTCTCAAAAGTTACTGTTCAACTGGCTTTGTTGTTTTATTTTCTCGCCAATGGTAATTTTACATTTGGTGCTTGGCATGTGTGAATTTTGGACCCTCATTTGGAGCCTTTTTTAACTTAAAATCCAGACAGCACTCATTGTATTGCAAGGCAGAGACATACAGAATACTAAAGCATACATTGCTTTGATCTTTGCTGCTCTGGCTACAGGTTTGGGTTCAGTAACTTCAGACACAGAGTTGGGTTTGGCACCACCTGCTCTCTCACGTCGGTTCTGCTCTCTCCTTGCCTTCCTCTCTTACCTTTGTCCATGGTTCATGGGAAATAAGGCCTCACAATGGGACGCAGGCCTGTGTCTCATGTCGGTTTTGTGTGTGCTGGAGAAGCGATCAGATTACGTTGCAGACGGTTGACAATAACAACATGTAAATGAGTCTGGATGGAGAGAGAAGAGGGCTGTCCAGCGGTGTGGAGAGAACAGATCTGTATTGGCGGAATTGATCCTGGGCTGCACTCTGGGGATGCGGCTCAGTGACTGGACACTGTTCATTCAGCTCTGCTCTGGTTTCCCACCGGGGTCAGAAACGACAGATTTGTGACTAACATGTGCGTTTGAGAAAAAGTCCCAATTTGGATTTGTCTGGAGCGTTTCTGTCTATTTAGTAGCTCAACAGAAGACTGTTTTACCTGAATGCTGCTCTGCTGACTGGACAGTTTGCTGTGGTGCTGAGTTTGCCCTGCATAAGTGTCTTTGAAATATATCTTTGAACTAGTTGTAAGATTACATCACTGTAATTTTTACCATTAGCATGTCTGTCAAAAGCAGACACACCTTTGTGTAGGTAGTGCTTTTCAAGAGAAACTTACAGATGACATGAGTCAGCCAAATCCAGTTTAACCAGTGTCTGGGTGCTCTTGCAGTGGCCACAAAAAAGATTTGAGCTTGATGGAGGCGGTACAGACAGACTAACTACACTAGTATGTTTACATGTGCAGTTATAATCGAACCATAGCGGGGTTTTGCATAGTCTGTCTCTCTGAACTGTTACACATGACAGTAATAGAACCTGTACTGTATACACATACATACATTACAGTTCAAAAGTTTGGGGTTAGTAAAATTTAAAATAAAAATAATAAAAAATATATATATTTTTTCAGTGTAATTTATTCCTGTGAACAGTTGTTAACCCAAAAACAACATAATACATAATTCAAAATACGGTAAAACGCAATCAAAATGGAAAATTCCTTCATATTATCACAGTACATTGGGCCATATTTTACATGCTTTTCTTATAAGTGTATACATAATATGTATGCACTATATGTATGCACGTAATATGCATATATGTGTGTGTATGTTCTGTATATATATGCATGTAAACAACTACCCATGTGCACGTTTGTTTACATTTGTCGTCAAAATTTCAAATTTTGCCCTGCATTGTCAGGTTTTTTATAATGAGCTGCTTTTTGATGGTTATCAGCGTATTGTTGTGCATGTAAACGCTCTCAGTGTTTTACTGAGTCTCTCAACAGCTCTTTCGTCCACACCTCCAGCCTTCCTGCTCTTAATCAACCGCCAGAACAACAAACACTACACATTGCCAACGATCCTTCACTGTGTGAGATGCATCAATGCAAAACACAGATCATTAGTCAGGAAGTGTAATGAGGTTTGTAGTATAAAGGTATAAAAAGTGCATTTCTACATTTCAAGCCTAAACTGTAAAAGGGAGAAAAACGGTTATGACCAAAGTAATGCACTGAATTATACTGAGCTAGCTTAACCGAACTTCAGAATTGAAGATTAAAACCCTTCAAACAAAGCCCTGCTTCACAATAGTGCAGACAGTGTCCGACCTCTCCACATTTACAGGCAGTGAGATATATTTGGGCAACAGAAAGAGAGAAGTGTTGTAAAATGTAGGCAATGATGTCCAGTTTTCACACTAAGGTGTCATGGATAGATACAGTACTTGTCTTTTCCATTCATACTCAACCCAAGTCGGTATGCGCACACATACACGCACACACATAATCTTATCCACACACATCAGTTTTAAACCGTAACCATTTATACACATCAAATGCACACACACCTTCATTTATTTGTCATATTATGTGTGATGTCTGTGTTTCTGATTCATATACTGAATCTAATTAGTGTCCATCAGTAACAGTTAGCTTTGAGACACTCACAGCAAACCAATAAACATGTAATGGATTTTGTGGTCTCTCAGGGGATAAATACATTTCTGGAGCCCTTGACTGTGAACCAAATGCTTTTTTTTTTTTTTTTACATCACCATATATCATAATACTTTCTATGACCTAAGGGTGGCAGTATTGGATTTACCCCAGTGATTGTGTGAAACCAGAATTCTTGCAGTGCACATGAATATAGCTCTAACTGTGATGCCTTGAGGAATCAAGATGTACAATTTAGACTTTAAATAAATAAATAGATTCAAACTGAAAAATAAACTTTCAGTAATATATAACATGTTGAAAATGCGCAAGACATGATTTCGTACAATGTTAAATTAAGTTTGAGTTTATTTTTCTTACTCCAAATAGTTGTATCTGTCTAAAAATTTATTTTTAGTAACATTTTATAATCCAACTAGTTATTTTTAGTCACTGCATTAACTAACATTAACAAACAATGAGCAATGCATTTGCTACAGTATTTATTCATCTTTGTTAACATTAGTTAATAAATATAAAAATGTTCATAGGTCCTTGAACTAATATTAACAGATACAGCTTTTGATTTTATTAATGTATCAGAAAATACTGAAATTAACATTAAATGAAATTAATAAAATTTGCTTAATAAAATATAATAAATTAATAAAAAATATTTTTCATTGTTAGTTCATGATAACAAATATAATAAACTAATGTAAATAAATAGAACCATATTGTCAAGTGATACCTTTATTTATTTATTAATGTTGTTTTTTGAGATTTATGCTTAAAACAAGAATCAATCAGTCTATGAAACATAATCAGTAATATCCTTAAAACAGAAAAGATAGAAGGAAAGAAAGAATCTGAACAGATATTTACAGATAAATTCACATGAGAAATGTAGAATATGCCACAATGTTGCCGTGCCGACATGCCACAGGTGCACTCCAACCAGCATCTACAGGGTTAACAACAATGAAACCGCTCAGATTGGAATAAAAGGAAGGAGGAAAAGTTCCCACACTTTGGCTCTATTTTGTTTCTCTCTTTCTTTTCTTTCTTTTCTGAATAGTGCCAAGATAGGCTGATGTAAAGCCCAATGCCATGAATGAAATAAGGGGAAGAAAAAAAAGGAGTAAATTGAACACACTTGACTTCTGTAACTCACCTGTTGGTAAAGGTTTTGTTTTGTATTCATTAGGTGGGCAGGTTGCTGGCCCCTCCCTTAACTTGTGTGAGTTTCCCAGGTAAGGCCGTGTAAAGCCGTCAGAGCGGAGATAGAGGAAGAGAGCGAGAGAAAGAGAAAGAAGGGAGGAGAGTTCCCACCACCTTCATTCGTCGTTCTCACAGGAGCCGATTGGCCAGATCTTGCCTCATCGTTGTAACCTGACCTACCCAGCCATGAAGGCAGGTGTCTGCAGCCCGGAGACAAGAGGAGTAGTGCACATGCATAGACGGAGAGGTGGGAAAGTTAAAACAAGTTTCACCTTATATTGTTCCTTCTGTCACTCTAAAACAAACACTACATGACCCAGTAAATACCAAATATAATACAACTAAGCCCAATGTTACAATAGTGTGTTATTATGTGCTCTTCAGATCTTCAGTAATTACCTCCTTTCCTATAGTGTTTTGAGCATTCATATGATGAAATTTATATCACAACGTAAGATTGAATCTGCTTTTATATTACCTCTGCTGCAGCCAGCAACGTGACATACATCCTGCCCCGAGCCATCAGACACCACAGGCTTCCTGCTTTGGGTTTCGACCAGACATGTTTCTCATGCTTAACAAAAAGTTGCACGTATGGAATTGCTGCCACTTGTATAACTCGATGACGAGTAGTAGACAAATATTTAACCATTTGAAGACTCCTTTGAACTACAATACTTTGAGTCTGTTGACTGTGGCTATCTTTGCAATGGACTTTGATCTGAGGTGGTGACCATCTGAAGCCCTCAGATGTGGTAACATTGATGTATGCATGGGAAAATAGGGGCATGAGGAAAACAGAGACATCTGTCTATCCTTAAAACATCTATCTATCTAATAATATATATATTATTTGATATTATTTTGATATTCCTTAAAACATTTTAAAATTTTTAGTTTTAAGCATAAAGATAGCAAAGTTAAAGAAAGATCTATCTATCTATCTATCTATCTATCTATCTATCTATCTATCTATCTATCTATCTATCTATCTATCTATCTATCTGTCTGTCTGTCTATCCCTCACATTTCAGCAAAACTTTTGAGTATATCTTCTCAAGTGACAATACTACACAAATGAAATTTGGATATATTTTAGAGTAGTCAATGTGCAGCTTATATAGAAGTACACATTTACTGTCCTCTAAATATACTAGAGGAAAGTATTTTTTACTGTCCTCTAAAGTACTGAACTCAACATATAGCCATTATTGTGCAAATAACTGGCAACAAAAATTAGTACACCCTAACATGTCAAAACTGTGTCCAAAGTAATATTTTGTAGGGGCACCATTGTTATCTAGCACTGCCTTAATCCTCCTGGGCATGGAATTCACCAGAGCTGCACAGGTTGTTGCTGGCATCTTCTTCCACTCCTCCACAATGACATCACGGAGCTGCTGGATGTTAGATACATGGTGCTTCTCCACATTCCGCTTGAGGATGCCCCAAAGGTGTTCAATAGGGTTCAGGTCTGGAGACATACTTGGCCACTCCATCACCTTCAGCTTTATCAGCAAGGCAGTTGTCATCTTGGCGATGTGTTTGGGGTTGCTATTATGTTGGAAAACTGCCGTTCTGCCCAGTTTCTGAAGGGAGGGCAGCATCATCTTCTGCTTCAGAATGTCACAGTACATCTTGGAAACCAGGTTTCCCTCAATGAACCGCAGCTCCCCAGTACCAGCAGTAGCATGCAGCCCCAGACCATGATGCTACCATGATGCTGTAGACAAGACACAATTTTCTTGGAACTCCTCACCAGGGCGTCACCACACATGCTGGACACCATCTGAGTCAAACAAGTTTAACTTAGACTCATCACACCACAGGACATGGTTCCAGTAATTCATGCTCTTGGCTAGGTTGTCTTCAGCAAAGTATTTGCAGGTTTTTTGTGAGCCAGCTTCAGAAGAGGCTTCTTTCTAGGACGACGGCCATGCAAACCGACTTGTTGCAGTGTGTGGCGTATGGTCTGAGCACTGACAAGCTGACCTTACACTTCTGCAACCTCTAAAGCAATGCTGGCAGCACTCATGTATCTGTTGTTTGAAGCCAGCTTCTGCACCTGACGCACAGCACAAGGACTCAACTTCTTTGATCGACCCTTGCGAGGCCTGTTCCGAGTGAAACCCGACTTGGAAAACCTCTTCATGCCACTGGCCACTGTACTGTAACTCAGTTTCAGGTTGTTACCAAACTTCTTATAGCCTAGGCCATCTTTGTGGAGAACAACAATTCTAATTCTCAAATCCTCAGAGAGTTCTTTGCCATGAGGTGCCATGTTGAACATCCAGTGGTCAGTATAAGAGAGAATTGTAGTCAAATTTGTATAGTCCTGTCAAGCAGACAAAAACGTGAACATGATGAATAGGACATGTGGCTTTGCATGCTTAAATGACGTATTGCTGTTTTCACGTAGGGTGTACTCACTATTGTTGCCAGCTTTTTTGACAATAATGGCTGTATGTTGAGTTATTTTCAGAGGACAGTAAATCTGCACTGCCATACAAGTTGCACATTGACTACTTTAAAATATATCCAAGTTTCATTTCTATAGAATTGTCCCTTGAAAAGATATACTAAAATGATTGCTGAAATGTGAGGGATAGATAGATAGATAGATAGATAGATATGTGCATGCTTGTAATATTTGAGAGAGAAAAACTCTACTGTAAATCACAAATCCAACCACTGTGTGCACCAGCGGAGTTTTGCTGGCATCTAATGGGGAAAATGTGGTACTGCGCCCAAACAAAATTTTACTGAAAGCAAATTTTTTTGAGATATCAACCTCAAATTTTAAACACAACTTGTTTAGATTTATGGCTTTGATTTTCTAGCAGGTTTAGAGTTCAACATGTTTCATAAAATATATATTTTATTTAAAATATTGTTCATTAATCACTTTCATAAACGTAAAACTGCAACATTTTTTTTTGGTTTCACTTTTTAAACTTTTTTTACTTCAACAATAATCTGCCATGGGTCTTCTTTGAAATGAAACCAAACATAAGTCTGTGCTCCCAAGCTTCACATTTTTATGACCGTTTTTTGACATGGACATTTTTGTCCACTATGAACCTATGTATAACTTTTTATTGATGCACATGGGTTAAATAATGGATCATTGATCACTGATGGTTCTTTGGGCAATCAAAAATGGTTCTTGTATGGCATAGCAAACCCCCTTTGACAACCTTAATTTTTAAGAGTGTACAGAAAAATATTTTATTATAATACACACATATATATATATATATATATATATATATAATAAAGTGTAATGAGGTTTATGCTTAAAAGAAGAAGAAAAACTATTCACCAATACAGCAATCCACCCATCCATCCATCCATCCATCCATTTATAGACATATCTGGCTTGAAATGAGTTGTTTGTTCACAATCACACACACACATAGTATCAAACAAACACTCATGAGACGGCTTGTGGACACTCCTACTCCGGCAGCATGTGAGAGTGTTTACTGCAGTCTGAAGAGCTTTATCACCATTCACTGTCAGCTGCTGTGTCCCAACCACACCCATCCCACTATATACCTCACACAAAACACAATGCGTTCAGCCATTAACTAAATGACAGGGAGCAGAGGATGCTCAGCATTCATTCCTATAATAATATCTCTTTAATATGACCTCAGCCATGACATGAGCTGAAGTGGATGAAAAATAGCCGAAATCGCCAATCCTCGAGTTTGTCCTTGATCGTATGTGATTTGCATGTATTGTACGTGTATTGTTAACCAATCCGGATGGTTACAAAAAAGTGCATTGTAAAAATGTATATCTTTTGAAGGATGAGAGAGGTCTTTGTATTGTGTGTTTTTAAGCGTGTGTGTTCGTCTGTGGGTGCCTCGGGCTTCCTCATCTGACTGTTAAAGTGTGTCAGAGCGAGAGGGAGGCGGAAAGCTGGTCTGTGTGCCGCTGGGAGCGTGTGTACGTGTGCTTATGGGTGTGTGTGTGTGTGTGTAAGGCTGCTGACGGGCCTTGTCACTATCAGTCCCACAAATCTCTGGCACCGGGTATGTTGACACTCTGCCCGAGGGGGAAGGAGCCGGCAGAGGTTGAGGAGAGCAGCGGTTTCCCACGGCTGAAGCTCGCCCGCCTCGGCCCTGCCTCTGCATTCCTAGGCTGCCAGCACTCTGTAAATGTTTGGACAGCCTTGAACAAATAACACACCTTGAAAGGCACAAGTACAGGCTCTTTTTCCCTTTTCTTATTCTCTCTCACACGCTCCCTCGCTCCCACCTCTCCCTCGCTTACTGTTTAACTCTCCTCTGCCCACCTCCCGACCACAGACATGCCTCCTGCCTCTCTTTAAAATAGTCTGTCAAAGATATGACGTGTAAGCACGGATACACATGCTACACATCACCAAGTCTGCCTTACAGAGGGTCTCTGTCTCTCACATACACCAACACACCATCATTTTGCTAATTTTAAAGGGACTTTTCACCCTAAATGAAAATTCAGTCATCATTTATTCACCCTCATGTCGCTCTAAACCTGTGACATTTTTGTTTTAATATATATAATTTTTTTTAATACATTTTGTTTGCCCGTTCAATGGAAGTCAATGGGGTCCAGTGTTGTTTTTGACTACCATTGTATGAAACTGGATGAAAATAGTCTATCAGAACATCTTGTATATGTGAGTACGATCTGTTAGGTGGTGGCAGAAAGATCCCCCTGACTGCTTCACTAAGGCTAGCTATGAAGTCTGTTAGCTTGTTTTTTTAACAATAACTTGAGAAATTCCGATTTTACTTGCATATGTAAAGGCTGCTGCATACTGTCCGGGACCGCGTTATTTGAAAAGGTTAACTTTAGCGGACGAAATTGGCCGACCTGTACTCACTCAAAGGATGGACGATCTGACAGGATTACCTCCGGTTGAGTGACGAACATCTAACGGCTAAAGACAAACTCACCGTATCTTAGTCATGAAGATGTAATATATTTCAATTTCAGCAGGCAACTATTTTTACAGCTACATTATTATTCCAGTCACAAGCCTACTCATCATAATGTATATACAATTACACATGATTAAGCATATAAATCTTCAGTTTGTTGTTTTACACACATGCACACAGACATTAGCCTATTTCATACACGACGTACTGAGATCCATAAGAAATCTTTAGACGCGCCCATAACAACAAAAGACAATACTTTATTGAACCTTTTCTGATAAGTGTGGGCTGCCTGCAAACGCGAGCTTTTTTGACGATCGTTTTTGTCTCGTTTAACCACAGCTGTTTTGTTTGTTTGTTTGTTTGTTTTGTTTTGTCTGGCAATGGCAGCAGCGTTAAAATTTGAATTTCAATATTTCAAAATTCTGACTTTATTCTCGCAATTCCGAGATTATATCTCACTATTCTGATAAGAACAATCAACTCTCGGTTCTCTCCTTTGAGTTATATCCCACACATTTATGCTTTAAAAATCAGCAAGTTTCATTCATTAGTCTGTCCGTTTAAACGTCTGCGTTTAGCTTGAAATGGCGTTTTCGACAACAGTATTCTATAAAAATTATTTGCATTCCGATTCTGACATCCAAAGGCACAATAGTACATTTTATCTCTTATTCTGTGGATTTTTCCCGTTTCACTCCACTTGTTACCAGAGTGTTTCTGCCACCACGATGCGCGCGCAGCTGCGAGTGACGGAACTGTGACGTCTACATGAAATTGGTCTATAGCACCACTGCCTTACAAAGAACATGTTAAGCTCCTTTAAAGGTTCTTTACGAGCCAAAGAACCACTGTTGGTGCTGTCAAGCACCATTTTTGTTGAAGAAATACAGTGCAACATGGCACCTCTTATGGTTCTACATAGCACCATTTGACAAAGGTTCTGTAGCACCTTTGAAGATATGGTGCTATATAAAGGAAAGGGAAAGGCAGGGTGCGAACTACGAGGGAGCTAGGGGAGCTCGGCTCCCCTTAATAAGACATGGGCTCCCCTGAAAACGCGATTTGTGAAATTTTGGGGGGGGTCTCAAAAAATATTGACAATGTGTTATTTTGACGTGCAATTTCAGTTTTGTGTAATGTGATCATCTTGGATTATATGTGTAAAATTGCAAAAATATAATTCATTCATGCATGACGGCGATTTAAACCTAATTTACTTCAATAAAGATAACTATACATTGGATTCAACATTGGCCTAGATCTGTGCGCGCAGTCCTTGAAATCCATTCTGCAGTTAGCATCATACAGCCACCATGGCATAAAGAACACAAGACAGTTTAATGGCACGACCAAATCACCTGCTGCAAGCCGTTAGCACACCTCCTGCCGGGATGACAACGCAAGAAGTAAGTCATTGTAGAGCCATGCATTTCGGCCCGGGCCCGACGGGCTCCTACTTTTTTTATGTCCATAGGGCCGGGCTTCGGACTAATTTCCACGTCATAGTTCAGACGCGGGCCGGGCCTCTGGCCTGTTTTGGGTTTCTCCTTATTTTATATTGTAGACATCCATCGATTAGTGATGAAAAAAATTGGCAGGCTGGTGGAAACAACACGAGCAGCGTGCCGCGACTGAGAGCAGCTCGATGGTGTTTAGTTTCCGCAGCAGCAGCAGGTGCGCAAGTGACTTCAGCGCCTTCAAATGCACGCAATAGACTAAAGCTTGCTTCAAAATCCCAGCAAACATAACCATGAATGTGTCTGCGGGAAATAGTAAGGAGATATTTGAATTATTTAATAATAAACTAATGTTTAATAAACTAATGTCTGTGTCGCAAGGATGAAGTTGCTGATCCTGACTCGCGTCTCCTCATTAGATGCGCCTTTAGAGAGAAATGCATCTTTATTGATTATGATTAAGATTATAATAAAAGAGTTTTTGTTTTCGATTTTTTTATTTCGTTAAGGGATAATTTAAAGCTTTCTATAGATAAATTTATCATGTCTGTGAGGCTCAGCTTCTGTTCATTTTTGTGAAGCGTTCCTGTTGGAGACGGCAGAAAGCGCATCATGTTTGTTTTCTTTGTTTTATAAAAGAACCTTTTGTTGGTATTGTGAGTGCACATAAATACAAGTAGACCCTTTACAGGGCCGAATGATGTATTACTCTTATCTTTATCAAAAAATAAAAAAATGACGGCGTAGGCTATTTTAATTTGTTTCCACTGAAATAAATGCAAGTGTTTGCTGGTGCCTCCGTGTCCTGCAGAGCGCGCTTTAGCTTCCACTCTCCGCACAAACTTATAGGCTACACACATTATTATTATAGCGCAGGTTTAACGTTTAAACATTGTTATATGCTTGCACTGTTTTAGTATATCTATAGATTTTATTTTAGGCAAGTCGTGATGATATTGATCAAACATAGGCTATGATCAGCTCATGCTGCTGGCCGCTTGGTCCTTACTTTAAAAAAAACTTATAGGCTATTTAACGAACAAAAATGCTCCAAACTTTTTCTAAATTAACTTAATAAAAAACGAAACGAAATATAATAATTTTGCCATTACACACAAAACTGAACTATTTTAATAGCCGAAACAGTAGTATAAACTGTTTTAGGAGAAGGGGGAAAAAAGACGGGCTGGGGTCAGACTCCTGTCGGAGGTGGGCCGGGCTAGGGCCTGAGCGTCTCAGTCATTGTAAGTCCATGCGCAAGCGCACGATCCCATAGCTAACTAACTAACTAACTAACTAACTAAATAAATAATATTAGATTCCAAAATATAACATGAAATTCATTAAAACTAAATGAAGGTAACTAAAACTAAACTAAACTAAAATAACACTATATTACAAAATATAACTTATGCTTTGAACGTTTTGAAACAACATTAAGGTTAAATTGTGTTTTTTAAAAGGCTATTAACTTAGTACATTTGTATCATTTTAATGGATCTAAATAAGTATTAGTCATCACCCTGTTGTTTTGTGTTCTATCTTTTCAGGTTTTGTTTTCAGTCACAACAGAATGCGACTAGTGCAGCTCTCTGCTTAAAAAGTACATAAATAAGGGGAAATTTGAAGCTATGACCTAATGTGGACACTTCAAAGCCAGGCCCCTATGGGGAAAATGCAGAGCACTGAGTTTGACAATCTGATGAATGGTAAGTAAGAAACTAGGAGGTAAAACACAACTAAGCATGTTGTAGTACATTTGATGAGCGGGCGTGAAACGGGTTATGTGGGCTAACAAGAAAAGCAGCTGATAACCGTTTAGGCTTGTTCTGTAGAAAAGGGACTCTGGTCTAAAATGTCATGTATTTATTTTTACATGTGAGGACAATTTGAGAAACCATGGAATTTTTCTGCTTTAAGATAAGACATGAGATGTAGTGAAATTCTAAACTGAAATGTATGGAAAATAAGTAGCAGAAGTAGCATTCTGTCAACGTGATACCTCTGTGATGCAAGATTTGTATGAGAAAAAACAAAATGAACAAATGAATGAATAAATAAATAAACAAACATTAGATTACAAAATTACCATGTAGTAATATTACAAAAATAGGGTCAGAAATTTAGAGAAAATGAGGTGAAAGATGAAATAAGGTGCTTAACCTTTAAAACATCAATTAATTAATAAAATACAATGTTAGATTACAAAATAAATAGGGACTGCAATAAAAAAGGAAGAGAAAAGAAATGATAAAATAAATAAATAAAGTAAAAGGCCTGCAAAAAAAGGAGGTGAAAGGAGGTGCTTAACCTTTAAAAAAAATGCTGATTGTCAACCTTAGGATAACCTTATAATCTAATTTCTACAAATAAATAAAAAAACAGTTTAAAACGCTGTTTTCTAGCAATAAACATTAAATAAAAATTGATAAAATTACACACACACACACACACACGTTGCCACTGTTACTCATTAGGGTGTAGCTAGTTTATGTAACTTTAATTATACCTACAATTATTAATTTTTCTTCTCGTGTTTTAAGGAAAAGAAACCCAATGCCACAAACACACCCACGCACGCGTGGGTTGATGTCAGACGGCAGCTGTGGAATCCTGGAGCTTCTCGTGCGCAGTAAATCTCACGTCACTGATCGGAGGACACGTTACACTACCGCTCTCTGGCAGAGGCCAGTCAAACGCCGCTCTGTTTTCACTGTCGGGAGGCCTCCGGCTGCATATTTCTGTAATTAGGCTTTTATGCTCAGCAGTTCTGCAGCTGTGCTGACATTTGGGTGTCGCCCCCCTGTTTCTCACGGTCCTGCTGCCAATGCTGCTCGACCGCTGGTCACCGGCCAAGACTGAGGTCCATGTGTCAGAACGAAGGTACTTTTTCAAAATATATTCCCGACAATGTGATGCCATGTCAAGGTCACCTCGCAAAACAGCATCTCGCAGAGGTGCTTTTAACAAGACGTGCTTGTAACTGTATGTGGACAAGACCATGTCAAGCAGACTGTGCAAAACTCATCACCAGAATTTTGGAGTTTATTCCATGTCAAAAGACCCCACTTCTAAGTTTCCACAATGTTCCACGTTCTAGTGCCAAGACATGGCTGGGGCATTTGCTGTGCATTTGCCATAGGGTTGCTTACTGGCCCAAACCCAAAAAAATCTAAATATGTATGCCTCATCACAAAATTTTAATACTTATGTTTACAAGTAGCAAAAAAAAAAGAAGAAGCCATTTGAGTAACATAAAGTCTCCTCTTTAGCTGCATGCTGACAGATTTCTAAAATGTCCTAATAAGCCATTCCCATTGAGAGTTTACTCATTAGAGTGTAATCGCAGGACTTTAGCTGAATGACCTTTTGTATCCCCAGAGAGCTGTTAAGCAGCAAAGCAGCACATTTAAATGTATGTTCAGTGCACTATAATGGCACCATATGTTGCTACTTCAGGACCTGACAAAAGAGTTAAAAGCACTGCTTCCAACACAAGGCAGTTCATAATTTCTGAAATTATGTATAATATTGGACGTAATAGCATGCAATTATAAGACAGAAGGTTATCGGTATGAAACAAAGTACAATTTAACTGCAATAGCTGCAAAACTTGGATGAGTCAGTAGGGAGGTCGGGAAGGTCGGGGTGTCCCTATGTGTCCGTCAGCACTCAGCTGTCCTCCCGGAAACCCCGGTCCAGCTGCTGCCCATTACAGCAGGAATGTATCCTTGGGTCGGATGCCAGGAGTATAGTAGCATATTATTAATGTGGTGACCACCAGCCTCGGCCACTTGTGAGATATTAACATTTCACACACAGATCCTTCCCATGAACCCCCACCCACCCACCTATGCCAATGTCAGAAACGCCCGCAGCAACTGCTGTGCATCTCAAACTCCACCAGGGGCATCTACACAGATAAAGGGAAGTGTCAACAAGCAGGATTTACTATGGAGACAGGAGACTATTTGAGTACTGGAATACATTTTTTTAGGGCGCTTTGGACACTTTTGTCTCAGAGGTTAATTTTTATTTTGATTTTATTCTGTTCAGAAGTTTGTTCAAAAGTTATAAAAACATTCTAAACTTTGAGTACTTAGTGTATCTACCAATGAGCAAAAATGTTGGTGAAGAGCTTGAGATGAAATAAGATTTGTAATGTGTAAGTATTTACAATATAGGTTCCATTTGTTAACTACATTAGTTAACATGAAAAATATTCATAAAGTTTTATTAGTTAATGCTAAATCCAACATTTGATAATACAATATTAAATGCGAATAAATATGTGAATGAATAAATAAATACACAAAATATTTTATAATATTATTAAATGGACCTGAGCTAATGAGAACTAATAATGAACAGTTGTATGTTTATTATCAAAGATCAATAAATACTGCAACAAACATACACTGTAAAAAAAAAATAGTTGTTTCAACTTAAAATAATTTGTTACCCCGTTGACTTAAAATTTTTAGTTTAGCCAATTTGAAATTTTAAGATACTCAATGTTAATTTAAGGAACAACTGGAATATTTTAGTTGACTAAAGTCAGCGGGGTAACAAATTATTTTAAGTTGAAACAACTTTTTTTTTTATACTGTATTGCTCGTTATTATAGTGTTTGATAATGCAACTAATGGGACCTTACTATAAAGTGTTAGAAATGTGTGAAGAAAACAAACCTTTATAATTCAGCTATATTTTTATTGTCTAATTTTCAGTCTAGCTATAATTTGAAAAAATTATGCAAGAAGTGTGAAAATACTATTAATTGAGTGTATTCAAGATGCATAAAATGCCAGTTATAAATTTTGCCTTAAAAAGAGAAAAATCTGCCATTTTGTTTAAAAACTGTCAGTGTTGTCATTTCCCACAAAAATGCTTAATTTTATAATTTGAGATATGGTGGAAATGACACTGTAGCAGGAATATTCATAATTTTAAAAAGGAAAAAAAGTGACAGAACTCTCTTGGGGTGCATACAGTATATGCCCATTGTGGGTCATTGTTTGTGAACAAATTCAACAAATGAGAGTGAAAATGTGTTGTCTTTATGTTCTTAAAATCAACAGGTCCAAAAATGGCTATAGTTGAAGAAGCGAATAGTTGAAGAAATGGATAATAATGTATAGTGTTATATCACACTTTCAGGTTGCTCTTTGAGTGTGGATGTTTTTTGAAATGTGCCTCTTATTTGAAATGATTGAATAAAACAAAACAAAAAAAATCTAATAAATAAATATTTTTGTTGGAAGTATAGGAGACTAAATGGCCAACTAAAAGGCTTGTATTTATGGTATGGTCCCCTACACGTACTAGGAAGTAAAAAACAGAAGGTCTGGCCTCTTTAAACTACATTTTCAACTCCTTTAGAAACCAAGGAGCCAGACCTATATATATAACAAGGTAAAACAGAGCACAAACAATATATAACAAGCACTGAGCAATACAAAGTTCCGCTTTAAACAATCTCCTCTATTATACTAAGCCATAGAGCACCTGGGCAGGGCATGCCATTTGGCCTAATGATACATTAAACAAAAAATTAATCTAGTAGACTCTTTAAATATTTTAAAACTGCCTCCTAATTACAGCGAATGAAAAGCTAAATCAAAACGCTCAGTGCAGTAATTGGGCCCTTTTCTTTGATGCTTCTATAGATGCCATTGAATGTAGGGACCAAGCCAAACAAAACCAGTGCTTTCACTGACCCAAAGCTTTCCCCTAATTACAGCAGCTTTGTATAATATAGCTGTGCACCCCTTCCCCTTAGGGTCGCATCCACACAGTCCCAAATGAGGAGCGTTTCAAAGCATTTCTCCAGATGCACAGGAAGGTAGTTTGCACACAGCCGACTATCAGAGATGACCTGATTAAATAGAGTGGCCTGTATCTGAGCAAGGTATTCTCTGGATCACAAATGAGGAACAGATTTTGCTTGTGCAATATACAAAGTTGCAACAATTATTTAATGGTTTGGCCTATTTGATTACAAGGCATTTGTTGTTCTTTTTTTAAGTGCAGAGGTCTGTGGGGGGAGAAGGACTGTGGGATGCACTCCAGTGAAAGTGTACTTGCATATTCACACTTGTTCTACAGGGTACATTGCAGACATGTGCCAGAACGATGGCCAGCCTCGCAGGCGACTGAACAGACAGAACACATCAGTCTGCTGTGATCTGCCAGTGAGTGTCACGGAAACATCTCGGACAGAGTGATAACACCATAGCAATGTGAGAAAAGCATTAATCTACTTTTCAGTTTTTTAGTTACTGTCAGGACAGATTTATATACATGTATTACCATTAAACTAATTTATAAAGTTGGCAATATTTATATTGTAAGTTACATTTATTTTATTTGTATGTTTATCATTATATTTTAATAAAAGATTCATTACTTTGTAAAAGGATTTATTTATATGTATTTAACATGGCTAATATTTATATTGTGATTTATATTTATATTTTAGAATTGTATTTTAGTTTGCTTTACATAAAATAATAGTTACACAAATATTCCTGTTTTCAATAATTTCATAGTTTTCAGTAATATTTTCAGCTGATTTTATTATATGTATATAATGTGTGTGTGTGTGTGTGTCTCTATATATATATGTATATATATATGTGTGTGCATATAATATAGTAACTTTACTAATAGCTATACTGTGAGTTATTTTACAGCTATATATCAACCATATATTCAGTTTTTAATAAAATAATACATTTATATATATATATATATATATATGTGTGTGTGTGTGTGTGTGTGTGTGTGTGCGTGTGTTTGTGTGTGTGTGTAAATATGCTGTCAAACAATTACTCTCATTCAAAATAAAGGTTTTTGTTGACATATTATGTGTGTATACTGTATATATTTATTATGTATATATAAATACAAACACATGCATGTATATATTTAAGAAAAATATGTTATTTTTATATATTACATATATTTATATATAATATAAAATATAAGAATATGGGTATATAAATGTATAAACAGAAATATTTTCTAAATATATACTGTATGTGTGTATTTATATACACATAAAATATACACAGTACACATACATGTATAATGAAAACAAAAACTTTTATTTTGGATGCGATTGATCGTGATTAATCATTTGACAGCACTAAGTATATATATATATATATATATATATATATATATATATATATATATATACATATACATACACACATACACACACACACACACTCAGAGGATGCCAACGCTCAGACAACATACAGAATTACCAAATTTTGCCATAAGTTAAATATATTAAGGTTCTGCAATATATAAATATATTGTGGAAATTTAATTTCCTGTAGAGCTGATTTGCAATGATTTGTATCGTAAAAAGCGCTATACAAATAAACTTGAACTTGAACACACACACATACATATATTCCCATACATATACATACATTATATATATATATACACACATACACACATTCCATGTGTGTGTGTGTGTGTGTGTTTAAAAAAAATTGAGATATAAATTATAATGTCTATATGTAATTTATGATGTTTTTAAGCAATTACTTTACATTTTTAGTCACACAATTGTATTTTTAGTCACAATATTTTTCCCACCGTTTTGTAAGGGACGCACTGAAACAATATTTTACTTTTTTATACTATAGAATGAGGTTTCAAGACATTGTATTTTGCCCACATCCACATTTAAGATGCCGCTTCCTTCAGAGAAAGAGGAAATGGTTTAACAGTCCAGTGCAATGGCTGCTCAGTGAGAATATAGTGTGTATTCATTTTCATGAGATGAAGAGTCCAGTCATAGAAGCTATTTATTTACATGGAGTGGGTCGCATCATGGGGGATGACAGAATGCACCTTAAAATTTAAGATGAATGTACACCGAAAAAGTTTAAAAATGCACACAATTTCCGAGCGCACAGAGCAGTCGCACAAACTGCCTCTGTGAATAGGCAAGCTCTGTTGAAAGGCATTTGCAGGCAGAGAAGTGGAGGAAATGTGCTGGTGTGTGAAGTCGGCGGAGAGGCCTATAGCTGAATGCGGCTCTGCCAAACCTCTCTCAGAGGCCACGCACGGCCCCTTTCAGAGCCGGCCCAATCGCCTCTAATCTCTGACCCCATCAATAAGATGTATTCAGACTCCATCAAACAGCCGAGCTGCTGTGCAGGCGGGCAGAAACCGCTGGGGGAGAACCATGGGAAACACTCCTTTAATTGTCCCTCGACCTTTTTAAAGAATATTAAGCTGCATTAGTTGTCTATGAGCCTTTCTTTCCTGGCCTTTCTTTTGGAGAGGGCTACGGCAGCCCACTCAGCCAACAGGCCATTAAACGTGACAGGTCTTTGTGGAGAGAGGGGAAACACACGGCAGAGATGAGGCTCGGCTGCTGTGCATGAGGAGGGCAGCGAGAGGCTCTGGTTTACATCAATCCTCTCAGCCCACAAGGAGTACTCCATATCTACCATGAATAATTCTCTGTCTGCCATAGGCTCAGCTGCCGCCAACACTGTGCTTCTACATGTATCCCGAACAAGACGGACGCTAAAGAGCGTAATTGCTGTATAATGGTTACATTTCCCAGTCGCATTCTCCATGGTGAGCGTTATCGTTTTTATGAATATTGCTAGATACCTATGGCCCACTCGAGTTATTCCTCAGCGGGAGATAGGACTGTTTAAGAGAGGAATATGATGAAGGCGTTTTTGATAAGTTGCAGTGTAGGATCTAACCTGTGGAATGCAAGCTTATTAAGAGACTAGAGTCTTGGCATGCATCACTAATTAATGCTTGCAAAACTAACCTGTGTGATTCCTTTTCTGTTTCTGAATGAAAATGAATAGTGCTTATGACTTCATATAAGAGTCCAATTGTATTTCTAATAATTGCAGCTTCATAAATGCAACTTAATTTCCTCATTTCAACGTTATTTCTTATAACTGTGGCTTTATACAGTATCTCAGAACTCACTAACTGTTTCTCATAATTGCAACTTAATTGCAACTTTCATGATATTGGTTCTATATCTTACAGTTGTGAATTTATATATAACATATCACAAATGCAACTTTTTATCTCACAATATATTACAACTGATTTCTCATAATTGCGACTGCCCCACTGTTATATCTTAGAATTCTGACTTTATATATTTCAGCTGCTCCTATACTGTATATCTAACAATTGCAACTGTTTATTTCAGTTGCAACTCTAAAACATTCCATTTAAATGTTAAATCTCATTTCCACTTTATTTAACTCATCTGCAGCTTTATATTGCACAACTGACTGTTTCTCACAATTGCAACTTTTTTCTCACAATTATGACTTTATAACTCACAGCTGACACATTTCTCATTATTGTGACTATATCTCTTAGTTGCATCTATAGCTTATCACAATTATAATTTCATATCTCACAATTGTGACTTTTTATATTACAGCTACAACTATCTATGTTATAAATGCAACTGTTTATTTCAATTGCAACTTTATATATCTCACTTGCAAGTCTACAAAAAATGGATTTTATTGTGAAATCTCACAACTTTATATAAATTGCAAATTTCAATTTCACAGCTGCAACTGAATATTTCTGAATTCAGAACTGAATATATCTCACAATCGCTACTGTTTCAGTTGCACATTTATATATCTCATTTGCAACAATCTCTTACAATACATGTTATATATCCCTATCGCAACATTACAACTCTTAACATCAGTGTTAGATCTCACAATTGCAACTTTCTATATCTCCATAGCAACAGTGCATCTCTCATTTTCAACATTAAATCCAACAAATGCATCTTTAAATTGTATATCTCACTTTATATCTTTATATCGCACTATTGCAGCTTTAATTTGATCACAATAATTGATCATTTTCTGTCTTATTGTACACTGTATTTTCTGCTCTGAAGCAGAAAAAGGCTTCCATAGCTTAGTTTAACTCTCTTTGTCACAAAACACGCAATAATTTTTTCAGTGCACATTGCTCTTTTCTGCAATTCCTGCAAAGCAGGCAATGATGAAAGGATAATTTAATTCGAAAGGACAGAAGACTCATGGGCAGATGCACCTGACAAGCATTTGGAGAGGTTAAAATTATGTTTTGCAACCTTCCTTAGTGTGGGGGGAAATTGTTATTGTGAGCTTAAACCACCCAGTGAATAGCTGCATTCTGAGTAAATTATGCATCACCTCCTTTTCACGTGTAGTGTGTTAAAAAGCTTCCCTTGACCTTGTGACACCAAGCATAGAAATTCAACATAAAGCTCTTATAGGATCCCAAAATGGCATATGTTCCATTGAATGGAGGGTCCATTAATCAAAAACCATTAAGCTCTAAATAGGCAGATTTTGAAGAGAGACATGGCAAGAATAGCCTGTAGACACATCTGCTTATCTAAAGTGTTCATATGATCCAAAAAAAATCACCTTGTCATCTTTTACACAGAAATGAGAGCAGAACGATGCCAGAGATGGACAGAAGGGGGGAGGGAATGAGCGAGGGTCTTTGGTGAGGTTGGGTGGGGCTCTATTTTAGCCATGACACAAAGGCGTTGCTGTGCAATCAGTTCTGTGTAAAATTGGTGCTCTGTGCTGGGCACAATGGGACACAAAGGCAGGGGGCTGGTGGCCCAGTTGGGAGCGCAAGGACACAGCTGTGAACAGAGCCTGCACAGCCCCGCTCAATATGGGCCCTCATCACATCTGTAGTGGTCCGGCCGCGGCTTCCGCAGGTCTGCCGCACAATGAGAGCCCTCTGCAAATCCTTTGTTGTGACTTTCAAGGCCCTTTTTAGCCAAAATCTTAAATATTTCATTAGGCCCCCTTCGCCCGCTTCCATTCTTCAGGTCTATTATGAAGAGGCGATCTGCGCTTTACCCTGAAATCCATTCCTCTGAGGGTCAACAAAAGACTTCTTCAAATCTGTTTGAGTTCTGATGCAGTCCTGTTGCTCCTCAAACATGCCAATGTTTAAGTTTCAAACTGTGAAAAAAGGAGCTAAACTTACTTTTATCTCTTCTATGTGTTCACGTTGGCCGTTCATATCGTGAATATATATGGATGGATCTTAATCAAGCTGTGACTTAAAGTTGATATTAAGAAAATATCTGCAATTTGAGATCCAAAATTGCAATGCACAATTATTGTTTGATTAATGTCTGAATTAACATTTAAATTTTTAATAGATGACTTGAGCAAGACAAAGTTAACTGGATGAATCTGAATAAACTTTACATATCTCCGCTGCAACATTATATCTATTAATTTCAACATTAAATATCAATTGTAACTTGAAATTTGGTCAATAGTTAATTGGATGGATCTGATTTTCATTTTCATTATTATTTTTGCAAAGAAATAAATGATTATACTTAATATATAAAAAATATATAATATCACTAAATTAATCAAATTATTATTGAATTGTTAATCATTTTAACAATTAATTGTTAATTATTTTAACAATCAATTAATTTTTACTTGAGAGACTTTGACTTAAACTGGTTTCTAAATGGCAAAAATCTGTAAATGACTTCAGTAATTATTAATAATTCATAATGAATTAAAAAATTACGTACTAAATCATATTCTCAGTTATTATATATTCTCTGTTTTTGCTGATAGTTATCATTGACCAGTTTCGCAATCATAGACTACCAGCAGAAGATGATAAACCACTCCCATACAAATATTAAACACTTGTTAATAACTTTTGCCTCTGTGGCGCAAAGAGCACTGTCAGCTTCGCTAAACAGGTCTGAAAAGGATTTGCCTTTATGTGAGGCCTTAAACTGCAATGCTGATTTGGCCGATAACAATGAGCAGGCTTTTGTCGGGGTTGAGGGGGCTTTGATTTATCCAACACTTTAAGCAACCCTAATGAATAATTCAATGTTATCATTCAACTTGCCGCTCAGTTATTATGTTTTGATTCTTTTTTTCACACGTGAGGGAACCGGCCGGACAGGGGGTATCGTGCAGGGGCACCTAGGGGGAAGTAATGCTCAGCATGGGACAAAACAAGAAAGGCCCCAGCACAGGACTCTGGCTGTCAGCTTGATAAATATAATGTGTCACCAATTAAAAACTCATTGCCATTCTCTAATTCAGCCAGCGCCTTGTTAACCGCTGCCTGGCAGGGAGGCTCCCGCTCTGTCCCGGCCCCTGCTACCAGCACCCTCCATAATAGAGGGCCTGCTTTTCCCATCCTTTAAAACCACATCCCCTTTCCATTGGCATGTAAATAAGACATTCATTCACTTTTTCCATCCGAGAAAAAAAAAGACCATCAATGTCTTTGATTCAAATCTTTTTTTCTCCGCAAAACAAAGAATTCTATAGTTTCAGATTTTTTTACGCCGAAAAAAACTTTTCTTGCCTTTCTTTTAGGGCATTCTCATGTTAATGGTGTTGACACAACTTTGGGCAGCGTGGGTATACAACGCATATGAACCCTAGCAGGAGTCCATTACAGAAATGCCATTTAGCAAGCTGTTTCTGTGAGAAAGTCAAACGTTTAAGAGGCTTTTTTGAAAGCGCCTGAGAATCAGTGCTTCACAGGAGCAGCGGGAGGCCTTTTCTGAGAGTGTTCCTGAAACTAAAGGCTGTCCAGGTCCCTGATGTTTGCTAACCGGAGTCAAAAGTGCCGGAATGCATAAGAATGCTGTTTATATAAGCGATGTGTAATGGTTTGTCCTCTAGGACTTTTGCACTCCACCACTCCTTCCTTTTATCGTTTAGTGTTCATTCAAAGTATTCCTTTGGTCTCTGCTTTTGCCTTGAAGTGTTAGTCTTGTTTGTTTATTTATTTATTCAGGCATTTGTTTATTTATTGGAATAAAAATTATTCCAAAGGGTTCCTAACATACAAATTAGAACAGTCAGGTTAAAGGTCAGAGGACTAATCGCAGAGATAGATCAGTTGAGACAACGAGGTGTCAGTTTGTTAGCATTACTGCCTAAGAGAGCAAGAAAGTCTGGTTTGGGAGATTTGATACATTCAGACAAACCAGAGAACAAAATCATCTGTAAGTATTTAAGTATTTATCAACTTATTTTAAAGCATGTCTTTGTTCTCCAATCATGAGACAATGGGATGAGATACATATAAATATAATTTCAGCATTAATTATTATCAATCAAGGAATATTCTGGATTAAATAAAAATGAGCTTCATTGACACCATTTTGCTACCCATCACTGTAAACTATTTTGTTTTTATAGACTAAATGAATCAACAAAAATGCACTGCAAAAAAGTGAAAATGTGCAGTTTTTACCTAAACCCTATAAAGTCTGACATATGAAATAATGGGCAGAAAAAAAAAAAAAATATGCATACATGCATGTAAATATAAGTTCATCATTCTATCTCCTAATAATATGTCTAAGATGATATTTGAATGCTTGTTTTTATAATCAAAGCTCTGTAGTTGTTATATATAATGCAATGCAATATAATAATGATTGAGAGATGTCCTTACAAGCATGATATCATATCTAATAAGAATTTTCATAGCAAATATGAGACACCAGGCTTTATAGGGTTAAGGAGATATTTCCACCTGACCTGACCCAAAAACTGTTTGTTGGTGTAACCCAAAACAGGCAATATGATTCAATCATACTGAATAACATTTTGATTTAAAACCAGTTATTACCACACAACGCACAGTTTTCAGGGTATTCCTATAAACTCAAATAATCAATAATCATACAAAATGAAATCTAAATGCAGTTATATGTATTGTCTGTACTAGTCAACAACATGCCTCAGACACTCTCAAAAGAGCTTAAATTTTCCCATTTTATTTTATTGTTTATTATTATGTATTATTTTTTCCCCATTTTATTTAATTATTTCATTTGTTAATTATTTATTATTATATTATATTTTATTATTTTCCCATATTATCAATTTAATATCGTCTTTTTTATCAAAAGTATTGATCCAGGCTATTTTGTGTGGTATTTTCAGATTGTGACATACCATATAACGGAAATGCACATAAGCACAGTGCCTTCCGCAACAATCACTGTTCTCCATTGATGTGTCTTCAAAGAAACTTTCACAGATTATGAGCCACTGTTTTTCACATCCGCTCTGAATCAGCGTGGCCCCTGGCATGCAAAGATGAGGGGCCAGCTGTGTTTGTGCCACACAGTAGAACGAAAGAGAGAGAATCACAGTGTAATATATAATGCCTGCTTGTGTCTCTTCTCAAGCCTCTCTCATACAGTCGTACAGGAATGCGGAATATTCCATTTAAAAGGGCCTAAATAAGTGTTTCCAAGCTGTTTTCAGCATTTCAAAGACTGCCTGCCAGAGGCATTGAATTAAGGAGAGCGTGCCCCCCTCCCCAACCAAAGCCCGCCCCACCAGCAGTACGGCTCAAAGCCCAGGCTCATTACTACTGTCACACCGGCAGTGGAGAGGCTTGGCACAGCCTCATGTACTTAATTGAATTAGACATACCCGCTTGTTTAGGCATTGTGCGATGGCATGAGAATCCCGCAGCCTTTTTCCATGATAAAAACGAGAGGCCTCTGCAACACTTGTCAGCAGATCTAAGCGTTCCGAACGGAGCGTGAAACTGTAGAGTCAGAGGGAAGGTGGCACAGGAGAAGACACACAGGAGCATCTTTTCACAACCTGGAGAGGTGCCCGCCAAGGAATGCTGGGAGCAGCGTGTTAGGGCACTGTATCCCCGCTCTGTATAATCACACAGTAATCAGTGTCTAACTAAGATATGACCACATGTTAAGGGCCTGGGTCAACTATAATTATGTATGGAATCTGTTGCCAAAAGGGGGGTGCAACAATATTAATTATTCTGCAAGATACCGATAAGCCAATTATTTTAATGTTATGATTTATAAATGGTCAATATTAAATGTGTATTATTTTGTCTAAAAAGATTAAACAAAAGAAAACCAATTAAACAATTTTTTAAATAATATGTTGTTTTTGAGAAGCTGCTAAATTTATGATTACTTTTTAGTGAGCATTAAATGACAGCAAAGGTAATCTGCATGTAAAAATAGAGAAAATGAGCATGCACAGAAAAATAAATATCTGATATTTGTCTATATACTACCATTGAAAAGTTTGGGGTGGGTAGGATTTTTTATTGTTTTTGAAAGCAGTGTCTTATGCTCACCAAGGCTGCATTTATTTATAATATCAAAAACACAGTAGAAACTGTAATATTCTGAAATATTATTACAATCTAAAATAACTCTTTCTATTTGAATATATTTTAAAATGCAATTTATTTCTGTGATGCAAAGTGGAATTTTCAGCATCATTACTTCAGTCTTCAGCGTCACATCAGAAATCATACAGAAATCATTCTAAAGTGCTGATTTGGTTCTAAAGAAATATTTATTATTATTATTATCAGTGTTGAAAGCAGTTGTGCTGCTTAATATATTTGTGGAACCGGTGATACATTTTTTTCAGGATTAGAAATATTTTATAAGATATATAAGTCACTTTTGATCAATTTAATGCACCCTTGCTAAATTAAAAGTATTCAGTTCTTTCAAAAAATAAACAAGTAAATAACTTTATATTCCAAACTGACTATTAATAACATAACATAAAAAAAATTATTATTGATTATGATTATTTTTGTACTGTTTGTCTGAACAGGACATGAAAGATGCAAAAAACGTCAGTGCTAGATGACATCAGAAGCCAGAGCTCGGCCTCATGACCCACATCTCTGTCACCGTCCCGTATACGGGACGCCTAACTTTACTTCAATATATTACCATTAAATCGTAATCTAATCATGACAAACTATATATCATTGGAAAGGTCCAAGACTCCTAAAAATATATTTTACCACTGTTTGTTGTTAAAAATTATGTAGGAGCAGTAATAAATTAAATTATGACAAGAGACCACCTCAAAACATATACACCATAAGAGGAGCTCTGATCTTTGACATACAAATTCTATTCGTTTCCTTTTTTTCCTATCACATGTTTTAGTAATCAGCATATATATATATATATATATATATATCATTTCATATATATCATTTGAAAGCTTAAAATCTCAAAATTCATCTTGTGAAACCCGTTTTGAAATCGGATATTGCGTTATCATAGAAATGGCACTTTAAAATCTTTTAGCGGGCTCCTCCCCCTTAGTGAGAGGTGTCATATTCCAAATGTATTACAGTCTTATAGAATCAAAACTTTTTATAATCTTGACAAAATACATATCATCGGAAAGGTCTGAGTCTCAGGATTCCATATTTGGTGGTTATTGTGTGATAGGAGTAATAGTGAGAGAGAAATTAATACATTTGTGACAGAAAAGTGCATTAAAAAACTTCAATGGGGTTTGAATGGCACCCGGTGGCTGTTTGTGGTATAACGCCTAAACAAAATTGCATAGTAACCTCAATTTTTTTTATATCAACTTCAAATTTGGAACACAACTTATTTAGACATACGGCTTTAATTTTATGCCAAATTTGGATTAAAACATATTTTGTAAAATATTTATTTGATATAATATAAAATAATAATTGTACTGTACATTTTATTTACAGTAAATTTAAACTTTTATAACTTTTTTTACTTTCATTTTTTGAAATTATTTAACTTCTGAAATAATCTGCTGATTGTCTTCTTTAAAAAGAGACCAACCTTAGGTCTGTATTCAAAAGCATTCATGAATTATAACATTTTAACTTTAAATAGTGCACTTTCAAGTCTGTTTTCAAGGGGGGGGGGGGGGGGGGGGGGTGACAGTTAAGGGGTTAACCTAACTTTAAAAGACAACAGCGTGCACTTTAGGATTTTGGAGTTTTGCTTTAAAATTCAGGGCGAAAGAGGGTGAGCAAAAGAGACAGAAAGAGCTGCCTAATGTGATTGCCCTCTGCATTTATCCCGCCAGCTTTGAAGAGAACTAAGAGGAGATGCCTCAGTGCTGTCACTACATAATGTCACCTCACTATCCTCCAGGGTCACACCCAGACTAACGCTATAACCCGGGGCCCTGATCCGCCTCCAGCCCCTTTAGTGGTGCACCCAGCTGTCAGTAATGCAGCCCAAACTTTATTCAATTCAAGATCAGTCAACGTGAAAGGATAATCTCTGAATAATTGGAGCCTATGGACCCTGGAGAATCTTATGCCTTTTCTTAACTTTCCCTCAATACCCCTACTAACTTATTTCCAAGAGGACACCCTTGTTACCCTCAATGAACAACCAGATGGGCAATTATAATTTTGTAATAATTGTTTAGAGGGTTTTCAGCGGCCATGGAGGGTTGTCAGTCAGGCTGAGAGGGCGTAAACATGGCTTCTTCTGGGCCACCAGCACTCAACAAGTGAAAGAACAGTGAACACCAGGCATGCCGATGGTCTACCATCCAAATCCATTTCTCTTTCCTCTTCACATGAATAAAACGCAGACAATTAAATGACTAAGACGGTCACATTCCTTCACATTAGCATTGAAGAGTCGCAACATTCCTGAGATGTTTCCTATTATGACCTACGGACTGTAGAGCTTTTGAAATGTCACAGACAATGCATGGCATTTTGATGAACACTTCTTCACAAACATCTAATAAATCTTCATTTCGCTCTCTCTCAGGGAAATCTGTCACTGAGATGATTTATAACGATGCAAAACCATGTGAAGTTGCTGTGAAGTGTTTATATTCATAATTTCACTGAAAACTTCACTTAGAATCAATGTCACATTCACATGCTAACAACAGTAGCATCGATAAATGAATCTGATCAAAAAGAGAATGATAAAGCAACACTGTTTACACGTGAAAAGTGACCTTTCCATCAACTAAATCACACAGTGCATGAATGGATGACACAGAGAGAGCAAGCGAGCCTCGGATCCTCCGTACCGCTGTGCTTTACGTGTCTGTCTCTCCGCGGTATGGATGATCCGCTAATGGAAGCCTCTGTCACACTGGGAGTGCTGATGCAGAATACAATAAGATATGAAAATTAGCAACGCTGGTGTTGCTGCTACTATAATCAGTCATCGGACTGTCAAATTCACATCGGTTGAGCTCCATCTGGGACAAGCCAGAGGTGGTGGGATACCAGTGGAGATGGCAACCCGCCAGACCACACCTGTGAGAGCTTTCCAGACAAGTTTTCAGCCATATAACATTTCATCTTTGTGTTTTTAGTTACATTTTTATTTACTGACAAACCGATCTCATGAAAGTGCTTATAAGTAGTACACCAAATAAAAACGAAAAACATGGAAAAATGGACTTTGGTGTGTATGCTACACGATGGGTAGGATTAGGGTTGTGGAGTAGATGCGTATCACATATACGCCAAATTCCATTTTTGCGTATCAATACCACAAGTTTTCGTTTTTATTTGGCTTACTATTTATATGCATTTTCATGAGACTGGGCTGTTATTTGTTTATCTTTTGCTTTATACATTTTGGTGGATTTATCCTCAGTGTGTGAAATCACACGTCAGTTTATCTGGGGTTTCTGCGGATCCTAAAAAGTCTTTTAAGTCCTAAAAAGGCCTTTAAATGTCTAAAACTGAAGCATAAATACTGTATGTTAAATGTGGCATGTACAACAAAATGGAATTTCTTTGTCATTTTTGTCTTGTGTACAAATAGATAAACATTCTTCAATAAAGATACATTTACTTAAGAAGCAAAATGGAGATATGAGAGAAATTGAACCAAATTTAGTAAATGAATGCTTAAAACGAACAAATATCTGAGGAAGAACATCATTTTGTTGTGGCGTGAAGTTTATTTTTTTTATTAAATTTAATTTAAAACTTTGAAGTCCTACTAATACAACTTATTAAGTTGCTTGTTCCTTAGACATTTACCTTTACAGAGCATATTGACATATTATATTTCCTGCGATTTACACTCTAAATTATCCTGTATTGGTCTTGAAAAGTCTTTAATTCCTTCATGAAACTTGTAGAAACCCTGTTATCAAAATTTCTATACATACAATAAAATGAATTTTAAACTATAACAAAATGGCAGAAAACTTGAAAGTCAAAACATGTTGACACAAAATTATTATGACTGATTATTTTAATAGCTTGAGAGCCAAATCAAATATAAAGAGCGAATGCCATCCTGTAAGCTGAGGCAACACCAGCGACCTCATCTCATCACAGGATAAACCTTCTTGTTTAATGACATTAATGATTATAACAACAAGAGGAAAGAGAAAGTACACTGGGCCCAAGACAAACAGACACACAGTACAGCCCGGCGTACTTGAACAAATCTCCCGCCAACAAGTCAAGCAAAATATTTTCTCTGCTCAATCAGAGTGGCACATCACTTCCTTTTCTGGAGAAGGCATCAACCAGTGGCTCAGAACTGCCTGTTTTCCATGCCACAACTTCCTGACTGCCATCCAGCTTCTGAGAAAATAAAAATCCACAAAAGGGGAAATAGAAAACAGAAAAGCTGCCCATTGTGAGAGTGATTTCAGGGCTGTCAGGGGACGGGAACAGTCTTTTTAGCAACAGCAAAGAAACAAGCACACAGACGGCTGTAAAATCAGCCAGTTTTGTGAGGTTGAAAAAAATGCTGCCCAGACCTCAACTCATTATTGAGACACTGAAGAGATCAGGATTTATGGCCTAGTACAGAAGCACAGACAAGAGCACTAGAAATCTGTGTCAAACTAAACATCACTAAATTCTAACACACACACATATCTTGAAGTACAACTGCTGGATTATGGAAGTAAAGTGGATGATTTCACAAGATGTTCAAAATATCTGACATTACCTCCCCTTGGTTGTTAGCTGTTTTTATGTTTCAAAGTTAAAAAGTGTATAGTGTATATATATATATAATGTAATGTAATTATTATATATTTTCTTTTTTATATATATATTTGTTTTAAATTATTAATTGAAGATATATTTTATATAAATATTTTAAACATTTTATTTTCTAATTATGCTTATTTATGTATGTATGTATTTATTTAATTTGAAGATAAATACAAATGACACAAAAATAAATCTAGCCTTCAGCAATGGTCCTCCCAAATATTTGGACATTTATGTGACGATTACACATGAATATATTCAGCCTCAGGAATAAAATGTATCTATAAATGACAAGTATCTGAATGAAAGGCTCTGTTTGCACCTCTAATCCTCATTAATTACCCTGTTAGTGTGAAAGCCCTTGTGAACAGACCCCTTTAAGTGGCTAGATATTATAAATCAATGACGGTTTGTTATTCTGTTCATTTAAACAAAGGAGAGACGCATAAAAAGCCATTAAAATGTCACGTGAATTGGCAAACAAACTGTTTAATTTGTGTCTGTGCTGCGAAGGGGGCTGTGAGACACTGATGGGGCAAAGGAAATTTACATCTGATTCGAGTTTAATGGGCCGTAGCGGGCTGGCCGCCTGGTCTCCACGGAAACCAATCTTTTCTCAAGATTTTCAACAGGCCAAAATGTTCCTTTTTTGTTAATTTCAAATGTGTCATGTGGTCCCAATGGGGCAGGAGCTTGTATGTATCAATTTGTTTCTGTTGCAGGGCCTGCAATAGCCCAGCAATGAATATATGGGCTATTGAGTTCAGCCACACAATGGCCACAGCTGATGCGGTTGCCACAGAGACACGCCCACACAAAGCCCAGGAATGATGACATATGGTCTCAACCTGCCTGGTCAGAAGACCCCCAATAGCCCTGACTGCATTGGATGACAAAACCCTCGAGCAGGCCATTTATCTGTGCCTACTCATTTCATGCTAAAATAAACTTTTTATAAAGTTTTTACAAAGCCACCATGTAAAGTGAAGAATTCATCATTAAGTGATTAACAAAGGCTTCTTTACCACCTGCTCCTACATTTATACGGACATTACTGACAGCTTGTTCCTTTTTAGAGTATATAGCAATAGCAATGCAAAGACTGAAAGTCTGAAATGCTACGAATGTGCTATATATTTTTTAAGTTATTTATTTAATAAATCTTACTTAGCTATTAGTCTGGAATTCAATTTCCGCCATGGAATTTTGTTTTTTCAGAATTGTGAGATATAAACTTAGAATTGTGAGAAGTCATAATTCGGAGTTTATATCTTGCAATTCTGTTTTTATATCTCACAATTTTTACTTTTGTCCCAGAATTGTGAGAAAAAAGTGACAACTGTGAGAGGTAAAAACAGAATTGCAAAAAAAAATCTGAATTCCAAGTTTATTTTCCGGCTCAGAATTACAAGAAAAAGTCAGAATTACAAGAGACAAACTCAGATTTGTGAGATTTAAACTCAGAATTCAGAGGGAAAAAGTCAGAATTCTGAGTTTATGTCTTGGAACTGTTCATATCTCACAATTCCGACTTTTTTCCCCACAGCATTGCGAGTAATTCTGTTTTTTAATCTCACAATTCAGAATTCAGAGAGAAAAGTCAGGACTGTGAGATGTAAAACCCAGAATTCAAAGAAAAGGGTTGGAATTGCGAGATATAAATTCAAAATTGTAAGATGTAAACTCTGAATTGCAAGACAAAAGTCAGAATTCTGAGATTATGTCTTGAAATTCGATTTTTAGATTTTACAATTAAAAGAAAAAAGTCTAAGATTAAAAAGTAGCAATTACCTTTATTTATTTATTTTTCTGTGGTGGAAACAACCTTCTATACATTTGACTGAAACTGTGACCATGTATAAGAAACTATTCTCTGCTCCAGTAATAAACTTCTCAGATTCCTGAAACATGTCTTCTTCTGTTTCAATTCTGTTCTAAACGAGTAAGTGCAGCTTGGGCAGATCAGTCACAGTTATGCCAGTCTTTCCCATGGAATGATAAGACAATTGCTCAGAGACCATTAAATGCAGTGGGTGCCAAGCATCTGAATTCTTTGGATGGTTAAAGTGGAACGGTTCACCCCCTGGAGTTTGTGCAGAAACTGAATACTTTAATGGTCGCAGAGAGATAGTGAACATACTTGTAAAAGCAAACGAGCATAACAACAACTAAAATTAGAAAATACATGTTAAAACATGGATGTGGTCTGATGTGGATACTTACTGAACTATATATATATATATATAGACATACACATACACATTAAGTTTCTGACCCCCCAAAACACAACTCTCTCGAGAACAACTGTTAGCTGAATCATAAAATTGTATTATTAAAAATGCCATCACTCAAATATAAGCTAATCAATAAAATACTGAAAAATAAGAGAAGTGAAACACTAATCACTTTAACAACTTCACAATAACCTTAAGAAAAGCCAAAAGGATTTAAATGATGTTTAAATTTACTTTATGCTACTTAATTATCCATTTTAAAGTGGTATTTTATTTTAATTGTGTGTCTTGTGATCCACAATTCAGAAATTATTAGCCAAACGAATAGTCTTTAACTTTTAATATAATTTTCAAAAGAAAGTTATTCAATCTGAAACAACAAATCACACAGACTATTTATAATTTTGTTTTCTCTTTTTGCATGGAATGGGTGCATACACATTAATAATTGCTAGTCCTTTCAGTATTGTCGAACTATTCAGCAGCGCCTTGCCTTATTAAGACTTCTTTTTTTTTTTTGAACAAGGTCTGTCTATTTAAGATTTTATAATATGCAAAAAATAACAAAATTACACCAGCATATCCCAACCCAACCCTTTACCCATCAGACATAAAGTATCAATTACATTGTACAAAGAAGAAAGGAGGAAAAGAGAGAGAGAAAAAAACCAACCCCCCCCCCCCAAAAAAAAGCAACAACAAAAAAAAACAACAACAGAGAGAAAACACAATTATACATATTTTGGGATTATATTCCCTATTTGTATTTTTCAACAAATGACTAGAAAGTTTGCCAGATTGCATAGAATTTCTGGGAAGACCCTTGAAGAGAATATCTTATTTTTGTCCAATATTGAAGGGGTAAACATATGATTTTTACTTAAAGGGGGATATAAAGAGAGGGTTTTTGTTATTCCAGATGAATGCTGATATGAATTTATCTATGGAGTTAAAAATGTATTTGGTCAAAAAAATAGGAAGATTTTGAAACAAATAAAGAAACTTGGGCAATACATTCATCTTAATAGTATTGATTCTTCCACTTAGAGAAAGAGGCAGCAGATCCCAGCGTTTGATAACCTGTTTCAGACTTTCTATCAAGGGCAGGAAGTTAGCTTTATAGAGGTCCTTGTAATTATGTGTAGCCCAGATTCCTAAATATTAAATTAGTTTTGTGGTAACTTTAAAAGGAATCGAATTGAAAGAGATACATTTGACAGCTGCATTGATTGGCATTAGCCTGCTTTTTTGAAAATGTATTTTATAGCCAGATATCCTACTAAATCTTTCCAACATGTTCAGTAATTTATGCAGACCTGGGAATGAATCTGATAAATACAATAATAGTCATCTGCATAGAGCGAAATTTTACACTCTATATCTCCTCTACGAATTCCTTTAATAAATGGCTCTTGCTGTATGGAAATTGCCAATGGCTTATTGCGATGGCAAATAAAAGTGACAGTGGGCACCCTTGTCTGGTGCCTCTTTGTAAACTAAAAAGGGCAGATCTATTATTGTTCGTGCGAACCACTGCCACTGGAGAGGAATAGAGGATTTTAATCCACGATATGAAAATAGGGCCAAAACCAAATCTTCCCAAAGTGCAGAATAGATAGTCCCACTCCACCTGATCAAAGGCCTTTTCAGCATCAAGTGATATCAAAACCTCTGGTGTGTTGAGTGGTGAGGGACTATAAATAATATTTAAAAGACTCCTAACATTAAAAAATGAGTACCGGTTCTTTATGAAGCCAGTCTGAAATAAATAATGGAGGGGACAAGCGTCTCAAGACGTCGGGCTAGCAATTTTGCAAGAATCTCAACATCTGTGTTTAAGAGGAAAATCGGGCGATAGGAGCTACACTGAGATGGACTCTTATCCTTCTTCAAAATAAGAGCGATTGTTGCGTCACGCATAGTTTGGGGGAGAGAATTAAAAGACAGAGATTCTTTAAATACAGAGAGGAGCAGAGGAAAGCCATCTGGCCCTGGTGACTTGCCACATTGCATACTTTTAATTGCATCTATGATCTCTTCTACCAAAACGTCTTTCTCTAGGTCGGATGCCAAATCATGGTTTAACTTGGGAATATCCAAACTATGAAAAAAATGTGTCTAGGTCAGATTTATCATCTGGTAGTTCTGAAGCATAAAGGGCAGCATAATATCAGCGAAAACATGTGTTAATCTCTATGTGATCTGTGTGTTTTTGACCTTGTTCATCATTAATCTCCAGAATATAATGATTAGCAGTTTTCTGATGCAACTGATGTGGTAAAATTTTCCCAGCCCTTTCCCCGTGTTCATAAGAAGTGTGTCTAGACTTTAGAATAAGGTTTTCTGCTTGACGTGTCGAAAGGAGATCAAACGCCGTCTTAAGTATCAAACACTGTTTAAGTATATCATCAGATGGTGAGTGGCTATATCTAATATCCAATTTCAAAATATTGTCCGTGAGCTGTCTAAGACACTTGGTAGTGGTTTTCCTTTACACTGAACCATAAGAAATGATCTGTCCCCTCAAATATGCTTTCAATGTTTCCCAAATTGTTGAAAAAGACATCCCTAGGGTCGTATTGTGAGCGAGAAAGAGATCAATCTCTGTTTTAATAAAATTTAAAAAAATTTCGTCTGAAAGAAGAAGGGGACTAAATCTCCATGGGCGGTATCCAGAATCCACGCCTGGAATGCACAGCTTCATTTTCAAGGGGGCATGATCTGAAACTTCTACGCAGTCCTGGTAGTAGTGGAGTTTAGCGATCTCTCGGGGCTTTCTCGAGGTTTAGAGCTTCTTTCAGGAGTTTAGAGACCGCAATGGTAGAACTTGAACCAGTCTCCTCTGGTTTCCCCGCGATGCGCACATTGCATCTCCGCATCCTTCCTTCCAAGTCGTCGTTCTTTTCCTTCAGGTTGGCCAGCTCTGTTTTAAGCTCTGCAACTGTCGTCTGTAATAAAGTAATCTCGTCTGACCATGTTGATAATCCTTCCTCTACATCGCGGATAGCGGTCTTCATATTATCCACATTAGTGCGGATCGCTGCTGTGTTGTTTGCAATTTCCGATTTTACTTCTTTTAGCTCGTTCTTAAGAAAGTTGAAGTCTTCAGAAAGAGCATTTTTAAGTTCCGCCTTAATAACACCCGAGATATCCTCTCTCAAAGAGGCTAAAATATCTGCTTTCCAATCCTCCGTATCCATCACCGATTCTAGCTGTGAAATGGGAGGCGAGTCGCCGGAGGCGGAAGAGGCTTGTGTCGAGGATGCCTCCGGCCTAGCGCTTGCAGGGCCGCTGTATTTATATTTATGCAGTTTAGTCGCCATTAGAATAGCCAACACGGATACCAGTTGTTCAGAGTAGCGTTACGGGTATTACAAAACAATGTCCACAATAAATTCGCGAAAATGCATTATAAAATAATAATTTTAAGAGAAGCCAGACAGGAGCTAAGATTCACACGTCTTACTCAATTGTATGCTCACCACCGCCCCGTTATTAGACTTTTAAAAAATAATTTATGTAGTATTTTTCTGTGAACTGCTCCTTTAAGAGCTCACTTGTGGCATTAACATTGATTAGCATAATTAATCCTCTGAATTGGACAAGCAAATGAATGAGTGACAAGGTAACTGTGGTTGCACACTGACCCAGAGCTGAATGAGAAAACAACAATGGCTGAATAAATTAGATGGCTCAAAGACAAACAGCCAAAAAGCGGATGCAGTTAATAGTTATTGACCAAAAAGGTATTTGCATTTTGCAACATTTTTTTTCCCAAAGACACAAACAGCAACTAGAGAAAAACACATATGAAAAGAAGAAAAAGGATGGAAATGAAGTAAAAGTAAAAGTATTGTGAGGAAGTGGCACAGTTTCTCTGCTAACTGGATTTGCGGAGATAATCTGAGTTTGAATAAGACATCTCATGAGCTGTCCCTGTGGATTACTCATTGAGAAAACTGGGTGATGTCATCACAGACTTTTGTCTCATGGGGGGCTGGGAGTGAACACTGAATAGGGATAAGAGCCCTCTTCTTAAACTCCACATGACACAATGGATGAAAAATGAATGAAAGAAAAGGAAAGAAAAAAATACTGACATGCAGACTAACTATTTTTGCTCTATACATCTTCTTAAACCCAAAGTTACGTAATATTCAATACAAATTGCACAAATTAATAAACCAATAAATGAAATTAAACAAATGTAAGTTTGCAGTTTGCATTGAATGTGCTTTTTTCTGTTGTTCTGGCGGGCTGCAAGTTTAAACAACTATACAACTTGATCAGTGTAGTCCAGGGGCCTGTTTCATAAAACAAGTTTACTAAATAAGCCAGGTTTGTTTCAGTTAGTTTGACTTATTGTAAGTTGATTTGGTTCAAAACTAGCTGGTATTTCAGACTAGCTGAAATAAGACTGGCGTATTTGGTTAACTTGTTTTATGAAACAGGCCCCAGTTCACGAACGAATGACTACTATTAGCCGGTTCATTAAAATGAATCAAACATAGCGCAAAAAGTATAGTCTGTTCACAAATAAATAATGTTCATGAACCGGTTCTTTTTAATGAATCAAAACCCATACAGGTCTACCAGTGTTATCTGATTTCCAACGAATGACTCTAATACTTTAACTCTAATACACAGCCTGATCCAGCATAGTCTTATTTCAAAATCTGTTACTCTAATGAGTCGATTATTTCTAGTGAATCAAAATTATTTCTAGTGAACTCAAATCGTTGTCCTCATTTTGTTTAAGGGATTTAGAGAAAGAGATTTATCACACCTCGATTTCTGCCCAATAATGATCATGTACAGTTCCGTGAAAAAGTTTTTGCCCCCTTCCTGTTTTTGTTTTTTTATTTTTTGCATATTTGTCACATTTAAAAGATTCAGGTCATCATTTTAATATTACACAAAGATAACCCAAGTAAATACAAACTGCAGTTTTGAAATAATGATTTCATTTATTAAGGGAAAAAAGCTGTCCAAACCTGCCTGGCCCTATGTGAAAAAGTAATTGCCCCCTACATCTAATAACTGGCTGTGCCACCCTTTGCAGCAACAACTGCAATCAATCGTTTGCGATAACTGGCTATGAGTCTTTCACATCGCTGTGGAGGAAATTTGGCCCACTCTTCTTTGCAGAATTATTTTAATTCAGCCACAGTGGAGCGTTTTCGAGCATAAATAGACTGTATAAGGTCATGCCACAGCATCTCAATTGGATTTAAGTCCGGATTTTGACTTGGCCACTCCAAAACCTTAATTTATTTTTTCTTGAGCCATTCAGAGGTGGACTTGCTGGTGAGTTTGGGATCATTGTCTTGCTGCATAACCCAAGTGCGCTTGAGCTTGAGGTCACAAACTGATGACCGGACATTCTCCTTCAGGATTTTCTGATAGAGTGCAGAATTCATGGTTCCATCAATTATGGCAAGTCGTCCAGGTCCTGAAGCTGCAAAGCAACTCCAGACCATCACACTACCACCACCATGTTTGACTGTTGGTTTGATGTACTTTTTATGAAAAGTGTTGGTTTTATGTCAGATATAACGGGACACACACCTAACAAAAAGTTAAACTTTTGTCTCATCGGTTCATAGAATATTTGCCCATAAGTCTTGGGGATAATCAAGATATTTTTTGGCAAATGTGAGACGAGCCATTGTGTTCTTTTTGGTCAGCAGTGGCTTTTGCCTTGGAACTCTCCCATGGATGCCATTTTTGCCCAGTTTCTTTCTTATTGTTCAATCATGAACACTGACCTTAACTGAGTCAAGTGAGGCCTGCAGTTCTTTAGATGTTGTTCTGGGTTATTTTATGACCTCCAGGATGAGTCGTCATTGCGCTCTTGGAGTAATTTTGGTAGCCCAGCCACTCCTGAGAATGTTCACAACTGTTCCAAGTTTTCTCCATTTGTGGATAATGGCTCTTACCGTGGTTCGCTGGAGTCCCAAAACCTTAGAAATAGCTTTATAACCCTTTCCAGAGTGATACATCTCATCTTTTGTTTCTCATATGTTCTTCAATTTCTTTAGATCGCGGCATGATGTGTTGCTCTTTAAGCATGCCTTACTTTGTCAGACAGGTTCTATTTAAGTGATTTCTTGATTCAACAGGTCTGGCAGTAATCAGGCCTGGGTTTGGCTAGTGAAATTTAACTCAGCTTTCTAAAATAATGTGGTTAATCACAGTTCTTTCATGATTTAACAGGAGGGGCAATTATTTTTTCACGTAGTGCCAGGTAGGTTTGGACCGCTTTTTTCCCTTAATAAATGAAATCATCATTTAAAAACTGCATTTTGTATTTACTTGCATTATCTTTGCGTAATATTAAGATATGTATATCTTTATATTCCATTCTATCTAAATATAAATGCATTTTAATCTACGTATTTTTGCACGTCCTTTATAAGCGCCGTTTTTGAAGAGTGCGCATGTCCAAAAATACCAAACCCTGGAGTATGACATAACAGGGAACCTGTGATGAAACAAACATCAAATAAAGCAAAATGACAGGGAACAATAAACATTAAATTAGTCATCAGGTGTTATGTTCAATACAGCAGCATCTTAGAGATGTCTAATCGGTTAAATAACAGAAGTTATTCCTCCACCACATGCGTGTGACGTCATTAACAATGGCCCTATGTTGTTCAACTAATGTGGATCAAACGATGGAGATGCAACTGTGTTCGGGAAACAGTCGTGACTAGCTAGTTCGTTTCCACAACAATGCATCATACTATGGTGGTAAATCAGGGAGTTATGTCATTCTATGGGAAACGCATCCCAGAGCACCCCAGAGCATCTGACTCGCTTACTAAAGTGCAAATTATTATTACTTTTCCTGATATCCCTATCAAAATTAAGCAAGTTTTGTGTTAGATAGATACACGTAAATCAAATCTGAAGTAAGTTGTAATATAATCAGACCTGTGAGAGTAAGAAATCTTAATTCAGCAGACACCAGAACGGAAAACTGAGGTGAAGCAGAATAGCTGGGGGTCTCTTCTGGTTATTCACGCACATTCTTTATTGTCTATCCCCAGATGTTTCCTCTGCTGGACAGAAAGTCAAAGTTTCTCTAGGTCTCATGGTGTGAGGCTGAAAGAAGCGTCTTCCAAGATTTCTTTTTTTAAAGCCCACTCATTCACCAGAAATGACAATGCTCTCTAAATATGTCTTGTTAACCCTGTTCCATCCCTTTGGTTATCAGTGCTCCTGTCTACTGGATGGCCGCCTCCATTGATGGCTTCTCAATGGCCCCGATCCCAGTTGACTCTCAACCAGCCTAAATAAGCAGGGTCAGGGACCCCAAAATGCCCCCACTGTCCCCTTGCCACACACCCCACTGGGAGCAAACAGTCCCTCAGGAAGTGACCCAATGCTGCCGTCTGACAGTTTATGTATTGATTTGTCATAAAATGTCATGGAAGACAATAGGCTGTTCAAACACGCTTTTGTCTGCTTCTAAATCACACCTTTTGTATAAATAAAAGTGCATCTAAGAGTGTCTGAATTTAATGTCTGGTCTAAAAATATTCCACAGGAAGTGTGACATTCCAGACTGATAGGCCCAGCGGTACAAAGCAACATGCGAACAATAAACTTTCCCTAAATCGGAATCACTTCAGACATTATAGGAAGTGAGAGGCTGCAGAAGGCTGTCTTCCTCTGCTGAACTGTTGTGTCTAAGCTTGTTTGGAGCTGGCCATGGAAACATGGAGGGCGTGGCAAGTGGCCACATCAAAAGAATAGGATGTTAAATGTGATAAACAGATACTGGAGAGCTGGACCCGTGAAAGATATAACAAGTGCTGATGTCAATGGACGGAAGCCATAGATCTACCAAGCAAGAGTGCGGCCAGGAAGACAGTGGCTGTGCTGGTCCACCTCCAAAACAGCACTTAGAGGAAGTAATCTCACATTTAAACCCAAGATTGGATCAGATACTGTAGTTTAGAGAGAGTCAAATCAACTTTACACTGATAAAGACCCCTAAATGCGGCCCGACCGTGAACAATGAGTGTGTGTTAAACGCAAAGCAATTGTCAAATGAGGAAAAGACGAAGTCATACCTTCACTTTCACTGACAGCAGCACAAAAAAGCATTTGACCTGAGTGATTTGTCAATGGACAGAGATGGACACAAAGAGGTATTGACTGGCTGGGGAGAAAAGGGAGGACACAATGTGGTAGTCTGCAGGATAGGTGAAACAATCAATACGGTGATTCTACTCCAGGGACCCTTGTCTTCCGAGCATACAGTGACGCAGGAACGAGCAGTGCACGAATACTGATGCTCAGAGCAGAAACCCTGAGTGGTAACTTGTGTTCTCATACCCACATCCACTCCCATGCAACGCAAACAAACTGTCTCCTAACCACAAGCGCAAACAAGCTTTCTCACAAGCCTTTGTCAATTCTAAGAGCACTATCGTGCCTCAAAATCTCACATTTCCACTCATGTTTTATGCTCTGATTTGGTGTTTTTCTCAGTTATGACTAACACCATGCAGTTCATGCCCTTTGGTGAAGAAACTGACTGCAAGTGAAAACAAGTATCTTTAGCTTGCTAAACGCTGAGTTATTCTAGGAGCAACTTTTAATATGAAATATGAAATACTTTAAAAAGATCTTCCTTCTCGTGCAGATGCCTTCATTAATGGATGTTGCTATGTTTGTTTATACTAATCTTGTTACTTTTGTCATGGGTTTGTCCTATATTACTGCAATATTGAAGTTTAGGTATTATAATGTACTTGAAGTAGATCATCAACTACTTCTAACCTTTCATTGGATAATAGTAATTTAAAATGGGGGAAAATATCATTATGAAATAAATGTTTTTTTTTTTTTTTAAATACACGTTGGACACAATTATTGGCACCCCTAGAAATTCTTATGAGTAAAATATATCTGAAGTATATTCCCATTCATAGTCACAATTTTAAGCAGTCCAGGGTGATTATGAACATATAATTATCCAGCCATGGCTTCCTGTTTCACAGAAATATAAATAGGAAGGAAAACAAAGCCCAAATTCTCTTAAACATCCTTCACAATGAGAAAAAACAAATAATAAATTGTTGATGTGCAGCAAAAGATAATTGAGCTTCACAAATTAGTGAAGTGGCTTTAAGAAAAGAGCTAGAGCAATGAAAATTCCCAATTCCACCATCAGAGCAATAATTAAGAATTTCCAATCAACATGAAATGTTACGAAACTGCCTGGAAGAGGACGTGTGTCTATATCGTCCTAATGCACGATGAGAAGGAGAGTTTGAGTGGCTAAAGACTCTCCACTTACCACAGCTGGAGAACTGCAGAAAATTGTTGAGTCCCGGGGTCAGAAAAAAATAAAATAATTGTCAAACAGCACCTACATCACCACGTGTTGTTTGGAAGGGTTTCAAGAAAAATTCTCCTAGCTCATCCATAAACAAACTCCAGCATATTCAGTTATCGGACACGACTGGATCTTCAAATGGGACTGGCTTCTATGGTCAGATGAAACTAAAAAATTAGCTTTTTAGCAGCAAACACTCCAGATGGGTTTGGTGAACACAGGGATAAAAAGTACCCCATGTGTACAATGAAATATACTGCTGTATTTTTGATGTTATGGGCCTATATTTCTGCTGGAAGTTCTGGACATCTTGTTTAGACACATGGCATCATGGATTCTATCAAATACAGATAAAACATAACAGATATAAATAATAGATAAAAAATCAATAAGTGACTGATTCTGTTAAAAATCTTATAATGGGCCATGTTTGGATCTTCCAACCGTACAATAATCCAAACACAAACCTCAAAAACAACACAAAAATGGGTCCCTGAGCACAAAACCAAGCTTCTGCTGGCCATTCCAGTCCTCTGACCTGAACCCTGTAGAAAATGAGTGAGGTGAACTGAAGAGAAGCAGCACGATCATGGAGCTGGGAATCTGAAAGATCTGGAGTGATTCTGGATGAAGGAATGGTCTCTGATCTCTTGTCAAGTGTTCTCTAACCTCATCAGGCATTATAGCAGAAAATTTAGAGCTGTTAAACTGGCAAATGGAGGTTTCAAAAAGTATTGAATAAAAGGGTGCCGTTAATTGTGGCCAATGTGTTTTAGTGAAAAACATTTATTTCATAATAATATTTCCCCCATTTTAAATTCTTATTATCCAATGAAAGGTTAGATTTTTGTGAAAAAAAATTGTCTTTTTAAAATAAAAGATCAAAAGGATTAACAATGCAGATTAATTTTCACAACCCTCTTTGATCATATTTACCAAGGGTGCCAATATCTTTGGCAATGACTGTATATATATGTATATATATATATATATAGATATATATTCATACAAAATAAAATAATATTCATATTAATAAAATAAATATAATAATACATTTTTATTTTTTGTGTTTTTTGTTTTGACTTCTGTTCGAAAAAAAGTATAACAAAAATATTTGAGATAAACAAAAATAAATACATTTCTATCATGACAACTCTCAGAAGATTTTAGCATGATAATGGACATGACAATGTTATTGTTTTTGGTCTTGGCAGAATAGATCTGCAACTCTGCTGCTGCTGAATTACTGCTGCTGTTGTTTATTGCTGTAGTTGGAGATTATTTTAAAAGCATCTGCTAAATGACTAAATGTAAACGTAAGCAAGTACAGGAACTTGCTACTGCCAATACAGACGGTGATGCAGTGCAGTGAGTATTTAGGGAAAGGGAAGTGGTGTGTGGCCAAGTATGATGACCCATACTCAGAATTTGTGCTCTGCATTTAACCCATCCAAGTGTACACACAGTAACAAACATACACACGGAGCAGTGGGCAGCCATTGCTGCGGCGCCAGGGGAGCAGTTGGGGGTTCGGTGCCTTGCTCAAGGGTCTCACCTCAGTCGTGGTATTGAGGGTGGAGAGAGTGTTGGTTATTCACTCCCCCCACCTACAATCCCTGCCGGACCTGAGACTCAAATCCACGACCTTCGGGTTACAAGTCCAACTCTTTATCCATTAGGCCACGACTGCCCTAATACACACTATATATATTTTTTTTTGAGTCTCAGGTTTAAGGCAACCAGCTTTAGCAAATGTCTAAGAGTGACAGTGTCACATAACTTTTGAAGCATTTTATGAACATGTTAAATACTAAAAATGTATCCACCTTAAACCATTGTTTTATATACATTTTGAAAATTTTACTCACTAGCCAGCATTCTTTAATAAATGTCATTTCTCAATAAATGTCAACATCTCAAAATTTGCATGACAATATATATGAAAAAAAAACTTAAGAGCTGAATCAACATTCACTAGGTCACTAGTAAGGATTAATTCACCAAGGAAACATGATGTGGAGAGTATCACCCTGTATTGTTTGTGTGTATGTGTGCCCAGCTGTGCTCTCATTTCACCCTGCCATTCACTAGCTGCTTTTGTTGGGAGTGAAGCCTTTCTCTTATTGACACTTGACTCGACTGTTTCATGCATGAGAATCAACACCATAAAATCTCCAAGTGGAAAGCACACTGCTCTGCTTTTACCATAAGAAGTGAAAGGCAAACAAGATGAGTAAACTTTACCTTCCCGTCCGAATAAAAGAGAGAACAGAGATAAAAAAAAGAAGACAAGCACTCATAACTGTGAGCCGCCTCATCCGGACAGAGACCTGTCACAGTCTGAGTCAAGAGCCTTTAAAAAGGCAGATCCACATGAGGCTGCATGATAAAGAGACAAAGAAAAACAATTTGATCTTTTGACAAGATGAGGGGAGGGAAAGTGCAGGACGAGAAAGCTCCCAGGCACCGTTTCAAAAGCTGGTAACATCTGGTGAGAGGATTTGTCTTGTAGTTTCTCTTTTACTTTTCTTTGTCACACGCACCCTAGCAACTCTGCGCCTGATAGTGCCCTGCCAGATACCAGGACATCCTGTATGAGGACAATGAGCCACACGACTGGGTAAGTGGAGAGATTAGACTGCCTGTCAGTGAGCTATCATAAACACACACCTAATCCTTGTGATCTGAACACAGAGAACATCAACAGATGGGTCTTTAGAGGAGAAGTGTGTCATTTTTGTGCCACTAGCGACAACAATTGGAAACACACATAACCTTTCAAAGAAAATATATAAAAAATAATGGGTTTGAATAAGGTATTCCTATGAAATACACACTTCACATTTAAATATATATGTGTTTTTTACACACACACACACACACACGCCAGCATGGTGGAAAAGACCATACAGCGGTTTAACAGGACAAGTTCCACTCATAACAGGCCTCGCCATGGTCGACCAAAGAAGTTGAGTGCATGTGCTCAGCATCATATCCAGAGGTTGTGTTTGGGAAATAGACGTATGAGTGCTGCCAGCATTGCTGCAGAGGTTGAAAGGGTGGGGGGGTCAGCCTGTCAGTGCTCAGATCATACGACGCACACTGTATCAAATTGGTCTGCATGGCTGTAGTCCCAGAAGGAAGCCTCTTCTAAAGATGATGCACAAGAAAGCCCGCAGACAGTTTGCTGAAGACAAGCAGACTAAGGACATAGATTACTGGAACCATGTCCTGTGGTCTGATGAGACCAAGAACTTATTTGGTTCAGATGGTGTCAAGCGTGTGTGGCGGCAACCAGGTGAGGAGTACAAAGACAAGTGTGTCTTGCCTACAATCAAGCATGGTGGTGGGAGTGTCATGGTCTGGGGATGCATGACTGCTGCCGGCACTGGGAGCTAAAGTTCATTGAGGGAACCGTGAACGCCAACATGTACTGTGACATACTGAAACAGAGACTGGGCTGCAGGGCAGTATTCCAACATGATAACGGCCCCAAACACACCTCCAAAACGACCACTGCCTTGCTAACGAAGCTGAGGGTAAAGGTGATGGACTGGCCAAGCATGTCTCCAGACCTAAACCCTATTGAGCTTCTGTGGGGCATCCTCAAACTGAAGGTGGAGGAGCGCAAGGTCTCTAACATCCACCAGCTCTGTGATGTCGTCATGGAGGAGTGGAAGAGGGCTCCAGTGGCAAAATGTGAAGCTCTGGTGAACTCCATGCCCAAGAGGATTAAGGCTTTGCTGGAAAATAATGGTGGCCACACAAAATATTGATATTTTGGGCCCAATTTGGACATTTTTACTTAGGGGTGTACTCACTTTTGTGACCAGCGGTTTAGACATTAATGGCTATGTGTGCAAATTTACACTGTTATACAAGCTGTACACTAGCTACTTTACATTGTAGCAAAGTATCATTTCCTCAGTGTTGTCACATGAAAAGATATAATAAAATATTTACAAAATATGTACTCACTTCTGTGAGATACTGTATGTATATATATATATATATGCCAATTTATTGCTCCCACAAATGTTGATTTATTTTTTTAAATAAATTTTATTATATAAATATTACAAGTACATTTTTAAATAACAAACAAACAAATCAATAAATGCACACATTACTTTTAAAAGAAAAAAAAGATAATGCTATTTTTTTAAATGTGTGAATAAATAAATAAATACTTTCTTCCAAAAAGGTGGCTGATAAATGAATTAATGAAATAATGCATGCATGAATGAATGAATGAATGAATGTGTCCCACCAAGAAATAATAAAAAGAAAAACACATCTTAAACTCATGAATGAATGATTACTTTTTCCAAAAAGGCGACCCATGAATGAATGAACGAATGACGGTGTCCCACCAAGAATTAATAAAAAAAAAACACACATCTTAAACCCATAAATGAATGAGTGTGTGAATGAATGAATGAATGTCCCACCAAGAAATAACAAACAATTTTAAACTTATGAATGAATGATTACTTTTTCCAAAAATGTGAACCATAAATGAATGAATAAATGATGGTGTCCCACCAAGAAACAATAAAAAACCCACACATCTTAAACCCATGAATGAATGAATGAATGAATACGTTTTCCAAAAAGGTGGCTTATAAATTAATGCATAAATTAATTGAATGAATGTATCCCACCAATGAATAATAATAAAAAATCCAGACATCTTAATCTCACGAGTGAGTGAGTGAATTAGTGAATGCATGGATGAATGCATGAATGATGACTTTTTCCAAAAGGGAGGCCTATACATGAATGAATGAATGAATGAATGAATGAATGAATGAATGAATGAATGAATGAATGAATGCATGAATGAAGGAAGGAATGTGTCTCACCAAGAAATAATAAAAACACATCTCCATAAATAAATAAATAAATAACCCTTAAAAATACAGAAGACTTTTAAATAGGGAAGAAAAACAAACAAACAATAAAAAAATAAACTACTACTGCAAAAATAAAATAAAATGGTATTTATCTTGTTTCCAGGTCATCATCAAACCACCCAACAGGAAACATACTATGCCATTTGCGTTAACGTATTGTTCTGCCTTTTGTTGTTTTGTTTCTTGGCTGTGCATTAAAAGGGCAGTGAAGATCCTGTGTTTGACATGAGCACACACCACACACACGCATTCTCACAGATGGTTTGAAAGGGCTGACATGAGTCAGAGCAGTGAGAAGTGAGAAGTTACTCTCAGGTGTCTATCTAGGGCATGTCTGCGCTTGTGGTGAGACAGCGGCTGATTCATCATCCATGCAGGGGGCAGATTTCCCACTCCCACTAACTGTGCCCTTACTGTGACCCTTACGGACATGTTACCAGCCTGGCAAAAACACAAGAATGGCATTTTTCTAAAATATTAAGAGGATGTGAAAATTTATGGCAACATCCCAATCGTCAACAAAGTTCAGTTAAAAATGAGCTGACACTAAAACGCCGTTCATTGCAAAAAGTACAACTGGGACAAACAAGCAAATAAAAAACTGGACCCCACAGTTACCATTTGGCATGTAAATACCTAATGTGAATATGACTCAATAGGCTTCCTGAAACTCAACTGCAATAAAGAGTTTGCCCTAATTTATTAGTTCAGTGAGCACAGGAAATGCCATACTGAGAAGACTGATTTCACTACCTTAGAACTGCATCCCACAGACATGCAAGCTTTCCGTGCACTCATTGTGAGAGAACCCACAGATCATGCCCTCTGTTTGACTTTTCAGTTCACCACTTGTCATCCACAGTAATCAGAAATTAGAGTTATGTATAGGTTTGTGTCAACATTTTAATAAAATAATGTTAAAGGATCTACTCAAAACATGTAATCAAACAAGTAAAGGTTTCCTTTACTAAGGTATTGAAAAATTACACTGCATTTTGTTCAGAAATAAATATCCTCAAATCCTTTACCTGAAATTGTTAAATATTAACAGGGTTTCTGTAGGATTTTTACGACTTTTTAAGACCTTTTTTAAGACTTGCACAAATAAAATTAATACCCTATGAGCGGGGTAGGGCAATGTCTATAGTACCATATTAAACTGTAAAATGACTGTAAAAAGCATAATTTACAATTCAGATACAAGTTTTCACAAAAACAGAAAGTTTTGTAAAATGATAAACTTTACATTTCAGCCTTTAAACCATTTTTAAGAACATGGATAAGTCAAAAGTATTTATAGTATGATTTTAACAATTATTATCAATAAATTATTATATCAATTAAATAACATGAATTAAGGGCGTGCGAAATTGGCAAACAATGATATCTTGATATTTTCTGGGATTTTATCGATAAAGATAATTAGGCGATATTTTGCTGAGTGGGTTATTGTGCTGATATCTTAAAGATTACCGTGGACAGCTGACTCCTGAATTTTTGGGATATTCTTCATATTCTGTGTGGTCAGTTCACAGCAGTGATAGAAATAAGTCTTTTCCAACCAGTTTTATGGGCATTTTTACCTTTAAGCCATTTTTTTCTAAAAGTGTGCATCATCTTTTGAGTCAAATTCTTGCATTTGAGCTCTTACCAAGCAAATGAAATCAGGATCAACAAAACGTATCTTTGCAATGCATATGAAGTGGCATTTAGATGTATTTACACACACTTTAATGCAGCTCAGAGGGACATAGAATACTAACCTGCAGTTACAAATGCATAAATAATGTTTTGATATTTGAAACATAAAACGTTGAAAACTGATGTTTGAAATTATAAAAAAAAAGAAAAAAAAAGAAGATACTTTAAATGTGAAATTAAAACGGCCAATAGGTGGCAGTAAGTTAATAAGTGAGTCATTACGATTGAACCGAATCATTTAAAGGATTGATTCATTCAGGAACGAGTCACCCTCATGTTGCTCAGAGACACAAAACAGTGCTGTGGCTGTGTTTGGAATTATTTTTGTTGTGTAGAAATAGAGAAAAAGCAGGAAATATGGTGTCTAAAACGTAAGGCTCTTAATATTAACGTCTTGTTTATTGAACTGTTGCATAAAATCAATATCACATTTGTAATCATGCTGATATTTGGAGAAAAAATGGCACTCTTTGTGTGATATTATCTATATGAAATTATATAAATGTAGGCAATACATTTTCTGCCCCTATATCTTAAATTATGTGATCAATGTATTTTAATAGACCGAATCGTGCAGTGAAACTCGTACGTGCACTAGTTTAACCTCTGTTAGATTCATTCTCTGCCAGCAGGTGTCGCGTTTGGCAGAAATATGTCGCGTTTTCAGCGCAGCACCGGACTTTGAATTTACAGCGCTCGTGTTTATTTAATTAAACTTTTGAAGTTTAATCGTCATATTCAGCCATATCGCAATTGTGGTGTTTCCCTCTCCAAATTTAAGACCTCTTGAAATCATAATTAAGACTTTCTTGTAGAATTTAAGACTTTTAAAGGCCTTAAATTTGATAGGCTACAACTAAACTTAAGACCTTTTAAGACCCCGCGGAAACCCTGATTAAATATTGAGGCAGGTGAATGCAATTGTTATAGTTACTTGACACTTTAATACAGTTAATTATACAGCGATTACCAACCAATTTTTTTTTTTTTTTTGAAAAAATGGTTAATGATCACTGTACAATTAACAATACTAAAGTGTTATATAAAGGATTCAGCTTTACCATATAAAATATATTAAAACAGAAAACTTGTATTTTTAAGTGTAATAGCTAATATTCCACAGTATTCAATGCAATATATCCTCCTGAGAACCAAAAAAATTATAATAAAAAAGTAAATTAAATTAAATAAAAATAAAACTTTGATTTGAAACCCAATAACATTTTCTTGAAAATTAGTCAGATTTAAATAAAAATCGAATATTATTATATTTCCATATGTGCTACATTTGATCATTCATATATATATGATATGTGTGTGTGTGTGTGTGTGTGTGTGTGTATGCCACAGTTTTATATATGCCTCTAAGTGCCGTTTGAAATTTTCTTCTAAAATGAGCATTTTTCTCAGTCTCCTATGTTTATGTTATTTCACTTTAATGGCAATGAAAAAAACCTATGCATTGCCATTAAAGTGAAATTACTGAACCTACACATAGGAGCCTAGGAGCATGCGTGTGTGTGTGTGTGTGTGTGCGTGTGCGTGTGTGTGTGTGTGTGTGTGTGTGTGTGTGTACCTACTTAACCATATTTTGGGGACAAATTTGTACCCAAAAGTGAGGTAAACCTGACAAAATCTCCAAAAACCTCCCTTTGGGGACGTCCTCATTTGTAAAACGGGTTTAACAATAAACTAAACAAAGCTTTTTTGAAATTGTAAAAATGCAGAAAGTCTCCTGTGAGGGCTAAGTTTAGGTGTAGAGCAATAGCACATACCGTTTGTACAGTTAGGGTTATAAAAACCATTACACCTATGGGATGTCCCTATTTAGATAAGTAAACGTGTGTGTGTGTGTGTGTGTGTGTGTATGTAATCATTAACTACATAAAATCTTGAAAAAAATTATCTTCTCTGAAGTCTGTTTGTAATATAAGAACTTCACTCAAAATAGCCCAACAGCTGACCAGTCAGATCCTCATAAATAAATGGTCCTCAAGATGCATAAAATCATAAATAAAAAGCATGTCCAAATTTAAAGTCGGTCTTCTTCAAGGCCACCAAGGAGATGGGATTATAAATACTTGGAATGACCTCCTGACTGTCAGGGGGTGGTCCTTAACTTTCTCCAGTGGCATCTATACTATTCGCAAAGACTGCCAAGACACCATGACTTGAAACCATAGATTGTGCTGAAAAGCAAAACCTGGACTCAGAAATATGTCCTGCAGACAAGTGACAAGGATCTGCGGACCTTGCGGCTCCTTGAGCTGTGATATCTGATAAGGGCCGGCAGTGCGTCCCTACGAGTGCACCCTCCCCACCACACGACTCCTGCTACCAGGGAAAGATGGTCTGTTTGCTATAAATATCAGTGGAAGAACAGATAATCCCTGTTAAAAAAAAAAAAAAAAAGAGTTGAATAATAACTGTTGAAATTTCTTGATTGACATAAGTCCAGGAGATGTTTTTAATGGGATAGTTCACCCAAAAGTTTTACTAAACCTCATGTTTTTCCAAACCTGTATTACTTTCTTTCCACTGCAACACATAAATGTTTTATTGGTTTTCATTGTATAGTCAAAAAAAACTTTTCAAAAATATTTTCTTTTGAGTTCCACTAACGAAAGTAAGTCATACAGGATTGAAATGGCATTAAAGGTGATTAAATGATAACCGAACTTTCATTTTTGGGTGAACTGTTCCTTTAAAGTCTTCCTAAACGAGTTCATGACATTCACGTGTGGAGATGTTCTGGGATGAGGATCTAAATGGTGTCCAGCACAATTTTGCTGACGACTGTGTCTTTCATGACTTCTTGGGCAACAGGTGCTGCAGGAGAAAGAAGGAGTGTCAGCCTCATCTGGTTCTTTTCTGGATCACAGTGCTTCTTGCCCCCCACCTTTCTCCCACAGCGTCCATATCCAAGCATGCTGAGCATTTCCCCCTTGTCCTCGTGAGTGTGACTTTGAACTAGAATAAATTTAGACAGGGATACTTATGTGTGTTAGCTTGTTTTGTTGTAAATGCAAAGGAAGAAAAAAAACATATATGCACACACATGTGCATAAAAATAGGCTAGATGGAATATATGGATTAAAAATGTATGTGTTCTCTATGATCCTAACATCTCTTATACCTAAAACTAATTTCAAATCCTTAAATTACGCGAGTAGATCTGTAGGACAACACAAGACGTTATGTTCCTCCTTGTGGTCAAAAATGACACTACATTTGGACGCTACATTCACCACTTTGTTGACCTATACTCTCTATTCATAGAATCATAATGCTAAAGTATTCTGTTGGTAAAATATGTTAGGTGTTTGAGAAATTTCTTCTAAATTAACAGATACAAAAACTTAGTTCACAAAAACATTCAATGAATGGAGCTGGTCAAAATAGCCCTTTTCTGCTTTATAAAATGTGTTACTCGTGTTTTTAACACTTATTGTGGTAGTAGGCCTAGTGCATCCTTTCAGATATTTACATTCAGAATACACTCTTTGCTCACTTTCCTTTCTTTGATGAATGTGCATACTATCCAGTTTGATTTTATGGCCTCTCTCTGTAAGCTGATTTAAAAGAGGGCGATTCATTCTATTTCTTAGATTGGGGTATTTTATCTTGAGACCCGAGAGGAATGCTTATTATGGCTGTTAATATAAACAGTCAGAAGCTAATCTTCAACTCTCAACTCTATATCAGTAGAACAACCTCTGTACCACGTGTGTGTGTGTGTGTGTGTGTGTGTGTGTGTGTGTGCAGTTTAGGCTATAGAGGCAAACTTTAAAATATTAGGCCTATATAAAATAATGAAATACATTTTTTTTTTTTAGGCTATATAAATAAATGTCCTAAACTCCACAGAAAACATGTCCTCGATATTTGAAATAGCCTACTAAGCCAGTGTCAACAAGTTTATGGATTTATAAATAATACTTTTTGTATAAAACAATTGCATCTATGAAAAGTAGGCTAGCCCTCTCCTTGTTGCTTCAAAAGTCTCTGTGTTTTGGATCTGGCTAGTGGCTCTTGTAATTATTATAGTCTGGCTCAAAACTCGCATCTTGGCGGCCACGCGTGTGCGCCTCTTCACCTCCAGAGAGGCTGTGCGGCCAAAGCACGACCCGGCCTGCCAGCGGGGATTTACGGATTGGCGCTCTGCCCGGCCGCAGGCAGTCTAGTTCGCTCGGTTCTCACGACCTCAGCACCACAACGGCATCTCTGAACTATTAACTCAGACACGCAGGCAGAGAGAGCAGCCACGGAGCCCACACACTGCCAACTAGTGTTTCAGCAATGCACATGTGCGAAAACAAGCTTTTCTGTGCGATTTAGATTAGCCCCGAGGGTTTTGAACAGTGTACGAATCTTTCAATGACTTTCAGGGGGGTCTACCTTTTTTTTTTTTTTTTTTTTTTTTTTTTTCAATTCACTCCAACTCGATGAATTGGAGGGAATTGGGTAAATCATAAAATAAAGCAGAAAAAAATATAGAATATTGAAATTACTTAGTGACGTGTTAATAAATAACTTTCCACGCCAATAGGTCTCAGCATTGGGTTTAACACGATGGAGTTGTTAAGTGGGAAACCCTGTGGCCGTTGGTCACCAGGGTGTGTAACCTAATCCGAAAACGAAGTGGGCCGCTGACTGCAAGTGGCAGACACACGGCCGACAGTCCGCGCGCAGTTCCGGAGCTCGCGCGCAAAGGGAAGATAAGTTTACATCCAGGGATAACATAAATTACTCGACTGGAGATAGCTACTCGCCTGGGAAAGGCCTGCATGTCAAGCTGCCTGTAAAAATAAATAATTTTTAAAAATGTACTTTTTAATTCTATTACATTTTAATTAGTAAAGAGGTTTGATGTTGAGGTAACTCCTCAGTTTAGTCAGAAAAGAGGCGCGATGCACCCCAAGCGCTATTCAGGTACAGCTATACAACTAAAGTGACTGGTAAACAAAAGGAAGAGAGGATTCTTCCATATTCTCTTTTCACTGAGGCAATCTGTTGATGACATTAACCCAAAGCGTATTTCCCAGACCAATGAATGGGGGTTTAGGACTTCTTAAAGATCCCGCTGCATACAGGATGAGACCCTTTTCAGATGTTTAATTACCTTTTTGCAAAAGAAAAGAAAAAAACCCTCTCATTGCCTTTGTCATTTCAACCTGTAAGGATGATCTCTTCCCGCCAGAAATAGAAGAGCAATAAGCAGTAGCCCACAAACCTTAATTGAGACTTTAAATTTAAAAAGTTGAACAGCTGTAAATGAAAAGCTTTATGCCTTTAAACACTCTTTGCTCTCTTGTCTGTTTAAATAAAATCGTAAAATCGTCAATTTTCATGTAAAGGCTTTAAATTGTCATTTGTAAGTCGCTTTGGATAAAAGCATCTGCTAAATGATTAAATAGACCTAGATGTAAAATGGTCACTTGTCAATCTAAATTGTAAATCAAGAATCATAAAGTAATATCAAAATTAAACAAATATTTGTCCCTTAGGCTATCCATTATAGGTGTTATAGATTTACATCAAGTAACGTTACTGATCTTAATTGAAAAAAGGGCTTGAACACGATAGATTTCGTTATTTTGATTTATTCAGCATCAAACATAAAACACTCATGAAAAAACAACAAGAAAGCTTTGGCATAATACAATCTTTTACAAACTTTGTACAAAACTAAATTCTTTTATTTAAAAAAAGTACTTTATAGGCTAAACATTAAGTGTTATGCTGTTGAATTAACAACAGCATATTCATCAACAACATCCAAATATTGGAATCAGCTAACAAACATATGCGCCTTGTCCAACAGAAGGTCAACAAAGTCCCTTAAAACGGAACTGAACGTATTTTCTTCATCGTGAAAAACTGTTTTAAAAGTTCGTATGGGATGAGCAAGTCTACCAAGGTCTCCACACCGGTTCATTGCTTTCTGCTCCGGCACTAACACCAACGGGACTGACGGCCTGTGAAACGCCCGCAAAGGAGGTCATTCCCTGCACAGGAGATGCCACCGTGGGAGCCGAGCTGGCCTGGACGGGACTGGCGTTGACAGTCACTGGGACACTTGCGTTTGCGTACAAGGGAATGACCGGGGTTGTAGCAGAAGCGAAAGCTGGGTTGGGGATAAGAAAAGCAAACTGTCCATCGGTGGCTGGCACCAGCTGGAATCCTCCAAAGACTTTGGGTGAGACCGCTTCTGATGGACTGAGTTTGGGGCCCATTGAGGCGCTGTTGATGGGCAATGTTGAAGGAAGCTGCACGTGAAGAGGCTGAGCCAGATGCGCCTGTTGAGCTGGGGCAGGCTGAGGGTAGTTCATGGCCAGCAACTGTCCCAAACAACCGGACAAGTGGTTGAGAAGTCGCGACCTAACCTCCGTATTCAGTCCCTCGCACGTAGAGAGAAACCGAGTCACCTCGTTCATGCACTCGTTGAATCCCGCGCGATACTTGCTGAGGACGTTTGTGTCAGCTGACAGGGCTGCTGCAAAGCAAAGGTAACGTTCATTAATGCTGTGTATTTAGGAAATTAAATAACCTGTTTAAATCATATGTCTAAAGTTACGCATTTTAATAAATCTGACTTATAACTTACCAGTCATCTGAACACGCTGCAAATTGCGCAGGTGTTTGACAGTCATCTCAAGAATATCAGCTTTCTCCAGTTTAGAGTGTCTGGAGCTCTGTAAATGAGAAGCACCGATTAATAATTTTGTTTTAAAAATGAAGATTATTAGATTATCGACACATAAAAAATAGACAGATTCGTAGCTACAACTTACGTCTTTTTTAAGAGCATCAAGAATCAGGGTCTTCAGCTGTCCGAGGCTCTCGTTTATTCTCGCTCTGCGGCGTTTCTCCATGATTGGCTTTGAAGACTGCAGATGAAATGCAAAGATAATTAATTTCTATAATAAAGACGCTACTTTCAAAACAACAACAACAACAACAACAACAAAAGTTGGAAATGACAACTGACATTCATCTAAAACGAAACACAAACGCAAAAAGTGTCAAAACACTTAACGATATTTAGCCTACCTTTCTGTGCTCGCTGGCATTCTTTGGTTTGTCCGGAGTATGAGATCCACTGGCAGGGGCACCAGCAATAGGTGATGCGGTCTGCTTCTCCATATTATCGGCTGGCATGATCAAAACCAAAGCTGGGTCCGGTATAAGCCAAGAAAAGTGTTTATATTCCGTGTGTGGATTTTTAAAAAACACCGAGACGGGCTGTTAGGATTAGATGCGGAGCGTAGCCAAGATCTCGGGATGGTCACGAGAGAGAGTGTGAGTCCCTCTTATCAGCTATATGACTTATAGTCGACAGGCTGTCATATGAGGACAAGAGCGTGTGTGGCGTAGCGCTTCAGAGAGCAAGTCGAATCTCCCACTGCCACACGCCGGCGGTATTTATAGATAGATCGCATGCTCCCAGTTCGTGTGAAACCCTCTCTGCATTCTTTCCCACACTCGCTTCAGCCAATAGGCGCGCGGACTCACCCATTGGGCGCGGGCAGACTGCTGATTGGACAACACCCCCACGGGCTGTCAGTCACGCGCTGCTCAATCAGCCCTGGAGGGACAAACAACAAAGAGGCGAGTGCAGTCGGCCTGGCTGTGAAGTGATAAGGGGAATTGGGGAAATACTCTTGCTGTTTGCCACCAACGTTTTTTCACAGCCGAATCACGTATTTCTGCATTCATGCACTGCGCGACCAGCATTCCTGTACACTTGATGTTGGAATGGTTCAGCTGACAAATAATGTCATTTTATCAACATTGCAAAAACTAGCATTTTATACTGTTTTCCTCGAATTACTATCATTTCACTAGCATTAACAGTAGGCTATTACATGCATATTATCTTGCGAACTATCAGTAAGATATTTAATTGCTCTGGATTTTTTTTTTGAAAGTTGCATTGGACATACTTGCACACTGACTCTTGCAATCTTGCACTTTTTACAGCCTATTATTCAAGGACTTGGCTATATGCAAGATTCTTCGTCTTGAAATATTTAACTCTTATTAATTTTCTGTATATTTTTATGTTTTGTTCTCTATAAAACGCATTAGACAAAACATTCCATCGACTTTGTAGCACCGTGTGGCATTGCGTATATGACAAATAAACGTTGACAGTGTCAGCATTCTATATGTATTTGTTTAACTGCGCGTGAGAATACGTTCATATTATATAGGAAATATGAGGATCCAGTCCTTTTAGAAAGAAAATAAAAGCGAAAAAACTTTGACGATCTAGTTGCGCTTCAAAGAAGAAAACAGCTGTACAGGCACGCGAGGCGGTTCGAAGGAGCACGCAGGAAACCAATGGGAAGCTGGCCGCTTTATGCAAATTAGGCGGAGTCTCGTCTTATTGGCTGGGTGAACATCTTACGCGTCAATCATTCCAGCAGTGCAGGAGGCAGAGAGCGCGCGGGGGAGGTGTTGCTACATCTGTCCGCGTGCCAGCAAGTCTGCGCGCCCGCTCACTGCACCGCTGCGTCCCCTGAGCACGTGCCGCTGTTAAACTCACAGGCAGCGGGGTTTAGACAGCAAGTTTCGCAGCTGCTTTTTATTACTGCTGAATTATGAACTCGTGTTTTTTCTTGGCCGGGCTGTTTGTTGGTGCATTGCAAGAGGATTGTGAAAATGCAAGAAAGTTTTTAGAATTGCATCTATAAACAAATGTTTGCACCAAATACATCCCTCAACTATAAGTCTGCATATTTAAGTAAATTACTTTTCTGGAGTTCTTCATATGCTACTCTTATTAAAATGGATACGACAGATAAAAGGAATTGGCCCACATTGTAACCACTTTAAACACAAAATCTAAATTATTTAGTGCAATTATCTGTTGAAAATATAATTTAGCAAGAGCAATGAAGATCTAAGAGGGATTTTTCCGATGCGATGCTGAGTGGGAGAACTAATTTATAGGTTTCGCGCGCCATCTATCGTCTATCTATAAAGTTTTACTAGAACTTTAAACAGTCGAGTGCGAAATCATATCTGACCACGAGGCGGAGCACAGAGGTAATACAGTCTATACCTCAATTCAAATGACTAAAAATTACATCAAATGATTTGCAAGTAACAGACAACTGTGTTTTTGAAATCTCATATTATTTACTTTGGAGAGTCGATATATTGAGAAAGAGGAAATGCTTCATATAGTAAATACAACATTGCCAGATTTGCATCCCAAAACTTTATTTGTAAAACAGCAATTTTGCAATATTGCAGTGAGAGTTAATAACACAGATTAATAATAATAATAACATCACCACTTATATATAAATTTCTTCAATTACACCAATTTAAATGAACGTGAAACGGGACTGCCAGTGTAACCAGTGCTACAAAAACTCATCTAGTTTAAGTCTGTCTTATGTATCTAATAAGGTAGAGAAATCCCATAGCAATGAGAATTTATTAAGTCTTGTTTGGCTGCTTGTTGACCATTGTTTAGGGACTCTTGTCATTTGTTGCCAAGACTAGCTGGGACATGCTTGAAGCCTGTTTGCCCAGGATCCTGAGGTCTCAGGGGCCAGCTGTGCACTCACCCCTTCACATTTGTCCTATTTGCTTTGGGATTGAGGTATATTATGTAGCCCTTAATCCTGCTTTCTGTATGTGTTATACCTCCATAATAGAGCTTCAGAGAATTATTTAGATGGCCAGGACACAAATTTTATAGACTCTTTGTCCAAACATTTCTTTGACCTATAGATGTTAAAATATATACACTACCAGTCAAAAGTTTTTAACAGTAAGATTTTTAAAGTTTTTTTAAAGAAGTCTCTTCTGCTCACCAAGCCTGCATTTATTTGAGCAAATCAGTAAAAGTTTGAAATATTTTTGCTATTAAAATAACTGTTTTCTATTTGAATATACTTTAAAATGTAATTTATTCCTGTGATTTCAAAGCTGAATTTTTAGCAGCATACTCCAGTCACATGATCCTTCAGAAATCATTGTAATATTCTGATTTGCTGCTCAAAAACCATTTATTATTATGTTGAAAACAGCTGAGTATAATTTTTGCCAGGCTTCTTTTATGAAAAGAAAATTCAGTACAGCAGCATTTATCTGAAATAGAAATCTTTTGAAACATTATAAATGCTTTTATCATCACTTTTGATCAATTTAGAGCATCCTTGCTAAATAAAAGTGTTCATTTTTATAATTTCTTTTTTTTCCATTATTTTTCTTTCTTTTTTTTTTTTTTTTGGAGTCATTATACTGACTCCAAGCTTTTGAATGGTTTATGTATTTCAGATAAATGCTGATATTTGGATCTTTATATTCATCAAAGAATCCTGAAAAAAATGTAGCCTATTCAACTGTTTTAAATATTGATGATGATGATGATAACAATAATAAATGTTTCTTGAACAGGAGGATCATGTGACACTGAGTAATGATGCTGAAATTTTAGCTTTGATCACAGGAATAAATTGATTACATTTTAAAATATATGCAAATAGAAAGCAGTTATTTTAAATAGTAAAAATATTTCACAATATTACTGCTTTTGCTGTATTTAGGATCAAAGCAAGCTTGGCAAGCTTGAGCAGAAGAATTACTGTTCTAAAACTTTTGACTAGTGTACGTATGTATGTATGTAATGTGTGTATATATGCACTAAAATAAAAAAGTAATATTAAAAATACAGTTCTTGGAATTCAGATCACTGGATTAAATCCAAAATAACAAGGAGTCCAGCATATGATTATGGGACGTGTTTTGACTTTTAGTCTGAAACTTTAGTCTGAAAAGGAAAGCGAGATAAAAAAATATCAAGGAATTGTGTGTTTTGCAATTAGACTTAACACTGACCAGCACACTGTTGTCCAAGATCAGAGCGTGCACAGTTTCATTGCACTGAAGAAAAGTTCATTTGTTGTTGGGTAATGGGTCTCGGTCCCTATCCAAATCTGTTCACAGAATTCTGAAAACACAGTCAATTATGTCTGCATTAGCCGCTGTTGTTGGGCCAATCCCTTTACACGCTCTTTGATCACACTGCCCCTTGGCTTGAGTCTGGTCTTGAGTTTTGCAAAAAGTCCTAAAAAACAGACTGTAGACTTTATACATTTTTATGCAAAGAATTGAATGATAGCCCCTGAATATTGTCATGCATGTTATGATGAAAACAGTGTATTAGATTGTAAAGTCACGTGGTTGGCATCTGGCGTAAAGCATAAAACAAATAAGCATTTGACTTGAGTATTTTTTAATGTCCTTTTTAAAACTTTTTACTTCAATTTAGTATTTTGACTTTTTAAAAACTTCTGTTATGAGCCACACAATATCTAAGAAGTCAAACTGACCTCATTTTTTCCATGATGAGTTCTTTCATAATCTGAGATGCTGAAAAGTAAAGATGAGAATAACTGGAGACCTGTCTTTGGTCAGTTTATATATATATATATATATATATATATATATTGACCTCAAAATCTACCTGCATGAATCATGAATCAAGAAAAGAAAAAAGAAAAAGAAATAAAAACAGAAATACAGAAGCATTTAAAATCGGGCTTACAATACGTTTTATTGATGAAACATCCTGAAACAAAACTTCAAGTTCCTTGGCTTCTTATTTTATTTCTGTAAGTTATTGTTCTGGTAGAACTTTGTATCTCTCTTGGTAGCATTTAAATGTATGTCACGTAATAAAAAAAAAAAAAAACATACAGGGCTTGTGGTAAACAATAATAGATCCTGTTTTCAGCACTGAGCACCTCTCAACTTTGTGTTTATACAGAATAAGATTCTGTTCATTTATTATTTGGTGCTATAGGTTTCAGAACGTATTCTGGGGTACTTTAGTTGACCATATCCACAATAAGAGAAAATATTGGCAAAAGTTCTAAAGAGTTAGTCTTGGCAGGGAAGATATCTTAAACACACTGTTGCTAAGGATTTCTATAAACCAAACATTGTTGTATTAAAATGCTCTAATACATCTATGTGTCGGATAATGTGGTCCGGAGTCTTTCATCTTTATTACTGGCCCTGTGGGGTGTTTTGAGGTTGAATCCCACATTAATTAATTAAAATATTGATATTTCTTCCAGCATGTTTGAGGGTGGCTGTATTTAGTCCTCAGGGCTTCAAAATAAAGTTTTAGCAGTGGTGTGATATAAAGTGTAAAAGTTTTGGGACATTTTACAATTTCGTTGTTCTTATACCTGCAAAAACCTTGGATTAATTCAGTTTGCTTCGCCTTTCAAATGGGTCGTTGTCATTTTACCATCTGAGGACCAGCATGTCTTTTACAATGTGTGGTATTCACTGAGACTCTTTGGTGCTCTTAGCACAAGCGAGAGCATCCCCCATCCCTTAGCTTTTCTGACCAATTCATGCCTTTCTTCTCTTTTTTAAGAGGCCGTTGATGAGGTTAGCCTAATCAGATTAAGTCAACTCACATCGGTCGGTTTAGTTTGTTTTCCCTCAGAGAGCCTGCTGATATCTCCAAATACTATTTCTTTGAGCACTTTTCATCGTGGCTTCCCCCCAAAAATCTTTTGAGAGTGAGTTCCAATAGACTCTTTCATAAACTTCAGTTCCAGACTGATATGGGTTACTTGGAATGGGTCACTTCACTGCAATGCCGGGACCAAATGCATAAAAGCTGTGCAATGACACTTTTGATCATTCTTGCTGATGTCAATGTAAAAGGGTGGACCGACACAGATTGTGGAAACACAAAACGGCAAATTGAATTCTGAGAATCGCTGGAACCTCTAATTTAATTCCTAAATAAATGTTTGGAGGAGCTTACAGGGACTACAATACTAATGCAATCTTCTTTCATTTTAAAACAATGATATGGCATCAGTGCCTTTATGGTTGCTTGTAGCTCACTTCAGCTACAATCAAGACGCTAATGTTCTATTAAACAGCGAGATGTTGATTATAAGCTCGTTTAGGTTGATTAGAATTCTAAAGTTGCTATAGAATTGCTGGCAGAAGAAACCAAGACAAAATAAATGCTTTAAAAATTCTTGTAGATAAACATGGTTGGTGGATAACATTTCTGAGGTTTCCAAAATTCTAATATTTAAGTTTTTAATATTCTGTTCAAAACTTTGGGGTCAGTAAGACTTTTTTTTTTTTTAAATACTTTTTTTCAGAAAAGATGCATTAAGTAGATCAAGAGAAATATTAAATACGTTAAATACATTGTTACAAAAAAAACCCTCAATTTAACATTCAATTTAATAAATTTCATTTGATTCTATTTAATAACTGAATGCTGTTCTTTTTGACTTTCTATTCATTAATAAATCCAGAAAAAAAGTATTACTGTTTCCACAAAACTATGAAGCAGCACAACTGCTTTCAGCATTGATAAATAATGATAATACATATTTCTTGAGCAGCAAATCAGTTTATTAGTATGATTTCTGAAGGATTATATGACACTAAAGACTGGAGTAATGGCTGCTGAAAAATGAACTTTGCTTTCACAGGAATAAATGACATTTTAAACGTAATAATACAAAAGTACTAAACAGTTATTTGAAATAGTAATAATATTTCACAATATTTCTGTTTACTGTATTCTTAATCAAATAATTAGTAGCCCTTCTGAGTACAAGAGACACGTGCACACACACACACACATACAGAATGCAGAATATTCTCTCACATTATTTTAGGATATTTGCAATGAGCACACGCTACTACACTTATAAAGGAATTTAGGAGCATGAAAGCCTAGGTGAGCCCTCTTGGTTCTGTTCCTTCTGTTAAGAACTAATCTGAGATAAATACTGGTGTTACCCGGCACACCCATAGTACATAATTATTAACTTTAACCAGACTGTCATTTTGGTTCCATTAAACAAGCTCAAGAACAGTGTCTTTTGGAGAAGCTTATAATTACATCTCATTTTAAGTTGATCTGGATGCAACTCACACCCCTAACAGTCCTGCTGTCTCCCACCGCTGCATCCATTCAATCATACAGTATGAAAGGTAGGCAGATATCCAGTTAAGAACAGATCTTACACCTGTAAGTTCTCTGATGTCCTCATCAGCAGCTCAACATCATTTGACTCCCTGCATTAATAACAGGCTTTAGAGACAATGAGTAAAGAAGAGCCCTTTTCATAAGGTTTTAAGAAGACTCCCTTCACATAAGGAGGCATGCTGCTTAAACAGGGACAACAGGAACATGGCAAGCTCGCGTAGATCTTGGGACCTGCCGCCTTAATTACATTATGAGGAATCGGCTGTGATTTGGGTCCCGCACACTAAGCTGTGATACACTTGTACACTTCTTTCACATCTCAGCTTTAAACTGCAAATTTGTGCTGACAGATAAGGCCTTCCTCACTGCTGAGGGACATGCCACTGCTGTACGGACCCTCCCCATCCCATCTGCAAATTCCTGGAAGACTTGGAGTGACGCAGATAAAACAATACATCAAAGAGGATGGAAAAACACATGCAAGATCTAAATATGTCCAAGGCAGGTGTGCAGTGTTGTGCATGGTGCTTCTGCTTACATTATCTCACGAGGGAGATGTGAAGTCTACCGACGGAAAAAAAGTAACAAGATAATGGATGCAAGACAGCAAAAGAGTAGTATTTAAAGTTTTAGGTAAGCTTAGTTTATTAGCTTTGGTTCTGTGTAAATTGAAAGCTGCAGAGCCACTTTTCAAAGGTCTAGCTGAAAGTTTTCTATATATATTATTTTTCCCAACACTAAAAAAAGTTACCTTTAACTGAGAAATATGGACATATAATATCAGCACTGAATTATTTTATCTGATTAAATAAAATAAAACATTAATTTGATTTAAACTGACAAAAAATACAAATCTTTAGTTTTTTTCTCTATGCTATTTAAATAAAAATGATATATATACAGTACATATTGTTTCTTTTGGAAAATAAAAATGGCTCTTTAAAATATTTTTGTGCAATCAGATAAATATACTGAATATTGTATGGTTATTTTATAGAAATTGTAAATAAAGCCATCAAGCACAAGTAATGTAACATATGTAAGCGAATAAGCAAGATTGTGTTGAATCCATTCTGCTTCTACACAAAACAACAAGCAAGACAAATCATTGAAACGCTTTGGTTAATGCATTTGGAAGAGTTAAAAGCTTAAAATGGACCAGAAAAAATAGCATTTGTCACTGCTTTAACATTTTGTATGCTATCATCAATCCTCTGATTTTACCGAAATCTTGCATTGTGAACGTAACAAATAGAATTATTTAAATTCATCTGGTTTTCTCTTGTGCTAAAGCACACACATTTCTCAGAAGGATTCGCCGCAAACTTTGGACACGGACAATGCACAGAATGCACAAAACCAATATTGTTCAAAGGGCCCGTTTCCAGGTTTTGGTCATTGATAACCATGCTAAAAGTGCCATTGATCTATTTGTTCCATTCGGTTGGTTGGAGAAAATGGCCTGCATTCTGGTTCTTGAGTGCATAAAACGACTCTCTTTGTCAGGAAGCAAAATCGATGCAAATTAATCTTTTATCTATTTCCCTGTGAATAATTAAACGTCTTTCTACTTTTGTCCGTGCCTACTTGCCAAAACAAAATCAAAAAGGTATAGAATGTGGGCATTTATTAGCTGGCTGGAGGAGTGAGTTGACCCTTCTCTCCAGTCACAAAGAAGCTTTTATGGAGGCAGCACATTGTATGGAGTGAGTTTATTCCCTTTTGACTGACCAGCACTGCGGGACACCCACCACGTGTTATCGGTGCCTCAGCCAAACCGGGACTATTTACCCCCATGAAAGGCAGGCTAAACAAACCACGAAATCCATGGCCATGACCCATTCTCCTCTGGTGCTCTCTAGACAAGATAGCAGAAAACACTGAACTTAGGAAGCCATTACTGAAGGACTAAGCATTTATATTCTTCGTTGACAGTACCTGAGTTTGGAAGTGGGGTCTTACAGAGCCTTTCATCTTATTTTGGGCCAAACAGTGGTGGAGGAGATGGGCTGTTTCTCTCAAAACACCATGAACTCATAGGATAAAATAAACTCCTGTAAGATCAGAGCAACAAAGGCTCGGCTGGATAGAAGAGACAAACACTCCCATTAGTCGTTCCTCTCTCCTTTTGAGGGGCTTCAGCGCAGAGATCACTGCTGTAGTGTTTACACTGGGAATACTGTGGGACTGCAAAGCCTGAGGGGTGGGGGTGATGACGAGAAGACAATTCAACACTGTTTCCGTAAACACATCAACAATCAGCATTGGAGAACTGATAGATGGCACATGTGCAAAATAAGCCTTTTTGCTGACAAATCGTCACTCCATCCCCCTCCACGTGGCCTTACAGTCTGCATCCCAAATCTAAATGGACTTTCTGTCACCTACATAGACTCTCCCCCAGCTCAGGCCCCCTGCGACCCCTGCGATGGCTGACCCCGCACCCCTCGGCCTCTGGCCCCTCCTGCCCAGGGAGGCTGCAGTCGAGCTGGGGCCTTGGCTCATTAGTGTGCCCACCTGGAGGCCAGCGGGCAGCCTACGGGGTTCAGGCCCTTGATCTGTGGGCTATGAGCAACATTGTGACACAAGGTCCAATTGGAGCCAACAGACCAACCAAGACAATAACACAACAGCATGGATGCCTCCACAGCGCAGCTACAGCCAATTACTTTAATGATCCCTGTGACGCTTTTTCCTCACATTCTTCCCTGTTCTGAGAGCAGTTTTTGTAGTTTCAGCTTTTGTATTTTGTTTCCAGTCAAAGCCTCCCACATCATGCCAAACTCCATAACCTGCCAGCTGACTATTGTTGTTTTGATGAAGATGATGGGTAGTACTGTTATCAGGGTCTCTGGTATTTAGTATTATGGGAATTTTGTGAAAAAGGTTGAAAAATAAAGAATTAAAGTTAACGTTAGCGTTATTTAGTGCACTTACATGAGGAAGATATATTTGTGTAGGCCAAAAGTTAGCATTTTAGCACTACCGGTTCAATCATCCTTAAGTCAATGGGGGTTTTTAAATGGGTTTTTGGTTAAATGCCTGAAAGAAGCTCTAAGGCTAACACATTTTATTCATCAACATAAAAAAAATCTGGATTCCTGTAAGGAAATAATACTGAATAATACTGCCTTTTATGTGCTATCAAAATTTCCTACTTCCAATTTCAGAAGTCCTGATTACAAGCTTATCACATTCAAGTGCTTTTCTGTTGGACTGAATAAGAATAGTGGAGGACGCCAGGTTTCCTGGGAAAATCTCATTGAAGCCAAAATCTTAGATATTCAAGATATTTAAAGGAGTCATATGACGTTGCTAAAAAGAACATTATTTTGTGTATTTGGTGTAATGCAATCTGTTTATGTGGTTTAAGGTTAAAAACACATTATTTTCCACATACTGTACATTATTGTTGCTCCTCTATGCTCCGCCTTTCTGAAACATGTGGATTGTTACAAAGCTCATCGTTCTGAGAAGCGAGACGTGCTCTGATTGGCTAGCTATCCAGTGCCTTGTGATTGGCTGAATATCTCAAGCATGAGACGGAAATGGTACGCCCCTTACCGTATTGTCATGCCGTGTCCCGGGGCGATGACACAAAAACAATAAAACCCTTTATAAACGAGGCATTTGTTGCATCCAGTGGGGACATAATTACTGATTATAATGACTTATACTGTCTTTTTACACATCGCTTTGCATCGAGCCGTGTAAACATTACCATGTCTGCATTTGTGATCGGAGAAACGGCAAACAACAAGCGCTACTCTACACTGCTCAAAACATCACGTTTGAATCGTCAGTAGCAAATTCAAATGATGTCATTGTCCAGCTCAGTTCAGTTTAAATAGTATCTGTGCAATCAAGTACAGTACAAGTAATCAAATACAGGCTGTGAGTCAGAAGCGCCAGACTATCCTTGCAAAGTTGGAATAAAGTGAATAAAAGTATAAGTCAGTCAATAAAATGAACGTGTGTCATTGCATTTATAAGAGATTCTTGCTAACTATTTTAACTATTTTTTTTCAGGGAAGTGTTTTTTCTTTCTTTTAAATAAAGAGTTGTTTAATGGTGGCGCTGAAGTCATGTGGTGTTGTTTGTTTATAGCCAACTTTTAGATTTTTCCTTCTGCTATTCCTATTGAGGCTTAAGATTGTTGTGAGCATAACTTTTGTTGGTCACAGAGTTTAATTTCTACAATAATCCAAAAGCGAATGGAAAAATACTATTGGGTTTCTGTGGAGAGAACCAGGGTGATGCTAACTTCTGGGTTGGCCATCAAAAATACGTAATCACTGCAGCACTCTACTGAAGGATAGTTTTGATACTAACAGCAATTTTAAAAAATATTGTAGATTTCTATTTATCAAATTGAAACGTTTGAGGCAAAAATCTACAAATACCATAAAACAAATCAAAACTCATTCAAAGAATTCATAAACATCTTTGTTTACTAATGCTGTTACCATTTTTATCATCTACAAAATAGCAGAGTAGAGGACTCAAGAAAACATTTTATGGTTATTTTGATCGTCTCCTTTAGTAACTTTCCAAATGCATGTAAAATTTCTAGGAAATCCAAACTTAGTGTAGAGTGGGGGAAAACGCCCCCCTTAAGGATTGTCTTTTTTTTCAATGAAGCAAAAATGAAATGTGTTCAGAAAAGTTATCATTGTTTTAGTGACAATGACAAGTATGAAAAATGTCCAGAATTTTCATGCTATTAGATTTTTTACAAAAATTAAATTTGTGGTGCCGATGCTAAATTGAGGTAATTTTTAAATATGAAGTCCAAATATTTGTATTGAACCAACTAGTTATAATTAATTTGATAGAAAAACAAAGGATTCGATGTTCAGAACAGAATAAATACAGTAATTGCCCATTGCCCCCTGGGGGCGTTTTACCCCACTGACTATGTTTAAGAAAAAAAGCGTTTTCCCCCACTCTACCCTATGCTCATTTATGATTGTGTGATAAAAGATAACTAAGTAATATGACACCCATCATTTATTTTACTTACATTTCAAGATATATAATAGGGACATTAAAATTCGTGCTATAACATAATTACCTATATGCTGCAGATATCTATATTAGGTCTTCAAAATATGTAATACTGCTAAAACATTGCAAAAAGTGCCAGCACACTAAATCAACAACGCCTTTAATAAAGACAAATTGTTTCTTCAGTGTTCGCCATCAACTCTATATCTGCTGTAAAATGTTCCGTTTACTACATTTATTCACTTCATGTGCTACTTATACAAGCAGTGCATATCTATTCCATCCACTGCACTCAAAATCAGTGCTTACTATCTGGTTTTACCCTTGTTAACATCTCAACAGGAAAACATCTCCTCAGAACAGGGTAGGTGCTTTAATGAACAGATGCTAACAGTAGCTCCACACTCTCTCCTCCTAATAACTGCATGATGACAGATTTGAATTGAAATTAACAGCGGGGAGGAGACAATGGTGCATTTAGAAAAGCTCATGAAGCTCTCTTTCTGTTTGATGACTAAGCACGGCCTCAGGTGAAGCTCCCCGTCGACACCTCTGGGCCGTGTGCTCTCTTAGCCTCTCCCCATTGAGACAGGAGCATAGCATCTAGCTAACACTGATTAGCAATAAGTGATCCTTCAATACAGCCTAGACCTGCACAGACAAAACTGTAATCAAGTTTGACAATAAATGTTGTGATTTTGGTTTTAAATATTTAACATTCATGGTTTTGAGCATCCAGAAAAGCTATGCTAATCAAAATTATAATGAGAGGAAAGCCTTCTTATTCAGCTAAGTTCAAAGGAATTCAGCCGAATTTACCTTCAGGCACCTGCCACGGCCCAGCAGGTCACAAAGTGGTCCATCAAAAATCCCACTGACATCACTTATTTGCATACACACTCGTCACAATCTGAGACATACCTGAAGTGATGGTATTTTTCAGCTTTTAAAACAATTCAAATCAATAGATCTTCAGGCTCAATGGTTCTCTCTCTCAATGGGTCATCTCTAGTTCAGTGAATTTCTCCATTGTTTCAAAACGGCTGAAGAAGCCTTCGGGGTGATTGAGGCTTCACGCTCCTTTAGCTAGATTAAAGCTAATAATCTTTAAATAACGAGAATTTCCCATCTGCTTATAAGTTTGCTGATTTGTAATATATATATTTTTTGTGCCAGCAGAAGACAAAAGTGTCTTGTTTATCATTTTTTATAGATTTGGTTTATTTAGATTTTTTTGCAGTTCTTTCAGGAACACGAGGCAAATTTAGTTCAACAAAAATGGAAAATTCTTTCATCATTTACCCTCATGTCATTCCAAACCAAACAGCTGACGGTAGCCATTGACTTCCATAGCATTGGAAAAAAGTACTATAGAAGTCAACTGTTTGGTTACCCAAATTCTTCAAAATATCTTCTTTTGCATTCATCAGAAGAAAGAAATTCATAAAGGTTTGGAACAACAAGACAGATGACAGAATTTTTGGATGATCTGTGCTTTTAACAAGTAATGTGACAGTTGTTTCGCTGAATTCTCATATACGGGGCTGTGCAGGTCTCTCCTGTCTCATTGATATTGTTGGAAGATGCTGGTGAGAGTGTCTAATGTCTGAATTGATTTAACAGTGTGCGGTTGGACAGCAGTTCTAGAGCACAGCAGGTTTTCAGGCTTCTAGCGGCTCCACTCCTAATTGCGCTCAGTCAAATGTCCGACTAAGCCTAAATCCTGGGGTAATCATTTCCTTTGAGATACAAGGCCAAGAGAATGGCTGTTTCTCACATGCACTGAATTTAAAGTGCAAAAAAAACAATGTGCGTTTTCAACTGACCTATGATTTTCTTATGTATTTATAGCCTGTAAAAGATGAACGACAATTTAAAAATCCCATAGCAGCTGGATTCTGAAAATACACATGTAGAGAAATATATTGATTAAAAAAGGTGCAAAGGTCTTCACTGTCAGCGTGAGCATATTTAATTAAAAAGAAGAGAGTTACACTACTGTGGTGGGCTTAGGTACCTGTTGTTGAGTATATTAAAGTAAAGGGTAGGAGACCTGCCTACCTTCCTGGGAAAGTGTGCAAACCAATAATGTGTTGCTTTACCTCCTGCTGCATGAGTGATTTGGGAGATTCCTGTGCTAGAGCGGCGCGTCAGGTCCCTAGCGTGCTTTTATGACCTTTGGCTACTCTGTAACACAATACAATATGCACACATACACACTCTCATATATACGTTGGTGTTGTTTCATTTGTTTCAGGGCTGAAGCGTCTGTGATATGGCAACCAGAAACAACATATACCAAAATACTTGAAATATTAAAATGTAAAATATTGAAATATTCATGCATACATATAGACAAATTATATATAAACACTCTAAAAAATTGTGTTGTGTTGTCTAAAAGTCAGTTGCTTCTTTAAATTTAAAGAATAATCACACTGTTTGTTCATTTCAATATATTTTCAAAAATCTCATCTAGATAAATCTCATATAACTTACAAAATGAAGTTTGTTTCCCAAGTATCATTAAGTTGCTTCAACACTAGGATTTTGTCTTTTGTATGGGTGATTATAAATGGAGTCCAACGCTTGCCAGGTCACATGGATACACTTACTCATTTACTGGCAGACTACTGTTAATACATCACTTTTCCATGTCAGGCTAAACAGAGCTCAGAGCACGAACATCCAAAGATTTGCAAAGCACCATTTTTAAATGTTCTATATTATGTATATGCATTATTATTTTTCTCTGGTGTTGGTGCACATGACCACACTATGAAGACTACAGCTTCATAACAACTTATAAATACATGCAATAAATAATTACAGATAATCTGCATGAATCATACGAATGCACCCCAGTTATGTGTGTGTGTGGGAAAAAATGGAAGAGAAAGCGAGACTGTTAGAGAGTGTGTGAGGAAGGGCTGATCTCACCGTGACCCTATAGGCCATCAGAACACTGTGAGTAGAATTCACACCAGCTAAACAGCAAACACAGGCTGTGAGAACCCATCTCTCACTGTACAGGATGAATTCTTCACCTGCAGAATATACCCGCCATGACAAGCAGCTGTCAATTGAAACGTTGCCCCTACATTCCTTGCAGAATGTTTACACCGTACTAGCAACAATATACTGGATTCGTGGAAAACTGAGAAACGGTAAATCAGTGTAAACGGTAAAGTCCATGTGGGAGCAATGTTTACAAAAGCATGTTCTAGTAACAAACATTTTGGATGATATTTTAAAAAAAAATATCACTAAGGGAACAGGTCAGGAAAAACAATGACATTCCAGTGAAGGTCGCACATGTGCTTTCACGCCAGGAGAAACATCCCAACACAATCAGTGATGAGTACACCAGTCCTCCATGCCTGATGCAGCACAGACGACTGGAAATGCCAGGAATGCTAGACTCCAGCCCCATGGGAGACCATGTTCCACTTATTGGCTACCAGTGTCCGCATCCACAGGAACAATGTCCGAGATGAGTTCCCACACAATAGGAAACAGGACATTTATGATGCTGATACGGTGAAAAAAATAAAAGGAGTCTCATTCCCGAGCCATAGAGCTCCCTGTATCTCTGTCTGACACCCCGGGATTGGGCTGCTCAAACAGACACCTCCACATTTTTGAGAGGTGGACATGGAGAGAGTTTAAAGGGAGTCTCCTCCTGTCCCATTTGGTTGATTTAAATGGTATGTTATTAGCTTTCCCAGGCATTGTCTCTCAGAAATGGTCACTTTCTCTGCATGAATGCCTGCGTCGCTACTGACCACCAGTCTCAATGAAACAAGGGTTCCAATGCGGTAATATAGTAGCAATTCCACAAATGACAGACTTAAGACAGTGGCATCTCATATTTGGAAATATTTGATTGATATTCATTAATAAACAGGCTCTCTGACATTTATCTGAAAGTGTTAACTGATACAGCATAGAAACAGATGTTTTGTGAGATGCAATGCAATGCAAACAAATCACTTACTTGAGAATGACTGAATTTCTGGGTCATACTCAGAGCATACTGTGTTTGCAATGCTGAAAACCATGGTAATCCAAACGTACAGTTGCACTGAAATATCAGTTGCATTGTGTGTTAGACACAAACATGTATTAACATTTCTTTTAAAGGGATAGTTCACCAAAAAGATCATTAACCAAAACTTTAGGACTTTTTTTTACTTCTGTGGAACACAAAATAAGTCATTTTGAAGTTGATTTTTATGAAAGACAAAGGGGCTATTTTTGTTCTTTGCAAAATGTACAGTTTGTCTAGATATTCTTGTAAGAACAAAAATATCAAAGGGCCTGAAAACATTGCGATTAATAATCAACAGACTAATAAATAAAATCAGCCACAACCTGTAGAAAATTAAGTCCTTCCAATGAAACCATAAATTCTGGTTTATTAAAAGAAAAAGAAAAAACTAAAAGATTGTTCACTACTATGATTAATATTAATTAATACTAGACATAAATTAGACATAGCTTGTTTTGTTTTAAAAGATTGATTATTTGGTGTCAAGCTAACTAAAATGTAATTTAGTATCATGCGTAATATTTGTTTAAAATGGCCAGTTATAGTGATTCACTTTGTTCATTTTTTTAAATAAGAAAGAAATTTAGCAATGTTATGTTATTTATTTTAGATTTGTATTTAGTGTTTACATTTCCCATGCATCTTTATGTTATTGATCAACAATCATTACTTTTTATATCCACTGATATTTAAAGCTTAATAAAATCAAAATCTTTCCAAGTATCCCCTGGAATTGAAACTAAGTACACCCTTGGTTATGTGGCCCTGGACGGGATTCATTAGGAATGATTTGGTGTAGATTGCCACCTTCTGGTAGCTAATGATAAGTGCTGCAATGAGAGAAACAGAGATGCCTGTGCATTGCAAAGTCCTTCCAAAGCACACACCTGCAATAAGTATAACCAAATAACCAGAAAAATGGCTGAAATTAAGCAGAAACTAACTTACTGGGGCACACCACTGTGCATTAACTGGTTATTTATTCTAATAATATTTGTATGTAATTTCTAAAGGAACTAACTAAAAAGAAATGAAACACACTCTTTTTGTACTCAGTCTGAACTGTTATTTTAGCCTTGATTTTGTTAGGCGATGATCCTTGCTAATTAAGTTATGCACTGTTTTCCTTTTTAGACATCCTTTGATACTCAACATTCACTCAGGCCGCTAGTTAGCGCCAGCAGCTCTAATCAGCTGAATATATCTGTCCTCTTGGCATAGCATTTGTGCTTGAACCCCAAATTCTAATTAGAACCATCTTCCACTTCTCTTTGGAGTTTTCTTTAAATAACGAGAGGGAAAACAGCCATTTAACAAGTGTGCAGCATTCTCCAGATCTCTGGAAGTTTACCCACATCTGCACCGCTCCCTAACCCTCGTAATAGAGCAGGTCAACCAGAGGGTTAGGGGTCAGCACTTATCCTATTGTGCGGCACAACCAACATGAACCTCATTGCAACACCGTAGGAGCGGGGCGGTTCAGGTTCAGGAATGAGAAATGAACAAGAGCGCTTCTTCGACACGGTCTGCCACTCGGAATGCTGAAAGGAGGAATTCTAATTAGGAGGAAAACGTATAGTCGCAAGGCTTTGTCGGCCTTTTATGCGTTATCAATGATGGGGAACAAAACAAGAAAACAAGCAGAGGCCGGGACTTCGCAGGTGCGCAAAGACCAATGCGAGACCGGATGAAAGGTACGCCGGGGATCGTCAGCAGGAAGAGGTCGGATCTGTCGGGAACATCACAACGGGGCTGGTTAAACAAGGAGCGGGTCAGGCCAAGGGTCTGCTCGATTATCTTAAAACGCCTCTCTCCTACTCGTGCTCATCAGCGAACGCCCCGGCCTCTCTAATTAACCTGATTCCCACAATCTACTGCCCTGTGACCACCCTTGCTGCTGAAAAATGGGCAGCATAGGTGACAGAACACTGCCCGAGCCAAAGGAGTGCCAAAGAATGTATTCTTCTTATGGTTCTGAATAGCAGCAAAACAGGCAGATCAGCATAATGGTCATGCACCCCTCCCACACATTCAGTCACACACTCTCTCCCCTCCTCCTCCTCATCCAAACCTTGATTAACCTCCTCTTTCCCTCCCATGCACATTCACACAGGCACAATGTGCTTCAGAGGCCCTGACAGATGGGGCCAGGGCTGTTTCATGGGGGTTTCTCTGTGCAAACGGCAGCCTGGTTTGGTACTGTGTTGTCAGGCCAATGAATTGATTCCGACCACTATAGAAGATTCTCTCTGCCAGAGTGTCACAATGGCGACGAGTGTGGGGAGCTGGGAGCAAGCTTGTGGAGGCATGGAGCCCTCGCTCATGAATGATGGCCCTGCGAATGGCGCTCCTTTTATTGGTATTCATACCTACTTCGCTCTCATGCCGCCCATCTAAAAACATGGAGAGCGATAGTCCGATTGCACTGCAGCAAAAGCAGATCTTTCCCGAGACCTGCTTATTTTCTCACACTTCCTGGCTCAGCCATTCCTAAACATGTCACAGGCTTCGTGTTAGTGTCAGATTTATAAATCAAAGACCATTTTGGTGACTTTTCACCATCCCCATTCTTAAATTAATCTGGGTGTAATAACCAAGGTGACCTCTGAGGCGACCCCAGACAACAGAGCCAGAGCAGAGGACAATCCTTCCTCAGACTGGACAACGGGACCATCACACTCCTGTCTCATTCCATCAGTGTCAGCCACCACATCCTGGTTAATGTTTCACCAGCCTTCCATTTTGTTCCCTCGCCTTGGAAAAGAAAAGGAGAGGAGAGCAGGGGAGTGTTGGTTAATCACGGGGAAAATGGAAGGCAATCGATCGACAAACAAACAGGCTGGAGGGACAATGCAAAGAGACTGAGGAGATTATTTCCTCTGTGTATCTGCAGCACATTAATTTATCACAGTCTATTAGAACTGCAGCAAAGCATGAGGACGCTGGATGTTTGGAGTTAAATGGTCTGTGGACAAACTGCACGCAAGGAAATTAATCAGTTGAATTCATTAATGAAATAGCTCATCAAAATCACTTACTCAACTTCATGTTCATTTAAACCTAAAGTAGAAATATTAAATAATGTTCCGGTTGATTTTTTTTCTATTCAACTGAACTGAAAGCTTAAAAAAAGTAAGCAAAAAGTACCATTAAAAGTTACTCAAACATTTCATCCCAAGTCATCAGAACTCATATGACAGCTTGAGTAACAGACTGAAAACAGTCCTTATCCAATGCTAAAATTCTTTTCAGTTGAATTCAACTCCAATTCCAGAATGAATCATTCAGACCAGTTTTGTGAACAACAGATTCACTGAAAAGATCAGTCAAAAGAATGGTTTGAAGATGATTTTTAGTGAGTAACAACTTTTCCTCCCAGAAAATTGATAAAGATGATTTTAGAAGACTAGAAATATAACATGCAAGTCATATGCACTATTTTCTATGATACATTTAAGGTGCTTTTATGTCATTTTGGATCTCGACAACCCCTGTCTTCATTCACTTTCATTATACTGAGTGTCAATTATATAATGACAAAAAAATTAAGTTTAAGTTAGTTTCAGTGCAACATGGTGAGCAAATGATGAAATTTAAAAAAAAAATTTGGGGGGGTGAAATCTCTTTTAAAATTGTTCTGCATTCAGTTGAGAACTTTCCCGTCCATTTTGGCAAGACATCATGAGATGAGAAAGGCTTCACGAGGAACGTTTATGAAAGAAGCTTCTGCTCTATTGGTTCAAAAACGTAATTTGAATCTTTTATACTTGGCAACAGTTTGTCGACAGTGTGACCGCAAATGATTCATAGACATAACAGAATTCGTTTTTGTTTCACTGTTCTCCATATTAAGTGGTCCCATCAGGACACCATGGACTACGCATTGTGACCGAAGACCAACCCACAGAGTTTCACATTCTGTCACCCAGAACTGTACTCCTCACAGCGTGTTAGCATACACAAAAGGGAATCTGAAGAACCTACAGGTAGGGCATTGCTAACCAAAGGGTGACACACATACATAACCAACTGACAAGACGTTGTATTTGCTCGGCTCTCTCTCTTTTGTACCTCTGGAGTCTGCATAGCAATGGCAAGTACATTTACATGCTTTAGAATGCGTTGGGGAGAAGGCCGCGGTGTGTATTGTTGAGTGGCCAGGTCCAAAAAGAAAGAGCACACGGTGGAGAAAACAGGGAGCTGACAAAAGACTTGAATGAGAATCAATTAATTTTCATTTAGCGCAACAATCAAAGGGCTGGCATTAGCATGTGTGAGGCTCATTTGATGGTGGCAGGAGGCAAGGAGGGAGAGCTCAGGCCCACATTAAGGTAATGACAGGGTCAGGCCTGCCCGGCCTCTCTTCCATTAGCACCCCAGTGTTCTCAAGCGTAATCACAAAACCCCAGTGTGGCAGGGCAGATGATTAACCATTAGCAGATTCCAGTCCCACTGAAGTCATTGTGTTCATGACAGGGAAAATGAATATACGGGTAAGATTCAGCGGGATTGCACACTGTGTAAGACACTTGCAGTGTTTGAGATATGAGGTATGTTTCTATTAGAGCGTTTTGGAGTACCCGGGCATTTATGGGATAAAGCGTGTTTTTAAGGTTTGTAAGTAAAATCAAATTTTGCCTTAAATGCAATACCTGTTCAAACTTAAAGTTACATATAATCAGATTACTTTTGTTTCTGTTTAGAGCAATCACTTTTGATGTAACCATAGTAACAACACAAATTTGCATAGAATCCCCAAACTTTCACAATAGAGTGCTGCAGAAATTACATCAAATCCTAAAAAATGAATTCGCTATGGGTGCCCTTGAGATTTTCCTATGGGGTTCTCTAATATAGTTTTTCAATTTGAGTAAAATAAGGTCTGCGGTAAGCATAACTTGACAATACTTCAACGATTTGCTCTACAATGTAAATTACACACACCGTATGTTTGTAATAATTTACAACATAAGAACATTTAGGGTGCAAGTGTGAGCAATTTACATTGTAGAACAAAATATTCACGTATTGTCAAATTATGTTTACCACAAACCTTGTTTTACTCACAAATTGAAAAACTCCATTATAAAATTCCATGGGAAAATGGGAAAAAACTATGGCAAATTAGTCTTGCAAGAGCTTAATTTGTGCAAGAGCTGCTAGCGATGTTTTGCAAAAAGACCTAATACTGGACATTTTTACACAGTTTCGTTATTTTGTATGAAGCAGTGGTATTCATTTTCAAATGGGATAATATAACCCAGTTAATCTAAAATCAAAGAAAACCTAGGTGCCTTAGGGGTCAACCACTGTGTCGATGGGTGCACTTATCCACATGTGAGTGTGTGTGTGTGTGTGTGTGTGGTGAGAGGGTGTGTCACAGACAGGTGAAATGGGGCGGAAAGTATTTGTGAAGAAAAGAGTGCAAAGAACAGTGTGGTTACGATTGCAGACAGGGTCACATCTGTGACACTCCAGACACAGAACTATAAAGAGGTAAAAGTGTGCAGACATGCCGTATTGTGAAAAGCAGCCAGCGAGCTGTTTTGGATTTCTGTCAATTAAATGGGAATGTATTTCATTCCTCACAGGGCCAGGGACAGCTTTATAGGCCCAACAAGACAGGAAGCTTTAAAGGGGATGGGTCACCTCACATTCAACAGTAAATCAGTACCCATATAATATTTGTAATTTTTCCAAACAGCTGACCTTTGAGTAATATAATGACAAGATTGGGATGTGTAGTGCTTTGTCTATTTAAAATGCAAATGAAAATAGTTCAGGCGTAAAGAAGGCTTCTTTGTGAATATTTAGGTCTGAATTATCGTCATTGTTATGTAGACCAAAAAGTAGAAAGCAAAGTGTCATTTAGAATTTTGGTGGCTTTTAAAAAATTAATTTTTATGTTCCTTTGCACTGCAAAAGTTTTCAGTTAATGAAGCCATTGTCAAAGTGAACTATTAGCAGTCACTTATTAATGTAAAGTGATAATAGTGACAAAATACTGAGTGCACTTTTAAACAATTGATAGACGATGGAAATAAGGCTAGGTACTGATACAGTTTTCATGATTCAATTTAAATTCACAAGCTCTTGATTTGATTCTGACTCATTCTGAAATGATAATTTCAGTTATAATGTCCAATTACTATTTAGATACAAAAAGAAACTAAAAACTACTCTGAACCTACTAATTTTATTAGAACAAAATTAAAAATCAATATATTTAACCAGCCCTAATGAAATCTCATCCTAGCGTAGGTATTTGGCCTTGACAGATCACAATTCCTAAGGACAACCTCTATTTTAGGTTGCATAACTGATAAAGAGGCTGCAGGACTGAGATTTTTGGTGTATTAAAGGACTATCCTACAGATTTACAGACACATGGCTAAGACAATGCAGAAATGGAAATCAGTTCACTTAGTTCCTCTCTGGTCATCAGTCAAGAGAACATTTCAAACTGGACAAAAAGGCCAAAAGGAAGCAGAGAGGTGATTTGACGAAAAAGAATGGGTTAAAAGAGAAGCACTAAAACACCTACTGAGCAAAAGAAAGTGAGAGAGGGTCTCTTTTCATGGGTGTCCACACACTAAAGACAGGCAGCACTTGACAATACTGTACAATGCTGTTTTGCACAATTAAGTGGTGTGGAGGGCAGGGCCGAAGACAAAGCCTCCTGTGGTCTCTGGAGCTGCCAGCCCCAGTGGGTCTCTCTTTCAGCCCATATGTTTCTGCCCACTCACAGACCCCTCACGGGCTGCTCTCAGTCTGCTTCTGCTGTACAGCCTCATGTTCAGCATCTGGACATGCGAGAGGACAGCACTATGGTCACCTCGATGACCAGCCCTCTTAGGGTGGGGGTGGCATCCTTGGAAACTGCAATAGGATTGGGATAGAGTCCGGTGAATACAGGATCCTTGAATGAAGTCCTATTCAAGAATGCATTCTTAGTAATATTAGAAGTCTAAGACCACACTAAAATTCTGAGATTTTTTTTTTTTTTTTTTGTATTTGAAAAATGTATAAAAAAGAAATGTGATAAAATGAAACAAAGAAATTAGATTCTTATGTCTATATCATTAACAAACACACAAACTTAGAGTTCATGCAGCTTGAGTGGTGCTGTCAAAAGAAATGAAAGCAAAAGTTTACTTAAAATGTATTAACCTAACTTTACACTTAAATTGTTATATTAATTAAAAAATTTGTAAAGAAAATATTACATCAGAATAGTAATGTTTCAGCAGACTGGACATTTCATTGCACTTTTTCTGTCTCAGTGTCAAACCCAACTGCAACAAACTTCAAAATTACCTCAAAATTATTATTCCTCAATCTTTTATTATTATTATTTTTTGGGTGTGTGTTAACACTGCTGTATTCTATTTTGCCAGCTCTTAAATACACAAAATTCCTTTTTGTTCTTTGTAGAAAATAAAGCAAGGCAACAGATCTGACAGATTCCACAGTCGTAAATACATATAGTTACTAAGTGTGTGTGTTCTGTGACTGATGGACATTGTGTTTGTGACAGTGATGGACTGTCAGGATGCTGCCAGAAGAGAGGACCTGCCTTAACTTCTTTAACACATGGACACAAAAGAACCAAAGAGACAGAAAGAGGAGAGAGAAAAAAAGATGCAGGGGATGCAAGGATGAAGGAGAAGAAGAATCACTTCTTAACAAGTGTTTACTTTCATTCTGTTCCTGAGCTGCAGAGCAGTAACCAACCATGGAGAAAGGCAGATCCTGATCCAGGAAGAAATCTCAAAGCCCTTGAGGTCAGGGGTCACTAACTCTGCCATTGTTCCTGACAGGGCAAGCACACTCCAGCTTTTCTCCAGCTTTTAAGGGCCTGTGTTGGGGGAGCAAAGATATGCCAGGAACAACTGGGTCAGGGCCAGGGGCTTTGTGGCTACTAGGGAAAAAAGAATCAGTCAGAAAAGGTTAAATGAAGAGCGAAAGGACCCTTCTGTCCAATTATGGAGGGACAAACGCTCTCTGTGACCCAGTAGGGTCAAAGTTCACTACAGCCTTTGGCAGCGGCACACTCGTGCCCTTTGTAGCTCAGATAAGATGAACCTCCACTGTGTTTATATATGTCACTCGCTGTCCAGTTTTAGGGATATAAATATTCCACTTAGCAGTATCATTTTATTGGTCACCAATCTAGGTGGGTCAAGCCGGCCATCGTAGTAGACATACCCAACACCACTTTAAACACTCTGAAGCGGATTCCTTTTTAATTTGATAGCTTACTGGACAAAAAATGAACAAGGAAATCTTGACTCTCAAACAGTGTTTCCAAACTTGCTTTGATAGAATGGGCTTCATTGAGAATCAGAACAGCAAATAGTCTGACTGCTTAGATTCAGATGCCGTCCGATATAAAGAGGCACAAAGGCCACTCTGAGACCCAGACTCTTTCATGTCCCCTTGCATAGAAAATGCAAGCCTAGCAAATAAAAAGGAGAAACTCTTGATGAGAGTAGCCTCCTTCTACCCCTCCCACTCCGAGGTTTTTGAGGTAGGCCTCCTCTCAAGCCCACAACTATTGCAGGCCAGACCTGCACTTGTCGGCTAATACCTGTCCAACACAAAGGGCCTTGCTGAGTAGCACAGTGAGTGTCTTGGGCCAAGCCTGGGTGGATTAGGCCACCGGAGGTATTTCCTCCTGGCTTGGGTACCACAAGATTAGCTCATAGAATTAATCACCTGCTTGTTAGGCTAACAAGCAAGGTGCAATCATGTTACTGTGCTTAACCCTGCCTTCATCTCTATGCTGGGCTCTTGACTCTGAAAGCACCTGTAATGCTACTGCAAAGTCGAGTTGGGCAAGCTGTCTGAGTGCTGCATGCTCTTGTCATTATCTCGGTAGTGATGGGGACAGGGTGAGGAGGTGGCACTTTATTAAGCCCCGTGATGGATTTAACCACTCTCTGGATCAAGGCAATGGATCTGAAGTCACATTCCTATGGCTCTTTTAAGTTCTCAGACAGTGCATTCTTGAAGTTCATCAAAAAATTCAAGATTAGACACAGAGACGGGGTACCACTTAGACTGGCTCTTGAAAGTCTCACATTAATATTCTAAACCTGACTCCCAGACTTCAATGCATTGAGTTTTCCGGTATTCTGGAATGAAATACCCTATGTTTCCAGTCAAGTTAGGTTACATTAAAGGTACTCCTATAATTTTCTTCCTGGCACCACCACACTTTGGTACACTGATACATTGATTTCAAAAAGTCAAACGTGTTGTATAACACCCCCATTAATGTGAAGAGCAAGAACTTAAAACAGGAAGACTTAAAGGTCCATCAGGTCTTCCTTGAGAAATCCATTCTCCATGCATGCACCCAAATTCCTTGTGTTAGAGCCCGGAAGCAAGCCAGGCGTGGTGGGGAGGAAAGAGCTGATGGAAGGGGGTGGTAGTGGTGAATTTTCCTCTCCCTTGGACTCCTCTCTGCAGGCATCCGCCATCCCTCATGAGCCGCCCTAAGCCTGTTGGACACACATCAGGGTTAGTGTGAGCGGACTCAGCTGGAGTATGCCAGGCTTAGCTTTTCTTACCAGATGACCTTTAATCATGGGATCAGGGGCCATGCATGCAGCTGGACATATCCAGAATCCTTATAACACACAAGGTCACAACCGGTGCAAGGAGCTGTAATCAATGTCACTGTGGTTTAAGCATATCAGTCTTTACATTGCACAGGACTTTGCTACTCCTTTCAGTCCAATTTTACCTCACAGAATCTCATTTACATGTCTCCCGACAATTCACCAAAGACCTACAACGTGAGACCTTGGCAGGTCTGCAAGATTTGCTTTGATGTCTGTTGTTTTATCAATGAAACTCTGTCTAGCTTGGGAACAGGTGCAACAAGTGTGAAGGTTACTTCACTGTTGTACCCATTCAAGACGTAAGGCATGAGAGAGGGGCCGCGCTGTGTGGTAAATAAACAGTTGATCTAACAAACACTTGAAAAGATCAAAAAGGTGCTCAGTGCTCTTCAGCATCTTGAGATTCCCAGCATGGTGTCCGTACAGCACACAAACGACTGATTAGCACAGCGGCATCTATCTTGCGGACTGTTTTAAGACGCGGTGTGGGCTGACACCAGACTATGCGGAGCTCCCAGGGTGAGAATGGGGGATTTCTCTGAGGTGCTGTCAGCGGTGCTGAAAGGCCTCTCTGTCAGCCAGAGGCAGCGGGGAGCCCAAATGAGTTGACCGAATCATTGCTCAGCCCCATGGCCTCACTCTGAACAGCAGTTTGTCTTGTGCTGGCACAGACTGGCTTTCTCAGTGCACGGGTTCCTCATCTCGCCTGGGATAAGGGACAACCCTCAACCCTTGCCTTTTCGGCACACAACATATGCAAACTCTCGAATGGTCTTGCTTGCCATCTCCCTTACTTTTTTTTCATCTTATTTCTCATCCACCTCCCCCGACAAACCCTCCCTCTTACTCATACCACCAGCAAGGCGCGCCCTCGTTTCTGCTTCCCACTCTTAGGCAGAAGAGGAGAAGGATGAAGAGCCAGGGTCTTTTCATCAAGAACAATTTGCCAGGGAGCTGGAAAATGAGCGGGCACTCAATTAAGAGCTGCCCATTGAGGCGGTGGAGTGAGTCTGAATGAGGGCCCCTCCAAAGGAATGAAGTCCAATGAATAGATTGTGGGGCTTCATGAAATATTAAAGAGTGGACGGATTTCCCACAATATTTGTACACCTCCCTTTGTGGGGATTTCTCCCTCCATTGAGCCTGAAACTGTTAACACATCCGCTCAGAAACACGGTTCAGCCACTGTGCTAAAGGACCTGGGGGCCCAGCATCAAACACTACCCTTCTCTCTCTCGCCCTCTCTCTCTGCAGTACTGCTCATGCATAGCTTTCCTCACAGTGAGAGAAACCGTGATCTATTCATGAAGGGGATTACAGCAGTTTTAATGACCACCTGGCCTTTCTGCTGCTCTGCATTGAGAGAGTGTAAAACTCTCTGCCGGGTTCCCACTTCCTACGGCGCTTCGTTGACTGCACATGTGGGTCATGCTTTCCAACCATAATGTTGCTTATTCCCATAATTACAAGAATACATGCAGCATACTTACTGACCAGCAGTTTCTTTAAGATTCACAAAGGCAAAGTAAAGAAACAAACTTGCTTTTGCCTGTGCTTTGACAATAATGTTTTACACACTCCACTTTTTGTTACCTCGCTTTCTCGCTCTTTCTCTTTCCCTTTTATTCACCTCACCTCCCTGTTCTCTTTTTCTCTGCTCGCTTTTCCCAGCAGATCAAGTTGAACAGAGGCTCAGACACTGAGGATAAGGAGCTGGTTAAATCTGCCATTAGCATTAGAATGGCTGCATATTCCTGCAGTGAACCAACATTAGTTAATGTCAGAGCTGAAGGGCTGAGGGCAGGCCAAGAAGCACAGCTCTCCTGAGTAAAGTGTGCTTGGTTGTACAGATTGCACCTCTTGTGTTGGGACGGCGTGTGTGGCCCATTTTGTGGTGCCATTAACCAATGCATTACAGTTACAGTGAAATTCTTCAAATGGACACTTGAAGCTAGTTTAGAGACAGCTGTTGACTGCAACTATACAAAAGGCATTTAGAGTGATACTAGATCCTGACTGGACTTCATCTCTGCCCCCTGGTTTCTTATTTTGCAGAATCTCAAGTTAAATCTTGATGGACATAAAAATCTTTTCAAATGTTTTGACATTTTTAGGGATGCACCAACATTTACAATTTGGCAGATAAATTTAAATGGAAAATTTAGCGTTCACCAAAATAATAAAGAATAAACTAGGATAAATGGGCTATTAATACAATTTTTTAAAAGTTTTTCAGGCTCTGATTATTTTAATTGACATTGTTTAACAACTGTAAATGACATGCGGCTGCATTATACATGTGGCCTATTTTACTTATTCGACCAGCTCTTTAACATTAGAAAGCTGCATTTATCTGATGATACTGCTTTGACCACTGATATATTGTGCATCCCTACTTATTTTACATTTTGCATCTCCATAAAAAAACAACAACGTAAAAACAGAAGTAAAAACAAAGAGTAATCCAATGAATAAACCAATGTGTGATTTAAAAACCAAATGGAATAAAAAACTCCATCCAATAGAAGCTTGAGATTTTTTCTCCCAGTTCAAAAGCATTTTTAATTCACATCAGGAGTTGTGTAAATAAGAAGCTTAATAACAGGTAGGGGGGCAAATTGATGGTGTTTCTAGCTTGTCATCCTCGACAGTTTGACAGTCCAAACTAGACCCCTGGTCTTTAGTAAAATGAGAGCCAAATATATTTCATGTTTCTTTCACTCTTCATGCTGTCTTTGACAACAGTTTTAGTGTGCCCTTGCAGTAAAGCACCGACCCTTGTAGTAAGATCTCATGTCCGGCACTCTAGGAGTAGGCTCCACACTGCTGCCAGACAGTGTAGCTGCTGCTGGGGGGCCGCAGTGGAGAGCAACCCCCTCAGTCTGGCCTCCATATGCTGGGGTTCTGGAGCCAGGCTGGGAATGCTCTCCTAGTGCAGCAAGGGCAGTCAGGGGGCAGGGGGCCTCGGCAGGCCCCGCATTGTGATGGGGGACAGGAGCCGAGCTGGGCCCAGCAGGAGAGAGAAGGCTTTTTCTTTAGAGGAGCCAACCGGAGCGTTTTCTCACAACCTGCTTTCTCTTCCTCAGCCTCTCACGTCATTCAGACCTTTGCACTCCCTCTTTCTTGGGCTCCTTACTGGCAGATTGATACATTCGTTGAAATGTGCTCTTTTTGTCATTCTCTGTGAACTGACTTTTTTTTTATAAAACTGCCTCCTCCCCTCACCACTCACCCATTTCCAACCATTCTCTGGAAAATTAAATCAAACCATGCTCTCCCATCTCTCAATCATCTTGTGACATCAAAGTCTTTTGCAGAAGTATGCAGTGCTTTTCCTTTTGACGATCCAGACAAATTTCCCCAATTTTCTTGCCTCAAATCCTTCTCTTTCAGCTTCCCATATAAAGTTGATCACTCGCATGAATGGCGACTCTGATGGAGTGCCATCTCTATGGGTTTACGCATTAATTCCAGGTTTATGGATGCCACTCCCTCTTTGTTTTTGTGGCATCAAGATGGAATGTGAAGATTGTAGGTCAACAGGTCCAAGATCTGTTTCCCTTCCACTCATGTTCACACGAGGGCCTGCAGATTAGCATGACGAAGAACATAAAGCATTTCTAAAAGTTGCTGTTTTGTTTGTGTCCCCGAAATGCAGTGAATCATTGGGACTTTTCAGGGCTGTTGAAAGTAGAATGCTTATATGTGCTCTCAAGACGTAACCGATTTATCCGTTGACAGGAAACAAATCCTTCTTGCTTAATTCGAAAATAAAGCATTCAAAGAGTTACATTTTAGACAAATATTTAATTAAAGAGACTGTTCACTATAAAAAATTCTGCAATTACTCACCCTCATGTTGTTCCATACCTGTATGACTATGTATTTCTTCTATGGACCAGATTTTTTCATGCTAATTAGTTTTTCATAACATTTTAAAATTATTTTTGAAGCACAATAAAAGTCTATATGACTTGTGCAATATGCACCAAGTATTCTGAAGTCATACAACAGATTTGTGTGAGGAACTGACAGAAATTGAAGTTACTGATAGTCTTCCTATAGTGGAAGATACTTCCTATAGCGTCAAAGATAGTGATACAAATCCAATGTATTGCTTCACAAAACTTGAAATATAGCAAAGTTGATATGGACCATTTTTTGTACCTTTGCCCCCTTATTGCTGTATTTTAAAATGGCCACTTTTTGAAATCTATTGATAATTTTGCTACTAATATGATGATCTGATTAAGTCATTTGAAAGTTAGAATTCATTACAAAGCTCAGAAACAGGTTAAATGACTTACTTAATTACTTAAAAAATACATTGACTGAAAAAAAAATATTTTCAAGAATACTTTTGCTTCAGTCGCATCTGTTCTCATAATTAATCAGACATGTATTAATCAGACATGTAAGTGGTCTGCGACACTGTTAAAGATCTCATTTACTTACATTTAAAAGAATTTCACTTTTTTGACAGAATATAAATATCAGCAACTGGATCAAATTGCTTATTTTTGTTCATTTGGGCCTCCTCACATGTGAGCTCCATATTCTATATACTTCATAAAAGCTTGATGTATCAAACATGACACTCAACAGCAACAAAAAATAGGTTATGCAATTTTTACTTTTTTTTTATTTTAAAAGTATTTTGTCAATTAAAAAAAAAAAAAAACCAGACTATCCTTTTGTTAGTATTTACAGGGTTAAGGTTCCCAAAGAGAAATTCCAGAACAAAACAAGTGTTTTTGTTGGCAGTTCTGGTCAAGCTGACCTGTGAGTTTTCACAAACATGCATCTCTGCTGCCCTCTTCTGATCTTTTGAAACAGAAAGTTGTTGACAAGTAAAACAGCAGTTGCAACGGGCAAGAAATCACTGCCTTTTATAACAAACTTTTTACTTTACAAAATGCAAACTTTAGGTAATTGATTACAGTTTTAAGGAAATCATTACGCCAACTTGAATGTAAACATTTACATTTTTAGAGACAACTAGAAAAATTTACATTGACTTGTTTGTTCATTTATAGTACCTTTCTGGGCATGGAAATCAGCTACTTTTTATTGACATTTTTAGGTTTTGTATGACCATGTGAAAACTCGTACATACACTAAATAATGTGTTAATGGCATGGAAATGAAGTTTTGCTTTCTGTGCTGAATCCAAAGTACATATTTTGTGTACTGACGTCAGTCACATGTCATAAAACGCACACTTCATCTCTAAACTCTGATACTTTGAACTTCCCATTACTAGACCACATTTCACAAGCCCCGCTCTGGGTCTTTCAAAGAGCTGTTTAGTATGCAAAGAGCACATGAGCAGGCAGACAAATCAAAACCACATTGTAAAAAGGATTTTTGAAGGGCTTGTCATTTTTCCTCTCTCTCACTCTATCTGCTTTCAGGTCACTGTCAGCTTTGGCACCTTGCCACTGGTTGTCATTTTTGCCCGCACCTGAGCGTTTCACTTCCTTAATGTTAAATGACATCAGTTTGATTTAAAGCTCCTATTTAATTTGAGTCTGCTGCCAAGATTAGAGGACAGCCATTCAATCCATCATGCTGGAGCTAGAGATATTGTTAGAATGAACTCTCAGACACACTGGCAGAAGTGGAGAAGTGGCTTTATCTGACAATGTAATATTGTAAACATATAACCTGATTAAGGAACTGATGATTACACCATGTAAGGTTTTACTCTAAATGTTCAGAACAATCTACACTAAATGAGAATTCATTTGTCAAATAGTTGAAACCTCCAGTGATTGAACTATTTATTTATTTGGTTCTATATTTAATTCATCAATTTGCCAGCCAGTCAGCCTTTCTGAACAAGATTTTATACATATTTGCATATTTAAAATATACTTTCATTAGCACTTGTTTCTTGTCAAATAATTGGATCAACTTTCCAAGCATTTTTTTCTTTTATTACAAGTTCTCTAAGTGACCACTGAAGGGCAGTGTTGCTGTCCATATTACTGAGTTAATAAGTATATTTTAATCAGAATTCAAAATTCTGTTCAATAACAAAAGGTGAATTTTGGAAGATTTTTGGTTTGTTTTAATAAAAGGGACACTTTTCAGCATAAATGTAAGTAAAGGTAAAAGAGAATCAGGCCTGTACAAAAAAGAAAAAAAAAAGATTTTACAGACAAATTTGAATTTGTTACTCAATAAAAATATTGATATATCCACAAAATATTCATATTTTTTATATATCCAGAGATAATGTCCAAACTGTTTGATTAAATCAAATCTTTCTGATGAAATGGTTGACCCAGATCACAAAACTGGTCTAAATGATTTGTTCAGTTCAACTCGATGCACTGGAGGGGAAGATTAACACTGTAAAAAAGGTTACATTTAATTTAGTTTCTCATGCACAGCTATTGTATGACTTCAGAAGACCCTGTCAAGCCCTCATTCATTTTCATTTGGAAAATAAAAAAATATATATATATTTTCTAAAAAAGAAAATCACCTTTTATGTTTCACAGAAGGCGCATAAAAAGTGCTGAGTGAGACATGAGGGTGAGCAAATTATTTTCGTTTTTACGTGAACTATCACTTTAAGAGTGAAACTGCAATTAACCTGTTTGACCAGCAGGTGGAAGCAAAGAATGTTTAGTGCTGGATGTTGAACAGCCAGGCAGATAGACCTACTGTGCTCAACTTAACGATGGTTCTTATGTTTAAGATCTTGAACGAAAGTCGTTCTGTTGCTGGGCTCTCGAAGAACTCTGTTAGCTGCTATGTTTATGTTCTGCAGTTCATAAGAAGCCCTAAAGCAAGTGTGCTCCTGCTGTCACTGCCAGACAGGTTTGTGATATATAAGTGCACTGTGAAGATGGCATCTGACTTACAGTGCTGTGTGAAAGTTGAATTAAAGATCCTCATTTTACCTGGCTCTCAGACTGCCAAATTACTGCCTTACTCTGGTTCTCAGTGGTGTATAATCTCTGACTGCCTGTCTATCATTCCGAATTCTCAGAACACAATCACGACATAAATAATGACAGCATCCTGAGAGCTTTTCCTTTTAAAAGCCAAAGCTGAAATTATTGTGCATTCCATTGAACATGTTTGTATGGCTGAACCAACGTTTTATCTCCCTTCCATTTATGTCTTTGTTTGGAACTGATGACCAGGCCAGTTCAGTCTGTGAGGTGCTGTTTGTATGGGTACTATAAAATGATTTTAACAATGAACATCCAGTACTAACTTTTACTATGCTAGTATTTTTTCCACATAAAAATTTTCTTTTTAAATTATCAAATAAATCCCTTGCAATAGCCTTAAGTATGTTATTGTATTTTAAAATACATGCGATTAATCATTACAGTGGTATAGCAGAAAAATAATTTAATTCGAATGAAACAGAATCAATAGTGAAATAGAATTAGGGGAGCAAGTAATTTAGTATCCCTTCCAGTGGGATCAGAATCTTTGTAATAACAGAAAAGGCTTATTACTTTGATAAAGGGCAGGGACAAATAAACATGGCATGTTCATTTACTCTTTTGCTTCCCTTTCTTCAGTCATCATAAACTGTTTCAGTATTCACCAATGATAATAATGCGATTATGAAAAAAAGCAATTATGCATGAATGTTAGAGTTAGTAGGGTCTGTGCTAACTTTAAACGTAAACTTTTTTGGGGAGATCAAATGCAGGTTAATGTTTATTCTTGGCATCTCTGTTCATGTATTTTGTATATAACGCAATAACTTTGCCACACTGAAGATCATAAATATGACAAATGGAGTCTTAAACAGCTTAAACTTTGATGATGATAAAGACTACTGAAAAAAATCTGAATGTGATTTCAATGTTATCGCTAATGTTCTGTTGTGGACTTTCCTATTCTCATAGAATTAGAACAATTATCAAAAATATAGTTCAACCTTGGTGTGACCTTCTCAAAAGCTACAATATACATCAAAATCTACATAAAACAAAAAAAAATGGCACTGCAATGTAGAGAATCCATTGGTAGGTAAATGACAACTATTAAATCATATGAACAACCAGTCAGTAGCTATGCTTTATTGTTTTAGAATCTTGGAATGCATTTCTTTATTATGATTTTGATGCACTTTTAAGTTGTACTGTAATTCACCCAAAAATGAAAATTCTGTCATTATTTACTCACGCTCATATCATTCCAGACCTGTATGACATTCTTTCTCCTATGAAACACAAAAGATTATATTTTGAAAAACAAAACAGTTTAGGTGTCCATACAATGTATGGACAAAAAAAACAAAACAAAGCAAAACAAAACAACAAACAAAATACATAAACATTTCTCAAAATATCTTTTTTTTTACCCTTATTATCAATTTTCATTTTCAGTTTTGAGGGAAATTTTCATTCAGTTGGTGGTAAGCTGTAGGTGTTTGATTCACTAAAAGGTGACCACATGGTCAAACACTTTTAAACACTTTCAGCACTTAAAAGTCTGCATTTATATCTGTATCCCAGAACGCTCACCCATATGATAAAGAGGCAGTCATAAGTCTTTTCCATACTCTGACGTGGGTGCACAGAGGGAATGTCTATAACACCTGAATGTGTGCACTGATTGACAGATTGTGGGTTAGGTGCACTGGAGCTGATGCATGGAGAGTATAGGAGTGGAATAAAGATAAGAAAAAGGGATTATTAAGAGGGAGGAACATTGCCCCCTTTCCTCTTCTAGGTCTTTCGTGCACCGAGGTGCTGAGAGGAATAGCTGGCGGTTCACTGACACTGAGTAAGGAAATTAAAAGGCAAGAGCAAGAGGTGTAACAGCCACTTTTTGAGCGCCGGCCATGCTGTGGCACGGGCCCCGGATACAGCTGAGGCATTTTTTACTGCTGAGACATTCAGGGCTGCAGGCGTTGTGGTCTGGCCACTGTGTGTCATTCAGAGAGCACTGCAGTGGTAGACGCGTGGAGTAAACATGCCATAACTGGCTGCTACTGCTGCTATTCTGATGGACAGACAGACAGACAGACAGACAGATGCACTGCAAAAATCATTTTCTTATTTCTTTATCTTGTTTTCCAGTGGGATAAAAAAAAAAAGAACTTTTAAAACATACTTCATAACAATATTAGATTCTTGAAGCAAAACTGATAAATGCCACACAAGATCTTCTGCAGTGAATGGGTACCGTCAATGTTTGTTTTAAAAGAAAAGCAACCAATGGATCTCTAATTGACTCTAGTCCATCATAACATGCTCACCAATGGATCCTCTGCAGTGAATGGGTGCCGTCAGAATGAGAGTTCAAAAAGCTGATAAAAACATCACAACAGTTCACAAGTAATTCATACAACTCCAGTCCATCAATTAATGTCTTGTGAGGTGAAGAGCTGTTAAACTTTTTAAACAAGGCTTTTCCCTGTTGCCCTCTCACATCAAAATCTATTCACATTTGTTTAGAATATGTAAACAGCGCTTGTAAACAGTGCTTGATCTGTGCATATTTCTCTCCTGATTCAGATGAGACAATTTTTTCACTTTCTCTTCACAAGATGTTATGATGGACTAGAGTCAATTAGAGATCCATTGATTGCTTTTTATTGAATTATCATAATTCTTTTATTAGCTGTTTGGACTCTCATTTTGACGGCACCCATTCACTGCAGAAGATCCAATGGTGAGCAAGTGATGTAATGCTAAATTTCTTAAAATCTGTGTCAATTAACATTTTTGATGGCTTGAGTGAAGTGAAGTGAAGTGAAGTGACATACTGCCAAGTATGGTGACCCATACTCGGAATTCGTGCTCTGCATTTTACCCATCCATCGTGCACACACACAGCAGTGAACACACACACACCGTGAACACACACCCGGAGCAGTGGGCAGCCATTTATGCTGCGGCGCCCGGGGAGCAGTTGGGGGTTCGGTGCCTTGCTCAAGGGCACCTCAGTCGTGGTATTGAGGGTGGAGAGAGCGCTGGACATTCACTCCCCCCACCTACAATCCCTGCCGGCCCGAGACTCGAACCCACAACCTTTGGATTACGAGTCCGACTCTCTAACCATTAGGCCACGACTAATGGTTAGAGTAAAAAGGTTAAGTAAATTTTCAGAACATTTTCATTTTTGTGCGAGCTGTCATTAAATTAATTTTCAACAAGTAGACAACTGGATTAAATGAAGACAGACTCTTTGTGTAGCTCTTTTTTTGAAAACAAGTCTTATTATCTTGATCTATTTGCTTTAAAGGTGCTGTATGTAGGATTGAACTAGGTATTGCAGTCCAAATTCAAAATATTGGAGAGGGTTTTTTTTTCATCCAGCCCCTCCTCCTCAGACGCACACACAGGTTGCCAGACTGACGACACCAACAGGAACGAGCGCACATAACAATGGATGAAATTAAATAAAATGAAATATGCTGTGTTTTCTGCCAGGCTGCGTCTCTGCAATTACCTAATGAAGCGCTACGGCCCATTAGCGGAGTGGGCTGTGTGGAGCTCTCAAGTTCCTGTGTCCCATTCTGACCCCACCGATTTTATTGAAGTCTCTGTCTAGTCATGCTGTTCACCCTTACAGTGATTCATGAACGACTAAACCTAGAAGACATAAAAAGTGCAATGCTACAGCTGCTTTGACAACGTTTCACCATGTTTTTGCTTATTTTAAAATCCTGGAGTTACAGCAAACAAATGTATTTGTATATAATTGCAGTGTTTAATGGATGAATAAATAATTTCTATATGCCACAGCCTACTCCTAATTTAACCATTGTGGATTAACAGATTATTTAAGTGACCCTTTCTGCTCCTGGACTAGGTGTTGTTCGTCGACTGAAAAAGGAAGACAGGAGCAGGTCTTATCTTATCACTAATGAAGACAGTCTCTAAAAGACCAGCACTGATAACCTACAGCATTGCCACTGGCCAAACTCACCGTCAAAACCAGCTGAATCATCCGAAGCAAATCCAAGATCCTTCCCACAGCAAATCATGGTTTATGTCTTGTCTCTGTTCCCATACAGCACTATTTGTAATTGTTGAGTCAGACTATCAGAGCGCACATCATGATTTACAAGATTACACTGTATATTAAGCACAACCTTTGTCTCAGAGATTTTTCCCTGAGTCAGTGCCTGCAGAGGCTATATGTCCATGTCTCCTGAGAGGTTTGCAGAAAGCGCAAGGAGAAGAGTAGACATGATTTAGAGCTCAGATCAGTTTTATGGGGCAATTTATTAACGGAGTGTTCAAGCCGGCACAACGCGTGCACTCAATTAGGAAATGAGTCCACTGGGGCCACTCCACTCTCTCACGCCACTGTAAATTAGTTCTAATCAAAACGTCTCCCCCCGCTGATAGTACGCTGAAAAATGGTGCCCTTTCAGAAACATAGAAGCATAAGCACAGCAGGTTTTCAGTAACTAATGCAATATAAGGATGAGCATTTTTTTCCGTTGAGGAATGAGGCAATGCCTTGCTGTCTATTGATGCATTTTGTTCAACTTTAGCCCTTCTTAAAATATACTTTTCAAACTTTCACTTATTTACTTTGCCTACTAACAGCATCCATCAGTGAAAACACAGCATTCAAATTAGATTTTAAACTTTTTTAATAAAATGACTGAGATTTTGTCTTAATAAGCATTTATCCAGCATTTAATGTTTTCTAAAACAATTAAACAGCATTTTTGTACAATTTGACATTACAGTTTGATTGGATGTATTTTTTGATTAATCTTTGTTTTTATGTATTTCATCACAGCTCTTTGCTGACCCTGTTGTCTCCTTGATAACCAAGAATACTAAATGTTTTTTATTCTTATAAAAATTGAAAAATTATTTTCTCAAAAATATTTAATATTAAAAATTATTTATATTTAATAGGCTATTTAAATGGTCTAATTCAATTGATTAATTTACAGCCGGACTATAAAATCAAGTATGGTCTGGGTCAAATGGAAAATTAATAATAAAGAAAAAGGAAAAACTCTTAAAAAACTTTGCTACATAACGATAATGAAGATAATGGGTCTATGAGTCTAAACATACAGAAATAGCAAAAAAATATAAAAATCCATCATTCTGCTTTTTGCCACTTTAAAATCTCCCATTAGAAACAGGCAATCATTAGCAGCAGTACATAACAAGGACTACACACTACAAATACTGAGAATCATTGCATTGACAAGTCAAGACAAATGGCCAGCATCATTAAACACACGGGGGAAACAAAAACACCAATTAGCACAAATCACCATGCGCACAAATCCTATAAAAAAAACAATGTAGCCTACATTACACCTACACCATAAGTATAGAAATATTTTAGGAAGCTTAATGAACACGTTAACAGCAAAGAACGCATTTTAAAAATGCCTTTGCTCAAGAAAATTTGCTCAAGCAATCACAAAAATCAATACAATCTCCAGTCCATCTCAAAAGTCCTTGCAGTAGATGCGTAATGATTATGCTCCTTTGCACTGACTATCTCTTCTTGATAATCAAATAGTTTAGATTAACAGCGCGTTATGATCAATAACCCAACACTAACGGAAGAAATCTACACCAGTACAAATAAATGAATGAACATCTACTCCTTCTCTTGTTTTTCAGATTCATTGGATTTCACCTGTTGCATAGCGTTAACTTCAAACAGGCTTACTAAAGTAATATTGAAAGATGATTGGCTTGAACGCCTATCGTTGATGATTATTGGTAACAAATGCGGAAGCGGGGCGATTTTAACGGAAGCAAATTACATTGTGTCATTTGAATATTGATGGGTGTCTTCACCTCTGGCGTTATTTAAATAAAAGGCCTGCTTTACCGCTTATGAAGGAAAAAATACTGAATATATTTATACATTTTACACATCTGTTTGTACCAATCGGTTAAATAATAGTTGACTTATCACCTTAGTTGTTACGGTGGTCAGGTAAGTCCAATAACTTAGATTATACAGACCACACAGGTGGTTTTTTTTTTTTGGTGGCAAGAAATTCACATGTAGCTGCATAAAAAATAAAAATAAAATTCGATAAAAAAATCGGAATCCAAAAAATCGATACGACTGTAATTCAGAAACCCATATATGGAATGCCCAGCGTTGTGGAGTTCAGCAATGTATTGAAATGACCATTTCACAACAGTTACAGAGATTAGTCATTTCTAAACATCCTTGCAGTGTATTTTGGAATTGCATGTTTATGCTTAATTATAAATAATTTGTCAGTGGAATGATAAACTTAACTCATGTTTCAATACATTGCAATAGCCTAATACATTGCTTGTCGAGCACATTTGTAGTGTTTAAGAATGTTTGGATATTTTCTAGTCTAAACAAGACAATGATGCCGATTATGAAAATGGTTTTAGCAGTATTGCATTTCTCTTATAGGCATATCTGTCATTACTGTCAGTTTTATCCAATGTTTTTCTTGTTTCATGTTCCCGTAATTTGGAAATATTATGCTTCTGGATGACAATATTTGAAAATTGAATGTGGGTAAGTTTATGCATAAGATGAAACGCTCATATACAGCGGGTAAAATAAGTGTTGAACACGTCACCATTTTTCCCAGTAAATACTGGATCTCTAAAGGTGCTGTTGACATGAAATTTTCACCAGATGTCAGCAACAACCAAAGTAATCCATACATACAAATAAAACAAAGACAAATAATGTAACGGGAAGTCAGACTCAAGACACAGGTGAGTTAGATTCAAACAGACTGGTTTATTATTCAGGATGGAGATGACCAAATAACTAATGAGTATTGCAAACTTAGAGTCTTTAACGGAATTGAGGAGGATACTGACAGTTATGCTCTTGGTTACCAGGTCGGATGGACACACAGGAACACACGAGGGAACCACAAGAGATCAAGGAGTCGTGGAACAACAGGTAAGCAATTTAGCATTGGTTTGAATCCTTTTCCACATGGGAGACCAGACGATGTGGCTATGTGAACTGTGTGTTCTTATAGAGCTGTGTGGGTGATTAATGAATGAGAGTGAGGTGTGCGTGATCAGTATTCCGGTGATTGTGAGCGCTGATTGGTGGAAGAGCCTGGCGTGTCTGTGACAAATAAAATGTAATGACACAGGGAAAAAGTATTGAACTACTGAAATTTATTTAATACTTCGTACAACAGCTTCAAAACGCCTCCTGTATGGAGAAACTAGTTGCATGCATTGCTCAGGTGTGATTTTGGCCAATTCTTCCACAGAGTCTTCAAATCTTGAAGGTTCTGTGGGCCTCTTCTGTGAACTCTGATCTTTAGTTCTTATTTTCTATTGGATTCAAGTCAGGTGATTGGCTGGGCCATTCTAGCAGCTGTATTTTCTTTTTCTGAAACCAGCTGAGAGACATATATGGTTAGTTCAGGGAGGCAACTGGGTGTGTTGTGATACATGAGGTTTTCCATATACTTTCGCAAAGTTTAATATGTGAGGTCCCAGGTCTGTTCAAAATCTTAGCCATAGTCTACAGTGGAGAGCCGTATTGATGATCTCTTTACGTGCACATTATATTATGGGGACTGATACCAGTCAATGTGTTTATTTTGTGATACTCGGGCGAAGCCTGACACTTTACAAGCAAATGTTACAAGGTTAAGTGGATGGCAATATATCAAGTTTATGTTGAAGTAATGCAGGCGTGTTTACATGAGGGTGGTAAAATGTATGTGTAATGGAGTCTGAAACGTGTTGGGAATGTCATACCACCATACTGCTCATACTATTTTGGCAGTATATATAGTATGCAGTATATATAGTCATTTTCTGTATTGCATGGAATGCAAATCTTCTGCATGCATGAAATACCTGGATGACCTACAGTACACTACCCTTGGCAAAATCATCAGTATGCAGTACAACAGAGCACACAATATCGTAGAACAGTAAGCCATACATACTATTTTCTTCTAAAAGAAAACTCGGGAATGCAGTAATGTGCTAGTACTTAATTGTCTCATTGATTTGACTTGTTTCGTGCAGGCCACATGGTCAGTATGGCCCAAACGCCCTCCAGACCACAATGCATCCAGATGGCCTGTGTTTGTTTAGTGCCCTGAGAGACCACAGAAAATACTGCATCTCTACTCAAACCAATCAAACACAGAAGACCTGAGCTGGGCTTTTTGTTTTTTTGATGCACTGAATGTGGTAATTTGCTAGGGAAATAATTGAGGGAGAAATTCCTGGCAAGCAAACAGTCTTAAACCAGGTGTGAGAAACTGCTTCCTGTTTAGACTTGACACCTCCATGCACAACAACATCTGGCTAAGCTGCCATCGTTGTGTGTTTGCTCTGTTCCCTCTTGGTGTTTGGCTTGCAGTACTTGGCTCCGTGTGACACAATGAAGGATTGAAACACACGGCTATTTTTTCAATGATCCGTGCCTTCATTTATCACAATAAAGTGGTCAACTTTGGCCCATGCTTTGATTCCTGTTCAGCACATTGTGTTGCTAGGCTGGAATACAAGTTTTGGCCATATTTATGCACAGTCAAGAGCTAGCTGCAGAAAATCAAAGGCAGTTGACAGATTTTACAGAATTTTGCTTATATGATGTGCACAGACTCTGATTTTTTACAGTGAAACTTAAGGTTGAATGGGCTCCTTTAAGGTTCTTCGCACTAAGAAAAAATGGTTCTTTTAAAAGTTATTCAGGTTCTGTGAGGAACCAAAAAAGGTTCTTCTTTGGCATTTTTGACCTTTTTGAACCTTTATTTTTAAGGGTGTGTGTCTGATCTCTCGCTCTCGTCATTTTGATTCAGTCCAGACCACCTGGACTTAGTTTTATTGAAAGCTGTCCTTTGTGAATATCCATGCAAGTTTACATATGGCTTTCATTCAGTGTAACAGTGACATATAGTGCCATTGGCGGGCATATTGCTGTGATCCAGATGTCACACGTCTTCTTAGTGAGCTGTTGACTGGCATTATCACGGCTTTGGCACAGCGGGGTTGTTTTTCTGTGGCACGTCAAAGAGATTCTGGGTCGCTCACAGCTTGTTGTCAGAATGGTCAAAATATCATGTTTCACTTTCAGCTGACAGACAGTGTGTTGCTGAGATGTTTGGAGAGAACTGAAGGATTCAAATGAAATATAAGGATGTGATTTTATAGTCTGTACGAGGCAGTTGCATGCAGAGAGAAAAATTGGAGACCACACATGGCAACAATCATGTGCTTGGCCAAAACTCTTTATGGCTTACACTAGTCTTCACAAAAATACACAATGCTTGTAATACTTAGGAGTTGAAAGCAAAGAGTGGCATTAAAATAGAACCCACAAAGCTTTTAAAAATCCCTAAATTAAATAAATAGACATCTGACAGACATTAATGCAGGTGCAACACACACAAGGAACAAACCGTAGGCAATGTTAGAAATGAGACTGAAGAGTTTCACATTTTATTTTATTTTTACATTAATATAAATTCCAACATAATCAGAGAAAATATATATTAAAATATATAGTATTTTAGAAGATAGATTTAATTCTGTTAATGTGTAGACAATGTATTAATTTATCCTGTTTCTTTTTAAACCATTTGGTCCATTTATTGTTCTTTTAATTCATTCTGCTATTGTCAGTCCTCTGTGGTGTGTGTCATGTGTTCCCGCCTCTTGTGTCCATATTTGGTTCGTTTCCTGTCCTTGTTAAATGTTATCATTAGTTAATTCTTGTCCAGCCGTGTTCGTCTCGTTATCTATGATTATACCTGTGTATTTATAGTCCTGTCTGTTGAGTTTGATTTTGTCTGGTCTACTCATTACTCCCCGGTGTTCCTGTCTGTGTCTTGCCCTGCCTTGTCTTGCCCTGGCCTGCCTTGATGTCATCAGTAACGACTATTATTTGAAGTTATATCCTCGTCTGCGTGTCCTTGATCCTCCCTGCTGTGTGCACCGTGACAGCTATAAGCACTAAAGTGCTTCAGCAATTTTGTAATCCTTCACAGTCATGTTAATAAATCAATGCAGGCTCATGAATTATTATGCTTTCTATTTCAAAAACAATGGCTAAACAGAAAGCTCTTCTGAGTAACCCTATTTATGCATGTATGTTTTGAAAGAACTGTTTGAGGCCTTTGGCAATAAAATGCGTTTCCAATAGCCCGTAGTCCAAACACTGCAGCTGTACATGATTCAGCAAGATCTACTGCATCTCCAGCATCACAAGCCATGAATTGTTTTCATTTTTTGCACATTAACCCACATTACAATCAATCACCGCTCTGTGAATAAAGTAAAAATCCCCTATCTTAGTGTAGCGACAAGTGGGAATGCCACCAGGGAGCTTAGGAAGCAAAATCCAAATAATAAATGACTAAAGGGAATATCACTAAACTGAATTTAAAACAATAATTGCATCCGTCAAAACGATTATGCTTTGACTGGCACAGGGCTGAAGAAAACGTCTCCTCTGGGTGCGCTTGTTAATACTTGTTTTTTTATTTTATTTTCAAAACCTTTTGTGGTGACATATTTGTGGGCAGGAGTGAGCTGTTGTTGTGATGTTAAAAGCTCTCAAGCTGAGACAGAGACACTAATGGTTTATGTTACCTGAATTTCAACAGTGGTGTCTGCGGCTTACGGTGCGAGTCTTTTGCTTTCACATCAATCCACAGGCAGTATTACTCTCTCCACATTGTGAAGTGCAGCAATAGTTTTCCAGAAATGTTGAACTCCTACGCTTGTTTCAAAGTAGACGGAGTGATTTCACTGGGGTGATTTTTCAGTTTGAATGATATTTCTCAAATGAGCTTGACTGTAATGGGCTTTATGTGGGCTGACTTCATTGTTACAGGAAAGTGAACGAGCGAGGGAGTGGGTGGGTATATAGGACTCCAGTCTTAGCTGAATAGGATGAGATTCATTTTAAAACTCATAGCCACCTAAAAGAATAGTTCACTCAAAAATGAAAATTTGCTGAAAAGTTACTCACCCTCAGGCCATCCTAGATGTAGATAAGTTTGTTTCTTCATCAGTTTGGAGAGATTTAGCATTACATCACTTGCTCACCCATGGATTCTCTGCAGTGAATGGGTGCCGTCAGAATCAGAGTCCAAACAGCTAATAAATACATCACAATAATTCAAAATAGCCATCATTTGATGTCTCGTGAAGTGAACATCTTTGTGTTTGTAAGAGACAAATTCATCATTAACACATTTTTAACTTCAAACCATTGCTTCCAGCTAAAATATGAGTCCCCTGTTCATTAAATTGCTTTCTCCAGTGAAAAAGCAATCTGATCTTAGGATCATGCAACTGTTTGAACTCGGAAAAAAAGGTGGTTATACATCAGCTTGAAGAGCCTGTGAAGTTGATTACATTAATAATGTATTAAATGTTAAGTTACCTACAGTGTATAAAATTATCTGAATAATTCACACCTTTGTCAAGCATTGGCAATAACAGAACCATTTCTCAAATCCCAAACCTGTATTTGAAATAATCTTTTAAAAACTATTGGTATTGTGGTGTAAGAATTAAGGGCCAGGACATGGTGCCATTAAAATGAGAGTATTCCTACAAATATATCAGTGCAACCACAGATTCCACGCCCTGTCATTTTCCAGGAATAGATGGACGGGTAGTGAAATTACAGCTTTTGAAAGGGTGGAAATTTATGCACTGTCAGTTTAGAACTGGGAGCGACTGTAAGGATTTTATCGGCTGTGTGTGTCAGAATGTTGTTCGCATTAGTAACATCGTAACTCATCGCATAGAGATGAAAGTTGGTACAACTATTTGTGTTAAGGTTAAATGTATTTGTTTGTTTGGTTACGCTGTGCTTTACAGTGCATTTTGCATGAGAAAGTACCAAGTAATTTTAATGAACAAGATGATCTTAATATGTAATTATTGGCCGGGATTGCTTTTAATTGCATAGATCTTATTACAACACTTGAAAGGAGAACCCACTTAACCTAGGATGCTAGCCAAATTTGACATGCTTATTTTAATTTCTCTTACAACAACATCGGGATGGAAAAAAGTGTATAATATATGTAGTATGTGTGTGTGTGTATATATATGTGTATGTATGTATATATATATATATATATATATATATATATATATATATATATATATATATATATATATATATATATAATTTATTTATATTTATATATATAATTTTTTTTTTTTTTACTTGGTATTAATACTTTTTTGTAACACTTAGTATAGGGACAAGTAACTAGTTGTTTATTAACATGTCTATTATTAACATATTGTCTGTTTATAAAGCACATATTCTGTATGACCATTTTCTACATCCCTAATCCAACCCAATGCCTAAATTTAACAACTACCTTATTAGCTGATAATAAGCAGCACAAATTAGGAGTTTATCGAGGCAAATGTCGTAGTTAATGGTTTGTTAATAGCGAGAATTGGACCTTAAAAAAATGTGACTTTTGAAAAATGTAAATTGCTAATAGGTTTCTACATACGGACTACAACTACCACAATAATCTGAGTTTACATGCATGATAAATCCGACTGCCGTTGTAGTCTTAATAGCATTTTGTTAGCAGGCTTTTTTTAAACGGCTGCAAAGTTCACTTTTGAAGTGTGACTAAGTATGTTGTAGAACAAAACTTGAAATTAAATTAAAAATAATATTATCCTCAGAATTCAATCTTGATTTACTCATAAATCTGGTGAAAATCCAACCAGTAGCTTTAAAATGCTAATTCTTTTAGAGGTTTTAAGACTACAAACTGAACTTCTCCGAGTCTACGAGTCTAAATGAAAAGATTGTTATTAGTTGAAAGTTTTTTTCAACAAAGTAATCCTCTGGACCGGTTCATTTGTCCGAATTGGCACAATCTCTCCAAGGGGTGGCGTTTTACACCCGCTTCTCTCCAGTTCGCTTGAATTCACCCCCTCCGTCGCTCTTATCAGCAATTCAGATTGCATGCAAATGCCCTGAGAAAGGAGCGTCATTCTGAAAGGACGGCGAGTGTGTCACGAGGCGGGTGAGCAGAGAGGCATTCCTCGTTCCTCTCTCTGTTCTTCTCTGTCTGCCGGCTGATGCTCGCGCGTTCACTCAGCGCAGAAATGAGCGCAGATCGCAGTGAAGTTTGAAGAAGACAGAGAGCAGCGCGCGGTCGCATTATTATTTACATCAAACTTGCTGCAGAACTCGTCCGGCGTTTGCTTTGAGGGTTCCTAACTTTCTCTTTTATCCGTTTGGGTTGACCATGGGCTCTTTTCGCAAAAAGGCGTTTTATTGGCCCGTTTGGTCGTTTGCTGTTGTTTTTGTGCTTTTGAGTCAGCGTTGTCATGGAAGTTGTTCAGAAAAGGAGCTGGAAAAACGAGAAGAAGAGGCAAATATAGTTTTAACCGGGACTGTGGAGGAGATCTTGAACATGGATCCGGTGCACAACACTTACTCCTGCAAGGTAAGACTTTACTCACCAGACACTCTTCAAATGCATCAAAGTGAAAGTAAAAAAGGTAAATATGTACTTCATAACACATTGTATTACAAGTCTATGTTGCAATGTATAATCACCTGTTAGACATATAGACGAAAGCTAGCAGCGAAGTATTTGAGTTGTCCTGGTCTGAAACTCGCAGCATATTATGGGAACATGTATAATGCTGTTATACTCAGTGGGTTTTGAGTCTAATAAATCATGAACACCAAGTAGCTGCAACCACATAAAAATGCATACAATTGTAAATAAAAGGGACTTGTTTAAATCTCTTCCTAATGGGATTTTGTAATGTGTGGACATTGGTTTTGCTCAGTTGATGAAAAATGTCCACAGTCCTACTTTGATCCACCTGTAATTTGATCTTTCATACTCAAGGTACCTGAACAGCCTTTGCAGTGACTTGATGTCCTTTCAAGCTCTATTAGTGCTTCGGGTTCAATTATCTGCAGTTATCATGTAATCATGGGCTTACCTTGTTAGAAGTAACTGAATGCGGTCACGTATATCAAAGTCTTGCAAAGACTAATCACTAGGACATAAAAAGTGTGAAAAGAAGAGTAATCTGAAATCGCAGCTCTTCCTACCATTATTTCACTGTCTTATAGAAGAGATATGACACTGCAAAGCTTAGTCGGTAAAGTCTGACACTGGTGAAAAATGCATATTTTTTTGCATTTTTAAAATGTGAAAATTTATAGTAAGCATAGTATTTTGAGTAAAAAGTTGATTTGAAAAATATAGGCTACATGAATTCACAAGTTTTGTAAAACCTGATGATCATGTTATCCATCATTAAACATCTAACCAGTTCACAAGTCACGTATTTTCTTAAATTTGATACGTGACCTAGGAAAAGTGCAGATTCTTATCTTTCCCAATAATTTCACATATTTTTGTTTTAAATATTTTCAACGTGTTCTCATACGTTTGGACCACCACTGAGGCATATATGAATCAGAAATGCATAATAAGTGTAGTGCAGAGTTAGATTGCAGAGTCTTATAGAGCTGGCGGTAGGTGGCTGCTTTGGAATGTGCAAGAAAGTGACCTTGATCTGCAGGAAATGGTGTTTTCTTAATCTCATGTTGTCTTTCCCCTGTCTGAAGGTAAGGGTATGGCGTTACCTAAAAGGCAAGACCGTGGTGAACGGAGAGGTGCTGCTGGATGGAGGAAACAAGGTGATGATTGGCGGTTTCGGAGACCCCTATATTTGCGACAATCAGGTGGCCACCGGAGATACGCGCATTTTCTTTGTCAACCTGTCCCCTGAGTACATGTGGCCGAGCCACAAGAACGAACTGATGCTCAACTCGAGCCTGATGAGGATTACTCTCCGCAACTTGGAGGAGGTGGAGCAGTGCGTTGAAGGTAAAAAACACTTTCCTGATTCAGCATAAAGCTGTAACTCACATCTTCTGGCTGTGTAGAGATTTGAGAGTTAGAAAGCTCCCGTGGTGGTGACGGCGGTCCTGATTGCAAAAGCAGGTGGTGTTTTCTGCTCTAACTGCATCTTTATTCCACACAATGAAGCGGCTCGCATTTTGTGACATTACATTAACCATTTACATTATATTAATACAGAAATCATAGCGTTCCAAATTAAACTTTTTAACAGTTTTTTTTTTTTGTTCTTCTCTAAACTTTTTTGTTAGCTGGTAACGCTTATAGAATTTCTTGGTCCCCGGGGCCTTAAAAGCAAAGCATATCATGTGCACCGTCACTAGCAATCAGCCACTGACAGTCAGTGCTCTGGAAGGAGGGTGTGTCCATTCGCTAACTGAGCACCTCCAGGGCCTATGACTAACCTGAGTGAAAGTCCAACCCTCTACCTTTCCTTGAGGGAAATCATTTATAGAGTTAGAGTGGAGATACTAAAACATAACCGCATAGCTTCAAGCTATAGGTCCCCTCACAAGGGCCCCTGTATCTGTATTATGATGGCAGTCACTGCTTATTTCCACCTTCTCAAAACCAAACCGTCAGAGCAAAGTTTGTCTCTGTGGGAAAGAACAGTTGAATGAATGAGGCCAGACTGATGTCCAAACTTCTGTGTCTTTTCAAAGTGCTTTTGGTTTATTAATGGAAATGTGAAATACTGGTTGTCCTTCTACTATAAATGGTGAGTTCCTTTTTCCATTTTGTAAGTCAGCAGTGCCTGTAGTTTAATCCTGTTTAGTGTTCTTCAATGCTGGCAGCCGTACAAGCAGAGAAAATACACATTAGTCTGGAATACAACAGAGCATTTGAAGCTAGCATCACTCTTATAGGTCTAATCGATTCTGTAAATAGGCTCTCTACATCATCTCTGTTTGGCAGGTTGAATTGTCTAGACTTTTGAATATTGACATCAAGTCTGGTCCAGTTTTCAGCTTTTTCTGACTGAGAATCAATCACTTTAATAGGAAGAGATAGCTTGATTGACTTTTAAAAGTTTGAAGCCATGGTTTTGTTTGAGAAGATTTTGAGTAGATTCAGTTTACTTCCTGGTTAGTGTTAATGCATAATTCTGTCCCTCCATTGAAATTCCATTACACCAAAACTTTAAGGTTTCAAAAAGCTCATAGACATAGACCACAGATTTAATTTAGGCTTTTATTCACTTGGACATTGACCAGCTCACACACAGTTAAATATTAAATATGCATATTAAATATGGTCAACGGAAGCTCAAACCTGTTTTTGTTTGATGTGAGAATCAGTGAAGTCTGTTCTTGTGCGACAACACTTGAGCTTCTGTTTCTGATAGAATTCTTAGTTTTAGGTGAACTCCACCTTCAAGTAAACCAAATTGATTGGTCCCTGGTATATGAAGCACTTACCAGCCATATTTGTGTCCAACATGAGACTGAGACTACATGGCAGGTGACTGACGAGTCCTCATTGGTTTCTAGTGCTCAATAGAATCAAGCACAAATCAGAACAATTTTCCTTCAGGGCACAAAACGTCCATTTTCTCCTTTTTATTTTCTTCATTCTCTACTTTTTAGTGCTGTGCTTTTTGGCACAAGCCACTGCTGAGGAGAGACTGTCTTTTTTGAGGCTGCTAAAATCTTAAAAGGTTTGATGAGGGGGCAATTTAGCAGAGTACCGTATTTTGCATTCGCACATGGAGGGCTAAGTGTAAGACCACTGAAAATAAACGCTGCTCTGGCTAATGAGAGGCCATGTGCTTCATTTAACAAATGTGATTCTTTTTATATTGTAATAGGATTGGATCTCGTTTTGCACACAAGATGCTCAAGTATATGCTACAAATAGAAAACAGCTGTGCTCAGAATGGCCAACGGTTTTGTCTGCAACGCAGCTTGCGAATTCTAATTCTGAGTCTATAAACAGAGACCGTGTACTTCAAAACATTCAGAAACAGTGGTTCTGACCTTGCTTTTGACATGGTTAGACAAGTATACTATAAACCAGGCCTTGAATAAAAAAAAGTACTGCCCTGAAGGCTGAGTGACTTGGAATGGTGCCTAATGGTGTTCGTTTTGTGTTTGCTAAACTGATTTGTGAATTTTATGTTATCCATCAATTATTTAATAAAGCATGATCTTTTAGTGAAGCTTATTTTTTTTCTTTCCTTTGTCACTGCTTAGTATTAGACCTACAGCAAAAAAAGAGCATGTGAGGTGGAAAGAACAAGATCGTACCTGCCAGCCTGTTGAGTGTATCCTCTCCTCTCTCCTCACCTCTGACAGGTTAGATAGCACTGAGAAATGAAGAGATTCCTAGCTAAAATTTAGAATAATGCCGTCAAAGCCAAAGTTTTCTTAAGGGGGGAAAAAGCGCTGTTTATAATGACAAGATTGGGAGGGTGAAATGTGATAACGAGAACGCAACAAGAAATTCTTGATACAAGTGTAGACTGGAACGCTTATAGGAGAGGCCTAGAGGCATCAAGTTCTCACTCCCACCCCGTTTGCTCTTTGCTGAAACAGACCATTTGTGCTGTTATGTGAAAAAGCACTTGGGTTAATGTGTTCATCTGGCAAAAATACACCAAATGCATCTGTGGAACTTGAAATTATATGTTTAGAAGAATGTCTGAGCTGCTGTTTTCCATACAATGAAAGGGAATGCTGTCAAGCGAGGCTTCCAATGAATAACGACTTAAATTTCAGTCTGTTCCTCACACAAACTATCTTGGAATATAGCGCACAAGTCATATTGGCCACTTATGATAGTTTTATGATACTTTTTTGTCCTTTTGGAGGTTGATGGTCCCTTTCACTGAATGGAATAGAGCTGGACTTCTTTTTAATGGAAAAAAAATAGAAAGCCAAACAGGTTTCAATTGACATGAATGTGAGTAAATGGTTTTATTGAGTGAACTAATCTTTTAAATCCTGTTTTATTCCACAGTTGGAATTGTACGTTCAGAAGTCCAGTGGTTGAAACAGGAAATCTGCAAGCAGAGATTTTGGCATTGTTTGTTAAATCAACAAATCAAGTGTTCTCCTTTCTCTGAAGTTGACATGTGCGAACATGCTGCTTTTTAGTGTTTCTCTGACTTTGTTTGCCTATGTGGACGCTAATTCATTAAATGCCAAACTACACAATAGTGGAAGCTTGCGTTGTACTGGAGGATAATCGTTTAAACCAAAGTAGTCTTGTTTCAAACCGTTGTGATCCCTTGCATTTCAGATCTCTGAATAGAGTGAATTAAGCCAGACTAACTGAAAAAAAACAGCTGGAAAGCAAAAAAACGTTGGATAGAAAAATGTGTTATGGCTTCATGTGTTAAGCATTGCAGCAGCTTTTGAACTTGAGGAAGAAGTGATGAAACTTAAGCAAAGCGAATGAAAGCATGAAGAAGCTTGATTTATAGTTGAAATGAGAAGTCAGATTCCTTTTGGTGAATCTGTTCATTGCAGCAAACCTGTTCTAAAATTCTTTTGAGGTGTTACTCAAAAGTGTTTCCAAAAGTCTCGTGGCTTCATATGTTGAGTTCATTACTGATATTATTACAAAAATCATTTTCTTTCTTCTTGTTCCCAAAATTATTGATACAGTAATTTTTAATGATTAAAATTCATAATAAAAATTTTCAATGATAATCTCAAAACCAAATCCACCCTTTACAAACCAAATCATTAAAAAAATTGGTTCAAAAGAATAATTTATTTATGAATAGGTTAATGTTAATGTGTTTATTTCACATCAACACTGGATGCTCAAACAAATAATTTTGCCTAAATATATATGGTTACATGCACTATATTTTTCTAAACTTGAATTAATACAATGTGGTTTCAGATTCTGAAAGTTTACATGCTTCATTTTTTTCTGTTGATCAGATTATTTAAGTTCTACACCATCCCTTTCAATCCAATCGAAATTTCATTTGATCAGCCGGATCATTTGAGGTGTTTGCATAAAGACTTTTTAATCTGATTCTAAACAGATTTGGGTGCCTGTTAATGTAGCTAATGAACTACAACATTGACAATTTTCTTTTCTTTTTTTTGTAGCTTTTTTTGTAACTCCGATCTGTCCCTCTGTTTTCTGCCTGTCACGAGGGCAACATGGTTCAAGGGGCCCAGTTCAAGTTGAGCTTTAGCCTGAGGACAGAGAGTCCAGTCCTGGTGGTCTGTCGTGATAATGTGTGCAGGTCATCCAGGCTAACTCTCTGGATGAGTGTGTGTGTGTGTGTGGCAGGTTTGGGAATAAGAGTAGCAGGTCTTCCCTTTTATTCCGGCTGTTTGTGTAAGGAGGAGGCCTGGCGTGCCTCAGATTCCACATTGCACGAAGGTCAGCCCGCCTGCACTCAGCCCCGAGCAGGTAATGATTAATAGATTGAGCATAATTGAGGTGAAGGACTTCCTCCACCCCTTGTTAATGGTTTTAGGATGAGAATCATTGGCGAAGGGCCCTCTCAGAAAGGGGCTTTATTAAAAAAAATCACCCCTGTGTTATTTCAGGCTGATCTCCCTGAGCTAGACTTTAGCCCAGGGATTTCCAAATGTGTTTTATGAGATTTGGGAGACCAGCCATCAGTGAATGGAGCTGAAAGCTTGTCGGCACCATAACACAAGTATCCAGGGGCCGAATGATCTATAGGCAATGGCTGTGATGCGTCACCGAATGGCTGTTTGTAATAGAGCGATTCTAGCTGCGCGTGTAGATGACTAGTCTGAACAGGAAGCAGATTAAGGTTTGTAGATGCCAGAATTAGTATCTAATTTTCTATCAGGTTATTTAGTCTGCAATTAAAGCTTTGAAGTTTCTTAAATGCAAAGAGAACTTTGGTCTCCATTGAGGCCTTGTATAGGCTCATCACTTTATTTTATCTGTCTGTGCACAAGCACTTCTTTGTCTGGGTAGTCATGGGAAGGTGTTTTTTGGTAGGATGATTTCCAGCATGTTGTGTCGCTGGGACTTTCTCTGTGGAACATGATTAGAAAACGGATTGACTGAGAGGCTAGAGAAACTGACAGCAAAAAGATAACTCAAGTAAGGAGGAGGGACCGAAGGCTGAGAATTATACCTGTTAGAGTTTCCCAAGTTATTACATTTGAAAGATTTTAATTAAACCCTGAAACCTCCACACTTGCTCGGAATACTAATTAAGCTGTGGAACAAAGGGATAAGAGTGTTATGCAGCCCTCTGCTCACCTCTCTTTTCACTTTAAATTCTCCTCCTTCCTGTAGAAAGGACAAGAGTTTGTCTTGGCACCAAGTTTGAGTCCGTGTCTGGTTTAATCTCTTCAGCAGACATCATTGCTTGAGCAACACATGTCGACATTCTCAAAGTCAGATTTATTTCATTACGCAGAGTTGGAAAATGTGAGGAATTCAATGTTAGATCTGTTACATTTAAGAAAATGGAATCAGAGTGAGGCACCTGCATTTTTATTGACCGTTAAGTAGTATGTTTGCCATGTTACCTTTACAGGGATGCAGGATGTCTTTTTTTTTTTTTTTTTACATTTACATAAATTTATAGTAATTATTTATGTTGGATTTACTTCCAAAAATCTTTCTTTATTTTAAAATCTTTTATTTTGAGTCTTTTTTTAAACTAAAATCTTGGTTGTGGTTAAAAAAAAAAGTTATGGCAGTTGTTTGGCATCTACTCATCCATCATTAAATGAAATGTAATGAGTCTGTACCTGCTACTTCTGTCCTGTGCGGTAGAGGTTTGTTACTACTTTTTAGAAACATGATTGAGTGCTTCTTGTGAGGAGGAAACACTCAGTTGGTCACCGTGTTCTCAGGAGTTAGATGGGCAATAGACTGGAAAACCCCTCGCATTCCAGACACAATGGATAGAATGGATAGGGAGACTTCACATGTTATGGATTCCTTGAGATCTGTGGCAACGTTTCAGACGGGTCTAAATGTGAAGCGATAGACAGCTGGTGCGGTTAATGCGGCTAATCCACCACCATTCACTGTTACAGCTAGAGATTCATCTGGCATCAGTGAGTCGTGTTATCATTTAGTCACGTTTAGTCATTGGACATTGTTTTAACTGACACTTTGTTGTTGTTAAGCTTGGTTGCATTGACCGTTCTATATGACCTTAAGATCTCAAGAGACTAAAGAACGTTTCATCACCTTCTTATTTCAGGCATTAGCACTGGTTAAATGAAATTTGAGAGCTCATTTTTTAAAAGGCACTAGCAAGTGCTGAGGTTTAGGAAAACTTAAATTCCTTTTTCATTAGACACTGGAACCTGCTATAGACTATTCCTATTTAAGCTTGACTTTAATGTCAGGGTCCAGTGAAAATGAGTTCTGCGCTGACGGTGTGAAAAACGCATTGCTAATTGAATGGTCATGGTGTCAAACTTTTGGAAGAAAAAAAGCCTTCCAGTAGGTAAACGAAAGCAGGGCTGTCATGGATGAGACAGTTTCATGAACCAGATATTGTCTCTCTGAAATTATTTTCTATAGGAAAATAAAGAAAACAGCTGCTTTTCCATTACCCTTCAAATTGCGCAAATTGAAATTGCGAATTGAAAATACACAAATGGAAACACTCCAGTATCGCAAAAACTCCCTCATATTGAAAAAAAGGAAATCTCTGATGGAAAATCCACTTGTAGCTGGATTCTTGTTGGCCACAGCTGGTGCTAGCTGATCATTAGCTGGTTCAAACTGGATATAACCATTTTAGACTAGCTATTAACAATTTTGGACAAGATTTGACCATCTGTCTGTTGTTAGCTGGTCCGAACTCCAAAATCTTGACTCTTATAAGATGGTTGCTGATTCAAGTTGGTCTACCATTCTGGCCCAGCTAGAGATTCCAGTTTAAGATGGATTTTCCATCAGAATTTGAACCTATAGCACACAGGACAACCACCTGTCCAGCTAAATGATGGTCAAGAGTTCACTCAGGGCTATACAATCCACTTTTACAGTTTGTTTGCTGAGTGAAGTAACCCGTGACGGAGGGGGTTCGGTGCCGTTTCGTTTGCCCCTGCTGGAATGTCAGTAGTTGTAAGGTGTAAAGCACAAAGAGCACACAAAAGCCCAAATAACACATGCTAATGGAGTGTGTGCAATGTGTGCCTTCCTTGAAAAGGAAGAATCCATTCATACGGGCCAGCATCAGCATGAAATTGTCCTGCACTGATCTGGCATTGGTAAATCATTAAACTGGAGCTGCATTGCTGGTTTTCTATCCTTCTAAGTGTACTTGAAAGGTCACGGAGGAACCTGTGCTGCTTAAATCCACAGCTGACCCCCCCCCAATACGGTTCTAATAACAATTTAGCCTTTCTGGTTTTTGTTGTGTTCTGTTAGCTGGCTTCAAGTTATCCCAGACTTAGCTATCCCAGGATGTTAATGTCTTTTTGTTTGTTATCGCATGGTCACTTCCATGGGGATGTTGGGATACAACCCTTTCCTGTTATCTTTTACTTCCTCTTCGTCATTCTCGTCTAGATTGTTTCCTGCTGGTAGCATCTTGTTCTATTATCAGCTCATTTGGTTCTCATAATGGGTACCTCTCATCATCTGCCCGACATCAGGGCCATCGACAGCTGAATGACTTCGATATGTTTGACCATTAAAGATAAATGTTTAATGCGTGTGAAACGGTAGCTCTTGGAAAGTGAGGTAGATGAGCCCCTAGCTTTCCCATAGTCCTCCGTATTACAGAGCCCTGTAGAGCATACCTGTAATTACACTGGAATCTGGCCTGTAAAGCTGCCAGTGTAATAACCACCAGGTGCAGACTTGAGACCTGCTGCTGAGGTCCAGCAGACCCGACCTAATTCTCTACTCAAACATGTACTTATTAAACCCAACATGGAGTGTGAGAGGGAGTAGGTCTGTCTGTGTACACATCCTGTAATCTAAGATCTCCTCCAAACATTTTGGTTTTTATGTAGGTCAGTGACTTTTTTGTCTATTGTCTATTTATTTTTACAAATAGATTTAATTCATGCATAGAATAATTTCATTTGTCTGCTATGTTGTGTATGTAAATTAAAATAGGATCAAGTGATGCTGCAGTTGTGATTTTTATGAGTGTATTAGTGTTATTTCTTATATATATATATATTTATTTATTAAATGTATTTATTTATTATTATTTTTTACAAAAACCTTCAATCCTATTAATATTTGAATAGTATTTATGAATGACAAATTCATTATACACTACTGTTCAGAAGTTTAGGGTTAATAAGATGTTTTTTGTTTAAAGAAATTATTGTTTCTATTCAGCAAATTGATCAAAAGTGACAGTAGAGATATTAATAATGTTACAAATTATTTTAATTTTAAACAATGCTGTTCTTTTGAACTTTAAAAAATAAAAACGTAAAAAATATATATTGAAAAGCCTGTTTTCAACATTGATAATAATAAGAAATATTTATTGAGCATCAAATCGGTATATTAGAATGATTTCTGAAGATCATGTGACATTGAAGCCTGGAGTAATGATGCTGAAAAATCAGCTTTGCATTACAGAAATAAATAATGTTTTAAAATATATTAAAATTGTAAAAAATATTTCATATTCTAATTTTTACTGTATATTTGATTAAATAAATGCAGTCTTGGTAAGCACAAGATGCTTTTCAAAAACATTAAAAATCTTACCAACTCCAAACTTTTGAATGGTAAATTTATATTTAAAAACCTTTGAAGTGAAATTTTTATAATCACATGCATTAATGGTTTATGTTATTTATAAGTATTTGATGATTGCACCACATGACATTTTACTTTTCAAATCAATGAATCAATGTTTTACATAAGCATGCGCGATCCGACTTTAATACAAATTTGTAAGAACTGTGCACGTTAATCTCTTGAAAGATTTTTCACTTTAGTCGTCATTGACCTCTATGTTTTTTAACATAAATTTAGCCACCTTGACTAAGCATATGTGAAAATCTCCAGGCTCCAGGTCTCTTTGTTGTTAAGCAGTGTGCCACCCTGTTCCAGCGTTCTGGTCATCTGTGCTCTGCTGAAGGCCTCTTATGTCAAGATATCTGTCTGGCTCAAATTAATTCGGCTGGTAATCCTTTTGGTTTAGCTAACAATTGCAAGGAAGTTCTGGCTTTCAGAGGCAAACAGAGATATCTGACACAGGGCATCTCGGTTACAGATATTTAAGACTTTGACACACGTTTACGTCCACATCTATTTCTTCCTCACTGTCCTTCTGGCTTTCCCTCTCGTCTTCTCACACACATGCCCATGAGAATGGCTGCCTGCTGTGCAGAGCTGTCAGTATCTGTAAACCAGTGGCCATGTGGAAGGAAAGGGCCTCATTACTACTCTGTCATTATGGAGCTGAGCATGCTGGAATGCTGCACGCTTCAAGTAAGACAGGTCTTGTAAAGAAGTTTTGGCCTTTGAAGTAAATAATTTGCTTATTGTTTCTGGGCTTGTAACACCCTTGCTCATAGTTTGCAGCTCAGCAATTATAAATGGCAGGGTTTTGGGAATTGTCAGTCACACAGACGAAATGTGGTTTTACTCAACAACATGAAATCAGAAATTACTCTTCTTTTTTAGGCTACATGTTCCCATGTTTTACCGTGAACGATTTATCTGTAGAAAATAATGAAGTATTCAAAAGTAACATAATGTGTATCCATAATGTTTCATCAGGTTAATTCCTTGCATTTTGTCTGATGTCTCCAATTCTTATTTTTCAAACCTTCAGCTATTTATTTATTTATTTGTTAGTTTGTTTGAAAATATAAGAAAAGGAAAATATGCATTAACCAAAAATACAATATAACTTATTTTTCAAAGAAACTAAATGTGTCATTGTCCATCCTGTTACAATTTCTTAAGTAAAATGTAATGGATTTATTTTATTTACTTTAATGGAATTATTTTTTTTTTTTTTTTTTGTTTATATTTATTTATTGCTTCATTTTATTTATTTTCTTCTTCTTATTATTATTATTTATTTATTTCGGTTTTTTATATTTTGGCTGCTGAGCTTTAGTTTGTTTCACAGTAAAGTTTCTCTTATAAAAATGTTTTAATTAAATATAAATGTGAACAAACGTACAAACAAACATATAACAAATATATTTTTTATTTATTTACATAAATGTATCTGCTTTAAAAACGGCATCTTTAGCTGTTGCTTTATGACTCAAAATGTAGTTCTAGTTTCGTTTCTAATTAAAACAATTCCACAAGAATGGAGAGATCTCGAAGCATTTGCATTTCATATGGATGTTAAACCAATATTTAAATGACCCTAAAAAATTCCGATTGTGTCTAGTTAGCCTGATAGCAGCCTAAATTTTCCAGCTTTTTTTAGACCAGTTAGTCTAAGAATTATCTTATTGAATAGATGCTATTTCTTAGCAATGATTGTTCCATGTAGCACATTCTCCTTTTCAAGCCATGTTAGCCCAGTTTAGATTGACATGGCAGTGAGAATATAGGATAAAGAGTGGGAAGGAGGAAGGAGGAGGACGGGAAAGGAGGATAAAGGGTAAGGGGACAGAGAAACTGGAGCGAGGGAACGGGGCCAGCTCTTCTGCTGTGGTTTTTAGGCTCATGTTATGCATGCTGGGATGAAGTCATGGTGAGAGCAGCCAGAGACCTCTGCTCTGCTCTGCTCTGCTCCCTATGGCTAGTGTTTTCTTTCCCTGCTTCTCTCACACACACCATCTGGCCAGCTGGAAGGAAGTGGTTTCTACAGGTGGGATATTCCTTTATCTCTCGCTTGCTCTGTGTCTTTTCCCTTGAGAGAGAGCGAGCAGGGAGGCCCTCAGACGCTCTGCTTGTATGTACACACTAACCACACACAGACAGAACTGGCAAGCACACACACCGGCACATTTATTTATTATTTTAAGCCCAGACGTTGACGGCCGAGAACAATGACTCTGATTGTCTTTCCTGAAATGAGTGTCTTCACGTCAAATTCAATTAGATTAAAAGCTTATCGATTTGAACTACATCTGGAACGTGAAAGTGAAGTGTCAGTAGCCTACCCTGAGGGAATAGTTTTCTAAAAACATACCAGGGGTCGGTTGCATAAAAGGTTTAGACTTGTCTTAAAAGTTAGTCAACTGATTTTTTCTTTAAGACTGGTCATATTTTTTGTAATTCAGTTAAATAAAGATGTAGATTAGTTTTAGATGAATCCAAAAAATAAGACTGATTACCCTTTGGTTAACTTCTAGTTGGCCAGACTAGAACTTAAGACACTGTCTTAACATAGAAGCTAAGTTTATGCAACTGGCCCCAGCAGTGGTTCACTGCTTAAAGGAATAGTTGAAAATTCTGACAATTCTGTCACTAATAACTCACCCTAATGTCATTCCAAACCTGTAAGACCTTCGTTCATCTTCGGAACACAGATTGTTGAAAGAATAATTGTTGACTAAAGTTGTTATTTTTGTTTTCTTCGCACACAAAAAGTATTTTCGTAGCTTCATAACATTACGGTTGAACCACTGATGTCACATAGACTATTTTAACGATGTCCTTACCACGTTTCTGGGCCTTGAATGTGGTAGTTCTGTTGCTTTCTATAGAACGTCAGAAAACTCTTGGATTTTATAAAAAATATCTTAATTTGTGTTCTGAAGATGAACGAAGGGCTTAAGGGTTTGGAACGACATGAGGGTGAGTAATTAATGACAGAATTTTAATTTTGGGTAAACTATCTCTTAAATGCAGTGGTTGAGATTTTAAGGGGATAGTTCAACCAAAAAATGGCATTCTGTCATCATTTACTCACCTTCATGTTGTTCCTAATCTATCACTTTTATATTTCCTGGTTACTTTTTTCCATGCAATTATAAAATTGAGACATCAAGTTTTCAAACTTCAAAAATGATTCAAAAACACCATACATATGCATTTAGAAGTCAATGTTATTTCAAGAAGGCAACTGGATGTCAAGTAGATTTAAACATGTATGATTTGTAATTATTTGTGAAACATAAAAGTAAATATTTTGGAGAATTTGTAAAATCCAAATGTCAATATTGTATTGAATTTCATTGTAGGAGTAAAAACAGAAGATACAGGTGATAGGTTATTTAATGAAAATGGCGTGAATTATTTTGGGTTTTGTTGGGGGGGGGGGGGGGGGGGGGGGGTCTACTGTATTGTTTTAAAGCGTCATTTGAGGATACAGGCTCTGTATAAAACGACTGTCTCAGTTTTATTTCCAGAATGAAGCTTCATACTTTTTCTGGTTTCTCTGGGATGCTTTAAGCATAATGGGTTTAAGGATCAATTCTGATATTCTTTCAGCAAATCCATGAATCAGAATTTAATAGTGCAGAAAGATGAAACCAACTGGAATGAGCTCAGAGAGAAAAGTGAGATGAGTAGGAGAAAGCGAGTCATTTTCTGACTCACGTGTTGAAAGGTCTGAGTCATTTCATTAACTTCAAGGGGTGAAATGTGTTAAAAAGTGGCATTTGACAATATGCAATTTGGAGTATGCTAAAATATGAATAAACAGGATGCTTTCATATATTGCATTTTCAAATGTTTATAATTTTACATGAAGCTTAGAGGCAATGCCTGATAGGAAAGCATTTGTGCATTTATGTGAGGCAAAGCTGTGAAACGAGCTGTTAAGTATGATTTTGTGAAGTGTTTGGTAAATGGAGGTCCAACTGGAATTTCTGTGGAATTCTCCTACTTCCCCTCTGGGCTTTTGGTGAGGTGGAAAGAGACTAGTCCAGACCAATGCTATCTGTTACATCAACGTTTTTGTGTGGCTATGTGCATGTTAAGAACGCTGAAGTGTTTTCTAAGAGTTTTTAACCTGTGGCTGGAGTGCAGGTCAGATCCAGGACAGGTGAGGGAATGTGTCCATTCTCTAATGCTTATTTCCCAAAGTAGCAGCCCACCTGAGAGAGAGTGAAAATTGCCCTTGTCCTGGACTGACTACATTTTTCATTCAATTCAGTTGACAGATAAATTTTAACATCTTTGCCTAGTATTTTGTATTTTTATTTTATTTTATTTTATTTTTTCATTTCATTTGGGTCCATTTCTACCTTGCAAGTCCATGATATGTATTCATTCATTCATTCATTCATTCATTCATTCAACAAACCTCATGATTTAAGGTATGATGCTTTATGCTATATTTTGAAAGAAGTCATAAAGTAGTCATGTCAAAATTCAACTGTAGCATTTAAAATTTTAATTTTTAATTGATGTAGTCAAAATACTGTACACTATCGATGTCAACCATTTATCTGTCAGAATTTTTAATATCGATGCATCACTAGTTAAGACTCTGTATACTTGGACTTCTAAGGAATTTTAGCACCTCATAAATTACTGCGGTTTCTGTTTTCTCCCGTTTTCCCTCTGTCCCTCATTCCCTCTTCAGCTTTTTGTTCTCGGGGTGGCAGAAGGAATGTGCTGGGTTCATGGTTTCAATGTGAGATGGATGACCAGTCTGAGGGACTACAGGCTGACCTCATGGGGGAGGGGTGTGAGGAACTGGCAGAGAAACCGTAAAAAAAAGTAAAAATCGGTTCCCAGAACCTAGCTCTCAGAAATTTGGAAATTATGCCGCAGTGTGCCAGCTTACATTTTTCAGCACCTGTTTCATAAAGAGTGACCTTTTGAAGATCACTTGTTTTGTACTACAGACTTCTACCGACATGTTTGAGAGATACATGTGGTGTAACGTTCATCAAACATTTATTTTAGTGAAAGGATGGATTGTAGATGTAAGAAGTGTGGCATTCACTTCTTTGTGGTTTCCCTTCAGAGCTCGGTTTTCCTGTTTCAACTCCCCCTCGAACTCCTTGTTTTCTGTCTTTTAACTGGATTGTGCCAGTTGCTGGCAGAGTGCTAGTGGAATCTTGATCAGGGTGTATTTACATGGAGACAATGGATCATGCTGAAGTGATTTCTCCCTTCTATCCCCTCTTCCCTCCCCATCCCCTCGCTCTCTTAAACTGTGATCTCTTTCCTATGATCGCTGTTTCTTTAGAGAAAAGAATAATTGACCCTGCCCAGAGCAGCCGTCTGTCTCCAGTAGAGTGTCGTGAATGGAGCCCAGACTTCATATCTGCTCGTGAGCAGCAGCCATCTCTCGACGCCCCCTGCACATAATCAGCTCCTCCATGTTCGCCCCTCTGTCACTTCATCCTTCTATTCAGCGCCGGCCTGACGTGGCACACCCCATCTGTTCCCAATCACAACGTTATTCAAATGAAAAATGACCTTGCTAAATGGGGTGGTGGCTGCGGCCACCTCCATGCGTCCTCGGAGCGTGCGAGGGCTGCGGAGCATGGTTGCATGATTTTGGTTGAAGTGAGGAGTGGGTTTTTCGAAATTCAAAGCTTTTTTTCTGCGTCTTGCTCCCTATGTTGCTTCAAACACACTGAACCTCCAAATCAATGCAGAAGAGAAATGAATAATAATAATAGAAGTATTCTTAGTAGAATTATTTAATAGAATTACATCCAACCATTTTATCCAGAGGATTAGTGCACAAGTATAACTTTACACTTGCTGGATTACATGCAGTCAGTCAGAACTAGACTGTCAGAGAATGACGCCTAATTTATGTTTCAAATCAGATGCTGTCCTTATAAAAGCCCCACAGCCATTATTAAAAGTGTCCTTTTTTACCTCACTGTGACCTTTATTAGTGTTCTTCTGCGAGTATTTAATTCTGCCATTGTTTTATAAGAGTGAGTGGTAAAAAAGTGCTAGCAACAGAAAAAAGAAATGCGAATGCTCACAGTTTTTACACAACCACCTAAGGGTTTCTAACAGGGCCAGAGAGCTAAGATAAAGGCCCTTCTTTGCACCCCCTGGGCCCCTCGGTAAAGGAGGGGGGATAGTGTTGACCGTGTTCGGCAATGATGGCAGGAAGAGTGGGCTGGGAGTAGCTTTGGCTCCTTAGTGCAGAAACCCCAAGTTCACTGGAGGAGGTGGGTTATGGGACAGGATTAAGAGGAGGGCCCGTGGTGCTGTAGAAGAATTGGACTATTGTTGCAGCCTGTTCATCAAAGTGTGATGTGAGTGTGAAGCTGGGAGAGAGGAAGAAGAAACTGGGAAGGAGTGCAAGAAATAGAGGAAAAGTGTTTGGTAGCACAGGTCTTTTTGTTTGGGAAGCTAGACAGGCCGAAGTGACATTTAGCAAGTCACTCCCACACGATTTATTGCACTTTCTTATTGCCTGCCATGCTTCGTTCTGCTTTTCTGTCAGTAGGCTTGTCACAAGCGGCTTTCTAATGGGGTCAGCTGGACAGGACTCCAAGGCTCTGAAGCCGGAACATGGTTTTCCGGGAGGGACCGTGGGTTAATCTGGAACAAATAATGAGCCCAGGTCAAAGAGACAAGGCCACATGTCTGCTGATTATTCACAGAGATTTCCTCCTTAGTGTTTGAGGTTATTGCTCCCAAAACCTTCTAGAAATAGAATTCCTACCCAGCCTTTGATCCAGTCTTGAAGGTTTCTTTATATTGCTTTGCATACCATGGAAAATATAGAATGAGGAAATCTGAAGTGGGGTATTTATTTAGTAGGTTTGATATTTTTATTTTTATTATTATTATTATTAACACCATAAAAAATTAAAAGAATGCAAAAATAATTAATAGTATTTTGTCTGTTTTTCCAGTAAAAATATCTGAACATGAATATATTTGGAAATAAATTGTGTATGAGAACATAAAGTGAGATTTGTGAGTATTGCAGATATATTCCCATACAGAATAATAAAAACACATGCACACCCTAATTTAGTGATTTTTTTTGTCATTTATTAATAAGGTATTTCAGTGTTCAAGGTACTGATTTTATTACTTTTTTATTTACTTATTAATGATTTATATTTTAGATGCTCATTGTACTTAAAGTAGCCTATCAGTAAAGGTTTCAGTGAAATTCCTTGCAGATATGGTAGGAATAATCATTAAATTAAAATGTTAAACTAATTCTTATTTTGTGATCAAAGTCACATCTCTCCACCTGTTGTCCATTCATATGAGCTGTGGATGATAAAGTCTTGTGTGTACAGATAGGGGCTGTAAATGCTTAGATATGCTGACTGTCGGGCCTTTGATGTGGGCCGCACCGTCGCCCTGCGTTTAGTGGGTAAGACAGCTCAGTGCCTGTCACCACTGGCCCTTTATTTGGCTTTGTCCTGCACTGGGCATTCCATTAACATGCCTCTCTGATACCCCTGTTTGTGTTTGTTTGACTCCTATTTGAGAGATTCCAATAAGAACTGTTTGGGAAACACATCAAAGATCCTTCAATAATTGGTTTGTTTTTGTAATATCTTTTGATTGTGGTCCATTCTTGGCTACCCAGCAAAATACTTACAGTAGGTGCACCACTGCTGTTTTCCTATTGAGAGGTATGGAGACTACACAAAAGGTTGGTGTTCTTTGGTCTGTTTATTTAGTCACCTACAATTTTGGAAGGATTTGGTCTTGGATTCGGTTGGATGTGGATGGTGACAGTTCCAACTCTACAGAAGTCGCTTTAAACTGTGTAAACAGTCAAACCTTCTTTTGACAATTGTTGCATCTCCAGCTGTATTTTCTCACAGGGCCCCCAGGGGTGATGGAGACAAAAGCCCCTAAATTAAGTGACATTTGCCCCTCCTCCTTGAACTGCTGAGAGAAGGGGGCAAAAGATGGCAAACACATCCTTTTCAGATATTTACCAGTGGTCTTTTTCATTTGATTGGTCAACAGAAAGGTGTTGTATGGAAACCATTGTGTGTGTCATTTCTGAAAGGAACAGTTCACCCCAAAATGAACATTTGCTGAAAATGTAGGCCTACTCATCCTCAGGTTATCTGAGATGTAGAGGGGTTTTTTTCTTCATCGGAACAGGTTTGGAGAAATTGAGCATTACATCACTTGCAGTGAATGTAGTGAAAGGGTGCTGTCTGAATAAGAGTTGAAACAGCTAATAAAAGCAAAATAAACCACAAATCAATGCAACTTCAGTTCATCAATTAACATCAATTAACAAAGTCCTCTATTCATATTGCTTTCTCGAATAAAAAAGTCCTCTTGTCTGAATCGGGAGTGAAATATGCACACCGTTTACAAGCAAAAACAGTTCTAAACAATTATGCTGGTGGATTTTGATGTGGGGATGCACTTTTTCATTATTCTAGATTAATGGACTTATATTTTGACCAGACGCAATGGTTTAAAGTTAATGATGGATTTGTTTCTTACAAACACACAGCTTTTCACTTCACAAGCCATTAATTGACCAAATCGTATTAATTACTTTTATTGGATTATTGTGATGTTTTTATCAACTGTTTGGACTCTCATTCTGACGGCACCCATTCATTGCAAGAGGATCCATTGGTGAGCAAGTAATGTAATGCTAAATTTCTCCAATATGTTCTGATGAACAAGCTAGCCTATGTACATTTTGGATAGCCTGAGGGTGAGTACATTATGAGCAAGTTTTAATTTTTGGTTGAACCATTCCTTTCATGGCAAGGCTAATTTCCAGCCCAGTGGTCTCATAGCAACTGAACAATTTTTGACTCATTAAAACTTAACTTAAAGTCAATTTCACATTCATTCTTTTAAATTAGACTGGTGGAGTACTTTCCAGTGCTGAAATGAGATCGAAAAAAGTCAACGGTGTGGTAGAGAGGGAGAGAACGGGAGCGAGTCAGGAAGTGTGCTTGAGACCCCTTGTGTATTTATCTACGCTTTTTCAAAGAGCCTCATCTAAGTGCTCAGTTCCTCTAAGCTGCAGATATCTACACAGAGGGAAGCATCATCCTTTTTGTCCCGACATATGCCCTGGAAGTAGACTATTTAAAGCCTACATCCATACCCTGTCAGAGTTTGACGGATGGGCCTGAAAATGCTCAGCCTTTTTACTGTCCGATCCTCCCCAGTGAAAAGCTTGCTTTCAGACAGGCAGCTCAAAGGCTGCCATAACAGTGACTCGGAGATGAGTGCCCTTATCAGTTTGCAGTAATCTGATTACTCTGACATCTGTGGGACAAAAGAAACACTACTCCTGCAAAATGGTGCTTGCAGAACCCTGGCAGAACCCCAGAGAAAGGGATAATAAAATTCCTTTTGGTGGGCATCAATGTGAATGGATTGTGCATTGACTCACACCTACACGTTACCGGAGGCATGTGGGCAGAAAGCTTTGTTGCAGATTCTGAAAAAAAAAAACTGGACGTTGACAATTGGGACCTCTAGCAATTTATTGTACACTTGCAGATGCCAATGAAATGTGGGGAGAGGAGCCAAATTCAAGCACTCGATGCAGTGGTGAGAGAATGATCTGTCAACCTACATAAATAAAACTTAAAAAATGCAAACTTCAGTGTCAGTACTAGAAAATAATTTCTAATTAAACATTAACTTTCCATAAATAACAGAGATTAAAGGCATACAGCATTTTTGGAAAATATAATGGGGCATTATTTCTCCCAGCATTATTTCATTTCATTCATGTTCCATGAAGCTGGTTTTTAATACAAGACTCTCAAACACCCCTGAAAAACACATCCAATTTGAAGACAACCAAATAATGAGTCTATTTTGAATATACATAATTTTGCACATCCTTAGTAGATAATAAGCTCATACAAAAAGAAATCACACCCTGGAAACCAAGGCGCTTTTGAGAAAAAAAACCCCCAATGCGCTTTTGAGAATGGAAAAGCTGTTGAAATCATTTCCAAAGACTTTTCCATGCAGATAAATTGGAGAGAATGCAAAACCCTTGTTACTTCATCTAGGTGTGGCTCTCACTAAAATCCCAAACGTAAGGCAGATTCAATTTTAGGAGGTAAAGAAGAACTAACAGCTATGAATCTGCAGATGTCCTTTTTGTGGCTCATGTTGATTACTATGAATGCATCATAAGAAAAAAGAAGAAAACGCACACAAACAGAATAACTCAGAATATGTATAAAGAACTACTTTAATGATTTCTACTAGCAGATTGTGCCTAAACGTGAGAGAAAAGTCACAAGCCTATCAATAATAATAATCAAAAGTAGCCTAATATATTTATTTTTAAACTAAAGAAGATTTTCTCAATTGTTGCTCAAGCAGACAGGAGTTTAGTTTGGTTTTGCAGACTTGATTTCAAGCAGTCATTGAGGGATTAGAACCGCACACACTTTTGTTAGCTAAGAGTTCATTAGTCATGAACAAACATTATACAATGCTTAAATATGAAGAATGTAATTTGTTGTGGTTAAAGGAATGAATTTGGGGATGAAATATCTTTTTGGCCGACCTATGGAAACTTTTCCTGACACTAAAGGCAAAGAAATTACACACTTCACCTTTTAACAGATTAAATCCTTAAAATTAATTCAGGATTCCCAGGTTTCCTCTCACCACTAATAATGCATAGATGTGTATATTTGAATCTGGTTGTTCAACCATTTTTTTTGTCCATATCCCTTTAGTCCTTCCTGTCTTGTTTCACATCTTCAGTTGTCCCTGTCCTGTAGCCCGACCCTGCATAAATCACAGCAGTCTGCAGGTGTGCTTCTGTTTGTGACCATCGATGGAAATCATTTTCTCTTTCTGGTTCCTTTAGCAACCCCAGCATGACCTCTGGATTCACCTTTCAACCTTCTCTTGGATTCATCTTTCAACACACAAGCTCCACCCTGGTATTAACATCAAAAGGAAAACACTTCATAGCATCTTCTCTTCTTGCATTAGCTGATATTTGCTTCTTACTTCATGGTCGCGGAGGAATTCGTTCTCTAGAGTCAAATTAAACTTAATAAATTGGTTTTGTTAGGCTTTTTTTATGCATTTCTAGCATTCTTCTCTATTCAGTCCTCTGTGCTTGATGGACCTTTGGTGGAAGCTCTGAAAGAGCAGGTGTTCATTTTTTTTTTTGGTGGTCTCTCCAATTCTTTATCAAAAACGAGAGACTTCATTCACACTCTTTACCACAGAAGTTCAAAGATAACTGTGTTTGCGCAGTTTACTGTTAGCCTGACTTGTTTGATGGAGTCTGTGTACTCTGAAGGTGGAATGCTGGGTGCTGAGAGGAGAGGAACCACAAAAAGACGGTGACAAAGTCATTTTTGCCTTTCATTCATGGGGGCTTTAAGCCTGTCCTCCACTAATGGGACTGGATCTTTTCTGCTTTCAGTCACGAGTTCAAACAAAGATTGCTGAAAGGAGTCGTACAGGGACTGCATTAATTGCTACCTCCATCACAAAAGGCTTTGCAAAATGCGGTGGTGTGGACACAGGTGTTTTAAGAGAATATAGAGTGGAGATAGACAGGGAAAGGGGGTGTTTTTTTTTATGTCCAAGCTCAGGTTTGAGTTGTTGTGCTTATGCTCTCTTATTCCTCTGTGTCTTTCTTTTTTCTATCTGCTCAGTTAGACAGAAACAAACAGAAAAAGAGACAGCTGAAAATAACAGGGAGCTCAAACAATGTGCAGGGAGGCTTTCTGCTGTTATAAACTTCCCTCAGTGTTTAGATAATTTGTTGTAGCCTGAGCCGCTGAACCAGCCTTTGTAAATGTGGAGTAGAGAGTATTGCAGAATCGAACAGAAGTGCTTTTTTCTTTGGATAAAAGCAACACGGTGTGTAATGAGGGAACTTGCTGTCAAAACTTTAAAGATGTTGTGGTGCTGCTCAGTGGGCTTTTGCAAATCAAGGCTAATTGGTATTTGAGAGGAACGATCATGCTAGAACTTCCAATGCATTTGCTTTTCCTATTGCAGCCTAGGCCTAATTGTTAAAAATAAAAACAATCATCATATGAATCAACTTTAGATACTGGGGAAATCAGACCAAAAATAAATAAACAAGCAAATAAATACATCTATTTATTCACTGAATTTATGATCTGTTTATATAAATATAAATGATAGGCTTAATAATATTAAGGAAATGTGTTTTTCTTTCAGACTCTTGAGGGACGCTTTGTTTTGCCAAGTACAGTGTTTAAAAGCAGACTACTCTTGATAAGAGAGTGTGATTGAGGTCGGAAGTGAGAGGTTAGTGAGTCAGTGTTTATGTGCTGGGTTAGTCACCATTCGAATGCGTGCAGATGAACTTTGATTAGGGAAATGCCGGGTGACAAAGTCATCAAGATATCCTGTTTGCAGGGAAGGGAGGGATAGGGTAAATAAAATGTGCTGTCACAGGGCAAAAGACAATGCAGTCACACTATAAGGAGTTTGATGGTAGGCTACATACAGCATATCTACAGCAGCCAAGCATCTAATTCAGTCTATTAAAGTGTTAAGCTATAGGACACTAAGAAGAAATTGTGTAATCAAGCCATAAAAAGCATAATCTGCTTCAGTTTTATAGATAAGAAGCTTTGCTTGCTATTTGACTAGAACAAGTTCTCTGCAAGTTCTTTGCTCAGTCCACATAGAACGAAGTACATGACCACATGCAGTAACCATCACTCAACAGAGATTTCATTTATAATGTGAAGATTTTCCTGTGTCATGCTTTTTCTGTAATAATGTAGTCTGTGTGTATGAAATACTTTCAAGGCTGTTTCCCCTCCGCCGATTTGCCTAATTTAAAGCGTTTTGTTCCCCCTGTCTGTCAAGTACAGACAATGACCATATGCTTGCTCTGAAGGCCACAGATTCCTTTCTCCTGCCGAGTTCAGCTGGCTGCTCCCCTGAGAGCCCTGTAAAATAAACCATGCTAAGTGGCCCTTTCAAAACTGATCTCTTATCAGCAGGCCTCTCATTTATGAGGTGTTAAAGGTTCAGTAAGTATTTTTTTCCCACTTCGGAAGTGTTTAACGCTGCAAGAAATCAATAGTACATTGACTAATATGTATATACTGTAATGCTGTATTCTCACTTAAATTCTCACACAGGTCTCCAATAAGGTTAGTACGATTTAGAATTTTTAATTTACGTTTTATTTTTATTCCATTTTCGCTTATTGTTCACTTATTGTTTCGCTTATATTGTTAGTTATTTATACTTTAGTTTTAGTATTGTAGGTCTGAAAAAGTTGTTGCTACATGCTGCTACATTTAAAAATGCTATTTAAATATGAATCCTGCCCGTTCCTTCATGTCTCTGTCAATTAATTTTAAATTAATTCAATTATTTTAACTATGTGTAAAAACAATAATAATCACACATTTTTTCCATGTTTTAATTTTAATAGTAATAGTATTCCTTTGTTTGCTAAAAAAATAAAAGTTTGTTTAATGCCATCATTTGATAACCAGAAAAATTTAAATAAACAACACAGAATTTATGCGAAAACAAAATCATAAGGCTGTTGTAAAAATAAAATTTTCATAAATTGAGTTGTTTTTTTTGCATTCAAATAATTAGAAATGCTTAAACACAAAATTTGGTAACAATAAAACAGAATGTATGAAAAATAAATCATTTCACAGGGCCCTAAACATATAATTTTTAAATTGATGTTAAATTGTATGAGTTTCATGATTTAAAATTAATTAGACATGCTTTTTGATTAATACAATTTAATTGAAGGAGTCCAGAAAGATAGAAAACAAAACAAAACAAAAATTTGGAATATGGAAAAAATAAAACGGGATTTGGGAAAAAATAAAACCGATTTCATAGGGCCCTAGATTAACGTATACCACTCATGCTCTTTGCCAGAAGATTATTGCACTATTAATTTCCCGTCACACCACAGTCAAAAACTGAATTTCAAAAACTAAGTGGAAATTCTATGTAGTATTTCAATATTGGCAATGACAACCGAGAAGTATTGCTTTTGAATCCACACCAATACGTGGCTGTATAATCATCAAGACCTCTGTAAATTTGGTTCTTTAAGATGACCAAAATGCACCTTTAAACCAACATGTGGCATGAGTATTGAGACCTGGCTATTCCTAACTATAGCAGCAGTCTACCTTTTGCGCTTGGAGCTGAACCACTCCAGTTGACCTTGATAACTCACTCATTTCCCCACTACTGCTATTCATTACTCATTATGGTCACCCAGGGTCTTCTCAACATCGGCAACTGTGCTGTTAATGAAATGTCTACCCGTTAGCTCAGCTTCTGGGCTCTGTTCCCACCACAATCCACTGTTAGCCTCCATGTGGCAGGAAATGCTAACTGATTGCAGTCCAAATTAGCTACCTAAACCACGTAGACACACTCAGCGCATGCTGCGGTAGCCGCCCTTCCCACCAGTTGCCTGGTAACCCTGGAAAATGTCAATGCAAGATACCCTGCTAGGCACTGTTAACCTCTGTTGCCAAACATGCTTCTTTTGACAACTCTGATCCGCAACCGATCCAGGAAGCAGAGCTTTCGTGGAGCTGGTCTGAGGAAGACCTCAGCTCACCCCTTGCGGTCAGAATAAAGGAAAAGGAAGCCGGCTGGTTCTACATCTGGTATCAATCACTAGATCCAGCCAGAGCTGGTACAAATCCAAGTTCAGTGTATAACAGGCTGGTGGTTAACTGGAAGTAATGGAAAGCAGCCGTCTCCAACATATGGTCTGAATTGATAAGGCATGTCAGGAGATTTTGCATTTCCAATGAATGACAAAAAGCCTGGTGCACCTGTCACATCATTAGCTTAAAAAAAAAAAAAAAGATTCAATTATAACCTTATGTGGGCTGTAGTAATAAAAACAGCTGGTTTTCATTTTTAAGTCAACCATCACCAGTTCTTCCACGCTAACGCGAATGTATCTTTTTCATGTCCAGAAGTGAATTATGTGGTTTGTTGGTAATAATTTTACCTTGTTACTCTAAACTGACCACTTAAATCATGAAAAGTCTCAGATTATGATACATCCTTAAAGCAATAATCTGGGTTTCATTCAAGTTAAACCATTTAAGGCATAAAGGTGTAGCCACATTCTGCAAATTTCACTGAGCGAGACCCAGTCATTTCAATGGGAATCAACATGACTCGTAATTGCAAACTTTGCAACTGGTTCAAGGTGGTTATGTGAATTTGTCACATTGACCAACAGAAACTTGGTTTGGTTTGAAAGTGACTTCTATGTGAGCTGTTGCTCATATATTGCTACATGTTGCATTTTTGCCCATTTAACCCAAATTTACACATAACCTTAATGCTGAATTACTACAAAAAATGACTTAAACTCATCCCTTTTATTTTTTTAAATAAGCAAAAATCAAGGTTACTTTGAGTCATTGTAATGTAAGTGAATGGGGCCAATTTTAGAGTAATTAAAAACAGAAACATGAAGCTTGTATTTATATAAAAGCACTTATGTTAATTATTTCATTAAAACGTGTGTATTATTTAAGCAATAAGGCTGTTTAAATTATTCATGATGTTTCATTGTTATTACCATTAAAATCGTGGTACCGCACATGTTGGTTGTGTCTTGTGGCTATACTATTGAAACAGTATTTTAATGCTTACAACTTGGCTTCGTTCACTTTCATTGTAACCCAGACTTTGGCAGAGAAAAGTAGGGGACAAGTGGCCATTTTTATGGTAAATGTCATTGACACATGCTGTCGATTGAGCTTAACTTGTACTAAACCAGGAGTATTCCTTTTAAAAGCCTGTTTAAGGTGTCAGGAAACAATAAAACGCCTGCAGCAGCTCTGGCAGATGCCTTGAGTTGCAAAGAAATTGCTTTCCAGTGGCTTAGTCTGGAGGGAGATATTGCAGAATAATAAATAGCAGGGGAAAAGCTTTACTCATGTTCACAGAAAGCTCTGTCTTTCTCCTGGGTCTCTCGATTCCTTATATCTGAACTCGGGCATATCTTCAAACGGCGTGGCCGCCGGCCAGATAAGAGAAGACAGGATGTGGAATGTTACAGATTTGTCCCCCCTCTCCTTTTGTTCCCACTTTGTTTTTGAATTCTAACTTATATTCTTTGAGAGAAGCCTTGTGTTGTCCTTCTCTTCTCTTCTGTCTCAGAGCTCTGGGAGGATGTGACCCTGCTGGCTGATGTCATTAGACTGGGGTGGACTGATGGGCTGTTGAGATAGACTAAGTGAGCTGCTCTCATCTTCATTCCCACAAATGATTTTACAGCTGCCGCTATGGTTTTAATTAACCTTAATCTCTTAAATGGTGAGGATATTCCAGTACAAGAATGACTCTCACAGTACACTCTTTTGTACCTCAATTTTCCAGGTTCATTACAATCTAAGCTCAATCAAAAGCATGTTTGACATAATAATGACTACTACAAAATAAAATTGCCACTTGTCCCTTGTTTTCTTCCAAAATTGAGGTAAATCGAGTCAAATAGCCAAGTCAAATTTTTTTAATTTTTGAGTAGGCTATTCTGTTCCAAAACATGATTTATGCTATCATTTATGCTTCTCTGTCTACCATTTCCAAACACTGAAAACAAATCCCAGACTTTGTGCTTATACAGCCAGGGTGGAATTATGATTTCCTTCCCTTTATTGCTGTTTGATTATGGGAACAGAAAGGCTACCTCACTGCAATAATAAAGCCTCATTAGCAAAGACAAGCACACATTATGCTAATGGTATTAGCTATTAGCTGTAATTTAAGATGTAAGCTAAGGTGTTGAAAAGAGCTGAACTTTGTCTTTTCCTGTTAGACTTTGAGTTAGATCTGATTTCTATATATCTGAACACTAAGTTTTTTGGCACTTTTTGGAGGTAGGCAGTGAAAATGGCAGATGGGGATATCCTGAATAGCATTTTGGACATATTTGAGATGATGTGTGATAGATACAGGTGGTACAGCAGTGTGTTGTAGCCACAAAATAGGATTACGACATCAAGGAGGACTGATTTATCTATATAATATAAGGCTCTCAATCTTCCATAGAGACAGTATCATAATTCGGAATTGCACCCAGGTAATTGTACCTTTAGCTTCTGTTACACTACATTAGTCTTTGATGGAAGCAGCTGTCAAATTATATTGTATTCTGTGACAGGATGTAATAAGCATCTCAGAGAAATGACAGCTCTGTCTCCGTGGATATGAACTTAGTCTTCCCTGCTAACGGTGGATTCTGGGAGCTCACATCCCTCCAGTTTCACAGCTGTCTGCAGAACAAGGAGGTGAGCGACGACTGCTCTTATAAGCTGTGACAGCCATGGAGCTTTTCAGACCCACCACCGTTCCTTACTGTGTGGTCCGTCTGACCATTTCCTCTCCCTGTAAAAAAAACAACAACCCAGAACTGTTGGAATAAGCTATAAACTTAAAGTCCTCTTAAAATGTTAACTAATTACTGGTAATGACTAGGGGTGGGAATCTTTAGTCACCTTACGATCCGATCCGATCCGATTCCGATTCTGGGAGTCGCGCACAGCTGCATACGCGAGCAGTCTACACAAACAAAGCGCGCGTCAGCATTTGAAATTGAAAGCAGCCTTCTGTGAGGTGAGGTTCATAAATGATGTCTTCGTAGAGCATTTGTAAGGAAAATACCGACGGGCGAGACCGCACACTTCAAGTGTAACATCAAACAAAGCGTGCGTCTCTCACAGTGCATCCTGTGCAATGAAGCCCGTGAATGACTTTGTAATTCGCTTCAACCGATCCGAACTTTCTGAAATATTATTTTACGGAAGGTTCGAGTGGTGTATGTGTGTGAGGAATTGGAAGCAAGCAGAATACGGGTGTTTCTGGAGCAAACGCCACGTCATCGCACATCTGGTTAAAACTAAGCTCAGAATCGATCCAGAATCGTTGGAGAGAGAATCGCGATGCATCGATGGATCAATTTTTTTTTCTCCCACCCCTAGTAATGACATGAATCACAACAGTAGCTTAGTGGATAACAAAGACGGTCCCCAGTTATTTATTATTTATTCTGTCAGTGCAGAATTAATATATATAGTGTGGTATTTCAGATGTTGGCATAAAATACATTTATTTATTTATTTATTTAAGATATACCATAATAATTAATAATAATAATAATAATTATTATTATTTTAATGAATTAATTTATTTTATATTGATATATTGTTAGGGATGTGCAATATATTGGTTATTGGCCAACAACAACAATAATAATAATAATTATTATTATTATTTATATTATTATGGATTAATTAATTTTATATTTATTGATAATAATAATAATTACATACACCACAATTATTATTATTATTCATTTTTAATACTGTACATTGCAATTTTGTGATGCCTAATTTCACTTGTACTGCAACATTTAAATTGATTTTGTAGATTTAGACAAAATAGTATTGAATTTTAATATCAGCCACTTATTAATCATAAGTATCAGTATTGCAATATGAGTGCATCCTTAAGTTACTGTACCTTCCTCATGCAGTCTGGATCGTCTCGGTTGATGTTGAACTTTGACAAGATAAGGCCAGAGGCCTTTGGGCCTTGCTGTTGAGAGCAGATTCAGCCGTCAGGGCTGGAAAAGGGGGGCGACTTCATCTTCCTGCCTGTAATTAGATCACAGTTGTCACTCTCAGTCAACAGAGAATAGCATGCCTGCATAGACCACGCTGCCACACAATGGATGAATGCCACTGTATGTCTCCTGGCCGGCCCTGGGAGGAGACGAGCGCAAAAAGGGCTTGAAATGGAAACGGCGGGCAAATGTTGGGTGGGGGCTGGAAGTGATGCGAATGGCCCCACTGGGAGTCCTTACACCTTTTCATAGTTGTGGTGTCTGACTATCAAAAAAGAACAGAGAAAGGGAGAGTGTTGATCTCCACTTATTTTCTTTACTATGGATTTAGCAGATTATGGATTGTGGGATAATGTTGTGTGACGGGTCAATGTGAATGTGAGTTTCTAAGAACTAAGAATGGGAATCGAGAGATAGTGTAAGTTATCACATCCTCCTCTTCTCTGCTTTTGCACAAACATGCAAACATGCTCTCTGGAATGGTAAATAAAATAGTTGTGTCCTAAAAATGCATTGCGAAATGTTGAAGGAATCTCGTCCAGTTTTGAAGTTATTTGAAATCCCAACTGTTGGTCGGCTTTAACAGGTGTTTGTATGTTGGAGTTTTTCCATGCTAGCCAGTACAATGCCCTCCTTATTTGCTGAATACCTGTGTCAGATTGACGCTACAGTCACTTCTTCAGAACAATGAACTCCTTTTTCATTACTCGGCCTCCCTGTACTCCTCTGTCCCGCTGGTATTTCACTCACTTTTCTCTTGAAAGGGAAAATCTAGTGTGTTTTTGTGTGAGAAGACTCATTCGTTCTCTTTAAGTTGTGGGAGTGCAGACCTTTTTACTTCCAAGTACAAATTTATTTTCTTCTCCTAAATCAAAGTGGATGATGTGCGAAAGTAGAAGAGAATTTCTCTCTCTCTCTCATATATAAGATGAATCATGTTATAAATTTAAACCCATAAACGCATAACAATAGGGGGGTTGTTACTTTTTTGACTCACTATGTGACTGAGAGAGGGTAGAATGTTCCCAGTGCCAAAGACTTTAGTATTTATGGAGCATCTGATGTACTTCAACATTTTCTGCCCTGAATAATTAGTGCAGAAATGTATGCTCGCTCAGGCCATAACTGGCTCCAGCCCTGCATTATTAAACTGATTTATTTTAGCAGACTGCCTACCATTGATCTTGCCTTAATAAAACTAATGGAATTGGGAGGACATTTTCAGGAAGCTTTGACTTTACTTTTCATGAATAACACAGATTTGTCCTCACTTGAGGCAAGGATACACTTAAACAATAAAAAAATAAAAAGTTTAAAAAATGAAAAATTAAGACAAATTCAGGATTTAAGTTTATTCCAATTCTAATTACTTTAATAATATTTATGCATAAAATGACATGACTTTTTAGTCTGAAGTTTTTGCAGTTTTACAATTAATTAAAATATTTATTTTATGATCATTATTTTATTATTTTTGCAGTGCAGTTATTCTAGTTATATTCTAGTTAACTAAAATTCCAACTGAAACTACATAATTCAAAAAAATTAAATAAAAAGTTTTTTTTGTTTGTTTTTTTAGCCAGCTGCAAAGCAACATTTGTCATTTTAATGTAGTTTAAGTTGATGTACTAAAGTACCAAAACATTTAATTGAAATAAAAATGATTTCAATCAAAAACTATAAAAATACAAAAAAAACTACTAAAAATTTAAAAACACAACAAAATGACACAAATTTTAACTGAAATTAATGCAAAATATTAATATGAATGAAAATATTATCTTGATGATACTAAAATAACACTGACTGAAATCCAGGGCACTCGGTCTGCATGTGAGCTAAGGTGGGCATGATTGATGGTGTATTCTTGCACGTATAGTTTCCACAGGAAATCAATTAGGCCGAGGCCTTGACCCGTGCTAGAGCGTTTTGACAGGCTTCTGCTTTACTTCGGAGATCTGCCTAAACCATCTGTGAGATGTTTCAACAGGTATCGCACAAAGCCCCTTGTTGAGGTTGCCGCTGCAAGTTCTTTCACGTTTCCCTTTTTTGTCTCTGTTATGCCAGTGTAAACTTTGCATGTTGCAGTGCTTGCCAGTTCTTTCCATTGAGGGTTTTTTTTATTTGAAGTGCCACAATTGAAAAAGTAACAGTTGATGCAGATACCGTAGACGCTGACTTGTGTAAGAGGGTTAACCGAAGTGATAAACACGTCTCTGTTTTCTTCAAAACAACAAATTCGAGATTCAGGAGAAGATAGTTGATATGTGATACAATCAGCATTTTTTTTTTTTATTGTTTACCACTTTTTTAGTATCTGGAATAGTTGCAAGTCAGATTTGATCTTAAAATACCAACATTAGCACCACATTGGTTTGGAATGCAAGTAGTAACATTTACATTAAATATTAGTCTCAATGTTATTTTGCTGCATTTTAGTGCTTTATTCATCTGGACTAATGCTTCTTTGTGCTGGGTGGTCTACAGTATCAAATAATATCAATATATCACAGAGGAAAAAAAGAAATGAGTTGGTGAACAATGGTGTCGTTTACAGCGCCACTTCCTTTGTTGTGGCACTAGATAGCAGACTAAGTGTCTGTCTGGGTTTCATTTTTGCTGTAATGCTTAATGTCATACTATTGTTTGTTTGCTGAATAATTGAAAATGTGAGTGTAATCTCAAAATGCTTTTGTCCTGAAGTGACCCATATTTGTTGGTCATGTGACCTGCGGCTGACTTTCTGAATGGCTGTGCAGAAACAGAGGCTATACTGTAAGGGTGTGAAAGCATGTGTGTCTTTATTGGCTGGAGTTTTATTTAGAAGTAACCACGGTTATATGTTGTGCCAAATGCGTCCAGAGAGGATGATTTTCATTAAGATGTTATTTAGTGTTACAGTACAGTCATTTGTTATTGCTGTTTTTAAATGACTATATAATAATAATGCTATATTTTATTAGATATTTGTAATGTATACATTTCATTTTCATTTGGAGTTTTTAATATACATTTTTATTCAGTTTTAGTTATTTTAGTACATGAAGTTAAGCTAATTAAAAATGATAAATATTGGCTTGGCAACTAGCTGAATTTTTTATTTTATTTAAAAATATATTTTATTTTAGTTAACATTTATTTCATTTCAAGTAAATATTTTATTTATTTATTTTTAGGTTTTAGTTTAGTCCCCTTCTTAAGTTAGAGCCCCCTTCTTTGTCCCTCTGATTCCTTTCCTTACACCTTGCACTTGTTTCCTGTGCACTGGGAGGATTGTTTGGCTGAACGAGTATGGCAATATGGGGCTCATTAGAGACAGAAGGAGATTACAGGCCTCTGTTCTCGTGACTGGGGTCAAAGGGCACACTTGAAGTAAGGGGTGGCAGGTTGTGTGGGAATATTCATTCAGACGCCCAGTGTGCAGTTGTGCAAAAGGAAGGAATAAGAGTGTAGGAAATACCTTGGTATTTTGGAATAATAAAATCAATACATCTTTCAGCGTTTGACGTTATCACTACAACCTGCTATTCTTTGCCTTTGTTCTTTCGACTTGTGAGAGGAAATGAGGCAAGCGTTGGAACCTGGTGTTTTGTAGACGTGACTTGGAAATGAGTGCCTCGCACATAAACACTAGACCAACCGCAACTTTGTTTGGATTGTGGCATTGTGGTGCTTTACGTCAACATAACACTCTGTTCATTGTAAATATGACACATGATGCATAAGATTACACCTGAGATTTAGTTCATTTTCATCTCAAATAGTTCAAGGGCTGTATTACCTTCTAACGTAAGGTAAGATGTGACAAATTCAAGTTTCCTGAAATCACCATGGTTACTAAACAGCTGGGATTCTTGATTTATGATGTTTTTGTAATATGTCCCCAGGCTATCAAATCTTACACTTGCAAGCATATGGTTATAAGAACTTGCTAACAAACAGACAGATTCAGCAACTTTACGATTTTGAACATATCATTTTCTCGCTCCTATCCAAGAATAAAGCGATTGCGTTAGGAAACTGTCTCCCATATCAAAAGGCTACAGTAAAAGCTGCAATATATTGATCTGGCTAGACTGTCTACTCTTAGATATGCTGACATAAATGCTACTTTTATACTGCTGATATGAGTTTTTGTTGGTGTAAACTGCTACAGTGAATGAATCTCTGAAATAAACCTTGGATATATATATATATATTTTTTTTTTTTACAATTCTGATTAAATCACTGGTTTAACTAACAGTTAATCTTTAAATTTGACAAAAATTCTTTTGGCTTACAGTATATACAGTCTGAGCAGATATCATGTAACTGGAGACCCACCTGACTTGATCCATTTCAGAAATGATATTGGACTCAAAGTTGTTCCTGGAAGTCAATACTGATCTTGAGAGATTACTTTAATAAATAACAGCTATCCAAAGGAGGATTACAGGTCTTTACAGACATCAGATTTTCATCTGTTTTTTTCCCAGTCGATGTCGATATTTGCCGGTGACAGATTAATGGAAATTTTATGAACGTAGGTGAGAGTCAGAGGAGAGGAATGTCCATTCCTCAGGGTGGCTCGAGGCTCATTTAAAGCAGTAGAGATAAAGTGCTGATGTGGACGGGTGTTTAGACTGTGACAGATTCAAATGACTCACTTATGATTTATGAAAACACAGATGAATTGCCCCTGTCAGCCATGCAAACATAACCCTGCTCACTCAATCAACTCTTACAGTCGGTTTCACCCTCAGAGTTTTATTCAGCGAGATGAAAGTAATTCATCAAGATATTTAGAATGTTAGAAATTGTAATGTTAGGTTTTCACTATAGTAGAATTTTATCTGTTCTTTTGAACTTTCTGTTCATCAAAGAATCCTGTTTGAAAAAGTATCATGCTTGCCACAAAAATATTAAGCAGCACAACTGTTTTCACATTCACGATAATAAAAAATATTTATTAAGCAGCAAATGAGAATGATTTGTTAAGGATCATGTGACACTGAAACAGCTTTATCATTGCAGGAATAGGCCTAAATTACATTAGAACTAGTTGCTTTAAATTATTATAATGTTTCTTACATTAGAAAAGAATTCTTCTCATTGTGGTAAACTGTTAGTTTATAAGGGAACAGGAAGTGATTTTTTTTCTTCTTCCAACAGAAAAAGGAAGACTCGTGGGGCTACTGTTGTTATAATTTCATTAGTTCAGCTGTTAAAAGCAAAATACAGTTTTGATTTAGGGCTTCCTGAGTTTAGACTCAGAAGCACAACATTAATCATTTGCTTGACTTCAGTTTAAACCCGCTAAACCATTACTGTGAAAAGAAATTGCCTTTGGCTACAATTAAAAAAACAACAACTTTGATATATTGTTTTTGTTTTTCAGAGCTTTCACGAGCCACAGCAAATTTCAGGTTATACGTTTCCAACATGAGATGTTGCACAATAAAATCCTACAAATACATGTTGTTCGTCTTACAACACAGCAGGTTTGTCAGTAATTATCTTTTGAGTTGAGAATAAAAGCCTTTCTTCACATCTTTCATAAAAAACTACTTTAGTATTAATATTTTTTGTGTTTTATTTGGTTCGTTTTGGGCATTTTCTTTGAAAGGCTATGAGCATGGAAGTCACCCAGTACCATGCTGTATTTGAAAGAACAGTACCATTTTTGCAGGAATTTTTATAGTATTTTTATGCTAAATCTCTGATGCTTATTTTATCCCTTAATTTTGGTTCAAATTCATATGTGTAATATGGTAAGCGTGTCTGAAGAAGTTGACAGGGCAGGGCTAAAGGTGACTCTGGTAGGGGTGTAAAGGGGGCACCAGAGGTGTGAGGCTGAGGCCGGAACAGCTGGAGTGAACGGGAACACATGGCTCCTTCTGATGGATCACAGCAGCAGGGCAGTCCTAGACCATTTATTTATTTTCATTGCTCTGTCCTCAAGAGAGATACAGCAGCTGCTGTTTGGAAACGGTAGATTAGGATATGAAAAACACAAAGGGCATTAGTGTGTATTTCACGTTTGAATATCCACACGGGGTTCCTGTAAATTAATTTACACTAAGCCCCATACATCATTCCTTTTTGAGTGTTATAGATCATGACTAATGCTATGTTTTGATCCTTTCTCAGAATGTTGCATAGGATGGATTAATATAGCAAATACAAATGGATCATTCAGCTTCCTTTCTCATTGCAGGTTTACCATTGATACCGCTATTGATGAGTCGCTTGATATTGCTCCATTTCATCAGGACGCTGTTTTATCTTCACTCCACACAGACCTGCACAGTCTGCTAAAGCAGAACGGTGTTTTTTTTTATTCAAAAAAGGCATTTGGTTTGGTTCTTGCACATGCTTTTTTCCCCAGTGGGAAGAGAATACCATATTAAAGGACCGTATAAAGTTTATTGTACTACTTATTCAGCAGTGCTGCAATACAGCTGTTGAATCTATAGTGTGAAACAGATAGCATGAACAGTGTAGAATAAGCTGGTTCTTTTTAGTGAATCAGAAACGCACAGCGGAATCAGCGTGGCCACATTTCTGAACAAATGACTCTTATTAATTGGTTCTTTCAGTGAATCATACTGTAATCCAGCGTAATCTGATTCCTGAACGTATAACTGTAATGAACCAGTTCTTTTTAGTGAATCAAATATATTGTGCATCTATTAGTGAATCAAAATCATACAGCACAGCCAGTGTAATCTGAATCCCGAATGAATAACTCAAATGAACATGTTCTTTTTAGTGTAATCTAACTCCTTAATGAATAACTCTAACAAACTGCTTCTTTTTAGTGAATCAAATATATAGTTTTTTTTCAGTAGTAATTGATAAATATTAATAAATGAATTATGCTTTTTAAAATACTGTTAGGATTTAGTGACATTTACAGTTGTACTGCTGAATTTCGTAGGTGATATACAGTCAATTTGCTGTTGACCAACAGAAAGCAGCTTCTGAAAGTGAGCTGTGCCTAATGTATCACTACACGTTTTCTAGCCAAATTTCACCAAAATTTCACTAATGTGACCACAACTTTAGTATTTTTGTTTCTTGTACAGCCAGTTATTGGATTGCATTTGTGCCTCCTCTAAAAAAGACTGTAAAAAGTCCTTAAAAAGTCAAACCATTTGTAAGAATTTTGTGAAAATTATTTATTATTGGAATTATCTTGTAAATTGGCAGTGGAATTATTACTATTTTAAATGATAGATTTTATACTGAAAGAATCCTTAATGGAACCATTAAGCTAAATCATATCTGTAATTGTAAAGTTCTCTACGAATCGCATGCTGCAGATCAATGCTGCAGAAAATGCACTTTTCTTCTGTGGACTCACCTTCCATTAAGACTGCAGCCGTATGGTTCATAATGCAGTACAGAGGCTGAGATCCATCCCTGGCCAGGGTATATGGCCCATTCTTCTTTTGGCCAACCAAAATGGGCCGGGGGTGGACGATGAAGTTGCATTGGAACCTGCATACTTATTGCATTAAGTGCAATCAGTAAATTCCTCCTTTGTGCACTGTGCTGGCACATCCCCTCCTCTGAATCTCAATAAAGTAGAGTGCTCTCCTTGTAATGAAGATTGCTGTGCAACTTGATTACTTTTAGTGCATTCAAAGTGAGCCGCCCTGCACTGCAATTTCCCTGATGGCTCAGACTCGGTCCTCGGTTTTAAATCGCCACCTTAAAGCCGCCTCGCCTTAGAGGATCGTGACTGGCAGCCCCTTATTTTTCACAGGGGAACAAAAGTCGATTCTGTTTTTTGCAGTGAGTGTTTTTATAAGATAAACCCAGATCTTGCAACTTTGATTGATAAGCCAGTAGCAACTAAAACAAGAGATTTGAGTGATTTCCAAGATCGTTTTCCCCCACTTATTTGTTTAGGCGAAAGAGTGGGCGGCAGTCTGGGAGGAAAAACACTTAAGCTATCTTAACTCTACTTTATTGCAGTCTGTCTCATTTAGTGAGCTTGTTAAGATGACTTTGTACTTTTCTAGAACTACATGATCATTTAGCTTTATTTACCGTCCCATTTGGTCCCTTTTCAGACTCCTGTATGACACAAACCCTAGTTTGAAAATCTTTGAAGGACGCTTTTTGTCTGCTGTCCTCACTATGTTTTGGCCACATACAAAAGAGTGTACATGCAGACCAGACATGATGCGTATCATGTCGATGGGGGGCCGGGGGAAGAGCCATATTTTGTCTAGCGTCTTGCCCCAGCACAGGTTATCTCTGCATCACGGCACCAGCAACCTGATAGAGGAAGAGCATCAACCCGCTCGTTCCTCCTCCCCTTGCCCCTTCTCTCACATCTTTACACACAAAAACAGATCTTTAAACCCTCTAAAGGAGTGCTGACCTCATGTGTGATCCAGTGCAAAGTACTAGTAGGCGCCTTTCAATACGTCCCCCGCAGGACCTTCTCAATTTCTCACACTTTCTCTTAGAAGAGCCCTAAGCACCTGAGTCCATTATTAACTTCCCTTTAAGCACATTGTTATGCTTTGTGTTTCAGGTCAGCCCGTGCTTTACACAGGGTCAGCTTTGATGCTTAGGAGCTCATTTGCTCATCTGGAAGGGTTCCTCATCCACAGTTTTCAAGTCAATGTGAAATTGAAAATCCACTCAATTTAGTTTCTTAATTCGCTTTTTTTGGTCTGATGTTCCATTGTATGGTATTCCAAAGATTAAAAATGTGTGTCTTTTGTAGTCTGTCTTTAAAATACTCGGCCTCCTCTGAAAAGACTTTCCTTTCCTGATGACATCACTAAGGTCTTGTGAACTATTGGTTAATTTCGACCAATAGTCAAATAATGTAGATTTATTTTGTTAAAACTTTAGGGTTAACATTATACAGTAGATCCTACGCCTTTTTCACACTGCATGCATAAGCAGAGCGTACTGAGTCTATGTTTGCTGTTCCTCTTACGCGGAATTAAAGTCACAGTGCATAGTTCTTGATCAAAATTGACCCAATTAACATGAAAAATAACAAATTTCACCATAATATCATCAGAATCAGAATCAGAATCAGAATCAGAAAGAGCTTTATTGCCAAGTGTGTTTGCACACATAAGGAATTTGTCTTGGTGTTATAAGCTTCCAGTACAGAAAGTACAAACATAGTGCAGACAACATATAATTAAGGTGATAAAGAACACTAATGAAGAGAATATACAATAATTAAGAATAACAATAGTAATAAAAATAAAAATATACAGAAAAGAGACATGACCATAGACAGAACTGTGAATGTGCATGTGTCCTATGTGCAGATGAAGGTTTGATGGGTTATTTACAGATGTACAGTACCGGGGTGTGTTATGTGTTGTTCAGGTGGGATACGGCCTGGGGGAAAAAACTGTTCTTGTGTCTGGCTGTTCTGGTGCTCAGTGATCTGTAGCGCCGGCCAGAGGGCAACAGTACAAAGAGAGAGTGAGCTGGGTGTGAGGGGTCCAGAGTGACTTTCTTAGCCCTTTTCCTCACTCTGGAGGTGTAAAGTTCTTGGAGGCTGGGCAGAGGGGCACCGATAATTCTCTCAGCAGTCCTAACTGTCCGTTGTAGTCTTCTGATGTCTGTTTTGGTAGCTGAACCAAACCAAACAGTTATAGAAGAACATAGGACAGACTCGATGATTGCAGAGTAGAACTGTTTCAGCAGCTCCTGAGGCAGGTTGAACTTCCTTAGCTGGCGGAGGAAATACAGCCTCTGCTGGGCCTTTTTCGCAATAGAGTCAATGTGATTGTCCCACTTCAGGTCCTGGGAGATGGTGGTGCCCAGGAATCTGAATGACTCTACTGAAGTCACAGTGCTGTTCATGATGGTGAGTGGGGGGAGAGCAGGGGGGTTTCTCCTGAAGTCCACTATCATCTCCACAGTTTTGAGCGTGTTCAGCTCCAGGTTGTTAAGACTGCACCAGACAGCCAGCTGCTCAACTTCCTGTCTGTAAGCAGACTCGTCACCATCCTTGATGAGGCCTATGACTGTAGTGTCGTCCGCAAACTTCAGGAGCTTGACAGAGGGGTCCTTTGATGTGCAGTCATTCGTGTAGAGGGAGAAGAGCAGTGGGGAGAGAACGCAACCCTGAGGGGCGCCAGTGCTGATGGTGAGAGTCCTGGATGTGAGTTTGCCCAGCCTCACTAGCTGCTGCCTGTCTGTCAGGAAGCTGGTGATCCACTGACAGATGGAGGAGGGCACAGAGAGCTGTCTCAGTTTGTCTGAGAGAAGGTCAGGTATGATGGTATTGAAGGCCGAGCTGAAGTCCACAAATAAGATCCTTGCATAATTCCCAGGTTTGTCGAGGTGTTGCAGGATGTAATGCAGTCCCATATTGACAGCGTCATCCACAGACCTGTTTGCTCTATAGGCAAACTGAAGAGGATCCAGCAAGGGTCTAGTGATGTCCTTCAGGTAGGCCAGGACCAGTCTCTCAAGTGACTTCATGACCACAGACGTGAGTGCGACAGGTCTGTAGTCATTAAGTCCAGTGATTTTGGGCTTTTTGGGGACGGGAATGATGGTGGGGCGTTTGAAGCAGCGGGGAACTTCACACAGCTCCAGAGATCTGTTGAAGATTTGTGTAAAGATGGGGGCCAGTTGGTCAGCACAGACTTTTAGACAGGCAGGTGAAATACCGTCTGGTCCTGAAGCTTTCCTAGATTTCTGTTTTCTGAAGACCCGGTTCACATCCTCTACACAGACTTTAAACGCAGGTAGAATGGTGGGGGAGGGAGTAAGGGGGGCTGCAGGGGGGGAAGGTGAATGTGTGAAGTGCAGATCAGAGCGGGTGCTGGGTGTCAATCTGGCCTTTTCAAATCGGCAGTAAAACACATTGAGATCGTCAGCCAGTTGTTGATTCTCCACAGACTGTGGGGGTGGTGTCTTGTACATGGTGATGTTCCTCAGACCAGTCCATACCGACGCCGGATCGTTGGCTGAAAGTTCTTTTTTCAACTTCTCAGAGTAGTTCTTTTTAGCCACTCTGATCTCCTTTGTTAGTCTGTTCCTGGCCTGGTTATACAAGATTTTATCCCCACTTCTGTAAGCGTCCTCTTTGGCCTGACGAAGCTGTTTGAGTTTCCCAGTAAACCACGGTTTATCATTATTGAATGATAAGAATGTCCTGGTGGGGATGCATATATCCTCACAGAACCTGATATATGATGTTACAGTCTCTGTGAGTTCATCCAGATCGGTGGCAGCGGCTTCAAAAACAGTCCAATCAGTGAGGTCAAAACAAGCTTTTAAATCTTGCTCTGCTTCATTAGTCCATCTCTTAACGGTTCTTAATACAGGCTTCGAAGATTTGAGTTTTTGCCTATAGGTCGGTATGAGATGAACCAAACAGTGATCAGAGAGCCCCAGAGCTGCCCGTGGGACAGAGTGATATGCATCTTTAATTATTGTGTAACAATGATCCAATATATTTATGTCTCTGGTGGGACATGTAACGTGCTGTCTGTATTTTGGCAGTTCGCGGGAGAGATTTGCTTTATTAAAATCTCCAAGAATGATTAAAAAAGAGTCCGGGTACCTTTGCTCTGTTTCAGATATTTGTTCAGCCAGCTGCTGCATCGCGGCGCTCACGCACGCGTCCGGAGGCACGTACACATTCACGAGAATGAAGGAGGAAAACTCTCGGGGTGAATAGAACGGCTTACAGTTTATGAAGAAGGCCTCCAAATTAGGAGAACACATCTTCTTCAGAGTTGTTACATCTGAACACCAACCTTCATTTATGTAGAAACATAGTCCACCACCTCTCGTTTTCCCCGTTAGCTCCGTGATGCGGTCTGATCTGAACAGCTGATATCCAGGCAAATGAAGCATGTTATCCGGGATGTTTTCACTCAGCCAGGTTTCAGTGAAGCACAATGCAGCAGAGTTTGTAAAGTCCTTATTTGTGTGGGTGAGGAGAAGTAGTTCATCCATTTTGTTAGGAAGGGATCGGAGATTCGCTAGATGAATGCTTGGGAGCGCAGTTCGGAAGCCGCGTTCGCGGAGTTTAACCAGCGCGCCGGCGCGCTTCCCTCTTTTCCGTCTGAGCGCGCGTTTGACTAGGACCGCTGCCCCTCCGACCAAAACATCCAATAAAGCGTCTGAATAATCAAAAACCGGAAAAAAATTGTCCGGTGTGTGTTGCCTTATGTCCAGTAGTTCGTCTCTGGTAAAACTGACAGTAGGAAAATGACTAAACACAGAACAAACAAACAAAAACAACAAAAGTACGGGAGCGTTCCACATCACATATCATGTGATGTGTTTCACAATCACCATATCAAAAAACAAAATGCATGAAAACTTCCATGAGTTTTTGTCCAAAGTTCAAAGGTCTATTAAATTAATAAAACTAGAGGCTTTTGTTAGCTTTAAGATTACTTTTTCAATTAAATTATTCAATCCAATTACACTTCAGTGTTGGAATTCTTTCCAAAATTTGTCTCGGATCTCACAGCTTGTACTGTCTCACATCTAGTCACATCGATAATTACTAAACAAACAATACAATAGATGCACCTTAATACAAAAAACAACAACAGTATATACATAAACACACGGCTACAGTGAGTTTATGTATATACAGACTAGTGAGTCCCAGAGGCCTATTTGAACCCCCAATTCTGATTTATTAATTGTACAGACTGATATACAAAAGATTTACGTAATATAGCCTATTCAATCTAGCATATTCAACTCTAAGCCTTCTGTTAGATGGCAAAAATGAATATTCCTCATACAAAATGTGAGAAGAAGAATTTTTTCATATACACATCTTGAAAACTTGGCTCAAGTTTATCATGTAAACTACCTATGTATAATATAGCATGCTATTTACATATGTGCATGGGACAGAGGGGAGGATCACAGAGTATGCTGGCCATATCATACATCAACGCACATGGCACACAGTGATCAGAGGAGAATGCTGGCAATTGTAAAATACGACAGAAATGACGATACTCGTCTGTATTGCAGTACAAGCCGCGGTTCAGCTGCGTCAAACGCTGCCAGTATGAAAGCACGATGGGCGCGCGCTTCTCCTGCTCTGCATACACACTGCTTCTGCGCTGCCTCCACACTCCTTGTGCATCCAGTGTGAAACTGGCGTTAGTGTGAGTGGACCGTTATTCAATTCTCAATGGATAAAATCTAGTAAAATATCCATAATATCCAAATATGTCTGCCTAGTTTTATTGTTAATGGATTTATGAGTTTAGTATTCCTTTTTCTTTCAAAAGGAGATCCTCCTTACCATTCTGGGTTTCATGTCAAGGATTTTCGAGGGAGTGTTAGTCAGGATTTGTTCCTTTATAATTTCTCTGCTTATTTTCTTCATTTCTTCTCCATATCCTGTTATAGAAACTATTGTAATTTGTCATGAAGCCATTCGTTTATATTCCAAGCGGGGAGCTCAAGTGTATCTCAATCTGCTTTTAAATATGCATGACAGTAAAAGGCGACTGTCCTGGTTACTGGATTTTGGCTCACGGTAGAGCCGGCTGGGGAAATTATACATGTGCCTGGTCTTGCTGTAAATATTTCAGAGAGTGTCAGAGAGTTGAAAGATGGCAGCTGAGGAAAGGATGGAGCTTGGCAGATCTCAATACACTACTATATTGAAGACATAAATTGTCAACTGTTCAGCCTTACTGTGCGGATGTATAGTTGTGCTTTTAAGCACTCTTTGTTTGATGTTGCAGCTGTGTTGCATTACATATCCCTTCAGGGATAAAGAAAGTATCTACCTTCCCATCTGAAAGGAAATTACTCTATACATCTTGATACTCCTGAGAGGTCTTGTCTGGAAGCAGGTTTGAATATTTAGCATATTATCTTAGACACTCCAAACTGGCTGCACATACCCTGAGAATGACTTGTAGAATATGCTGAAATTTTTTTTGTTGCTTTGCACAAAAATATTAAACAGTTCAATTGTTTTCAGCATTGATAAGAAGAAGAATTGCTTCCTGAGTTCCATTAGAGTGTCTTCTGAAGGATCATGTGACACTGAATACTGGCGTAATGGCTGCTGAAAATTCAGCTTTGCCATCACAGGAAAAATTATTTTAAAATATATTAAAATCTAACACTTTCTTGGAATTCATTGAGAGTTGTGTTTGTTGTAAGGGCTACTTTCGAATTCCTGCCAGTGTTGTGTTACAAAAAATTCACTTGATGGCACCATTATGGTTAGCATGCTGCTTATGTAGGCTACAGACCTCAAGGCAACTCGCTAGGTTTTGGCACAAAGATTGTAAATTGGTTGCCAGATTTTTCTGTACTCTAACATGACTCTTTTTTTTCTCTCCTTCTCTTTCATGTTCCATCACTGGCCTTGCGGACTGCCATTTCAGGTAAGACAGTTGCTGACTTTCATCATTCCCCAATAAGCCGTCATCTGTCTCTATATCGCTCCCTTCTTCTTCTCTCCACATACCCGGTGCTTTCTCACATCTCCATCAGCTGTAATTGCAGCCCTCATACTTTTCCTTCAGTCTTTCTTCCAAGACTGATCATGTTGGGGCAGGAAGTAAATATAAACAACAGTACCATGTTGTCAGACAGCAACATTATGCACAAACATGCAGTGCTATACATGTTCATCATTCTCATTAGTGCAGCAGTCCGTTATTAATATTTATCAGGGACTTCAATAGATCTTTAGTTTCATTGAGAGCAACCATTTCCCTTCTTAAAGGTACTACCTTCTGTACACTATAAAAAAAAATATATATATTTTTTTGAAGTTGTAAATAAAAGCGAGATTACTGGAGCAAGTTTTACAAGAAAACACAATTTCAGCTATTCTATTTCAAAATTTCACATGTAATTCAGTGTTTTACGTGACATTATGTTTGTTTGTGTAATTATTAGCAGCTTCTGAGAGAAAATTGTTTCTACACCGAATTTTTGTCGATGTATTTATCAACATCAGAGCAAGGTGATCAAATTTCAGTTTATGTTGTTATTTGATTGTGTAATTTTTCATGAAAAATGTACACTTTAAATTGGCAGCCCTAATATTTGTTATTTTCTTTCCTCTAGTCTTTTCTCTCATTAGTTTAGCAGCATGCTAATTAGCAATGCTAATCCCATAGTGTCAATTGTGGGTTTCTTGTGTACGCAATGTGTGTCGTTCTTGAAGCTGTTGACTATGTAGAGTTTCAAATCGCTCATTTATGTTGTTAGTTGGTTGTAATGTTTTTTGTTGTTTACCTCAGTAGACAGTTGTCTATACAGGCTGTAGACAGTAAGGCAGCTTACTAGCTTTTGGAACATAATTTGGTTGCCAGATTTACCAGGCTGCTTCTCTCTTGAAGATTTTAAGAATTATTACAGACATTATTACATTATTACAAACAGGTCAGAGGGTGCAATTGGATGCAGTTTTATCATGTTATTTGTTATTGAATTTTGATAGCAACCATTTCCTTTCTTCTGTTTTCTTCAGCAGCACTTCCTTTATCCCAATCCTGTTGTAAACTGGTGTCTGCACCTGTCACGCCTTGACAGAGAAAGACAATGAGAGAATGGGATGGAATAGCAATGTGTGTGACTGTTCTCAAGTGCTTTCATATGCAGTGTTGGCCAGTGTACAGCAGTCCTGCTGTGAACAAACAGCCATCTTTACTCCTCTCAGCCAAGCATTTGTAACGTTTGTTCAGTGTCTGCTGGGTGGACGAATCAATACACATAAAAATGTGTCCAATGAGAGGAATCAACTGAAGCCATTCACTTCCAAACAGATGCATACTACCAATATTTCACTCCAAGACACATTGTTTCCATTTGTTTCATGTAACAGAGTAGAAGCCCGCAGTTTCTGGTGCATCCTGTCTTTTTTTTATTTTTTATACTTATCCAGGAAGTTTCACATGAAAAGCAGTGCTGAGACACACACAATCGTCATTGTGAGGAAGCCGTGTGCTTTTTTTTTTTTTTTTGTCAATGGTGGGCCAGTGCTTTTAAGCCTTTCTAAGTCCTTTCTAAGGACGTCTTTTATCATGTATATTAAAAGCCAGGAGACAGTCAAAACAAGTCCTCTGTCTCATAAAGCAGACGTGAGGGAAAGGCCCTTTCATCTGCTGAAGCCCGTCCCTTCCTGTAAACCTACTAGCGCCCTCTCCAGCACCTCACTCCCCGGTCTAAATGGGTCTTTTATTGGGTCCTATCTCATGGGAGTGGGTGCTCAGCCCGTTACTGAACATGTATCCCAGCTGGCATTGCACTGGCTTAGCTCATAATGAAACATAATGCGGAGGGCGCAGTCTAACAGAATGCTAATAATTGTCTTTGTGCATTCTTCAAAGTGAATGATGCAGTTTTTATTCTCCATCAGCTGTTTATTTATTTTTTTATCTTGGCCTGGTGCTAACTCAGCGCTAACGGGCCACTTCATTAAAGCAGAGTGCCGTAGTGTCAGAGCCAAACACTGCGGCCTTTGTATTGGTTAATAGGATTTTTATGCTCTCCCGCCCTCTGTGGTTTCAAAATGTTTTAACTATTCATTTTCCCAGAAGTGTTAAAGAGCTGTGGCTGGGAAAGTTCACCTAACTGCTTTAAGTATTGCTACTGTGGGGGTATTTGTGCGTGTGTTAAAAATTTATATTTTTATCTACTTTATTTTACAAAGTAATAGAAAAACACGGTTATAGTGACAAAAGTTGTTTTCGTTATTCAAATTTCTAAAATGATCCATCTTTAAAGACAAATAGAGTAATTTCTGCCCAGCTCAGTCAATTTAAGAAAAGCCTAGCTATTGTTGTTTCTGTATGTTCATTTTTTTTTTTTTTTTTTTGACAATGACAGAGACGGTCACCTTTACCAAACCGACAGACTCACCCAGACCAATGACAGACATTTTCAGAGGACACTTCTGAAGCAGTGCTCACCCTTAAATCATGCTGATTTGCTTGTTTATTTAGGTTTCACCCTTGAATTTAACCTTGACATTTGATATTTAGCATGTTACGATTCTGTTCACCCTTTCTATGATACGCTTTGTGTAGTTTGATCTTTTATTGCATTTGCCCATAAATTAACTGTGGGTATATTATTCTATTCTGTTTTCACTCTCACTTCATATGTATTGCTCATCACACTCACACTTCACATTCTCATGAATTTTTGCTCTCTTGGGATTGCTAGCAGGTCATGCTAAAGCAGGTCAGTTTGAACCTGTCTCCTGTCAATGGAAGACAAAACATAGTGTCAGTCTTGACACGTCGCTGACTGAAGAAACACATTCAGTCAGAGCGGACAGATATAGAAATCCTTTCCAGTCCACTTTGCAGCTTTAAAAAGGGCTTTATCTTATCCAGCTGCTGTCATTATACGTATGTTTCTCTTTGCCTGTAGTGATAGGCTGTGTGTTTGACAGGTCATCCTGATCACTGGTGGAGATGCTCGTCCTCTATAGATTACAGATGAGTGGCTTCTCTGTGCCGGATCCCGTTTCTCTCGAGACTCATTCAGGAGAGCTTTTGAAGTGTCCGCTGTCATAGCGAGAGAGAGGGAGAGACTAAGTGGACCAGGCCCGGGAGGGGAGGTGAAGGGGTGCAGGAATGCAGATTTCATACTCATTCAGATAATGAGATTAGGGACATGCCGTCTGAGGCAGGAATTCCAGCGATTCTGTTTCCACCCACAGGCCTCGGCTGATCTGCCAAGGTGCCCTGTTCTTTTTATCTCTACTTCCTCACCTCTTACCTTACTTTTTCTTTCTTAAGGGTCTAGAAATTGTGTGAGGACAAAAGAAATTTATTTTGACCCAAATGATTTGATTTCTTGACACTGCAGGTGTGCAGCCTGAAGATTGCAAGGCGTCCACTTTTTAAAAGGTTTTAATGATGAATGTACTGTTAACATTTATTTTTTATGTGAACAGTTCCTTGGATGAAATTAAAAAATATAAAAATTAATTGATTTGAAAAGTAATTTTGTGTAAAAAAAATTGGGCAACCCTGCAGTCGGTGATAGACTTCTTAGTCATTTTAATTAGCACATAATGACCCAACCATTTAGCCAGTGTCTGTGTGTTAGTGTGCCTGTCTTTGTATATCAGGTACACATAGGGCACACGTCTTTCTCTTTGTGTGTTTAATGTCTGTGTGTCGTCTGGTGACTCTGGTAGCTGGTGGGTGTTTTTGTCTAGTGCAGGTAACATGAGCGTTTTGGATGACGGGGCTCAGCCAATCTATCTATTCACCCATAATGGAAGTCGACAAGATCCATTGTCCCACTCATTTTCCACAGCAAGGGGAAATACTATCTGCAGAATGCGTCCCTTTGCCATCCTGCATGGCATCTACAAAAGCCGGAACGCACAGTTAGAATTCCTGTCCCTCATGGATGACTTCCGGCTCTTTAGATTTTCTCCTTTTTGTAACGTTAGCTCACTTTTGTCTTTTTCATCTTGTCAGCGCAAGATGGTCAGTTACTTCACAGTCACTTCAAAAGGCATTGCACAAAGACTAGATGTCAGCTGGGAAGGTGCTGTCTTTGTGTGGGAGTAAATGTATAGAGGAAGGGGACCTGTGTAGACGTGTCTGAGCGTTCTTGTGTTAACCTGCTCAGCATTCCTCTCAGAGGAGCTGTAAGGAGGGGGAAAAGAATCCACAGCTCTGGGCTATACATTTCCAGCACTCGCACTTTATTAGCCTGTTATGTGAGAACGGGCACTGGATAAACCAGATGTCTGCCACTTTTTCCTGAATTCCTGCTGTCATTATGTAGGTAGACGTTCTCGGGTTTCACTCCGCTTTATGTCAGACCTCGCAGAGCTATAAATAACAATTTGTAGCTCTTCCGTTTTGTAATCTAATCAGATTTGCTCAATTTGCCGCATTTTGAAATCGATTATGTCTTCATGCTTTGGTAAGAAATATTGTGGGGTCCAGAATTAATTGTTGAAAAATTAAGTATAAAAATAAATTTATTTAAAAATAAACATATTTTGGCTTCAAGAATTTTTTTTACGTATGTATATGTATGTATGTGTGTGTAAAAATATATACAGTATATAAAATATATTATACAGTATATAATATAGTATGTGAGCGCATGTATGTGTGTGTGTGTATATACATATATATATATATATATATATATATATATATATATATATATATATATATATATATATATATATATATATATATATATATATTAGTTATTTATTCACTAGTGGTCTCTGGATTTTTTGAATTTTTCTTTTGTAATGGTTGGTTGGCCATCTGCTGTGGTTCCTTTCATTTCAGTATTTTTCACCTCACTATTTAAATCACCTTGTGCGGTCAGTGCAGCATGTTTCCCTGATTTGCACACTGCACCATGTTGTATGGCGCTTTTCAGCACTTTAATGAGCCTCTCTTGAGCAGAGAGAGTCAAGCCTACCCATAAGCTCCAGTCCCTATGGAAACATAAGTGGCCATTGTTTGCAGAGGGTGCATTTGCCGAATGCAAACCAGAGACTAGCCCGAAATTCTGGGGCAAGCTGACCATGCTTGCACAGCAGGAGAGCACCCTCTTCCTCACTCTCTTTCCATAGTTTGTTCTTTCCCAACCCTTCTCTTTTTCCTGTATCCCAGTCTCAGTCTCAGCATCACTGTTAAATGGATTAGCTTTGGGATCAAGCTGCTGTGTGGGAAGAATAAATTGCATTGTTTTCTTACGGAAGGGATACTGACATCATTTGAGGGCTTGAAGCAGGAAGAGTCTGGTTCCCTATCAAGGGAACTTCGAACTGCGTCCTCTAGAGGTCGCTATGGGGAACTCCATCTACGTGACCCGTGTCTGAAGCATATATACAACAACACCAAATATTGGCCGGCGACAGCCTATGACGTCACTCCCGGTGCGCCACAGTATAAAGGGGCGCCGGGAGAAAGCATCATCCTCTTCTTCGTCTTCAATGACTGCTTTGTTTGAAGCGTGTATTCACGAGGTAAGAACGGTTTCTTCTAAATATAATAATGGCGAGCACTAGCAAGGCGTTTAAGAGGTGTGTGCATCCGTGTCCGCGTTATCTGACACCTGATGATTCACACGATCTTTGCGTCTTTTGTTTGGGTGAAGAGCACGCACGCGATGTTCTCGAGGGAGCGGTATGCGTGCACTGTGAGCGGTTTTCCATGAAAACGCTCCGCTCTCGTTTGTCTCTCTTTTTGAGGAAGGAGGGACAGCCATCTGCTCCCCGGGGTTCAGGACCCTCTGCTGCTGAGGCACGGAGGAAAATGAGCTCATGGGGCTCGCAGGTGAGTCTCGCTGGTGAGTTAGAGAAGGGGCTTTCCTTCTCACGCTCATCAGTCGCGGACGAGGGCGAGCTGCTGGAGGAGGATGACGCGATTTCACTGGCGCCATCTGACTCAACAGCTAGTGCTCTGCTGGGCGCTGCCCAGGAAGAGCAGGAGATGTCTGAGGGTGAAGAAGTCGAGACTGAGCCCTCTCAATCCTCCTGCCCTGCGTATGAGGAGCTGTTGGAGGTTATGGAACGCGCCTCGGCAAGGCTTGACTTGCCGTGGAAGCGGGCCAGAGTGGTGGCGCCGCGGGGTCGTCTCGATGAGCGTTATCTCTCTGGCCATAACCCCCCAGCCCAAGTGAACCTTCCTTTCCTTCCTGACCTTCATACGGAGGTTGAGAAGGAATGGAAAAAGCCGTTTTCCTCTCGTATTGTTAGATTTCAGCATACCAGTTATGCTAATATTGAGGGGATGCGTGAGAACGGCTATGAGCGGATGCCTCCCATAGAAGAGACGCTAGCTAGCTATCTCTCTGAGGGCAAGGCATCCTCTCTTCAGGTTCCTTCCTTGCCATCTAAGCCCCTTCAGATGACATCTCGCTTAAATGGTAAGGCATATGCAGCAGCAGGTCAGGCCGTCGCCTCGGTGCACACGATGGCTGTGCTTCAGGCTTATCAGGCTGATCTGCTGAAAGACCTGGATAAGGGTCAGGGTCTTTCCCCTGACGAGGTGGCTGAGTTGCGCCGCACCACTGATTTGGCTCTCCGAGCCACCAAACAGGCCGCCGCTGCTATGGGCAGGTCCATGGCGGCCATGGTGGTAACGGAGAGACAACTGTGGTTGAACCTGGCAGACGTTGGGAAGAAAGAGAGGGGCTTTCTTCTCGATGCGCCGGTTTCGCCTTCTGAACTTTTTGGTACCTCCGTCGAGACGGTGGTTGAAAAGTTTAGGGAGGCGAGGGCGCGCTCAGCGGCTTTTAAAACCTTCATCCCGAGAAGGTTCAGGTCTGAACCCAAACAACGCGAGGGTCCTGGCCCATCTGGACCTGAGGATCAAAGATGGGTACAGAAGGCTAGTGTCGCGACTCGCGCCCCTCCCCCGCCTGCGGGTAAGGCCTCAGGGAAGCGCAGGTCGACGAGAGGTAGGCAGAACCTGAGGGACGTGGTCTGGAAGAGGCGTTCACAACGCTCTCGCCCGGGCCAGGGTGAAAGTTGAGACTTTCCTTCCTTCAGAGGGCCTTTACATCTCCCTCTCTAATTCCCTTGCAACCTCCGTTCACTCCACCTAACTGAGGCTAGGTGAGCACCTCCTACACTCACATTTCCATCTACCGGATCTATGATGATTTTGGTTAGGTTCTATGCCTTTAGAACCTGCCTTACTGATGATCTGGACCTAGGCCCTGTTTGCGCCTCTGGGTCCGATCTTATGCGCTGGATCCTTGGATGGGTGAGTACGATCCAATTTTCAGATTCGCTGGGATGTGTTCAATCTACTTTAGAAATGGTATCAGGTATGGATGAGCGTCGTTATTACTATGCTTTGGTAACTAGGAGCAGCATTTCGAGTTTGGCCCTTTTGTTCTTCAAACGAGGCAATAATAGGCACACGAGGTTTAGCTTGGAACTGCCCACCCTTATTAGGGTTTTAAGTAGCAGTTTCCCTGAGCCCTTGTTGCCTTCTGTTCAGCTACCTGTTACCTGATACTTTTCCAGCAGCTCGTTCGGGTTGTTAGGTATCCCTCTGTTTGTAGGTCGAGCCGGTTTGCTCCCCTCGCCTAGAATGTGGAGGGTTATTTTTTGAGCATGCCGCTCCCTCCTGAGTGTCTGAGCTCTCATGCTGAGAGTAGATTCTCCGCTCTCCAGAGCTTTATCATGGTAGAGCTAGTCTTGCTCCCCTCACGGTTGAGGGTCACCTTGAGTATACTGCTCTCGTATGAGCGTGTGAGTTCCCTCTTTTGCCGTAAGTAGAGTTCCGCTCCCAGAGCTTGTTACTTAACAACCTGCTCCTCGTTGCTGCTGTACCCCTCCGAGCTCTACCCTGTTAGTTGAGCTGGCGCTGCTCCCCTCGCTATAGAGGGTTGCCTATGAGCATGCCGCCCCCTGCTGAGCGTCTGAGTTTCCTCATATGAGAGTCGAGTCTCCGCTCCCAGAGCTCTGTTATTCAGAAGCCTCAGCACGTCAGGCCTTTCTCTAGGCCTCCTTGTCAGGTTGCTCTCATAGTTGGTCGAGCTAGCATTGCTCTCCTCACTTTAGAGGGTTATTTATGAGCATGTTGCTCCCTTTCTGAGCTCTCTTTGTTGGGTGAGCTGGCATCGCTCCCCTTATTTTAGAGGGTCTCTTATGAGCGTGTCGCTCCCTTCTGAGTGTCTGAGTTCCCTCTCATGTTGAGAGTTGAATTCTCCGCTCTCCAGAGCTCTTTCTTGGTAGAGTTAGCATTGTTCCCCTCACTTAGAGGGTCATCTATGAACATGCTGCTCCCTCCAGAGAGCATCTGACAATACGGTTTCTGAAATCCATATTTGGTAAGTGCGCACGCTAGTGTCTGTGCATTTTTCTAAGAACCACGCTGTGGTAAGATCGCACACCAAGTGTTTTTGCGGTCTTTTCTAAAATCCTGTATGGTATGGGTTACGCGCTGAGGCTTCGTCCCATTCTTTGAGTCGGTTAGGCCCCGGTTTTCATCTTGGGCCCCACTCTACTTATATATGTGCTGAGTATCCTCTCTGTCTTGGTAGAGCTAGCATTGCTCCCCTCATTTAGAGGGTCGCCTATGAGCATGCTGCTCCCTCAGGAGCTCTCTTTGCTGGTCGAGATAGCATTGCTCCCCTCTCTTAGAGGGTCACTTTGACTACGAGCATGCTGCTCCCTCCAGAGAGCATCTGATAGAGAGTAACGTTGTTTAAAGCTAGAGCATTTGGAGAATAGAAATTTCAAATCCATCATTATGGTAAGTGCGCACGCTAGTCTCTGGGCACTTTCTGAAATCCACGATGTGGTAAGATCGCACACCGAGTGTCTTGTGGTCTTTCTAAAAATCCTGTATGGTATGGGGTACGCGCTGAGGCTTCGTCCCATTCTTTGAGTTGGTTAGGCCCCGGTCTCCTTGGGCCCCACTCTACTCATGTATGTGCTAATATCCTCTCATGAACTGAGAGTTAAGTTCTCCGCTCGCTGGAGCTCGGTCTGGGTAGAGCTGGCATTGCTGCCTATGAGCATGCCGCTCCCTGCTGAGCGTTGAGTTTCCCCTCTTATGAGGGTCGAGTCTCCGCTCTCAGAGCTCTGTTATTCAGAAATTTCAGCACGTCAGGCCTTTCTTTAGGCCTCCTCGTCATCTGACAGTACGATTTCTAAAATCCATATTTGGTAAGTGCGCACGCTAGTCTCTGTGCACTTTTCTAAAAACCACGCTGTGGTAAGATCGCACACCGAGTGTCTTGTGGTCTTTTCTAAAAATCCTGTATGGTATGGGTTACGCGCCGAGGCTTCGTCCCATTCTTTGAGTTGGTTAGGCCCCGGTCTCCTTGGGCCCCACTCTACTCATGTACGTGCTAGTATCCTCTCATGAACTGAGAGTTAAGTTCTCCGCTCTCTGGAGCTCTGTCGTGGTAGAGCTGGCATTGCTCCCCTCGCTATAGAGGGTTATCTATGAGCTTGCTGCTCCCTCACGAGCTCTCCTTGTTGGTCGAGCCGGCACTGCTCCCCTCGCTATAGAGGGTTATCAATGAGCTTGCTGCTCCCTCCAGAGCATATGAAAAGAACGATGTCTAAATCCATGTTATGGTAAGTGCGCACGCTAGTCTTTGTTCACTTTCTGAAAGCCACGCTGTGGTAAGATCGCACACCGAGTGTCTTGTGGTCTTTTCTAAAAATCCTGTATGGTATGGGTTACGCGCTGAGGCTTCGTCCCATTCTTTGAGTCAGTTGGGCCCCGGTCTCCTTGGGCCCCACTCTACCTATGTATCCCCAGTGATATCATTTGCACGGGGGCTACTATTAAGGATCTGTTGATACAGTTCCTTCGGCGAGCTCTTGTAGGAGCAAGCAGTAGCCCCTGGGTGACAGGCCAGGCTTAGTTACTATCCTAAGCGCTCGGCCGTATCCCCTTAAAGGAATCTTTCTTTCTGATTCCAAGCCCTGAGTTTTACCCTAGGTCCAGGAGGTCCGGCCTCTATCAGGTAAGTCCGGGGTATGAAACTCAGGCCTTTGGCCGAAGGGGATAATGTCACTGACAGCCGTCAATTCATCCCAGGGACAACTCCTTTATCGTTGATAAGAGTTGATGCTTAGTGCTCGCCTTTGGAATGGCATGCACTTCCCTCAGCATGGCGGCGTTGGTATATCGTTCCCCATAGCGACCTCTAGAGGACGCAGTTCGAAGTTCCCTTGATAGGGAACGTCTCAGGTTACGTATGTAACCATGGTTCCCTGAGAGGGAACGAGACACTGCGTCCTCTAGACTTCAGGCCATGCTTCGGATGCAGCTTCAGACGAAGAAGCGGATGATGCTTTCTCCCGGCGCCCCTTTATACTGTGGCGCACCGGGAGTGACGTCATAGGCTGTCGCCGGCCAATATTTGGTGTTGTTGTATATATGCTTCAGACACGGGTCACGTAGATGGAGTTCCCCATAGCGACCTCTAGAGGACGCAGTGTCTCGTTCCCTCTCAGGGAACCATGGTTACATACGTAACCTGAGACGTTTTCCAGCATCTTCTGCATATTTGAACCCTTTCCATCATTGACTGTATGATTTTGAAATCCATCTTTTAAGACTGAGGACAATTAAGGGACTTATGCATAACTATTACAAAAGGTGAAAACATGTACTGATGCTCAAGAAGGTCACACAATGCATTAAGAGACGGGGGTGTAAACATTTTAAATTGGATGATCAGGGTAAATTGTACTTATTTTGTCTTCTGGGAAACATGTAAGTATTTATGTAGCTTCTGAAGTCTAGTCTTCTGAACACATCATCATCCTGTCAAAAAATGTACATCCCCTGGCTCTTAATGCCTTGTGTTGCCTTGTTTTTTTCATTTTATTTTTCATATTATATTATATTATATAACTATATTTAAAATTTACATTTATCTATACAGTATATTACATGATTTGCGTCTGACTTCAAGGGTTAGTTCACCCTAAAATGAAAATTAGTCAATGTTTTACTCACCCTCAAGGCATCCTATGTATATGACTTTCTTCTTTCAGATGAATCTAATTGGAGTTATATTCAAAATTGTCCTGGCTCTTTCAAGCTCTATAATAACATGGTTCAACTTAGTGTTCAACAGTGCAAATGATGTCAAATAAAGCGCATGTGTTCATATTAAAACGTGCATCACACGGCTCCGGGCGGTGAATAAAGGCCTCCTGTAGCGAACCGATGCGTTTTTGTAAAAAAAAATAAATAAAAAAATCCATATTTAAAACGATATAAACAGTTTTGTGTATCTTCTGCTATCTGTCGTACGCGCGTTCACGAGAGACTGTCTTTCCAGTAGATGACGTAGGCGCAGTGCATGCACATGTGAGTCTCGCAAAAACCAACGTTTGTTTATAGGAACAAAGGAAGCAAAGTTTCCTTACTTTACTAAAGGAAAAGCAGTCTTCTCTTGGCTTATATCGAAATCCTCTGACATTTTTCTTTACAAATCCTCGTTTTGTGCTTCGAATTCGTGACCGGCGTTTTGTTTCGTTCTCTCTCCGTTGAGAAGTCCTCGTCACGAATCTCCGGCACTTACGCGACACATACGTCCTACGTCATCCCCCGGAACCCTTCCGCCTACGACAGTTAGCGGAAGTAAGAAAAAGGTGTTTATATCATTTTAAATATGGATATTTGTCTTACCAAAACGCATCGATTCACTACAGGCCTTTATTCACCCCCCGGAGCCGTGTGATGCTCATTTTAATATGGATGCACATGCTTTATTTGATTATTTTTGACCTGTTGAACACTAACCCGCACATGTCATTATAGAGCTTGAAAGAGCCAGGACAATTTTGAATATAACTCCAATTGGATTCATCTGAAAGAAGAAAGTCATATACACCTAGGATACCTTGAGGGTGAGTAAAACATGGACTAAATTTGACATTTTTGGGTGAACTAATCCTTTAAGGGTTCTTAAAAGCATGAAATTTACTTATTTTTTTGACTATTTGGAATATTGGACCATTTTAACATTGAAAAAAATTATAACTCATCTTGAAACAAGATGTTTGTGGGAATGAAGATAAAACTTCAGTATTATTGTGTCATCATGAGTGGGTGTTGTTCTTAGATACTTTATAAGAGATTTTGCCTTTCAGGTGCTTTTGTACATTGTTTTTTTTCTAATCTTGTCTGTGACACTGAAGCCCAGAACTTCTTAAATGGATATCGTCTTGGCTTCTCACAAATGTGCTGTTTGTTTGTGTCCAAAGTACTTGTGTTTCCATAAATGGAAGTGCATTAGTGCTAGAAGAGGGAAACATTTCTCAGCGTTGACATCCAGGGAGAGATTGTCCACATTCATTTTGAAAACAAATGAAGAGAAATAATTGGATCGGCTAGTCTCTTACGGATACAAGTTACTTGATGTTCTGCCCTCTGAACTGGTTTACAGATGAGCAAAAACAAATCTTGTATTGTCAAGCAATAGATTCCCTTGAATGGTCAGATGAGTACAAGGCCTCATATGGGCCAAAAAAGCTTTTCGTTGTATCAGTCTTAATGCTTCACTGCAGCACTCTGAACTTGATGAACTCCGGCAGAGTCTAATTCATGGTCATCCTGTAGGTTCATGAAGGATGAATATTTCTAAAACTTCCAGCATTGTTGATGAAACCCAAGCTCGATATCCTCATTACTACAGTGCATGGCCTGAAAACACAAACACACACATGTATGAATCATCTGACTCATATAACAAGTGGAAGTTTAGTCTTGTGCTGATTCCACTGAGATAATCATACATGACTCTGTAACGTCTGTTTTCTGCCCCAGTGAACATGTTAATTGCATGCTTGTATATTGAAATTTAATTTAGAAACCATTAAGAAGCTGAAACGATTAACATTGGAGAGGGACATCTGTTTGCACGACCTTTAATATTGAAACTCAGTCATTTTCTACTTCTAGTTTGGTGTTATTCCCTGCATTATTAATAGCACAATCTATTTAGTCATTTTAAAGAAACACTCTGCTCAGCCAGCATCACTGAAACAAATCGAAACAGCTCTATTAACAGCACTGAGGTAAAAAACAAACAGTTTATTATGTATTTACTTATTTTAATTTATTGACAAAGACCTTTTTTAAATGTGTAATTGGAGCACAATGGTATTCTTTGAAATACCCATATTTCATTTAATTTATTGTATTTAATTTATTTTTTTTTTTTTAAGAAAGTTAAGTTACGTTAAGTTAAGTTAAGTTAAGGTACGTTACGTTACGTTACATTATTATTTAATTTTAAGGAAGTTTCTTGGCCAAAAGTATTTTGACTTTTTTTTTAATAGTGAATTGATCAGTCTTTGCTTTTCACTTAATCTTGTAACGTGAATGCAAAGATTTCTAGTTCTTTGTAAAGGATGGATAATTATAGTTTTGGTAATCATATTCATATTTCAGAAGAAAAGCAATGCCTTTCATCTTTCAAATACTATTTGTATGCTGTCACCAAGCTTTAGATGGGTTGAAGTCTGTGTGATTACCTACTTAGCAGTGTGACAATTCTTCTACGATCATTACTCAGTCTTTTAGTCCAGTCACTAAGCTTGGCGTTTTTCATGATGTTCAGTCCTTCCCTCCTGTAGTATTACCGTCTAATGCTGTCATTTATACTGCATTTAGCCTCTCGGTGGGCATATGAGTCACTTGGCGATCTTTCTTTCTCCCAGGTATGTGAAATGGCACTTTGCTGCCCTCTAAAAAGCAGCTCTATTATGCTTTGTAAAGCTGGCACTGCTTTCAGATGCCTCAGACCTTCCACTTAATCAAAGCTGAATTGACAAAGTCAGACGCAAAGAGGAAAAGTAAGCGAGTTTGTATGCAGTGCAGGTGCCAAAAAGACTATGGATTCAGCAGCCGCCTCCGTTATCCGTTTCTTTTTGAACTTCTAAGCAGTAATGCTGACCTCAGTGGGGAGACACGGAAAGAGCAGTGCATCTTGGGAAGTGTTCCATGAGTCACTGCATTCATTAGGTTAATGCGATGCTGAAACTGCATTACTTATAATGACCCTTGGATCTGTCAGCAGGGCGAGGGTCTTACTTTGGATTATGTAAATAAAACAGAGGGGATACACTGAAGGAAGAAGAGCTACCAAGTAACAATCTCTGACAGTGCAGAAGCCCAAGAAAGAAAAGGCTGTTTTTGCTTGATTGGTTTTCTGTCTTCTGTCCAGTGACTGAAGCTAAAGCCTGTGTTTAATCTCCTTCTTTATTGCCAGTGAGAACACTTAGAGAGATTGCTTCTGAGGTGACCTCTATCAGAATGCTGGTGCACCTCCGGGCCTTCAATACTGTAGCGCCTCTAATGGTCTACTGGATAATGACATCTGTTTTACGTGTTACATCATATGTTCACAATGTTCACGTTATTTTTTTTTCCTATTGCGGTGCAGATGATCCACCATTCTGAAAGGGGATGGAAGAGTTGGATTTTCCAATTAATGCCGCTGTATGATGGGTAAAGGTGGCTTAATCCCATTAAGATGAATGTCATTTTACACAGTTTTCTTTATCAGAAAATAAATAAGGTGCAGACTCCATTAATTTTCATTGAACTACAAGACAAGACTAAATGATGAAGATTGATTGCAACCTTTTCGAGGGGCTGCTTTATTTGTAGGCAGAGGAGAGAGAGACGGGAGGAGACCTCAGCTCTAATCATGTCTGATGAATAGCGAGGCCGTTTAATCATCTGTACCTGACCTCATGTTTATGTATGCTTGGGATCTGCTGGAGATTGAGTGTTTTTTTTAATGTATTTCATTTTTTCAACTTTGATGGGCACTTTCAGCATGGCTTATTACTCAGACGATTGCAATCTAGAAGAATGATATCAAAAGTTAGGTTGAAAACTTTTATTTTCAATTATATGCATTACATTTTTGTTGTCATTTATGTAGTGTGTATACTAAAAATACTATGGAAGTCACTGCAGGTTGGTTTTCCACCTTCTTCAAAACAGCATTTATGTTCAGCAGAAGAAAGAAACTCATTCAGGTTTAAAACAACTTTTGAGTAAATTATGGTATAAAAATAAAACATTTTGACAGAATTGACAGACAGATGACAGAATATTTATTTTGGGGGGAACTATTCATTTAACATTAACAAAACAACAAAACACAAAGAGAAAAATCCCTCACTATTCTTGACTGAAAAACTTTAATACAGTTGCTTTAGGAATCAGTCTATGTAGTGTTTTATTTTTATATTTGTTCATTCAATTTAATTGAATGCTCTGCTAAATACACCTATTGTACCTGAAAATAAAGCACTGTTTGTTTTATTTGTATATTATGTGTATTTGTAATGTGTATCTTTGTTCTTATTTTTTAATAAGAAAGATAAAATAATAACAAAGATTTTTTATCTTCGCCCACTTTGGCCTAAATATCTGCCATGTCTTTTTTTTTTTTTTTTTTGTTACCTTGAAAGGCTTTGTCTTTCTAGTTTGTCTGTAATGCTCAGACAACTTGTAAAACCAAAATAGTAAAACCAACATGACAAAGAATCGTGATAAAATCGTGAATCTGGATATTTCTAAAAAAAATCGTGATATGATATTTTTCCCATATCGCCCACCCCTAGCGTGACGTCTGAGGCTGAGACTAGGGGTTCGGTGCCTTGCTCAAGGGCACCTCAGTCGTGGTATTTAGGGTGGAGAGAGCGCTGTACATTCACTCCCTCCACCTACAATTCCTGCCGGCCTCAGACTCAAACTTGCAATCTTTGAATTACAAGTCCGACTCTCTAACCATTAGGCCACAACTTCCTTTATATATTTAGACACACAGACACAAACACACACACAGACACACACGTACGTGTATGTGTATGTATCATTTGTCTGTCTGTGTATATATCATATACATATTATACAACATGCATACTGTAATACTTTAATTGATAATGCTAATAATCCATGATAATGCAAGTAAATTGTTGAATTGGAACAGACAGTTTGAGCTTGATGAAAATTCAATCTTTAAAAAAAAATCTATGTTTAAATGAGAGACACTATTAAAACATCTCTACCATTTCGCTTTTGTATTTGTGATGAAAGGAAGAATCCTGATACTAGTATAATGACACCTCCTTAGAAAACCTAAGTGGCAAATTAAAAATGCATTAAAATTAGTTCACCAAAAATTGAAAATTCTTTCAATAGGTACTCACCCTCATGTCGTTCCAAACCAGTAAGACATTTGATCATCTTAAAGCTGCAGTCCGTAACTTTTTTTGGTTAAAAATGATCCTAAATCAATATTTGAGCAAGTACATAACCAGCCAGTGTTCAAAACTATTACCTTACTTTAGCCCAATTCACAATGGTTAGCTTATAATAATGTTTTCTAATTTGAGTGGTACGAGTAGGTTTTCACGGGTAATTTGAACATGGCACTGCGTCATTACGTCACATCTGTAAACATAAAGAAGTTGTTCCGGCTACTAGGCTATTGCATGTCGTGATCGTTTAGCCTTTTCTCACAGCAGCTACAATAATTAAATGTATCATTTTGATGGCGGACTGTGTGCTTATGAAATGCATGTGAATGAAATTAAATTATATTCCAGTTTTAAATGTGCTTCTGATTACAGATAGCCTGGGATTACACAAGATTTGTATTTTAAAGAAAACCAGTTCAAAGGGAGCATAATTTGCTTTTTGGGTTAAAATAATTTCTTTATGAAATTTGAATGGCATGACAATTAGATTAGACTGTACAGAAATTGAAATCTACATGCTAATACATGCTCGTAGTCACGCAATGCTGATATTGTTAACATTAATAATTTGAGAATAAAGTATAACAATAATAATAATAATAATTTGCACGGTTTGATGTAATATGAGCTAACCAATTTTTAGATTAAATCACCATATCGCAATTTATTGTAATGCTTTTTTTCCTCAGTTGGTCAGAACAAATGTGGCAGACTTGTTACTTGTTCAGATGCAATATCCGATAAAAAAATTCTTATTTGGGTCATATATTCCAAAACGTAGGCTAGAATCTGTGATTTTGAAGTACAGTACACCAGTGCGGTGACTGACTGCCACACATACTCCTCAAAACATTAGATTCATCCGTGCAGGAACCGTGCTGGCACACAACCCACGCAAGAAAGAGAATTCCGCATACAGCTGCAATTCCAGGTTTTCAAACAGAGATGGCGACAAAGAGGCAAAACTTACGGACTACAAATTTAAGAACACAAATTAAGATATTTTTGATTGTACTCTTGCAAATGTGTGTCGAAGGCTGACACGAAAGAGAAGAAATTGTTGAATAAAGTCATTATTTTTGTTTTCTTTGCGCACAAAAAGTATTCTCATAGCTTCATAAAATTACGGTTGAACCACTGTTGTCACATGGACTATTTTAGCGATGTCCTTACTACCTTTCTAGGTCTTGAACGTGTCAGTTTCGTTACTGTCTATGCAGGGTCAGAAAGCACTCGGATTTCATCAAAAAAATCTTAATTTGTGTTCTGAAGATGAAGGTTTTACGAATTTGGAACGACATGAGGTAATTAATGACAGAATTTTAATTTATGGGTGAACTATCTCTTTAAATTATTGAATTTCCTAACAATTTTACATAAACGCATTATAATCAAAGCATCTGCTAAAAACATAATATATCATAAATATTTGTTGTAGCACCTAGCTTTAATATTGCATTTACATTTAGCAGACACTTTTGTTATCTAGTGCAAAACTCGAACAGTGCAGATCAGGCCAGAAATTCTTCCAGAGGTGAAAGTTTTATTGCTCCAGATGTGTTGTTAAACTAACCATTTCCAACCTGTTCCTACGTGCAGTGAGAGCTACGTTAACATCCCAAAAGCTCAATCTAGTTACGATCCCCAATAAGCCAGTCATCCTCAGGCTGTTGTGTGTGTGGCTGCGTTTGTATATGGCCTGGGGTCGTGCTGATTCATGCTAATGCTGGGTCATGCCCCCACGGCTGCTAGGACACCGAGCGGAGCTGACAGATTTGTGTGCCATTTGATTGGGAAGATTAAAAGCAGTTTGCTGTAATAGCAGGGGTTTTAGTGCCATTAAATTAGTCTATTTGGTTGGAGGCATGGAGCTGCTCTCTCACAAGTGGATTCACCCTCGTTAGCGCAGCACATGAAAAATGATTGGCATTAAAAAATCCTGCCAGGAGGCGGGGGAGAAGGAGGTCCAGGAAGAATGCAGTGACATTGTGGGCACCTTCATTTGAGAAGGTTTAATGCTAGTGTACCCTAATGAAAACATGTCATGCAGAAAGAGGCACATTTTGTTTTAAGTTGTTCAGCTTTAATTCCTCTAATTTGTGGATGTTTTGTAGGTTTATTTGGGATTATATCTGATTCATGCCTTAGAGGAAATCTCACTGCTCAGTCAGCTAGTGCAGCGTGCTAATGAGAGAAATAGCAGCCTTTTTATTTCTTTATTTTAACTCTGAGTCTTCAAATTGTCGGTGCATACCAGTGTGTAATGAGATTTGTGAGTCTGCGGGAGAGCACGTCTTCCCAGAATGCTCTCTGCCCTTTAACCTTTACCTCTCATTTGACTCTGCCTCATTACCATAAAACGGAAGCTTTCAAACTTTAAAATGTTCCCAATATGACATCCTTATGTCGTGGCCTCGAGATGTTATGTTGAGGGAACGACATGTTTTTCTCGTGGCCACGAGTTTAATGTTTGGGTTTTATTTTGATTTAAAAAATGATTATAGAATTTATTACATAATTAAATTATTATATTGACCATAGGCTACCAGACTGTAGGTAATTGCACGCGAATGTAACCAGCATTCCAATTATCACAAATAGGCTAAATGTTACATCAAGTACATAAAATAAAATAGACCTACAAGAAAACCTTTTTATCCATCAATCTTACTAGCTGTGTGTGTCCATTAACTGATCGTCTTTTTCCATAATATTTGTATATTATTATTATTATATTATTATTAGCAAATTATTATATTTTTATATTCGTTTTTTTCCCTTCATTTCGATCTCTTTGCATAACGTTCTGACCAGTTTTGTAAATAAGCCTACTGTAAATGCTCGACATAAAGCTTTGATTATGCTGACTGGAATTTATAGCCAATATTTCTTTTTTTAGGCGAATTAATAATTATTAATATTATAGCCTAGTGTTTTGTTGAGGACTGAATCATTCATGTAGTTTCATTTGTAAACGAAAACACAACACACACATTTATCATCACGCACTGGCATAAATAGCCTACAATCATAAAGTATTGGCATAATTGTCAGGTGTTTGCAGTATTTGCTAAATATATGGTAGCAAATGGCGTAGGCCTAATTATACAGAACGTTAATGAGGTACACGAATTGAAAGGGGAAATGATATAATATTGTATATGAAATAAATATAAAAATATAGCCCTAACAAGTTAATATAACCTAATAATAATAATAATAATATACAAATATTAAATGAAATGTTTAATGTTAATAAAAAATGATTTATCCATATCTGATAATCCCGGGTTGCTATGGTCACGTAGGTTTGTTTACGCATTAAACTCGTGGCCATGAGAAAAATATGTCGTTCCCTCAACATAAGAAGTTGTGGCCACAACATAAGAATGTCGTTACCTTGACAACACGATCTCGTGGCCATGACATAATATCACATTACCACGAGTTAATATGACGTGGCCATGACAAAACTAAGTGAACCGAAGATTAATAATAAAATAGCTCTCAATTATACTGTAATGCTGAATGGCTACATTCAATGGTTAAATATTAAGGGGAAAAAAACAACTTTATAGAGACATCAGTAGTATTGATATCAGTGATGCTGGCCTTCAATGAAAAAAAAAGATGCCATTAAAAAAATATTAAAATATACACTTATTTAAAATGATTAAAGGCCCAGATTTTCTCTTCATGGCGCCTTGTAGACACTCATGATGGATTATTTAATCTGACCACTCACACTAAATGAAACAAGACAGTCCTAAAATGATTGGGAATTAGAGCTGTATAGCGTGAAATTACAGTATTGTGAGAGTATGTGCTCTGAAACAGGTCCTTTTGGGTTTCCAACCATATCATGTAGTTATACCCCCTCCCCTGTTGGCTGTGAATGCAAATGAAGACGGACCTTAGAAGCAATATGCAATGTTTTCATGAGATTCGTAGAGTAGAGACACATGCAAGTCACTGCATGTCTTAACTCTTTATTCAAACTCAAGGCCAGATTTTCACTTTCCTTAAGTTCCAAGTACAGTATGTATGTAAATGAATTATCTTTCTATCTATCTATCTTTCTGTCTGTCTTATTTTATTTTTCTAAATGTAATATTTAGGTTTGATATTGTCATTTATATTATCTTTCATCTATCTGTTTATCCGTCTGTCTGTTATTTTTCTAAATGAAATATTTGGGTCTTATATTGTCATACATATCATCTATCCTTCTATCGATCTGCCTGTCTGTTATCTGTCTTATTTTATTTTTCTAAATATAATGTTTGAGTTTTATATTCATTTATATTATCTTTTTGTCTCTCCGTCTGGTTCCGTCTTATTTTATTATTCTAAATGTAATATTTGGGTTTTCTGTTGTCATTGATGTTATCTATCTATCAGTTTGTCTGTCTATCTGGCTGTCTGTCCATCTGTCTATCCGTCTATCTATGTGTCTGTCTGTCCGTCTGTTTATCCATCTATTTATCTCTCTGTCTGTCTGTCCACCTATCTGTCTGTCTGTCTGTCCATCTATCCAGCATTCTTTCTGTCAGTCTGTCTAATTTGTTATTTATATTATCTAACTGTCTTTCTGTCTATCTGTCTGTCTATAATTCTGTCCATCTGTCTGTCTGTCCACCTGTCAAACCGCTTGATCTATCGATTGTATTTGTATAACTCTAGTCTGATGTAGTTTTTGTGTAAGCAGTATGTGTTTAAAAAGGCCGTGGCTTTTTCTTGATGTACCCGTATTATGCTACCTGCTTATTCTCAAGGCCTGTTTGAGTTTAAGAGGATTTAACGGGATTGTTTGGTCACAATTACACAATGGAGTAGAAATTTTTGCCAAGTCTGCCCCACTTGAACATGGAGAATAGGAGAATAGCTAAGCCACATGACTTCACGGCTCTGCTTAACTCAGTTATGTGATGTCAAGCCAAAAAATGAGCTGATTTACATAAAGAGGAAAGTCTTAAATGCAAAGGAAATCTAATGTAGAGTGCACTTAATGTAGAATAGTCTCAGAAGTTCTCTCAAATGCAAATAAGGGTCCCTGACCTTTAGCTCTGGAGTTAAGTAGCGTCAAGGCTACTGCAGGCAGAAGAGGGTCTGAAATGCATAGATAACACAAGCAGCATTTGAGAGTTAGGGGTGTCACAGGAAAGGGCAATTGATCCATGGTCTGTATAAATTACAGAGTTGTCTTCTCTTGTGACAGCGAGCTAATGATGTTGCTTTTGGTTCTTTCGGAAGTGAAACTTTAAGACCCCACTTGAAAAGGATTGATACTGGAAGTCTGGTTTTGGGGCATATCAAAGGTGCAGTCTCTTTTAAATTGTCATGATTTGCTATTTACTAGCCCTCTGAAATCGCATGCTGTTGGTACAACATTTGGTTTTAAACTTTGCAATGTAAAAAAAAAAAAGTTCTATAAAGTATGAATATCAAATATAAAATCCACACCTCCGGCATATTGTCACAGTCACGTCACCTTCTGTCAGCTGTGTCGCTTCACTGGCATTCACAACTCATCAGATGTGCGCTTCAGAATCTCACCGGAAGTAATACATCATTCGGGTCATTTCACACACTATTGGGACATACTACTTGTCTCGCATACTGTTTTATTTATTTTTATATTAGAGAATTGGGCATATTTGGATGCAGGGACTTTCTCATTTTAGAGAGCATTTATCTGGAGAGCATTTACAAAGATCTGTGTAATTCAGGATGATTCCATCAATTATTTTGGTCTGTGAAGAGGAAGACTACATTTTAAATGTGTACATGCTCTAAAGGCTAACCTTTAGACATACACTTGCATGTAGATGACCTCAGGTTTAGACATGGAATAAAAGCCGCAAAACTCTTCAATATTGTTAGCTGTAGAAAAAAAAATATTCAGAGATGTCTAGTTATTTCTTACTGTGGCTTTACCTTTGTAAAAACATGGATGCAGTTGATGTTTCCAGAGCATATTTTTAGATTCTCCCCCACTGTCCATGCACTTGTGTCCCTGGCGGACCTCAGTGTTTGGGGGCCTGTTCAGGGGAAACTGGAGTTGTACTGCTCTGTGGTGATACAAAAGCCCCCCTGAAAGTTCAATAAGCTCTTTGTTTTCTGTATTAATGCTGCAGTGGAGTTCAAGTGCCCCCTCTACTGTGACTCCCAAGCAACTTTTAGACTCTTTCACTTTTATTGTGACCTGCCAAACCCACTGGGCCCAGAATATTTGTCACAGACTAATTTTGATAGATGTGGGTTTGTGTTCAAAGTGGCTTTTATGCAAAATAGCCCAAAGACGTTCATACAGAATTCATTACAGTTTTTGTAGTTTACAAATCAGTATATAAAATTAGACGGTAATAATGTTACATTTGGTGAATTTCAGCTTTATTTAATGTGCACTATTTCTCTCGGAGTATTTCCCCAGACCTCTAGTGCTCCTCCTTGTGGTCTAGTTTAAAAAGATCCTGGTCCACAAAAGAAGTATACAGATACAATAAGGTTCTTCCATCGATTATGCACACCATGTCTGCAATCTGTGATGAAAGCAGCATGCAGTGTGGAACAATGCACCCCACCTTCCTGTCTGATGGGAAGCCCCCTACTGCGAACATTGAAAGCTCATGTACTGTACTTATAAAGATGCCGGATTACAGAAGTTATAATAGTCGAGATGCTCATAAATGAGTCATTGTTTTCTTCATCATTTCCTATCAGCTCAGACTCAAGCTTACCGCTGTCTGGAAGCCTAGTGAGTCCTAAACATGACACTTCATTTGCTTATTTTCTTCAAAAAGAGTGCATTTTTGACAAACATCCTGGTCTGACTTACACATTATAATAGATTTTGTTTAGCTGAGACCTGAGATGAAACAGTGATATGAATGCAACTGTCACAGGTGTAGGTTTAAGTGAAGGTTTAGTGCATCAGAACTTGTTGTTAAAGGCTTTGCCTATGGCAGGTTCAGTAATGGCATGTTGTGGAATGGCGGTCTGCTTTGTTTTGCGTAGGTAAATTCATTCTCGCACACACGCTCATGCTTTATAGATGAGACCTGGTTTGCAGTCAGTGTCAGTTACCCACAATCTGCATCAGAGTGGAGGTTGATATGGCGACAGCGTGAGCACATGGAACAAGTATTTGTGCCTGTGTGTCAGCCAGGTGCTTCACTCACGTAATGGAGTGATCTTAAGCTGCTGGAACGTGATGATTTAGCTAGTCTTTTGTCTGGAAGAGCAGCAGTGATTATCTTTAAATAAAGGATGTGGGTGAATCTCACAAAGAAATCCAGGTCGCATTTATCCCCAAATCAAAAATAAGTGAATCATTTGTATGTATGTGTTTGTTTGTTGGGATTCTTGAAGCATTTATTATTATTATTATTGTTGTTGTTGATTTTATTTGATTTAATTTTTTTACTTATTTTATTTTTGCATTCATGATGCGAACATATTCCAGTCTTGACACAAGGATTTGTTTTACTATTATTATTTTATTTACTATTATTACTATTATTATTTACTATTATATACTATTATTATATTTACGTTTATGCATTTGGCAGATGCTTTTATCCAAAGGGACTTACAGTGCATTCAACTGTTACATATTATGTTATGTTATATTATGTTAAAATCAGCACATTAAGCACCCTACTACCGTTATGTATGAATGATAATACTGAATTCAGTGTAAATAAATGGAATATAATACTTAATTTTTTAATACATTTGATCATATTTAAAGTATTTTTAAAATTATAAAATAAAAATATTGTTTTATAAATAATGTATCCCCTTTTTTGCATTACTGTATCCACCTCTTTTTCTTTGTATTTTGACAATCCTTAAAATGCATAGAAAATGTATTCCTATTATTCCAAATTATTCAAAATAATTTGATACAACATTTTGTATTTATTTATTTTTATTTTGTAGTGACCTTGACATAGCTTTAATGAGATTTGTTTTTTTATTTACATTAGTTCCTGATTTATTATTAATTTTCTTGCATTTCTGGTTGTAATCCTAGAGTTTATTAAATACTGTGCGGTCAAAGACAGTAGGTATTCTGCAGATGAGAAACTTGACGGCTCAGCTTCATCAGATATTGCCTCTCTATCTTGAGCTTTTATGTCCCACTTCATTCTGTCCCATTTTCATGTATCCCATGATTCTTCAGTCTCCCCAATGTTTGCTGCTTTGCCACTAACCAATGCTAACCAGTGTTTTTCTTATCTTTCTCCCTCCTTTTTGCCTCGTGAAGATCATAGAATGATCAATGCAGGTAAGCACAGCATTTACTAACTTCTTGAATGCTTAATCTCTGGCTTGCTTAGATGTTTTACTCTTAAATCCCCTTTTTGCTGCTCTATAGAGCCTGAAACTTATCTAGGGCTCTATCGGCGGGATTGCTTTATAAACTTCCTCTCTTAGTAGGGGGCGAACAGCCAAAGATGTGTTTTGAACTTGTGTTTGCATTCCATGATGCTTTGGAATCATTCCTCCCACCCAACATTGTTGTCACCCGTATTAAGCGAACGGCGTTATCCGCCGCAGTCCTATCTGAGGGAAAAGGCCAGGATAGAGAGCCTCTTTGAGTAGGTGGCTTGTGAGGAATCTGAAAGCCTGTGAAGAATGAGCAGGGCCTCTTTTTTTCAAAAAGTGGCTGATAGCTGTGCCAGGCTCTAATTGAAAATGGTGGTAATGAGTGTGTGAAAGATCAATGTGGTCTCCGCGCACACAATCTGCAGCCAAACCCCTGGAGTGTGGTTAAAAGATGGAAGGCCCTTCTCCGTTCACCCTGTGCACTAATAGTCGGGAACAGGGGAATTTTTCTCTCCCAGGAGACTGAATGAGAAGAATCAATGAGTGTGTGCCATGTCCGAAAGTCATCGCGATGAGAGGAAATAGAGACGGATAAAGGGGGAAAAAAAGAAGCCAGTGTTGAAAAGGAAGGAGTCCTGTTCGAGGAGAGAGAAGTTATTCAATGAAACACAATAGCTCCTCCGTAGGGTCTCACACTTTTTCTTTTTAAATGTTTGTGCGGCTATAGACAAACTACATCTGAAACAGAGAAATGTGGGACAGATATATTTATCTATTTTTCTCAGATTTAAAAGAATTGATTTGATCAGTTTTACAATTATATTTCTATTTGTCAGATATAAATCAACTTACAAATGAGGAATGATACAACAAATATGATTCATGATGCATATATATATATATATATATATATATATATATATATATATATATATATATATATAAATAATAACAGAAAATATACTGGTCATTTATTACCAGGCGATTCATAGTTTTTCTACTGATTTGTATTTTTGATTTGATTTGATTTTTTTACAGTGTTCTGTACACTTACAGTTCTGAACTCAGTTCTCCTTTATTCTAAATGCATTTTTAAAATCATAAACAGATAATCTATATATCAAATTCAGATGGGTTGTTTAATTCACTTAGTTCACTCTTTATATGGTGAAATTTAATTATCTTCGAAGGTCAACAAATGAAATGCTGTATTTTTGAAGAAATATTTTCATTTTAATTAACTTTTTTTTCAAGGCCGTTTCGAGGCTATACATTGTTTAAGATATAGTATTAACATCAGGTACTAGAGTTAATATAGTTCCAAAGCCATAATTTTGATATTTTTTATACAAAGTTCTAGAATTACTATTACAGGCTAGAACAAAGATATATTTACAGCACAGAGAAATAACAGATAATAGTATTTTTTATTTATTAATTTTAAGAATTAGCGCCATGATATGGAAGAATTTTTTCTAGGCATTTTGTTAACATCAAAAGAAATCATCTGTTAGGATAGAATTGTTAAGATCCTTCCACCATTAAGCTTCACTGAATGCGGAGGTTTGGGAAAGTGATTTTTGTGTCCGTCTCACTGATACTCCTGCGCACCCCTGAGCTGACTTTGTGAACTCTCTTGAGGTACCTGCACTTTGTGAACCTCTGAATTTACGTGTAAATACTCTGCTCTCACCTTTACATCTTAATAAACTCAGCAGTGTCCAGTTTATAAGTCACAGAGTCTTCAATTTCATTTGGCTTTGTAGAATTAGTTTAGAGTGACTGAGTCTGTGTACGTGTGGTGCCCGTATGCCGGCAGCTGTTGCCTGGAGAGCTCATTAACTGCAGAGATGTGACTTTTCTCTTCCTTCCATTATAGATATGCAAACACATAAATAACCACCTGCAGGGAGCAGCCCTGATGATGGCGCCCGGCACCTAGACCCCCCCCCCACACACACACACACACACACAGCTCAGGTATGCTAGTGAATTACTGTTAGTTCTACAGCACATGAGCCTGAATTCTCATCATCGTCTGCTAGTAGCTCTTTTGTTTACTGGCTGTGATTGCTGCTCCACACGGCAAAGAGACACGGTTATTAAAATTTTACTTTGAGCACAGCAAAGTTTTCATTGTTCTTCAGCAGCAGACAGGCAGTCATTTAGCCATCATTGACAGAACATGCTGTTCCACTTAGAATGGAAGATAAAGCTTTCGGAAACACTTGATATTTTTAAATATATATAAATTTTTTTTTATTTTTTTTTTTTTATAGTAGTTTAATTGATTAATTATACATAGCTATTTTCACATCTCTGTGACCTTCTTCTTCTTATGATTAATGTAATCGTTTATATTAGTTAGGGATTTTGTTTTCTGTTTATATGTATACATCCTGAATTTTAAATTATGATTATGATTATGATGATTATTACCAACATACTAGATATTTTATTTTATACTACAATATATTTATTGCAATAGCAATATATTTTTACAATAGTTTTTTCATAATAGTAATGGCTACTACTACTACTTATTATTATTATTATTATTATTATTATTATTATTATTATCCTTGAAATTATTTATTACTATTGCAAGAGAAAATAAATTAATATTGTTTAGTCATACTAAATTGAACATTAGTGGCATCTATTTTAGTTACTGTTTTATAAAGATATATCGTTGGAGTGATTTTACAAATTGTCAGGATTTGTTTCACTTTTTCCCATTCCCCATGTTGAAATCACTGTAGCACACAAACACAAGTGGCTTTTCCTTTATTCTACCAAGCTAACTGTACAAAAGCTCACAGTGTAGTGAGTTGCTGATGGTGCCTGTAACTCCAGCGGCTCCTGGGGTTCAATGAGGCTGTTTGTTACCCAGCTCTCTCTGATGTGTGAAAAACCCTGCCCCATTTCTTTTGTCGCCATGGCAGGGCCACATATAAACACCATCCAATAAACACTCCACCAAAGCACAGTGTGGGCCTTCAGTGACTATTTTCCCATTAGCTAGATCCTCTTCTGTTTCTTTCCTTTTTTTTTCCCACTGGTTGAGGCTTGATGGCTTTTCTGATAGATTATGAACACCCCCCCCCCCCCCCCCCCCCCCCCCCCAAATTGGATGTGCGTTTTCTTCTTCTTCCAAATATCAGCCACAATTTTTGTCTCACACTGAACCTCACCTAGCCTTTTGTTGCAGCCAAATGAGAAATCCCTTTTTTCCAAAGCCACGAATTTGCTGACCGACAAGTCCCTTTGTAGTAATCCCCCATGTTTTTCCATCCCTCCTTCATTGCTGAGCAGCCATTCAGTCATTTCTAAGAAGCTCCATTAAAAATGCATGCAAAGGAAAATTGCATGTTTTGTCGGCAGGGCAATACATACAGCCAGAATACGTTCCTCAGGTAGGAGAGGAAGTCATGTACAGAACAATGTCAGATTCATTGTGCTCTTTATCTCACAGTGAGAACGGCGAAAATATGTTTAATGTTATCTCAGGCACCTGGGAGATTGCAATTATGTGGTAGTGAGGAGTGAGTCCCATCGAGCGGCGCTTGGGCTTTGGCACAGCCGGCAGCTAAATGTTTAGATTCATTAGTGGCTCACTGCTGTCTGTCACAATGACTGATGCTGTTGTCACTGATTCACTTGGCACTGAATCTCACTAAACAAACGGGAGTCTTCAGGAGTTCCTGCTGAATGCAGATTTAGGTAATTATCATGTTCTGTTGTGAGTCATTTTTTTCAATACAATACAAATTTATATAGCACAGTTTAAAAACAACCGGAGTTGACCAAAGTGCATTACAACATACAAACAATAGGCAAATTAAAACACAACAACAGAGAGAGAGGAAGAGAGGGGAAAAAAAAAAATACACCTTTTTAAACCAATATAAAACTTAAATATTCACAGAATATACACAAGCTATGTGTATATGTGTGGCGTTCCAAAAGCAAGGGTAGAGACAATTTGTCATGGAATATCAAATGCCAACGAGAAAATATAGGTCTTTAGATTGGATTTAAAAACAGACAAAGTTGGAGCAGTTCTGATGCGAGAGGGGAGACTATTCCAAAGTTTGGGCCGACAACACAAAAGGCACGGTCACCTCTCGTTTTTAGCCTTGTCCTAGAAACATGCAGCAGGTCAGAATTAGTAGATCTGAGCGATCTCAACAAAGTGTGAGGCTGTAACAACTCGGTTAAGTACAGTGGGGCCAGATTGTGATGAGATTTAAAAACAAACAGTAGAATTTTAAAATCAATTCTGTACTTTACTGGAAGCCAATGAAGTGAGATTAAAACTGGTGTATTATCATATTTGTGCTTTCCAGTAAGAAGCCGAGCTGCTGCGTTCTGGACTAACTGCAGACGAGAGACAAAGGACTGAGGAACACCAATGTACAGAGAATTACAGTAGTCAAGCCTAGATGCAACAAATGCGTGTATTGCGATTTCAAGCTTCTTTAATGATAGAAACAATTTCACAAACTGAACTTTTCTGCTTATCAAATTTGAGGTTATTGTTGAACCAAACACCCAAGTTTCTGACACAAGTGGTACTGTATGGTGTCAGAGATGTAGAAATCATGTACACTTTGATCATTGGGACCAAACATAATGAATTCAGTTTTACTCTCATTGAGGCATAAAAAATTAGTTGCAAGCCAGAGTTTCCGTTCTTCCAGGCAATCCAAAATGGGCTTAATGGCATGCTTATTGCCACGCTTTAAGAGGATGTAAATTTGGGTGTCATCTGCATATAGATGGAATAGATGCTTTTTAAGAATAAGCCCTAAAGGAAGCGTATAAAGTGAGAATAATACTGGACCAACAATCGATCCTTGAGGTACACCAGATCTTAAATGCATCTCAGAGGAGAAATGATGCCCAGTGTTGACGACATATCTCCTATTGGTAAAATATGACCTAAACCACTGTAATACTGTGCCCCGTAAACCAACACATGCCTCAAGATGAGATATAAGAATATCATGGTTGGCCAGATCAAAGGCAGAGCCTAAGGTCTAATAAAACCAGAGCTGTAAACTGGCCAGAATCCGTAGTCAACATGACGTCATTTAGAACTCTTAAGAGGGCAGACTAAGGGAACGAGTGGTATCATTATGCCAAGGTATTGGATTATATTTATGTTTTTTCATCTTTAATGGAGCAATAGTGTTTAAGATATTGGAGCAATTATTGTTGAAAATACTAAGATGCTCGTTAACATCCAGGTGACCGGTAAGAATGTTCATATCCTGAATAGCACCTAATAATTCATATTTAGAAGAAAATTCTTTACTTGAGCTGTCTGTAAATATACGAGTCCAGCGTAGGAATGATGATTGACTTGGAGTATTTCCATCAAGAGACACTGAGAACAATATGGGCAGATGATCGGATATGCCAGCATCCTCAATTTTTATATCCAACATTGACACGCCACGAGATAAAATCAAGTACAAAGTTTGTTCTTGAGCATGAGTAGGTCCAGATACCCATTGCACAAGTCAAAAGAATCAAGTAATCTAAGAAAGTCTTTGGATAGTGGTTTGGAATCACACATGGATGTTAAAGTCTCCCAATATTAAAATCCTATCATAACTGGTGACGATTTCACTCATAAATTGAGCAAATTCATTTAAAAATTCCTTATTTACGTTAGGTGGTCTGTATATGACTGCAAAATCCACAGGGTTGACTAGTGAAAGTTGAAACAGCAGAACCTCAAAACAACTATGAGTCCCAGTTGATAGACTGCGACAGAGATACGAGTCTTTAAACACTGTCGCCAAGCCCCCACCACGGCCAGATAACCGAGGGGAATTTAAAAAGCTACAGCCCTGAGGCACCAGCTCAGTGAATGGCCTTAAATCTCCAGGCTTAATCCAAGTTTCAGTGATACCTAGGGCATCCAGAGTGTGTAGAGTAAAAAAAAGTCATTTAATATAAATATCTTATTTACCAGAGAGTGCGCGTTGATCAAAGCCACATGAAATGGTGACACCTCTGCCTGGGTTTGCGTAAATCTCCGGACCAGTCGAAGGTTGAAAGTATTTACTCGAACACGCGGAAGGAGGCAGCGCAGAGAGACAGGGCCAGGGACAACAGGTCGAAGCCGGTCTGTTATTGCTAGGCTTTTCTTTTTCCTCCCATGAACCCCAGTCACCCCCCCCCCCCCCCCATGTTAAAGGGATAGTTAATCTAAATATGAAAATTCTGTCATCATTTGCTCATCCTCATGTCAATTTATGCAATGATATTCTGTGGAACACAGAAGGAGATGTTTAGCAGAATGTTCATGCTGCCCTTTTCTATTCAATGAAAGCAAAAGGTGACCAGGGGCTGTCAAGGTTAAAAAAAAATTATAAAAATTAAAAACATAAAAGTATGGCATGTAACTTGTATCTACTTTTTGTGGTGATTTTTGTCCTTATTGTTGTTGCTGTTTGGAGCTTGACTATGGTGGTCTAGTAGTGCACAACACAATGAAAACTCCACAACACAACAGAAACTAGCTGCAACACAACAAACTTAGCACAACACAACAGAAAAAAGCCACATTGCCACGAAATTAGCACAAGACAACAGAAACAAGCCACAATGCAAAGAAATTAGCATAACACAACAGAAACAAGCCATAATGCAACAAAATTAGCACAACACAACGGAAACAAACTGCAACACAACGGAAACAAGTCGTAACGCAACAGAAACAAGCCACAACTCAACGCAATTAGCACAACACAATGGAAACAAGCCCCAACACAATGAAATTAGCACTACAGAATGTAAACCAGCTGCAACACAACAAAATTAGCACTACACAATGTAAACAATCCGCAACACAAGGAAATTGACATAACACAACGTAAACAAGCCGCAGCACAACACAACAGAAACAAGCTGCAACACAACGAAATTAGCACAACAAAATGGAAACAAGCCACAACACAAAGAAATTAGCACAACACAACATAAACAAGCCAGGTTTGAAATGACATGAGAGTGAGTAAATAATAATGATATAAAATAATAAATCAAATATCTTTATGACATAACTCTTCAGCCTATAGCTAAGCCCTATAGCTGTCTTGAGATAAGCTGTGTCATTGCATGTTTACGGCATATCAGTTAGAACTGGGCTGCATTTTGCACACGACAGCTGCCCCAGCACACAGAGCTGAACGGGATCCCAGCGGCCCCATATCTATGCTACAGAACCGGAAACACACTGCATACTTTAATTGGCTGTTTACTATTCCACACACAGTGAGTGAAAGTCTCTTGATGTGCGTGTGTGACTGGTGTATGTGCTTTAATAGAGTATAAGAGTAATACTAAATCTAGATTGTAATGCTTTAAGGTGGTAAAAAAAGGGAAAACTTTAGCACAGTTTGGGCTGTATGTGAGGCTCTATTTCAGTTGACATGCCAGGACTTTCCATCCACACAGATGATGGGTGGTGATCATAGCCTGTCAAAGCGAAACACCTGGAAAGAGAATGTGTGTAACATTATATTAGTAGATCCACATAAAAGAATGCAACAAGATATGCCTTTAGAGATCACAAAAATATTCAGTGAGAATGCTGCTTAGCGTTTTGCCTGTTTTATAATGATGCTTTACAGCTATTGCATTTTCTGCATTATCATTACCATCTGCTGAATTGCAAACAGATGTCATATAAAATTCTATTTGTATTTTAAAGGTATAGGCCACACAAAAACAAAAATCTTCTTCATTTGCTTGTCATTCCAAACACGTATAAATGTCCTCCAGTTCTTAAACGAGTCATTCAGCCTGGTTTTACTAAATGATTCAGTTGATTCATTAAAAATATTTGATTTCAAAGAACGATTTGTTCTGAGATCATACATTTCTGCTTTTAGAAATGATAATATGTACTCTCATGATTTTTAGTGCATCAATTTGCATCCGTTTCTCACACAGAAATATCACATGACTTGATAAGGCACAATTGATATTAAGAACTTATTATACTTTTATTGTACTTTATTGAAGCTTTAAAGCTCCAGTAACCATTGTAATTCCAAAAAAGAAAGTCAGTCAAAATAATTTAATATTGTAAACATTTTAATATTAAACTATCCCTTTAAATATTTGTAAATGCTTACAGCTGGCAGTAAAAGTATATTGTAAGGGCTCCTTTTAACACATTTTCTTTTGTGCAAATCCATTTCACCTGCAAAATTCCCCCTTAAAATCAGCACAAAAATACATTACAGAAGTCATCAACACGTTCCCTCTGGGCTTTCTCATTACTCAACCACTCATTCTCCATGTTTTCTTTAGCACCGTTCACCCGAAGGCATGCCTTATTCGGTCAAGGCCATGAAATTTAGGCTCCGGTTCAAGTTTAATGTAATTCTAAACCCAACCACCTCTCTTTTTCTCATTCTCATTTCTCATTCCCTCTCTTTTTAACACTTTTCACCATGTTTCACCATGTCTGACTGGCACTCAAATTGAAGTTTTGTAGCAGTTGTTGTCCTGGCTTGTTTAATTGGCTGAGGGCCATCGCTCATCCGTGAGGATCGGCATGCACTTACCAGCAGCTCCTCCTAGGGCAGCAGAGGAACATTTAGCAGTGTTTAGCCAAGTCTGGCTATGTTCTTAGTGTAGTGTGCAGTACAAACATCCTACTGGCCTTATTGGCCTCCGCCTGTTCCACATGGTGGTTTTTATTTTGTGAAGACCTCAAGGCTTGTTTCAGCAGGAGATAAACCATAATAGTCTGTTTTATTGCCTGTGTTGAATGTTCACTCTTGGTAATTACTGTTGTTTTGATCTCCAGGGTGAGTCAGTGAGGGTAGTGATGAAAACTCATAGGTTCTGGTATGTTTTGAAAGGCATAAGGGCTTCTGCCCTACAAAATCAAAATGCAGTTTTATAAGTAAAATGAGTTTTAGTTGTAATAATATTAATAAGTTTAATACTTATTACAATAATAAAAGCTATTATTATTGTAGTTGTTTTAAAACAATAATAATTGTAATATAGCATTTATTATTATTAATGTTAATTACAATAACAATATTATAATAATTTTTGTGATATGAAAAATGGTTATTATTATTGTTGTTATTATTATTATTATTATTATTATTAATAATAATTATTTCACATTTTCTCAATCTCTGAGATTGTATAGTTACCGTTTTTGTCTTTGTAGGGCAAGTTAGATTGTTTTGTTGTTCTGTACAGAGCTCAGGGCAATAAGTAATGCATTAGGAATGAAATCAGCTACGTATTCCTCAATCCTGGTCATCAGAATTCCAAAATTGGCAGCATTATGATGACTAATTGGTGTTGATGTTCACCACAAAGCCTTTTGAGGCCTTGCCAACCTGCCTCTTCTCGTAAGGAGTCACCACAGATCTCTCTGATTACCCACTTTTGATTAGACTAAGGCGAGATTGATCACTCAAGGAGACCGATCATATTATTAACATCCATAAATAAAGATAAGACATAACGGTACAGGAAAATGTTAAAGGTAGCAGGTGGCTGTTTTTTCCCCCTTCTTTTTCTAATGGCAGGTGTGGAGGAAACTTGCCAAAATAGCCCTTACCTACTTGCACAGAACACATACTGCCATCTGGTGGCCATCGAAGGTATTGCTTCTCTTGCATGTGCACCGCTCAGGTTAGGCCTCTGCATACCTCGGATGAAACGTTGCACAGAAATAGGATACGTGTGGACTAAACTGTGCCAAAAACCTTCAGATAAATTAGAGTTTAGTGAAAGATGCATTATTAAACCTAATTGTTTATTATTGACTTTATATGCTTGTTAACAGATATTTCTGAGTGACGTATGAGAAAGCAGACCTAGTAATACATAGCAAAATATTGCTAAAAATGCTAAAGTATGTAAGATGGTGTTAGAAATCTTATTTGTAACAGATTGATAAGACGTTGATTTGACAAGGTGAGTGTGAGCTATACCACCTTCACACCTCCAGTTTACATACACACCAAAGATTTGTTGTTGGTACTGATGGTTCCATCATGAAGGAATGGAAACTTTCCGATGCACAAAATGTTTTTTTTTTTTTTAAATGTTCTTTACACTATGAAAAAAATGTCTGTTCACTGAAACCTTCTTTGTCATTATCACTATCATTTTCTATGGGGTAAACTGTATTTTAGGTGTATCCACAAGGGGGCGCAGCTGCGCCAACATCGACATTCACCACTTATTAGCAGCTGTATTGATTTCATAGCTGTTGTAGGTACATAACAACCAGATCCTAAATCCTGTAGAGGTCAACTTACAGATCCCTCTTGCACATCATAATCTATACTCCTGCCCACACTCTCGGAGAGATCATTACGTAGATGGATAACTGAATGCAGTTGCTTTATGTAGCAAATGCCCCATTGATTTCATGTCTCTTTATGGCTGACGGATGGAACAATACCATATAAGGCTGATTGTGTTGAGCGCATGATGAGCGATGACCCTAGAGATCACCGTGTCTGAAATGTGAAGATGAGCTCGGTCACAGTAAAAGACTGTTTAGCATTCAGGCAAGAGGCTTGAGGTTCACCCCCACCCGGTTTGGTGTTAAGTGGGGGGTCCATCTGGTGTGCAGACATCTATGATCCCCAGTGCTGTACATTAATAGAAAATCCTGGCTCCTGTCCATAATTTGCCCCCTTGATTTCTTTCCACCCTCCCGCTACTTTCATATCTGCTCCCCTGCTTAAATGCACACATCGCCAGTGTTTCCTCTGATGTGTGAGGGGAGGCTCCAGGGGGTCTGCTCAAATGGGGCTGAGGTCTCCATTAGGCTGCCTGACGGGAGCCGGTCTTTCGGCAGCAGACAGGCGTGAGGGAATTGCTCACTCTGACCCTGATCCACCAGTTTGTCGCCAAAAACCAACGCCCAGTTCCTCCCTTCGGCCCAACTACAAAAGACAATGTAAAAGATGCACCCAGCTAGCCCATTTTTTCGTGATAAAGTTTTTATCAGGCATAATTGGTTTTAACATATTTATTTGTGCCATAAAGGATATCCTGTTGTTATGTCTTTTTGTGATGTTACGTGATGTTATATGTCCTCATGCAACCTGACACTAGATTTGGCATTGCCAGTACTTTTTCTTCACGTACACTGTTTACTGATAACATAAAAGTGGTGTTATTTAGTGATAGTTATGAAATATGTTGTCTTTTTGTATTTGTATTTGTTCTGATTGCGAGCTAAAAGTCATGTAAATCTTCTAAACTGGTATATGGTTGTATCAACGTTGTAATAACAACAGTTAAACATTACTGTTTCGTCTGGGTTAGTGCGAGCTGAAAGTCATTTAAATCTAGACAAACTATATGGTTGTATTTACAACAGTTAAACATTGCTGTTTCATCTGGGTTGCTTTTGTAGTAATAAATAACAGTTTACTATAAAAACAAACCAGACCAGTTTTGTTTTTGTATTTAAAAAAAAAGAAAAACGTTTTTACAACAAAAATAAACCAGATCAAACATTTGTTGTATTGTATTGCTTCTGTTTCGAGTCTATTTCAAGGTTTTTGTTTATTTGTTTGTTTTACAATGCTTTCATTTAGTAGTATAATATTAAGATGTTTATGCAACAGAAACAACTTTTCTCAACATTGCTGTTTGGTTCTGGTCATTTTTGGCATGTACTATATTGCACATCACATTTTGTTACGTTTCATTGAATGTGTTGTTGCTGGGACCTTAAATTATTGTTCTGCGTTGTAACCTAACATCAACCAAAACGTAACACTGAGAAATGTGTTTTGTGCAGCAGAGCGTAGACAGCTGGGTCAAAGCTCTTCAGATTACACATTCTGTTTCTATTGTGAGGCCACTGTTAGGTAGTGTTTCAATGAGTATGACTAAGGCTGCTGTTATTTTGCCCACATTTCTTTTGTGACACTGTAAATGTGTAAAAGATATCATCACTTCACAATCGCAGCATTTAAAAGAAGGAGCCCTGCCGTGAGGGAGCGTACTGTAAAAATAGGAGAAGCGTGTGGAGTTGCTGCTTAAGGATCCCGTTAGCTACCCCCCACACACCCCCGCTTACACTTCATAATCTCAAGCAGTATTTTGACACTGATTAATTCTGCTGTTGACACATTTCTGGCTGTCATGCTGTCTTACCCATCATAGTTGTTAATGCTGGCACTCTTGTATGTGTCAAAACGGAGAATGAATGGGAAGCGTGACAGATATGAATAGTGATACGCTTGAATCACTTGCTTTATTGGAATTAGGGCTATACATATTCCTCATGCCATTTTAAACCTTTTTGAATTACTTTAACACAAAAGAAAAATTAAGGATATCTAGTTAGCTTTTTTCTTGATCAAGAAGTCATTTCACTTTGATATGTCACAGATGACGAAGAAAATACAATAGCAACTTTCATTTCAGGCCGACTTGGTGTAACCAACTCATTTAGTCAAGAGTTGATTTGTGAATGAATCATTTTGTGAACAACTTCATCTGATTCACTTGAATAGAGCTGACTCTAAAAAATGTCTTGTTCATGAATCAGATGTTGCTACTTCAGTGAAATTATCTCATGTAAAGCTACAAACTAGGAATATAGTGAAAAAGTTGTATACTTTTGGGATGTTTTTGAAGCTTGAAAGCTTCAGCCCCCATTCCTTGTAATATAAGCATTGGAAACAATCTTCTAAATTTCTCCTTGTGTGTGTGCCAGAGAAGAAAAAGAAAGTAATATGAATGACATGAGGAAAATAAGCAAAGGATGAAAAACGTTTTAGGCCAGCTATGCCTTTAAGCATCTATATACACATCTTTTTTTCAAGCTAATGTGTGGAAAGTGGTTTAGAGAAGGTGCTAGTATACAAATGGGAAACATTATAAACCTAATGCCAACAAAAAGCCAGTTTCAAATTGAGAATCCAGGCTGCAGCCTTGTTCATTGTGTACATTATTAGAGCGATCTGGGATTTTACAGCCTATGCAAATGTGCACTTAATCCAGCGTGCTAATATTATGGCTGAAACAATGGCTGTTATAGACAATAAACAAAAGCTGTTTGTTTGGAAAATCACTTTTGGCTATTTTTTGATTTTGTAAGGAATGTGAAATCTGCGCATTCTACATCTCAATTTATTCGGGCAAATTCTCCCATTACCATACAAATCAAGCCCTAATCCATTGTGAAGCACATTAGATAAATTGGTTTGGGGGTTTATTTTTTTTATATATACATATACAATGGATGATGCTACTGTCCCTCACGGCATGCAGTAGCACATTAAAAATCGAGGGCGAAAAAAGACTATGTCTGGATAATTGATAAGAAAAGGGTGCAACAAACTATTAGCATTCCAACAAAAAGCTCAGAATTGAACAATAGGGCTTCACTCTTAATTTATCTGTCACTTAATTTAATTTTTAATTCTTTTATAGAATGAGATGTAACAAAGCAATACTGTTATCACACTCTCTCATTAATTATGTGCACTCCAGGCTAAACAATTATGTGCACTCACCACATACTGTTCTGTTCCTGCAGTGAGAATAATAAAAAGAGCCTTTAGGAGTGGTTATGACACGCTGGTCTCATAAGACGAAGGAAAATAGAGGATGAGGAAGACAATTCAACAGGATGTCCATTAAGAGGCTGTTTTGATATGCGTTTAGGAGCAGGGACTGATGGAGTTAATTGGTACTTTTGAATGTGCTGTCATACGGCGCTGTAATTGGCTTCCTGAGGACGGAGCCGAGTTGAAGGGGGGAGGCGGTGGGCATTTAACACTGCACTGCCCCTCTGAGGGCTTGAGAGAAAGAAGCTTCATCAGCATAACACATTAAACATTTACACTAACCCATAAACACTGGCTGGCCTCATTACTGCTATCAGTACAGGCAAGTCCTGAACACACAGCCGCATCATCATCATCTGGATGCGATGGTGGGCGGCAGACAAAGACTAGCTGGCCTCGGGATGATTAGGGGCATCGCGGTCGTTTTCATCAACGCTCCTTCTGGAACGAGACTACTCGACTTTTGTCACAAAGCAGAATCACTTTAGTCTCAAGGGCCACACTTTTAGATTTAAATAAATTTTGTTTATTTGTCTATTATATGTTTTTGAAAGAGTCGCCTGCATTTAGGTTGCATTTATTTGATCAAAAATACCACTAAACAGTAATATTGTAAAATAAATATTATTACAATAGTCAAATAAAATTTAGATTTTTATTTAAATTAAATATATATTTTATACCGCTGTTCAAAAGTTTGGTGTTTTTTTAATATTATTTTTCATGTTTTATTTAAAAAGTCGCCTGCATTTAGGCTGCATTTATTTGATCAAAAATACCTTCAAACAGTAATATTGTTAAAAATTATTACAATTTAAAATTAAACATATTATTACAATAGTAAAATAATATTTAGGTTTTGTTTATTTAAAGTAAATATATATTTTATACTGTGGTTTTGTTACGGGGCTGACGAGACGTGAGACGTGCGGATCCATGTGCAAAGCTTTATTATGAAACATGGTCAAGACAGGCAGGGTCGAATAACCAGCAAACAGGTATGTTGAGGGCAAGACAGAAGAGTGGTCAGTAAACAGGCATGGTCGACGATCGGCGTACAATATCCAAACAGGGCAAGGCAGAGAGAATAATCCAGGAACACAGGCAGGAATCAAAACACAGGAAAACAACGAGGAAAACTATGAACAGAGAACGCTTTGTAGTGCAGACAGGCTAACAATACTCGGCAGCGAGCAAGAGCAAGACCCAGGCTTAAATAGTGTCAGAAATAGTGAAATAGTGTCTTAAATAGGATTCATAACAGGTTTGATGTTTTTGTCATGTTTTCCTGTCATGTTTCATTATTTTTCATGTTTTGTCAAAGTCACCAAGGCTGCATTTATTTGATCAAAAATACCATAAAACAGTAATATTGTGATAAATGATGATTTTTATAATAGTAAAATGAAATGTATGTGATGGCAAAGATGAATTTTCACCAACCACAATCCTTCTATCATCTATGTATCTATATATAAACATTCTCTAATGTGTAATATAAAATCCAGGGCCCCACTCAAAATTGTATGTATTTAAAATTGTACACATTTATATTTTAAGTAGTTCTAAATACATCATTTAGATGCAAGCCAAAATATAAAATTATTAATGAGAAATAAACCATAGGTTTCACATAAATGGTAAAAATAAAATAAAAAAAACCTTTACATTATGCAACTTTTGAGTTAAAAACAGACTCAGAACCCGAATGCATTATAAATATGTTTGGGTAAGCTGTGTTTGAAGCCAGTGTAAAATAAGCACACCTGTGACCTCATATATGATGAAGTTGATGTTTGTGCATCAAATTGTGATGTTGCTGTTCAACCGTAAAAAAACACTTGCAGTGTGTTTACATCAGCCACAAATGGAACATCAAAACATAATAGTTTCCATTCTAATCAGCTAAGCTGTTTATACTGGGAGTGCTCCTCATGACACCTTTTGAAGAGTAAATGATCTCAGAAATAAGCATCACATATGCATGGTATATATAAACGGAAAAAATAACTCAAGGCCTGCATGTCTAGAACACACGGATGAGTTTTCCACCCCCAATCACATTGAACCTCATTGCAGAGTATCACTTGGTATCTTGTGTTAACAAGGATTAGCATGTGTCCGGTTCTTTGCCATCCTGAGGTATTTAGAACGGGTCAGTTCATCTACAGGTTAATTCGGTTTTTTTTTTCGGAACGAGCCGGAACAAAGCGCCAGAGCTGATATGAAAGCGAGGAAAATGAAAATGGGGGTCAGTGCGAAATACTCGCGAGAAAATAAGCCAAGACGGAGAGAAAAAATCCGACAAAGGAAACGAGAGAAGGTGGTAGTTTTTCTCCCACAGTCCATCATGGTCCGCTAATGTATGAATGGTGCGATGAAAATTGATTTCCAAGTGAATTATTCCAGGCTCTCAGCCTTTTATAAGACAATAACCTTTACTAAAGTGCCACTGTCTTGAGTAAGATGAGTTCACTTGTTCATTTCACAACGCATTTTCTGTCTTTCCTCCTTTCTTCCTCTCGCATTTTACTCTCTGACGGAGTCGCTAAATAGACCTAGCAATTATAGACAGACTGTTTTGATCGATAGCGGTGGAAATGATACTGGAGTGAAGGGAGGATTATGAAATATGAGGAGCATTTGATTGTGGGATGGAGGAAAAGGGGCGACTATTTTCTCAGAGAATGAGTTGTTGCGGGCAGGTGGTAGACTGAGCGTCAGGTCAACTTATTGATCCGCGCATTTGGCCAGCAGACGTGTCAGAGACGCTCTGCGGTGGTCTCCCAGTTGGCCGTCCTCTGGCTGGAATGCTGGTGCTTCATCACTGTCAAACTCGGCTTGGTATTTTGACCCGGCGATGGTAAACCTCTCCCCTAAAATGTGCCGCTGTATGTGTGCTTTGTCTCGTCTTCATGTGGGCATGTTTACGAGTATTTTGGCTCACTACCCCTGGTTCTCCCTCACTTCCTTTAAGCCCAGTGGAGGATTGGTTTTGGCTGGGTCACTGCCTGGCTACAGATGCATTCTGGCTGGTGTCCACAGTCAGCAGTCTGTGGTCAGCGGTCATTGTGCACAATGGAGACGGGCCGTCCCCTGTGGGTGTCAGACGGAAACGTACACATGGATCCTACCAGCTGGACTGATGGCTTGCGGGGCTGTTTCTTTCTACACTTTCTCTCTCTGTCCCCCTCGGTTTCTTTTAAGTTATCTGTCAGTCTCTTTCAAATCTAGTTTGGGTTTCAATTGTTTCAATTGGTTGTAATTTCACCCTTCTGTTCCTCACTCTGCCTCGCTTTCCTGTCTGATTCACCTCTTCTTCTCTCCCCACTCACTCTAATTTTCTCTCGAGAGACTGTATTTTTTTATCTGTCTGTTTTGTTCTTCCACTCCACTCTTTTGATCTCGTCCTCACCTCGCACACATTCTCAGCTGTCTCTGCTTCTGTCCAGCCCAAGTGTGATTTCTACCACCGGCCCACTGGTGTAGAGATGCCCCCGGCCCTCTGTGGGGGGCCCCTCACGGCTATGAGCCAAAATATTGTGTTTTTTACACTGCATAGAAGCTGCATTACACCTCTGTGCACCCGATTCACGCTAATTACGTTAATTACGTGTACATTAGTGTTGGGTAGACTCCAAAGTCTTCAGCTTTGGTATGAGACAATCTCTGATAGTATGAATGCCAAACCGATATCAATGGAGAATAATATGCGTGGAAGATGTAACAATGATATTCACATACATTCTTCAAATATTCCTGAACACAAACATATTGCAATTGAGCTGCGAAATAACAACTGTTGACCGACTTTGAAAATGTCTTGTTTTGAAGAGCGATCTTTTACTTACATGCTCTGCATCTGTTGTGAAATGGTTTTGTATTGTATTGTTTTAGTAATTATTGATTGTTAAATTCATAATCAGTGCATTACTTTTTAATTCTCAATTTAGGCAATCAATACATACATTTAAATGTTAAATATCACTTTAATGTTTAACATCCCTCTCTCTGAACTGCTAAATTGTAATTAAATGTTATTAAATTTAGGTAAATGTATGGCAAAATATGGCACATTTTGCCTCAATTTACCACATATTATACTTTAAATGACTAATATATATATATATATATATATATATATATATATTATTTTTTTTTTTTACTGTTGTTATTGATAATAATGTAATTGATCAACTACTATTACTACTGCTACTACTACTACTACTAATATTAATTATTATTATTATTATTATTACTATTATTATTGTGGCACATTTTCTCAGTTCACAACATATTATACTGGAAATTACTATATTGTTATTATTATTTTACTGTTATTATTGTTAATGTAATTAATAATAATAATAATAATAATAGTTCAACTGCTAAAATAAGCTAAATGTCAATTAACTAAAAGTGTCAAATAAGCTGAAATGTCTATATAGATCAAATACATTCCCTTTTTCAGTATTTCTTCCCATATCCTTTTTTTTCACTCTGTTTAGCACTGTGCCTTTATTAGGGTTGTGGCGGTGAGGAAATTTTTACCACCAGTCAATCGACGTGTGACCACACCAGGAATAACGGTATCGGGGACGGGATGTTCGCGGGGGTATTTCACTAGAATTTTCCCTCTATCCCTCACTTTTCTCACTTTTAAATAGCTTGGAAATGCCAGTGCGCATTTTACTTTCACTTAGCGGCAATTCGGAGTAAATGGATTGCAATGGACAACAACAAAACAGCACAATGACAACCTCGCTTATACATAGAATGTTTAATTTATTTACCAAAACAAATAAAAATACACCATGCTATATGCCTAATATGAAATAACAAATAACCTACACAAAGTTTAAATATGAAAAAACCCCCAGAAAATTAGACAACACGGGGGAACCAAATAAATAAGAAACGAATGTCGATAAACGACAAAAGTCAACAGGTCTTCAACAGTCAACAGGACGATGGGGGATGGTGCCGCGGTGGGCAAGTGACGTAACTGTTGTTGAGGCTTAAAATCGCAGCACTTGACTATCGCAGCATGCCTAGTCTTTATATGTGCTGTATTTGTGGGCCAGTGTTATCAGCAGCATCTAGAATGCTAGTTAAGACACATGACCCCAAAAGCCTATTGAGTGAATAAAAAATGGACCTGCAATTCGCTACCAGTGTGAAAGAGTCCCTAGGGATACACCTTTTTGTTTTAAGATAGCGTTCAATGTAAATAGGTCTTTCTAGTTGGAAAGCCATCTTACACTGCTGTGGTTTAAAAATGGGTCCAGGGTTGCCTATAGAGCTCCAGAGGAAACCCAAGGCTACCGAGCACCTCTAATTCACCATTCCGTAATGAGTTTAATGATCTTCTTCAATGTGCAGTTGATCGATATCCCTCTTTTGTTGTGCTTCCCTTTTTGATTCAAGCCATCCGTGCGATCAGCTTGTAATTCTATTTCTTAGAGCCTCCGAGATTGTGTGCCACAAACAATCTCGGAATGAATGAGATCATCCAGTGTTCCATGTGTGTGACAGTGGATCTTTTTGAGGAGTGTCACATGGCAACGGCCCTCTGGAACACTGGAACATGGAGCCAATTTGTTGCCTGGTGAGGGGAGTCACATGACCCCTACGCTATCCTGAGGGAATTGGGGGTGGTGTGGTACTTGGGTCAGATAGACAAATGTAGGAATGATTGTCAGAAAGGGGGGTTTGTAGATCATCAGAGCCCGAGGGAGGGGGGGGGGGGGTCTTGAGTATCCTCAATCCAACAAGGTAGCAGCCACACGTTCACAATGTTCCCTCTACTCAGAAAATGCAATGAAGTCATCACACTGGAGAGCATCAGATGTAACTGGGAGGAAATAGGCAAGGCTGTGTTGGTGAATGGATGCCTGGGAAGGGGGCCGTGTTGTTGCGGCTGACTCGTGGCCCCTGATTTGCTCATTAAAACATGGAGGCTTCGGTCAAAGGAAGAAATTGCGCTCTTCCTCCATCCGTGCAACGCCCTCATCACGAGCACGGACCTGTGAACACATTGGACATGTCAGAGAAGGCAAAACTGACTTGCTAGCACAAACCAAGCCTGGTTTTTCATCAGAACAGTGACGGAACGGACACGCTATCTAAAGGGAAGCTGTTGCAGAGCATTGGCGTAAGGCTATTGTGAGGCAGAGCTTTGTGGAGTCCTCGCACTTCTGCATGAGACTGTCAAACATGATATCTGATGAGCTTAGCCTACTGTTACACTGTTTGATTACTTGGTCCAAATTTTGCTCCCCTGTTAGTGTTTATTTGACATTGTATATTATTCATGCTCATCTCCTCTATTTTAACATGTAGATTACATTTGCCGTTGTCTGAAGCACAATTAAAATGTTCTTTAACAATCTTTAAAACCATAATAGTTTAATAACACTGTTAAATGTGAGATTTGCTAAAGATAACAATGAGTATCCGTTTTTCTTATCGTGCTTTAGTATGTTTTAATGCTGAAATTCACCTAAACATTTAAAATGAGTCATTTTAGTTTTTAATATTTGATTTTTTATTAATTTGGTCATGATAGTACTGAATTTGAATTAAAGCTCTTCCTCTTCCATCTTTTCCCACAAACCCATTACTGTCATAAATAAAGGAAAAGGATCAATTATGGTAAATTAGACCATTTTGTGTCATTGAGATGAATAATAAGTGGCATGGTTTACTTTAATTCAATTATTGTTATTATTATTATTATTAACTAGTTGTTAATAATAATAATAATAATAATAAAAATAATACTCATTGCATTTGATTGTGGGATGCAAATTGCAAATAATTAGAAGTGGCACAGTTTATGTTGATTCTATTATTATGATTAATAATATTATGTTAATTATATAATGCTAATAACTATGTTAATAATAATAATAATAATAATAGTAATGTAGACCTTGGACCCATAATTAAAAATGTATTTATTTGTAAAAAATAAATATATTTATCATTCATATTCATATTGTACATATAGCATATAATACTGTGAATAATTAGAAGTGGCACAGTTTACCTTTAATTCAATTATTATTATTACTATTATTATTATTTACAGTTAGTAACATAATAATAATAATAATTTAGACCATGGACCCATAATTAAAAATGTATTTATTTGTAAAAAACATTATATATTTTTTATTCAAATTTCATATTGTACATAACGTAATTAGAGTTTTTAATATTTAATTTTTAACTTATTTCGACATAATAGTCTTGAATTTCTCACAGTCTTGGAAAACCTGGAAATATCAGCTTTTTTTGTTATTTATTTCAGGAAAAGTTTAAATATCATTTAAATATTTTTGTTATTGTCCAGAATATTTCATTTGCTAGATATTGTTCTTGTGTAGAGTAAAGCTTGCTTAAAAGCCGTAGCGATGCCTGACTTGTGAGTGATTCAATTAGTTTTTAATATAAGGATTTTTAATGAATCAGTTGAACCTGTTAAAAAGGGGGGTCATTAATGAATCACTGAGTCATTCGATATGATTCAACATGAAGTATAATGTGAATTCTTCCCACCGTGCTCAATGTTTTTCCTTCAGTCAGTTTCTCTGGCAGCATGCTTACGTTTGCTGATTACATGCAGAACAAATGTTTGCATTGGCCAAGTCTGAGGTCATGTCCACGCCAGACGCAGAGCATTGTTATCTTTCTCGCTTACAATCTCTCCTCCTTGTCTTCCCTCACTATCTCCCTCTTTCCTCAGGGTCCGGATAGAATCTTGGAGGAAATTCTTCGTCCACAGTTGTTATTGTGGCTGCTCTTTGTTGGTTTGCAGGTGAATAATGGATGAGGCATCTGTTATGTTTAAACGCACAGCAATCATTGGTGTACGCTTCCAAAAAGCAGCTGTGTGGGTGTATGTTTGTCTCTTTTTTTTCATAGTGGATCTCGTTCTCAGATGATTGAGTCTGTTGTGTTTCGTAAAGTGGAGAATTCAAGGCAAGAGAAATGCACACAACGGTCCGAGCATTTATTTAACATGCAAGGCTTTTATCAATAAGTGCTACTAAGTGTTTTTTTCTTCTTCTCAAAAAGTGTAGAACTAGCTGTAGTTAGTCTTTGAAGAGTTCTGGAAGAGAGAAGAAAGGAGCAGGCAGTCAGTCTCAAGGTGAGAAGAATCTATCTTGTCTTCCTGTGTTGAGTGTCTGACAGATTGTATCAGCTGATGGCACAATCCCCGTTTCCATGTCTCTGGAACACCTGTGTCAAAACGACCCCGTGAGCTCCGGGGCCCTGGTGCCTCCAGTGATTCGACAGGAGATTCAATGCCACTATAGTCCTCAAAAAACAGTACAATCCTGTCCTGTCTTCTCATACACACAGCGCCTGATTGCAGATACACAGCTGCATAAAGCTTCTCCCACTTTTGACAGTTACTCTCTGAAATCTGTCTGATTGATGTGAGAAGGGATGAAAAGGCTGTTTTGTGGAAGCCGGTTTTGCAAGGCTCTTGATTTGAAATATAAATAATTGAAGCTCCTTTTTTCTCCTTGGATGGCTTGCGAGAAATGAGGATGTATGCCAATTAAGATTCCCTTCTGCCCTCCAAGACGATCCGGCACGTTGGAGAACGAGCCGAAAGACGGAAGAATGAAAGGGTGAAGAGAAAGAGTTCATTACTGTAAATGCAAATGAAACGGTCCCTGCATATAATAGCTTGTCACTGTCAGAACTGATAAGAGCTTCGTTTTGTGCGTGTGCATAATTTTGAGCAGAGTGTGTTCGGATATGGAGCTATATAATGGTAGAACATAAGCCGTAGAGGTTATATAGTATTATTCGGATGCCTTAATGGTAATACTTCATAATAGCTGGTCTCCATATACCATGATTTTTATATTTTGCTCGAGCTTGTTAGGCCTCCACAAGGAAATGTAATATTCATAAAAGCAGACTGTGAAGTGTTCTGCAAACATAAAACACTGGAGATATTCTTTCCTCGGTTAAACCCAAAACTTTTTGAAATATTGTAAATGCTTTTGAGAATAGATTGCCCATTGCTAGGTTGAGTTTGGGTGTGGATGTTCATGTGTATGTGTGTGGAAACAGCAATCATAATAAGCTGTAGATGGATAAAAAAAAATGTCCAGATGGGTTGAAGAAGCGCTCCCTTTGGTCCCCGAGCACTTGCTGCTTTGCAGTGGTTGATTCATTGGAATATGCTGAGGAGCAGCTGGGTTTTGTCTATACTGTATGCAAAACAATTTCCATTTGGTCCTCCAGTGTGTTTGCTCTTCTAAAATGGGATGCTCTGCATGTCATCCAATCACTGCATCCTCTCCACCTCTGCTTAATTTATAGGTAGATGGAAAACAGGCTGAATTTGGCCTCTATTCTGCAGAGGTTAATTGTGTGAGGCAAATCTGTGCTGCTATTGATAGTGGAGGATGAACCGAAAACAAGCATTGTCTCAAGCGTAGATTTGCAGATAAATGGAGCAGAAGTTTCCGTGATGAAACTGCGCACCAGGCAGATGTTGGTGAAGGTGCTTGTGTGGAGACAGAAGCTCAGAACAGCTTGCCATTTTTTTTTTCATGCGTTGAACTACTTAACGACATTTAAAAGCATTTAAAATTGCATCCTTTTATATACATTTAATAACAGCACTCTGACGCTTATCTGTCTGACACTTACATGTTTTGTAGCTGCAGAAGTGGTCATCTGTTCTCTATAGAGAGATGTAGGCGAGTGGTCCATCTAAAGTCTATTCAGCAGGGGAAAAAATTATTTAATAATAATAATAATAATATATGCAATAAATATAATTATGCATGATATATCAGTACTATAATGTTTTCAGTTGTTATTGGCTATGCAAATCCATCAAAATCCATAATCTAACAATTATTTAACTTGCATAATTTTGTATTATTTAATTTTTTTTACCTATTTTGACGAAATAGTATCGATTTTTATATTCTGCAGCTATGGGTTATAGGCCATTAACATGAATATTGACATGTGGCCAAGTATGGTGACCCATACTCAGAATTTGTGCACTGCATTTAACCCATCCAAGTGCGCACACAGCAGTGAGTAGTGAACAAACACACACACACACACACACACACACACACACACACACACACAGTGAACACACACTCGGAGCAGTGTATAAATATAAATATTAAAATATAAATATTTTAAAACATTTTAAATATTTTTATGATCTTGCATGTATATATATTTTAAATTTAGAATTTTTTTTATTTATTTTGCCCCAATAGTATAGATTTTTATATTTGGCATCTATCGGTTAAGTCCATATGAAAATACTCATCAGCTCATTGCTTTTGTAATATTGGTGCATCCTTAATCAAATCCAGTTGAGAGGCACTGCTGTGTATTGCTCTATTTGGACCAAGCTTGCCATAGTCCTCAAGTTTAGTTCCACAGCTGCTGCTGCCACCTGCATTACCTGCAAGTTCAATCACACAGCCCCTGTCTGTCATGGATGCCAGCTCCCATGAAGCCCGGTGTCAAACACAGCCAAACTCAAGCAAGTCTCCAAAAAACAGTCACTCTCTGCTGGTCGTGCAGTTTCTGTTTTGGCACATTGCTTCAGCAGCCCTTCGAAGAACCCCACCACGGTTCCAGCTCAATTGCCCCCATAAGGACCATTAAGAAAGCATCGTGGGAAATAAAGAACGAATAAAGAGTGGGGAGCTGGAGCATGGCAAGTATTAAATGCTGCAATCATTATTGTAGTTACCATGATGAGAGGGGAAAACAGCATGCTGATGAATGAGTGGCTGTAAATGCTGTTGCTGGTTAGTTCTTCTCCATTAGTACGCAGCGCCTGGCCCGTTCCCAGAGACCCAGCTCTCAGCCCGGGGCAGCTGCGCTCCTGCCTGTGTTCAACAGCCTGGTCCCGGAGTGAGGAGCAGCCTGAGTGGGAGGGTAATGAGCTCGCTCCACCCAGAGCTGAACATCCAGCTGTGGGAGAAGAATTGTCCTTGCATGCACATCTTTGCTTAGGCAGGTGGTTTCGTGATGGGGAGGGAAGCTGGAAATACATGTGATGGTAGATCTCTTTAAATATCTCATCTGTTCTCCTAGACAGTCGTAAGATTAGGAGAGCAAATTGGCTTGCGGCTGTTTCTCAGATTTTTCTCATGAAAAAAAACAACTAAATAATCTCAAATTGTCTCTTCTAGTGTTTGGAATGAGATTTCAACCGTGTTTCAAACTGTGTTCACACACTGTAAAAAATTTTAAGTTTTAAGTTAAAATTTAATAAATTTTAAAAATAATTAAAATGAAAATAAATCAAATTTATAATTTTAAATGATAAATTACAATATAGGCCTACGGATTGAAATATTTATATTTATTTTGAAATCTGCTAAAGTTTATATTGTACTTATTTATTCAATTATAAGTGTTTAAATGGAAAAGTATAAAGCTTAACTTTACCCGAAAATGAAATGTACCCATTTACTCAACCTCCACTTGTTCCAAAGCTGTACGAGTTTCTTTCTTCTGGTGAATACAAAACAAAAAATGTATTTTGAAGAATGTTGGAATGTTTGATTACCAACATTTTTCAGAATATCTTCTTTTGTGCTCTGCAGAAAAAAGAAACCCATACAGGTTTGGAACAACTTGGAGGGTGAGTAATGATGACAGAATTTAAATTTTTGGATGAACTATCCCTTTTATTGAGTGTTAAATGATGGTAAAGGTAATCTATATGTAAAAATAAGCATAAAATATTTTCATTATTGGCTGATATTGATAAATGAAATCCATCAATATCCTATATGGAATCACTAACTAAATAACTAAAGAACCTAATTAACTTTCTTGAGCAATGAAAGAGAAACGTCTGAGTAATAAAATCTTCCTCTGGAATGATTTATTCATTGTTTCCTTGATATATGGGAGAAGGCTGGATTTATGTGATGGTGGTTTTCATCAGTCCTAAAGCACTTAACCTGAGTGGCGGTGGGTATCCTCAAACCAAAATCAATATGTGATGTACGGTATACGGCCGTGTGCTGAACACACATCGACTAATAGGTATTAGGGTGAGGACTGGGTAAGGAAAGAAGGATTAGGGTAATTGTGTTTTATCTGCCATGGTCTTTAGTGGATTGCACTGAGGACACACACACACACACACAGTAGATAGAGAGATAGAGAGACCTCTCCAGTGACCTCTACAATGTAGATAGCAGTGAACTAGAGTGGAACAGGCTCTTGCACTGTGCTAACAGATAAAGATCAGATTTAAAAATTGCATTTATGGAGCAGAACTCCTTTTGAATTATTCAAATAGAAGAATGGTCCTAAAACATCATAAAAGAGACTGTTAAATGTAATTTTTTTAGCAAAACGAAAATCAATTTTTCATACTGTACATTTATAGCAATGTGATGCCTATGTTTATTTAAACAAAATGATTTTAACTTGTTTAGATAAATTAGTGTCATTAAAATGTTGGCCATTTAACTGATCATCAGCCATTAAAATACTAACTTACTGGTATTGGCCAGGATTTTAATAATGGTGCATCCTTATTTATTTATTTTTTTACATAAACATTTAACATTTTAACATTATAACATTTGCGTCAAAGGCTTTTTATTATGCACCATTTGAGTTAAATGCATAATTCAGAATGGTAATAGTTTATACATATTACTGAATAAGCCACATTTGAAGCAATCATATAATGAAGTTATAATAAAATGTCAGCTGGTATCGCCTATTGTATTGCCCAGCATTAATTGCTGTCGTTTTCATCAAGGTAGTATTAAACCACAGTTAAGGTAAACATAAGCTTTGAATAATAACTATCCATCCGTTTCCTCAGACTTGTCTGGATTAGGATCAGTTATAGCTGAGCAGCAAAATGGACAGTTTGAATCTGGCAGATTGACAGTGATTTGATTTGGACATCTGTCAGATGAAGCCCTTGGGATGTAGGAAACCAAAAAGAACCATATGAAAGAGTCTCAAAACTCGAGTTGCTAACAACAAAACTACTAGATTGATTAACATTCAGTGGAAATCAGGATTGGAATCTCGCCATATGTTTTTTGGGTAGCCGAGTCTGTAGAAATTGACTGTAGATATTGAACGAACAGCTTCATCTGTGTGATAGCTCACACCTGGATGCATTGTCGACAGGCGGTGTGCCTCAACGAGCAGCAGGCCAGTCGGCAGATGTGTTCTCACGTTAAATTACGCTGATGTCATTTCCCATGGGTAATGTCTCTGTTACAGTTACATCGGCACCCGGCAGACAGCACGAAGGAAAAATCCCCACTTTCCCACTTTTTTTTGGTGGGGAGGCGTCGCTTTCTATTCTTGTGAGCCGTATGACAGCGCGGTGGAGTAAGGAACTCCCAGCTGTAGGAAACCAGAGCAGATCTGGCTGGAGGTGCAGTTAGCTCATTCTCACTCATAGTCTGCTGGCAGTCTCCACCTCCCTCCTGCGCTGTCTCGCGTCTATTTTTCCTGACAGATTTGCTTGTGCAGTGTAGTGTAATGAGTTGAGCACTTGGGGGGATCTGCTCAAAATCAAAACAGAATGTATTGATGATAGTCTATACAATAAGACATTCAGCCAGCTGCTGTGAAAATAGCTCAATGTCTTAAGAATTATTATGAGGGTTGGAGGAAACTGTTTCTCCTTTGGTTAAACCATTGTTGAAACTTTGATGAAAAGGGAAAGACGTTTGATGTCTGTTTTTTACTGAGGTGTCACCTAAAGATAGTTTTGGAGATTGGATGGATTGGTAAGTGGAGAGAGATGGATGTTTGAATGGTTGAATGAATGAAGAGTTGAATGGATAGATGGATGTTTGAATAGATAAATAGGTAGATGAATAGAAGGATAGTTGGATGCACAGGTAAATGTATGGGCAAAGAGGTGGGTATTTGAATGAATGAATGAATGATAGGTAGATAGATAGATAGATAGATAGATAGATAGATAGATAGATAGATAGATAGATAGATAGATAGATGGTTGCTTATTTAGAGGGATGGATTGACTTGTTTTGTTCTCTGGCAAAAATCTGAATCCGAAACTTCACTGAAGAGACTTGAAAGTGAATATCTTTTGAATTTCTCATATCTTCTACTTTAATAACCACCGCTCTTTTAAAATACATGAAGTGCCCCTCTATGCTTTACTCCTATCCCTTCGATCCTGAAATGAGCACACATGCATCATTCCAGAAACATGGCACAAGGAACAAGCAGAAGTTGATGAAAAGCCTTGAGGCTGCTCGTCATGAAAGTGCGGGAAGTGCAGAGAGTTTGTGGTTGTTTCTTAATGGAAGTTGCCAGCTGAGAGAGCACACTGAGAGAGATGTTAACCTTCTGAGATAGTATGCACATTAAAGATGCATTACGGAGCGCTTTGAAGTCAAATTAGGTCTTATTCGAGTCATGACAGAGGGTGTGTAGAATGGACCGGATGTGGCACCCTCTTCTGTCTCCTTATTATTTAATGGAGGTTTCAGGTCATTGTAGCCCGCATGAATGTCACTAGATGGCCAGTTGTCTTTGCTAAATGCATTTCTTAGTCTACATGTCTGGCTGAAGGGAGATTAATGGCCCTGGTGGAGTGTGGGTGTTGTTTAGGGTTGCAGCACCACAGCTGGTGAGTGAACCTAGAGCCCTGTGCTGGAGGCCCGGCTGACCCCGTGTTCTCTGCTATGTACATCAGGGGCTCGATTTCACGGGCCCCCTATAAAGTCAATGAATAGGCTGTGCCCAAAGAGATAAACGGCCTTGTAACCTTGTACACATATATATATATATATATATATATATATATATATATATATATATATATATATATATATATATATATATATATATATATATATATATATATATATATATATATACGTATATATATACATATACGTATATATATATATATATATATATATATATGTGTATGTGTATGTGTATGTGTATGTGTGTGTGTGTGTGTGTGTGCGCATTACGGGTATCCAGTGAGGGGTGGGTTAAGAAACAGAGCGTATAAATAATTGATAATATGTACTGGCTTCTTTGTGAAGATGAACATCCATTGTGTATATGCCAGTCAGTATTGAAGGTGGGGGGTTTTAAAAAGAAGCATTAGCTCTCTGTGTTGTTGACCTCATTATGTGGCTTAGAGCATAAAATAAGCATTCATAGGCGAGAAACCTAGTGAAATAATGCTATGGATTAAAAACACATTTCTCACTGATCTTTTGCCAGTATGTTCATTTTCACTTCTACTGAATATTCATTTTTGCTCATTTTTGCTTTTATTTTTCACAGTGTGACAGATGAATAAAAGCATGGCATGGTGTCACGAGAAGATGAATCTTTTTCTTTTTTGTGTGTTTTTGCCTGTTGCTTCCAATTTCTTTTTTTTCTTTTTTTTTAACCATTGTTCATTTCAGTTCTGTGTTTTCTATTACTGTTGTTGTTATATATATATATATATAGATATAGAGAGAGAGGACTTACTGTAGATGTGCATATATCATTTAAATGCATCAAAGTCCTTTATATGTATGTATGTGTGTGTGTATATATATATATATATATATATATATATATATATATATATATACACACACACACACACACACACACACACACACACACACACACGCGCGCGCACAGTATATAGGCATATATAATTTTAAATGCATCCAAGTCCTTTCCTTCAAATTGTCCTTCAAGTTTAAATTGTCTGTTTTCCTTAATAGCTCATAAAAAAATCACCAAAACCGAGAGTAAATATGTCAGATTCTGTTTTACTCACATTTTTTCCTTTCCCATTTAAACCACAAAGTTTGCAATTACAAATTAGCACAGTTGTTGGCAACACTCTCCTTTAAATCACTATCAACTCAAAAGGCTTGACATGTTTTTGGTCCAATTGCCCTTTTGTGTTTTAGCTGTCGTTGTAGCCCCCCCCCCCCCCTTTAAAACACTCCCAAGTATTCCCAAAACCTTTTATTCTCGGTTTCCCCCTCCCTCCCTCACCACCTCCCCCTTCTCACCCCTCCCAACCCTTTGTTAGAGACAGCCCCTCATCCACTCCCCCTCTCACTGTCTTCTCCTTCATTCGAGGCAGAGAGAGGGAATCATGAGCGTCCGTGCCGTAAGGATGCAGAAAACATGCTCCGTGCATTGTTTAACGTAACGGAGAGGTGGACTTAGTGTCATCGGCTAGTTTGTTTTCTTTTTTCTTGCTTTTTCCCTCTCAGGCTCCACTCATTTGTGCATGCCGCTCCCTGGCTCTTTGGCTGAGAAACGCTGGCTGAACGCAAGCTTGCGCTGACAGAGTACCTGCTGCCTGGGGGATTTTCTCACATGAATAGCGGTGATCAGAGTATATGTTTTGGCTGGCAGTGAACACTTCCTCTGAGGTTCAGCTGGAGCGAGTTTAAGCCCAGGACACGAGGAGGTACACAAGAAGAGGAATGGATGCTTGAGAGAGCTAAACGGAGAGAGAAATAGCTTCTGACTCCAATGAAAAGAAATGTGAACAGAAGAGCCACTTTTTTCAGAGCGACAAACAACTTGGCTGAGTCCACAACAGAGGCTTGTCTTGTCTCAGGAGTTATCCACTAAAAAGAACTGAGGACTAACAGCACTGTCCGAAGCAGTTGTCTAGTTTGCTTTGCGCGCTTTGCCGTGGCAATCTCAGCTGTTCCTTGTATCTTGTTTCCGGCTGCCCGGATCAAGGAGTGCGCCTCTACGCTGACAGGAGCATCTGGGGGAAGAGTGCTCACCAGACACCACAACTTTTGACTGTACGCGTCATCCAGAGTGCTTTCCGAAAAAGAGGGGAGGACGCCAGAGAGGACCAGTGTTGAAGGATACAGGGGGGGTTGAGGAAAAGACCCTGCTGCTCTCCGGGGCATGTGGTCGAGCTTGCCAAAGACAGCTGCTGAATCTCTGTGGGCTAATTATTCATTCATTCAGGCGATTTAGCCTGGGGCGGGGGGAGAAAAGTTTAGACTTTTACGACCGAATTCGAGCCTAGTGTTGCAGTTCTCTGAAGGAGTTTGGAAGGGGTCACTCTCCAAAAGTTTGTGCGTTTTTGTGTGAGAGAGAGAGGCTAATGACTCCGATTCCAGCTTGTGGGCAACCGAGCGTTTCCCTGGACAGACGGCTAGCATGATACCTAGCCACACCCGCAGTGCATCCTGACACATGCCACAACCAGAGCAGCCTGGCATCTTCATGCCACTGTCGGGCACAGACAGGTGGCAGCACGTCCTGAAAGAAGGGAATTCATTGTGCCATAAAAAATTACAAGCACCCCTTAAGACAAATCAAGAGCCAATTCATTACTAATTCGCCAAGCCGTGGAGTTCTGCGCTTGCGGATTTAAAGTACAAAGTTCAGCGGGGATTGTTTGCACTCACTTGTCGTGTTGCCAATCTAGGCCAGAGGTCCAGTGGAGTTTTTTGACAGATACACTAGAGAGAACTCGCACTCTAACCTTTCATGACAAACCACCCCTGTGCTTGGGAGAGAAATGGAGCGATCGCCGGAGGGTTGGGGACTGTAGGACCTGTACCCTTCCAGAGCGGCTGTAATTTGGGAACAAAATGCGTTGCTTGGAGACTGGCGAAAGTATTTGTCTACGTTTTTCATGAAGGAACTGCGATAAGAAGCGCCACTGGAGTTTAAGCTGAAGCCATTTTCGGATTTCTTTTGTCTATCCTTCTTCTCTGAGTCTGTTCGGAACGCTTGCCGACTTGGCGTACTTTAGGGACGGCGCGGAGTGGAGTATGACCAGTTGTCAGTACCCCACGCCGCCCCCGGAGCGGGACCGCATGTACCAGCACAAAGTGTCGCTGGTCGTGCGGTACTTCATGATTCCTTGCAACATCTGTCTCATACTGCTGGCCACTTCCACGCTCGGCTTCGCTGTACTCCTCTTCCTCAATAACTGTAGGTCACAGTTAGTGAAACATGAATTGCAGCGTATGTATATATATATGTGTTTGTGTGTTCGTGTTTGTGCATGACCCCGTAGAGTTTTTGTGGCTTGATAAGTTACATATTAGTGCTCCTTTCCCTTGTGTGCTCTGTTGAGTTTTCTTACAATGATGCTCAGGGAGGCAGAGGGGAGACACTTTGACGGATGGATGGTTCAATAAGGATCGATGGCAATCAAAAACTAATCCCTAATGCGTTGGCTTCGATCCCCTGACTGACAGTGAAATGATTAAGGATGACACAGATAAACTGTCCTCATCCTACAAAGTGCTTGAACGCTTGTGTCTAAAAACACTGCTCGGTGGCGCTCTGTCATCCCTGAAGCAGTGGTATTTAGACTGCACAGTGGGATAAAGGGGGCAGATTAAATGCCTTTGGATGTGAAAGCTTGGCATTAGCGTCAGTGCTTACTGTATCTGCTTGAGTGAATCTGCAAACGCTTTGGTGTCTTAGGGTGCCCCGCCAGCAGGTGTGTGTGTTGCCAGATAGTTTTGGCACTGTGCTTACAAAGAAAAGATTGGAGACGAAACGTGAGCTCCAGAGCATGTCACAGTGCGCTTTGACATGGAGCAGCAGGTAATGCTGCTCTTTTCCTGTTTTAGATGTATTACTATCGCTGTCCTGTTTTATCTGCCTTTTGCACCGTTGCATCCCAGGTTTTCTTATTCTGTGAATTCTCAGTTACATAGAAACGCATTATCTAAGACTACAGTATGATTTCGGAGCTTTTGTAAGATTTTATTAGTACGCTCTGCTAGAGAAATTGATTAGAAAATGGTCTTGCTATGCATTAGTGCTGATGTCTCATTCGATTCTTAATGATATTGAAATTTAGATGACTTTTTAACCGGAAGCTTGTGCAGAGGTTGTCAGACACACACGCATATATATATGGTCTGTTTACACTTGAGTTCAGTCTTTGGCCGTTCTCCAGCACTAAGCTTGTAAGATGCCATGGGAAATTACACTCCAGACACTGGTGTATTGTTAATGGAAATATTTGACAAATTGGGTCACAAAGTACCCAACAAAATTTTAATTAGCCCTTTGGTAGGGCCTCAGGCCATCTGAGTAGATATTAAAACACTGGTAAATACATAGAAGAATATATGTTACTTTGATCTGTATAGAGACAATAATTTACACCTTTTTAGATAGGAATTCTTTAGTATTTTTTTAAAGAAAGGCCCTGGAAAGGAGAAAACAGTAAAAAAAAGAGAGCATTCATGCCTCATGCACCCTCTGTAAACCATTACCTACCTCATTTCTCATAATCTTACCTGTGCCCTCACTTAAAGAGATCCACTGCGCCTCTGCATTAGATCTATATTAAAAGACCAAAAAGGGCCCTTCATGAAATTCTAAAAATGTGCCCTCTCCATCCCTCAATAAAGGAGTTTGAGGTTCATTTATAAGCCGACCATGTCGCAAAATCGATTTAATCCAGACAGATTCCATTAGATTTAAACATAAACTCAGTTAGAGCACTCCATCCCTGCTCCTCAAAGAAGAGTAAAAAACAGGACGGAGTGAAAGAAGTACCATTAACATGGAGAGGTGCATCATAGCGTTTGAAAGCTTGTTGGAGTGGAATACAGACCAAAGGTTAGTCATTTCCATTTTCATTTAGCAGGCACAGAGAAGAGAAGGCCACACAGGACTAGAGCTGCTCAGCTCCACAACCAAATCCATCAGCCTATACATACACAAACTAGATAATAAAACAGAAAGGAAAAGAGGAGGACAGACACTGAATGAAAACATATGGCTGGCATACAAATATGCACAGATATGATAGCCTGCCTGAGAGTTCAAGTTAAGGTCTATTTGGGGCCACAAATTGCAGAGTGTATCTGCCGTACCATGCTATTTAACAAATAAATTATTAATCGTATGTTTGAAATGACAGTATTGATTTAAATTGACATTAATGTGAGACATGAATTCACTTGATTCTATAATATTCTGATTTATGTTTAGTTATTTTGCAATCACTAAGTCACTCGCCTCTTTATCATGTATTCTTAATTACTTCAGTACTTGTGCAATTATATTCTTGGCTCGTTCTCAGTTGAATTTTGGTTGAATAGAAATAATAGAGTCTGTATTGATCTAATGCTACAGTACATTTTGTCTACTAAGATTGTGGTTAATCTCCCTTTTCAAAAAAATATTGTGAATTCTTGGTGTGAGAATATTGGTATTGTATAAAAAGTATTGCAATACTTTTCTCCTTCCTATTTTTTAGCAATATTTAACATTTACATTTTTGCACATTTTAATTTAACGGAAATCATAGAGTGTTCATTGACCTACTGCAATTTCACCTATTTAGATTTGCTCCCATTTAAATTGTAGTTAATCAGTTAATCTCCATTTTCTTGAAAATATTGTCAATTCTTGGCATGAAAATATCGCTATAGCATCATGAATTAAAATATTGCTTTTTATCAATATTTAACATTTACATTTTTAAATACTAACTGGCCAACTTTTTGTATAACAACGACAAAACTGTAAAATTGTCAACTGTCCCTGGCAACAATTTCCTACATAGCTGTGCTAGAATATACAACAGCTGTGCTTTGAATAATTTAACATAAAGAATTGCAATGTTATTGCAGTGTGACCCAAGTATTAATATAATATTGTATCACCAGGTCCCAGCCAATTCACTTAAAGGAAAAGTTCACCCAAAAGAAAGATATTTTCAAAGTCAGTGGAGTCCAAACAGCATTGGACTCCTTTGATTTTCATTGTATGAACTGAAACACTGAGACATAAATATCTTATTTTGTGATCCAAAGAAGAAACCACAGGTTTACAACAACATAATAAATGAATAGAGATGACACAATTTTCATCTCTTTAAGTAAAGCAAATGTGCTTGAGGGGAACCTTGCGTTGAACTTCTCAGCCGCGTATCATTTACATGTGAAACAAACATTCCCGTGAGACCTGCGCAGACAGTTGTTTTGTCCTCTACTGCCACTGGACATATAAGAAAGTCGAGCTGTGCTTGGGGGCGTCACAGGGTTATGAATTACAGTGTGTGAGCAGTATATGTTTTATCTCTATGATACGCATCTGTGTGTGTGTTATTCGCCCTCAGCTCTGGCGATGTTTCCCAGTGGATGAAATGCTGTAACTGTCATGATTGACTCCCGGACCAGTTCAACAGACACTTCATTATTCAAGGAGAGAAGCACAGCAAGCCACCCCCCCCCCCCCCCCCCCCCCCCCCCACACCTCTGTTTTTCTGTCTCTCTCTCCCCCTCTCTCCAGCGCCGGCTCTCCAATCTTCCTTGTGCTCAGTTGTTGACAAGCAATTTGAAGTGAGCCTAAAATTAAACTCTATCCTGGCAGTTGGGGGTGCTGGTGAAGAGAGGAGCAGAGATTCCAGCTCTGGCCCTGTGTGTGGGAGAGTGCGTGTGTGTGTGTGTAAGTGCAACCGACTGGCTGGGCAATTGATGTGATAGTTTTGAGGTGTTGGTTATTCCCGCCTGCAGAAGCAGGGTGTTGTAGCTGCACTTTAGCTAGATGGCTTCATGCGCGTGCTGTTGAAACGCCGGTTCTGTCAAGAGTAATAATGTACGCGAGTTCAGTGTTTTCAAAATCACTTCGGTTTGGAGGAAAGTTAGACCGAGTGGGGTCGCTTCCAACTTCTGTGGCAGTTCTCGCTTTCAGTCAGTGCTGATTTTAATGAGTTTCAGCCCAGCTCTTTTGGCTGGTTTTGTATTCTGAATATTTTAACATTTATTAGTGTAACAGCTTAAACTGATAGTTCACCCCAAAATGTAAATTCTGTCATCATTTGCTCACCCTTGTGTCGTTCCAAACCTGTATGACTTTCTTCTATTGTGGAACAAAAAGAAGATATTTTGAAAAATGTCTCAATGTTTTTTTTTCTTATCCTTACTAGGAAAGTCAAAAAAAAGTTAAAACTTTCTTCAAAGTATCTTCTTTTATACTGGATGTTTGTTGCTTATGTATGATCTATGTATGAAAGGCCTGAAGGGACAAGCATTATTGTTTTCCTGTCTTGTTTTCTTGCGATCTGTAATTTTCTTGTGACCTCAACATAAGTTGTTTTTGCGATGTTGATTTCTCAAGCATTTTTCTATTACCATGCAGATGTTCCATTCCCTTGAACTGGCTCAAAATGAAAACTGAAACACATGTTTAGAGTCTCTACAGTGTTTTAAACTATAAAGTTGTAGCTTCCTTCATGAATGTCATACAGTTAGACAGTAGAGTGCTCTATCACTGACATGCATAAAAACATTTCAGCTTCAATGAGTTGCTGAAATAAACTCAAATTTTCTTAACCATGTTGCTACAGTATGAGCATAGAAATGGCCATGAAAAAGCAACAGAAAACTTTTGTTATTAAGTTATTTAAATCTGAAGAAAATAGTTGAGATTTTAATACAATGATTTTTAAAATGATAAATTAAGTTGAAATCTTGAGAAAACAACTTTTGTTGTCAAGATCAACAGAATCAAGTCAGTATCTCCAGAAAACAAATGTTTCATTTGTTTGTTGTTTTTTGGTGATTCATCTGTCCAACAAGACATTTGAATGTCTGACCAAGAACATTTGGTTTAGTCTTGTATGAAAACCAATTTTTGATGTTTTTTGATGTACAGTCTGTGAATGCAATTCCATATTACTAGTTCAAAAGTTTGGGGTCAATAATATTTATATATATATATATATATATATATATATATATATATATATATATATATATATATATATATATATATATATATATATATATATATATATATATATATATATATATATATATATATACACACACACACACACATATATATGTATATATATATATATTTTAAGTCTCTTATGTTTACAAAAACTGAATTTATTTGATCAAATATACAGTAACATCAATATTATGAAATATTTGTAGAGTTTCAGCAGGCATTACTCCGGTCTTCAGTGTCACTTGATCCTTCTGAAATCATTCTAATATGCTCTAATATATATATATATATATTACATATATGACCCTGGACCACAAAACCAGCGTTCCATTGATGTATGGTTTATTAGGATAGGACAATATTTTCCCGAGATATAGCTATTTGAAAATCTGGAATCTGAGGGTGCAAAAAATTCTAAATATTGAGAAAATCACCTTTAAAGTTGTCCAAATGAAGTTCTTAGCAATGCATATTACTAATCAAAAATTAAGTTTTGATATATTTACAGTAGGAAATTTACAAAATGTTTTAATGGAACATGATCTTTACTTAATATCCTAAAGACTTTAGGCATAAAAGAAAAATCAATCATTTTGACCCAAACACTGTATTGTTGGCTATTGCTACAATTATACCTGTGCTACATATGACTGGTTTTGTGGTCCAGGGTCACATATAAAACATTGTAAATGTCTTTAGTCTCACTTTTGATCACTTGATCGCTTTTTGATATAATGTGCCTTTACTGAATAAAAAGTATGAATTTCTTTCAAAAAATAAATAAAAATCTTACTGCCCCCAAACCTTTATTGAAAAATTCTGTTTTTGACATTTATTTCAGTGCTGTATGTGCATTACTGCAAACAATTTTGACTGCATGTCACGCAACGGATGCTGTCGATAGAGCTCAAGTTGTATTTAACCCGCAATATTCTTTTAATCTCATATTCCAACTGATCTCTCTTCATCTATTCTTTTTTAGATTTAACCTTTCTGAAAGAGTCATGTAGTCCACTGTCCACCCACTCATTCGAAACGACTGCTGACCGCCTGAGACCGTCCGGATGTCTTCCTTTTAACTAATGTGCTTCTCTCTCTCTTCTTCCTCTGTAGATAAACCTGTTCACTTCACACCGGCTCCTCCTCCTGATGGTAAGTCCCATAAGAATTCCCCTGACCGTGGTGTTTTCAACCTGCCCAGATAATGATCTCAGCTCAGGCCCGTTTGCTGTTTGAAGTGGGCGTCCTCGCCATATCGTTTCCCACTGCCGGCTTGTGTGGAGCCTGTTAACATGGTCAGCAAGAATCAGGGAGGGACATCTGCTTTGATGTAGAAATCTCCTGACATCTTGATTTATCTAGACTGGTGGGATGCGGGGTGGCTGACTTCTTGGGCATGTGGCTAAAGTTTTCCCACATCCCCTTGGAACGCAGCTTTGTTTATTACTCAAGCTGATTAGCTGATTGCTTTTACCAAGTTTATGAATATAAATCTCAATATTAAATGAGGTATTGTTTCTCTAGTTGTCACCATGCACTGAGAGTCATTAATTATACAACAACAATTTATTGGCAAATGGCATATCTCTGCACAGATTAATTGGGAGAAACAGCTGGTTTCCCCACTCTGTTAATGAATATTTATATGCGACAACATGAAATGGGCTTTGGAGGTTACTCCTGAGCTGCCGGCAGTGGAGATGCTTCTCTTTATGAGCTGGAGGCAGCTTCATTATGGATACCATCGTAAATACTCCAACAAAATAGCTGCGTGTGTGTGGGTGTAGTTGGTATTAATGCGCTGAAATTACATGTGGTATAATTAACTCCAGTGCACACGTGCAAACATTTTGAAAGTTTTCAGCGTGGTTGTTAGCACCGAACCAGACCTGAATGACCAAAGGAGCAGCAAACAAACAGTAATAACACTCTGAGATCAATGCTTTGTTCATTTTTACACATTTTTATGATTTGATCATGGCTTTTGTATATTGGTGAAAATGTTCTTTAAATTTGGTCAATATTTAGTCATATTTTATTGACCATTTTAGTCTGATAATGACATTTAATTTGATAGATCATCAGTGTTATTTTAGTATTATTTAATAGTTTTTAGTATTTTGAATTTGCTTTTGTATATATTTTTAGTTTACTTTTTAGATTTAGTAATTTGGACTTTTTTATTTTTTTTCTTTACGTTTTTTTTTATACGTCTAATTTTAGCACTTCAGCATAAACTTGATTTCAACAGCTTTTTTTGAATGTCAGTTTTGTATATAATTTTTATATTTTATTTTATTTCAGTTTCATTTCAATGAACAAAACCATTTGAATCATTTTAGTTAACAATAACACCGAACAACGATGATGAGACTAAACAAATGCAAAATTAAGCTAAATATTCAAGTATAAATATAATATATAATACAGTATGTGTATAGACAAATTGTGATTATATATACTATTTGTATATATTTGTGATTAATATATATATATATATATATATATATATATATATATATATATATATATATATATATATATATATATATATATATATATATATATATAATTTTTGACAAAAAAAAAAACTTTAAACACTTTTTTTTCCAGTAATTTTGTCAAGATCATAACTGTATTTGAAGAAACGGCTCTGCTGGGACTAGGCTCGATTTGCACAATAATTGCCCAATCACCTGCTTCATAGGATGTTCTGTCTGAGGTCTTGAAAAAAGGCTTGTGTTGAAAATCCGGGCTTTGAGATTAATTTTATTCCCTTGCAGCTACAAGACAATAGTTATTATCTCCTTGAAACACTGTCCATGCGGCACTGCTGGGTAATTATGTCTGATTGATGTTTTGATTAACCTTACTCCTTACCGAGAGATCGGAAACTCGTAAAAATTTTACTTAAAATGTATACATCTGACTCGTAGAGAAATAGAGGCTTCTAACTGCTTTTTAATAGAAGTTTAATGACATTAGAGATTGCTTTGAAAACCTGCAATTCTGAGAGAAATTGCGAGGCGCCGAGTGGAGTTGCAAAACACCATTCCCCCTTTGATGCTTTCCGAACTGTGGGCTATTGATCACACTGCACATTTTCGATACATGGATGTTTCTTCTTCCTCGCCTGTATGTTTCCGCTCTAGCCGAGCGTTTAAAAGCCGCAGCCAGCTCTTAATTACATTTCCGATTGTTCTGCGAGTTCTCAGACGGACAGTTCTTATGTGCCAGACCTACACAAGCCTGCAGAAAAGCTCTCCTCCCGGCTATCTCATCCCCTACCCCGCGGCCGCTGTTTTCAGAGGCCATTAAGCGTCAAGGGAGATCGGTTGTCCAATTACACTTCCATCCCCGATCCTTCATTGCCATATTAATTCGTTACAAGACTGAGATGTACTTATATAAAAGCCTGTGCATTAGGAAAATGAGCATGAGAGGCAAAACATGTCCCCGGTTCCAAGGACGTAATGACATTCCCAGACCAAATTATCCACAGATATTTAATTAAACAGAATCACATCACAGACATCTAAGTATCCCGCTATTACAAGCACAATTGAAGTATTTCCCCTTCAAATGACAGAAACCAATCCGTATTGAAGTTTCCCCCACTTTTGAAGCGTATTTGTATGTGCATCTGCCCTTTCCAACTCAATAAAAGATGTTTAAGCTGAAACCTGACAAAGCAACCTTTAATTAGCGTCGTTTTGTAGGCCACTTGTTAAGCGGATGTCCTTCAGAGTGTTATCCGATCGAGTCGACAAACCAAACGCTGCCAGATTCTCAAACTCAGGGCCATGTTGCCCACACAAAGGTCATTCGTGTAAGATTTGGCAGAGCTTTGTCCCGTTAATCATCTCTGTGGCGGTTTAGAAAGTTGGCTTGAGGAAAACATCTTGCTTTCGGTACAACAAATGTTCGTTTGTTTGTATCCGGCCCACTTACGAAGTTGTGTGCGCCAAGCGATAAACTTGAGGGGATTCTGTACTTGGAATGCCCTTGGTTTGGCCGCATGTTAATGTTATTTTAGAAGGAGTCAAAGAAACAATGACTGGATTGTGCCGGGTAGTTTATAACCATCAGATCAGATGTTTTTGACCGGTTTGAGTTACGTGTGAGAAGATGTCGTCTGTAGCAATAGGTCACCTAGGATTTCTGCTTTAATTTGTGTCATGTTGGAAATGAGATGGTAAGATACGGAAAAACCACTCCTACACATCTCGACGTGTGGTAATGAATACACTCCATCTGAATGCAGCCTTCCGTTCGGCGTTTGTCACAGCGAGTTTTCCCCCTCGGGGCCAAGCTGTACCTGCAAAAAAAAAAAATAGCAGATTGAATCGAGTAGGTGGTGGAATGTAGGATTGAGATGTTTATGTGGGCCCGAGCTGTGGACTAACTTTCAGAGACCCTGCCAAACTTTCTTTAGCTTTGAAAAGCTCAAACGGCATCTTCGGAAAGGGGAAACGATAATAAATAAAAGGCAGGGCTTGTGTAATTTATTCAGCCATTGCTGTGTTCTTGACAGAAGGAAGCAGAATTAATTATTACCAGTCTCTTATCTTAATTAAATCTTTTCATGTCATGGATTTCACACAAAAGAGCCCGAAAAATCATGTACATCTCCTCTCTTTTTTTTGGTTTGCAGAGAACAGCGCGTATCAAGATATCAAATAGGTGGCATAAATTCATCTGGGGATTAACTGTTATACCTAACTCGAGCGTTCACCGAAGTTTTCGAGTTTGACATTACGCCTGGAAGTTTTGTTGCCCTCTGTGCTGTATGAACATAAATACAACTGCGAGAAATTCTCGAGAACGGCTGTCTTTGTAGTTCTGTAGAATCAGCAGTTGCTTGCATAAGCAACAAACAGAAGAGCTTGTCATGGAGAGGAAATCGGGGAGGTGTGGGCAAAGCAGGTTTTGATATTAATCTGTCTAACATATTCTTGACATAACTCAGTGTACAGCGCAGAAATGGAAGCTATTGATTTCTGGAGGAGAGAGATGGCAAGTTTACGCATCGAGGGTAAGAAAGTAGATGTAAGATGTGGCCGGTTTGTTCCAGAGAATTGTGAGGAAAGCAATTCATATTGACATTCGCATCAGTGAGGTTTTGTCATGGCTCTGGTTTTACTTGGGCTCCAGATTGAAAATATACACTCACAGTCTTTTGTGTTCAAGTCGAATTGGCATTTGGGTCAATGACAAGTGAGAATGTCCACGATAAAGATAAGAAAAACACTTCGAAAGTTCCTAGAGATGTGCTCTTTGTATTCGTGTTGGTTTGATATGGTTTTAAAGAACATTTATACCATTTTCAAGGCAATTTTCAATGTAATGACACTAAAACTGTCATGGTGGAACCTTCAAGTAAATGTAGTCACATTTTGAGCTCTGAGTCTGCAGGGGTTCTTTCTGATTTTGTTCTTTCTGCTTGTTGGTTGGACAAAAATACTTCAGAAATGCCATTCATAAATCATAAATGACTTGATTAAAAAAAAAAAGTTATATAGGCCTATCATTTATTATATAAATCAATTTTTAAGTATTATACATTATTTATGTTATTTATTCATAGGAATTTCATTCTCAGGACAGTTGTAGCAACCTGACATGTATTTATTTTATATTTAATTTATGAATTTTATATTATTTACTTATACAAATTCCATTCTCAGAACATTTGTATCGCCCTGACATTTTTAACTCCCTTGAATAGTAACATGAACCAAATCGGCAGCAGAATGCAGTGCGCTAAAACACTGTTTGTGAGAGGAAGATGTCTACTGATCTAGTTTTGGATTTAATAATAATAATTACACTGCATAGCAGTAATGCATTTGGGATGATGATGAAACACTGAGTACTATTTCTGAAGCATTCACAGATGCGTTAGTGAGGCAGGAATACCTTGAGATGTTTTGTTGTATGATTAATGTGATCATTTGGCACATAGATCCAGGGTTCAGATGTTGTTGACAGGCTTACAAGGAAATGCGAAATGACTTGATGGGACCGTAATGCGGGGGCAATCCCTATCGGTTTTTTAATTGTTAATCGCACCCGTTAAAATTAGAACGCTCTCTAGTCTCATTATGAAACCAATTATGTCGCATACACTTCAGTTTTTATTACACAGACTTTGACTTGTCTTTCTATTAGTATCATTTTTCAAGACTTTTCAAGACTTTATGCAACAGATCCTGCAAACCATTTATCATTGTGTTGTGGATGTTATACTATTATTGTTATGAAATCAAGAGAATGGATTCAATTGCGGATATACAACAGTTTATTGAAAGAAAAAACAAAGTCACTAGTCAGGGCGGAGCTCGTGCACAGCGGGGATGGAAACTGGGCGCAGGGACGCAATGGGCAGCCAAGTCCAGCAGTGGAATCCTCCGAAGCCAGGGCAGAGACCGGAACACACCAGTAAACAGATCGAGTGGCAGAAGAGGAACACCGAGAATCTCTGAGGATCTGACAATGAGAGGAACGTTAGCTGATCTTAAATAAACCCAATAATGAGCCACAGCTGGGGCAGATCAGCCCGTGATCACGAGCTTGGACACATCCACTCACGCCACACACCACAACAGACAAGCAAGGATGAGACCGTGATTCTATGAACCGTGACAATTATAGTGTATGAGCAAACAGTAATGCTTAATTTTCAGCTTAATATTTGGTGAAATATATATATTTATATATGTACACAAATTATCACGGTATTACAGTGTTTTGTTTTGTTTTTTATTGCATACAGCAATAGTATACTTCTAAATACCATCGTACTTGAATATAGTAATTATTTAGTGCCATAGTATATCTCTAAGTACCATCTGTTAACTTCAATATGACATAGCCACATTAATTGGTTTGTTGGCCTTCACTTGGGCTTTTAATGGCAGCAAAAAGCATTTCTCTGCATTCATTTATAAATATAGTATTATACACAGCATTATTTTTTTGATTGTCATCATAAAAGCAATCCTCACAGCAGGAGGGCCAGTGTCCTCTAAATTGTGTGTTCTCCGGCTTCTCTGTCCAGTCTAGTGTAACTGTAAGGCGAAACTGCTTTGTAATTCTATTAAAATGTTCCAGCGGCAGCAGGACCAGCACAGTCAGTGTTTGTGCCTGGACTGCTGCTGAAAATGATGGAGTAGGTCTGCATGAAGAGTACAGGAAACCATAAATCTCCCTGTTTAAACCCCCAAAACACCATCTTTCCCCTTCTCTCTCTCTGGCTCCTTCTAACAAAAACAGGCAAGGTCTTTGCACCCATGGAAGCAGACCAGTCCGTTTTCCCTGTTATGCAAGACCCGATATCGCACTGGACAGTTGTTTGGGCCCAGTTGTGTGTATTTGTGCTCGTCCATTGCCTCCGGTCACATATACCCAAAAGGAGTCCAACTCATTCTCATCTAATTTGTATTGTTTCCCAGACTTCCCCTTAATGGCTTGTTTGACATGTGTGCTCCGCGCCACTGCACACAATTATGACAAGGTGCTTAGACAGCCTGGCGAGGCTGGAGGCCAACATTTCTATTGACACTCGCTCTTTTACGGCAGTGGCCTGCCCAGAACCGAGAGCCAACCGTCGCCTTGAGTGATCGTGATAGATGTGGCTATCTGTGTAGGTGTGAGCGTGTGTTCATGTGCATGTAAACTAGCGTCGCTTTCCATCAAGAAGCGCATTGTTGAGTGTATTGCAGGCAGATGCTGCTTTTTTATTATATAGTGCTGTAAGGATTTCAGTATCAACGTCAGAAGATGAAAGGGAGAAAATGAGAGACTTTGACTCTCGTTTTGATTCTCAGTTGGGCGAATTCAGTCCATTGACTGAAAGAAATGAGTATTATACACAGGCGCTCAATAGAAATCTTTCAGAATCACTTTACAACGTCTGAAATTGTTACATATAATCATGTATATAATCATTGCTTGTTAGTTTACTATTCTCACATAGCTTTACATTAAAACAACTCACAAGTACACAAGCCTTCATCAGGGTGTCAAACTATCAATTCTTCATATGACAGTCACCTAAATAACTGTAAAAACAACACAAAGAGAATTGTTTTTCATAAATATAATTAATATGTTAAATATATATATATATAATACATTGTAATAATATATTAAACCCAATAAATTTCAATTATTATTGTTTAGATTTACAAAGAAGGGAAAAAACATATACATAAATACATATACACATCTGCATATACAAAAAAACACCTTTAAATCTCAAGATAATATCATAAAATACAACATAGATCCAAAAAACAATCAAGTCAGTTTCAAAAAATGTGAAACATCTAATTCACCATTTAAACCTGGAAACTGAGTTGCCTTCAATTTATAGATCCAGACTCTCTCTGTCTTTGTCACTATAAATAAAGAATTGATTTAAAAATAGAATAAGATCAAATAAATAAAAATGTCTATTTCGAAATGTATATTTACCTTTAAAAAAATTAAATAAAACGTATATAATAATTGTATTTTTTAACATTTTGTTCTCTACATTTTAAACTGATACCAACATGAATCATAATTTCTGCATGATTTTTTATTGCCAAATTGTTCTTCATGTTGGGAAAGAAGTTGGAAGATGCCTGTTTTGAGGATGTGTTTTACCCTTCTGTTTGCTTTTAATGATACATCTTGGAATCCTTAATTGAAAGAGGACAAATAAAGGCTGTTTTGTATGCAGCCATTTGCAACTCCGCCATGCAACTCTGGAGAAGCCTGCATCGAGATCATTTGCATAATGAAAGTGATTGTATGTGTCACAGAAGGAAAAGCCAGGCAGCTGGAAAGGTGGCGATTTGGGAAGGAATTTGAACACACCTCTCTGACAGAAAGAGAGCTAGGGCAAAAAGAATCTGGAAAAAAGACAGAAGGGTAGAAAAGTCATCTGGTGCATAAACAAAGATGTGTTCAAGACCCCTTTGGTGATCTGGGACATGCATTATGAATGCATAATCAACATACTTTGTATATATGAATATGAGAATGAGAATGTTGAAGTCATTCTAGAGTAACAAAACTAACTTTAGGTTATGCTCCCATCATTTTCCTCATATGTAACATATTAAGCATGACGTTCCGCCCAGCAGGAGCCTTGCGAGATCTCTTCCAGCTGTTATCCTGTACTGTTTCCCAGCATGCCTCTTTCTGAGGCCGTGTCCATCATGATAGGATCTGATTTGCTTGAATTAGTTCAGCCTGGACATTCAGCTCAGACTGTAGGAATGCTGGTTTTGCGGCTCCTGAAATTAATGAGCCCGTCTGAGGGGCTTTCCCAGAAGTCAAACCAGGCTCCAGCACTACCTACCGACCCCGGTGGTCCAATGCAAAAGACAGGGCCGCAGGCAAGGCTCATGGCTGGTCCCTTCAGGACCCTGCCGTGAGGACATACTCATGGCAAAGCATAATGTACTATAAGAAGAAATGTTCTTGCATTGTCAAGCTGCTTTTGAGAAGAGCTAGTTAGGCATCGCCGTGATGGAAATCTCATCATTAGATTCGTATCAATATTTCAGTCACACTTTGCATCGTGGGGAGATGCCAGCAGGAGGGGTGTTTCAGATGCTGCATCTTATCCCAACATGAGAAAGAATGCAGATGTCATTTGCATTTCTCTTCATGCACTGCTTGCGTCTGTGTCTAAACCATCTCATTCATCGTCTTCTCAAAGGGCTGCATACATCTCCCTTTCTATCAGCTTGTCTTTTGCTTTGCTATTTCTTGAGAATGCCTGCCATAGGCTCAGCTGGATGAGATTGAGGTGTCTGTCGTTGATGCCTGAGGAAGGGAAGAGGGCACACACTCTGGATCAGACCCAGCTGAGGTGAGAGCGTGTCTGGATGTGCGGCAGAAATCCCTGCAGCCAGTCTTTGCTTTCTCTGAGCTGTCAGTGCTCCAGTTTGGTTGTCAAAATGGAAGATGTCTGGGTCACTGTGGTCAGAAACTTTCTGTTTTTGGAAGAAGTCGTATTTCAGTCTAGTGGCTCAGTTTATAGAATTGCTTTATAGGAAGATTGCACTTTTTACTGTCAAATAAATCCAGTGTCTTCAAACTTCAAATGCAAGTTAAATTTAGCTGGATTGCAAAAATCTGTTCTTTTTCTATTTAAAGGATAGGGATAGTTCACTCTGTTATCATCACTGTCGTATTGTTCAATTTCATATGAAATTTAGCAGAATGTTCACACTGCACTTTTCCATACAGAATATCCCAGTGTCAAAAAAAGAAATCTATGTGACTTGTCTATGTGATACAGCATTATGTGAGAAACAGACTGAAATACTATAATAATAATAAAAACAGATTACAGATTTTATTTTTTGGGTAAAATGGCCCGTTCTTGTCAGTATTCAGCCCAGCCGTCGATAGATTTAACTGTATTTTATGCGGACAATTTCAGAAATGCTTAATTGCAGGTATGTTGTTTCCACTGCATTGAACGTAATATTTCACACAGGTGTTGAATATTTCAGAATGAATTTCTCTAAAGAGGCACCTATTGCTATTCTTTAAAGTACCGTTTGTGCATCAATTCTTGTGTGACTAGAAACCCATAAAGCATCGCCGGTATTTTTTTGAAAGCTTGCACGACAATCCATAGTCCTTTATGCGGTGTAATTGTGCAGATCTGAGAGCTCAAGTAATCATAATCAGTTATGGATAATTTTCAGCACAATGGCTGTTGTTTGTGAAGTTTTCCTCTATTTTGTTCCAGCAGAACACAAGCAAGCGACAGTGAACTCAAGCTCCTGTGATCCATTATACCGTCTTTGCGGTTATCCTGTAAAGCTCTCTCTGCTGCATAGTCCTTCAGACTTTTTTTTATAAGATTACTGATGATGCTCAGAAATGAATTTGAGGGGTCAGTGCAGATCTATTTTCCAGTCAGACAGCAGCACCTGGAAACACTGCAGTCTTATCCATCACAGAAGAGAAACAGCCACCCTCAGACAGCTGAAAAGGAAACAAGCAGTGCGTGGAAGCAGATATGGCTAGTTTAGCCCCGGCCTGTTGCGATATTGGCCGTGCAGGTCTCAGCAGGAGATAGCAGATTTAGAGATCTGAGGTCTGTTTCACATCAGCTGGCACCTTCTAGTTTACAGTCATAATTCCAGACCACAGCGTCCTGCTGAATACATGCGGCACGCTGTCAGATACTCGCGATTGAGGCCTCCATCCGAGAAGAAATAACAGTCTTTGATGTGATGCCTAACAACCCGCTGCTATATCGGATCGCCCGTGCCACCTTTGGTTTAGGCTGCTTTGCTCAATGCCAAAATTGAAGTCAAGTGTTCGTTGCTCTTGGCACCTCAGCTAACACATCTCCGCTCATGCATACAAGACGGAACGGCCATCGCGGAGGCGTCTGGCTTTCGATGACATCATCGGGAAGGGGTGCTTGTGTTGCATGTGGAAGCCTCCCAGAAAAAGAGATTATGTGCTAGAGTCGCCATATGCTCCTCTACCCCAGGTGACTACCGGCAAAACAGGAAGTGCCACCTTTTTAATAAGCGGTGTAATGCCTGCCAGCATCGTATCAGTCACCAGGGTATAACCGTCAACTGTGCGTGTCCGTTTCACTCGTCATTATTAAGTCGTGTTGAGGAAAAGAACAGATTTCTTATTTTAGACTTTTTGGTTTTGGCGAAGACTTTAAATGTGAATTTAAAATGGCTGTTTTTTTTGTTTGATGAGCAGCAGAAGCTTTGGTGCTTTTTTCGGTGTCTATCAGACTATTTTTAGAGGTGGTTGAGATTCATTATTGACATGCAGAGTTGAAGATTTCAGTGAGCCTGATTGGGTGTGTGTGCATGTGTGTGAGCTGGGATGAATAATTAAAAGATGATGTAATGCCCTGACGGAGAGAGAGGGAAGGGAAAAAAAGTGATACAGTCAGTGTAGATCTGCACTCTAGGCAGCACCGCATGAGATCTCACTTCGCTAATGCTATCGGAACATGCCAGTTCAAACGTACAAGCCGTTTTGTTTGACAGCAAGGTTTTTGCAAAGTGTTTTGGGATTTGTCAGTCCTCACAAGTCTACTGTGTGTGTGTGTGTGTGTGTGTGTGCTGTCACACCTCAGTGCGGCTCTGCTCAGATTGTCCAGCTTCTTCTAAAAGCTTTTTATGTCTGTTTCCTGAAAACACTCCATCTGTTTACCCATTTAATTAGTTACAGATGAATCAGATGATGCATTCTGCAGTTAATGCCGTTCACTTGTTCTGAGAGCATTTGGCTGTCCTGTTCCTATATGGAGTGTAGGTATGTGCAAAGCAACTTGTTTTTGATACTGATTAGTCTCTAGTTTACCTAGATGACTAATTGAGATTATAGAAATCACAAATTTATGTTGTAAACAGTTAACTAGGCTAGTTTTGCATTCACACAAACTTAATCTGACACATTTCTTAAAGGGATAGTCCACCTAAAAATGGAAATTGTCATCATTTACTCACCCTCATGTCAATCCAAATGTCTGACTTCCTTTTTTTTTCCGTACAAAGTAATAAACATAAAATGGTTCCTGTTGGCTTTCATTTTGTGGACAAAATTTGAAATATTCTAAAAAATAATGCACAGGTCAGTTAACAGAATTTTAACAATGTATTAAATGCCGGGTGAACTATCCCTTCAAGGATAACAATATAAATATACGAATACTGTAATATTTCACTGTAAAATAATATAAAAAAAAAAACAAATGTTCAATATCTTAGTTTCTTAACTGTTCAATTTTTAAACATCAAGTTTTTTTGTTTTGTTTTGTTTTTTGGTGGAAATCTGCAAGTCCTTAAACCTTTCTTTTGTTGGCGTCTGTTGCATTCCCAAATGCACATAAGTGACCCAAACTCACAGCACAAGCAGAAATGAGATTGTGTGGAGCAGCATTTACTGCAATCCAAACAACTCTGAGACTCTGAAAACATTTGATAATGAGCTGCTCACGTATAAAGAACACAGCACCACATTTAACTCTGAAACATGCAGTACATGTAGGCTATTTAATTAAATCACAGCTTTTGTGATTTTATAATTGCAATAACCCATATCGCAATTTTGGATTTGCTTCTGTTGAATCATGCAGCCTTAGTAGCCATGTAAGGTTTTTAGCATGCTAACCGTCTAAAGAAGCATTCAGCATTCTTAAGTAGTACATGCTTATAAAATGAATGTATATTGTCAACCTCAATTACTGACTATTTGGATGACCGGTCAAGTAGTCAGGTAATGTGTTTCACACTCTGTATTCACTCAAAGAAGATTTAAATTATGATTAGCATTAATTTTCTGCTTTGAATAAGCCACTGTGTGAATGCTCACATATTGACTATTCACATATTTTTTCATTCAGTTCTCTTGAATCGCTGTAGATTACAGTCAGCAGTGCTCATACAAGACCAGAGCCTTTTACCTCAGTAGTAATCAGGTGGTCTTGAACTCTTAGCATTGCTTCATTCTGTCCTTTTCCTTCTAAAGTGCACCATTAACCTCTCAAATAACCCTACGGGAGGTACCCAGGTGATTTCTGCTGTCATATTGCACTGGTAACCACGGTGACAACAGGTTTTTGTTGTGAAATTACCTTCATGGCAGCCATTTTGGACTGCTTTATTTGTTTATGTCCTGGATTACACCGATTATACCTAATAGGCTTGGTTAACTGCTTAAACTGTGTTCTTTTATCTAAGGTAAAGTCATAAACTGTTTAGGCGGAACCTGAATGTAAACACATTTAAAAATAGGGCTTATTTTGTGTTGATTTTGATAGTTTTATTGTACACCTACACAGCTCAGCCTCCAAACTGCCCTTCTCAAACACCTCAGATTCTGCCATACTTGTTCACCATGCCACTGTGTGCAGGACTGTTGTGTCTGCATTAGCATGTTGTTAGCATTCTGTCATCGACTGGAGCACAAATGGATGTCATCTTCCTCAGCTTCTGCTGTGAGACTCGTGTCGTGTGTTGTTCAGCTGTGAGATCTCAGTATTCCTAGGCTGCTCTCGATTGTCGTTACCGTTTCTAGCATTAAGCATTTACGTTATTGATTTCAGCTTTAGATTGGTAAAATGTAATAAATACCCACATTAACTTTCAAATCAATGCATTGACAACAGAGACGCATTGTGAAGGCAGTAGTCTAAGCCGGTCTCTGGAAGAGATTTGTGGGAAGAGATCAATGCAAGTGGCAAAATGTGCTTAGCCTTTAACAACAGAATGAGTAGCGCTTTTTAGCTAATGCCAGAAAATGCAATTATGTTGCAGCAGACGACCTTAGATGATGTCTGTGTGTCAAATACAATGCGTGCTTGCATACTCAGCATGAGCGCTACCTAGCAGACACGATTTCATTACGTTTCCGAAGTCATTTGACTTCACACACTGGTGCTCGCTTGCTAATTTAACTCGCTCCCACCTGCTGTTGGCAAAAGTATATGTAATTGTTTTAGTTTAGAGCTGTATTTTATGATAAACGCAAATGTGAGGCGGATGAATATGCATGTCCTGTTCAGGTGTCTCCAATCCATCGAGTCAGCTCACAGATGAGGCCCAGCTGGAGCCAGGAAAGACCCAGACTGGTCGGCATGGCAACCTCAGCACCAAACCGCTCATGCAACATTCATGCTGACCTTTTATTTGTCTGGCTTTGGCCCTCTCATGGCCCCTGCGCATCGCCCTCTGGCCCTGTGCAAAGTCTTAGGGGCTCATACAGGTGTGTCTCCTCTCAGCTTGTCTCTCCATTCAAACCCGACTCAGCCACACGCCACCTCGTTCAGCTTTAATAAGTGTCAACATGCTACCAGCAGCAGTGCGGGGGAGGGAGAGAGAAATATGATCTACTTTAGAGAGAGACGTATGGAGAAAATGACCTTACTGTGGAGGAAAAGAAGCTGTGTTTGTGTGTCTGACTTTGAGATGGTGGAGGAGATAATTATATCAAATCACACCGGTTACGCTAATGCTGTTACACCATTAACTGTCGTTTCTCATTCTTTTATTTTTTCACCTTTACCCTAGTTTTGTACAATAAGGTATACAAATCTATATTCTTCTCTCTCTCTAAATATATATATATATATATATATATATATATATATATATATATATATATATATATATATACACAAACTGTCTTATACAACAGCTCTTTCTAGTCCTCGAATCTGATTGGCTCAGAGCTTTTTCCAGGAGTGCAATATTGTAGTGATAACAGAACTCCAACCATTTCACCATTTCCATAATTCCACTTGCAGCATTTCTCACAATGAGTGTTATAGCAGACACCCAAATCCACAAAATGTTTTTGAATAATATAGGGTTGGGCTGATAGACGATGCCATCGTCCATCACCGATGGCTGACAGACATCACGATGTTGAGCCAGCATCGTGATTCCTTCCCCCCACCCCCTCTCCTGCAATCCACCGCATTCCCAATACCATGTAAATGACGTGTACTATGGAACCCCTAAAGGGAATAAATACAAGATGGGAGGAAAAAATATACTTATTTCAATACATCCTCACACAATTTGGGTAATTATACTGTATATAAATTTTGGGCATCAGGGAGCCGCTATTAATATGCAGGGCATTGAAACTGCTTTTGAATGCGCGCTCTCTTTACATTCACTTTCGAGATTCGCGATCACATGTACTCTATACTACGGAGCAGCAGTACTTACCACACATTTTATAAGATTAGATGCTTGTCAGTTTTACTCAGGATCTGTAAATCATTCACTATCATCCTCAGTCATCTCTCCTTACTCTCTTTATTTGGTAAGTGAAATTTTATGTACTGTAATGTAACAGGCTGCCGCTAGCAAGCGGCTAACCATGTCCATTAGTGGTTCCGTAGAACACGTTATTTGTTTTCTGTGCCTTTCTGAATACGGATTCATACTTCGGGCACACCCCTAACCCCGCATCCCTCAATAACCTCACCTCACCTCACCTAAATAAGCAACCTCACCTAAATAAACACACACGTTTTGTCTAAAACACAAGTTGTTGTTTTGCTCAATATTACAAACAAAAGTGCTGCATTGAATATCAGCATGTCTGTGATCAGCTCTGTGATCTGTCAGTGAAATTGAGTTTAACAGCACTCTTGCTTGTCTGATATGGCTTAAGTAATATTCTTTCAAGATGGTGAATGATAGTTAATTGTTCAAATTTATTAGATAACCACTGATATCCCTGATAGCCTTTTTCTGCCACATGGGGCCATTCATCATTCAAAATGCTCAAATTTGAAAGGTCCCCAGATTCAGTGCGCTTTCATCCATTTCAAAATTAGCATCTATCACAAGCAATTGCTGAATGGCCATTCACTTTACCTGACTGCTAGTCTCATTAATCAATGAAAAAAGGGTAATACATTCAGTTCAAGTGCACTTAATGCAGATCACCTCAAATTCTTGAATATGTGACATTTGCTGCCTAAAACAGCCATTAACTATCTCTGCTCTGGAGTCAGCCTTTGTGGGACTGCTCACAAGTAGGATATTTTTGTACCTAATTCGCTTCGACATTATCCCTACTGGTAACTTCCCTTAATATGGCACCCTAATCAACCAAGGATATATTTAATTTTGCATAATTACTTCATCGTGCCATTGGGGACGGTGGGGGCATGAGGAGGAGAGATCCGCCAGAATTTGTGTGACTCAGAGCACAATCCTATCTGTCATCCTTCACTACACATGCTACAAATCAGAGAGCATTTTTATACAGGCCAGGAGAAAAGAGACGAGAGAGAGAGATGAAGAAAAGGAGGGGACATTTAGAAAATTGGCTCTTGTGTATAATTACTTTCCAATTGTGTCTAAAGTCAAACCTTGGGTTTGTGGCTCTCAGTCGGATTGCTACTCCTGAAGTAGTAGAATCAAGTGAATGAAAGAAAGAAAGAGGGAGTAAACACTTCACCACAGGTGTGCTGGACTTAAACTTGATTAGGGGACCACAAACTTTCTGGTCCACAATCTGTTTTTTTAAGTTCCAAAATTCTTGGGACCCCACAAATCACAATTAAGCAGTACATATTATATCATATTAATATTACAGGTATTACACAACCTAAAAATTACATTAGCACCACATGACTAACACCAGATTTTTCATTCTACTCTTTATTAATTTTTATGGTTATTGACTCGTGACAAGAACTATAACAAATAATTTCATTGGCACTCACCCTTTCTAATGAAATGATTTGGCTTGTGTGTCGTTGCTTAGAATTACATTTGGATCAGTATTTGGTCTTCATGCAAATACCTTTTTGTTGTTGTGCAGATAATTTAATAAAAAAAAAAATGTATATAAATAAATAATGGCATAATTTGTAATATTTTTTTCTACTTATGATTAATATGTGCACATATATATATATATATATATATATATATATATATATATATATATATATATATATATATATATATATATATATATATATATATATGCACATATTAATCATAAGTAGAAAACAGTAGAATTAGGTGGGGTTGTTAGAATCAGAGGTTGTAAACCTCTAGAGTTAATGTTAAAGACAATGCCAGTATTCCTTGCGCTCTCAAGGACTTGCTTGCCGAAAGCTTTCAGGTGTGAAGTGTCTTTGGGAGTAGTCCAGCTAGGGTTGTTTGATTGCTCAAGCTGGATTAGGGTGAAAACAGAGTGCCTGTTACCTGTTCCAGTGTCTGCACATGCCATTACACTAATGCCTGAGCTCTTGGGAAAGTCAGTTACACTATTGAACTATGGACAATGAAGTCTGCAATGGTTTTGCCATTCGTTTTAGCCCAGTGTAAGATCTGTTCCTTCCTGTTGGATCTATTTCAGGACTAGTGTAAATCCTCAGGCAATCCTCTCGCCCTCTTTAAACGAATGCATGTAGGGGAGAATTTTGTGATGCAAAACCTGCTCAGTAGACTGTGTTTTAGGATGAGTGATGGAGGCCCAGAGGCCGACATTACGCTGGGTGGTTTGAAGCATCAGTACCTGTTACAAGAGCCAACATTGATTCTATAGAGACCTTGTCAATCACCACCTGTCCATTCCACCTCCAGTCAATCTTCTGGAGAACTCTCCATTGGGTTTCTCTCAAAAGCTGGGGCGCTCAAGACCTCAGCCGGTCTCCTTCTCTTTCCACTCCATTTACTTTCCACTCCATGTTGTCCAAACCTGTATGACTTTATTTTTTTCTGCTGAACACAAAATATGTTATTTTGAAGATTTTTTACTCCATATAATAAGAGTGCAAAACATGATTGGACCACTCATTGTATTGATGAAAAAAACGAATGAAAGTCATACAGGTTTGGATTGACACGAGGGTGAGAATTTTCATTTTTGGTTGAACTGTCCCTTTAATAAATGCAGTAGCTTTCACGCTGGCAACCATGAATGATGGGAGAAGCCTTGTAGTAGCATTCGCTTTATTTTGGGTGAACAAATCCATGGCTTCGGTTGCAGCAGAAGCGCATATGTTGAGCGAAAATCAGCGTCAAGAAGAGGCTTTTTAAAGCAAGGTCAGATTTTGTGGCGGTGGGGTGGGTGCTAGCCTTCTCTTTCTCTCAATCTCACTCTCTCTCACAAGTAGAGGAGAGAGAATTGCTAGTGTAACTGGTGTGATGGGGGTGTAGAACTCCATCTGTTCACTACATGATGGAAACCTGTCAGGGAATTGAGGCACCACCATTCGCAGCTGCCACCAAGCCATGGACAGTGCGGTAATGTGCTGCCAAGAGCTACCGAAGGGTTGGGTTTAGGGGATGGATACACTATGGGGTGGACCGTGGACGGGCAGTGTTTCTTCACCATGGTAATTGGCTTTAATATGCCCTGCTGGGACGTCTGCGTCAAAGATCAAGCCGAGCGCTGATCTGGAGCTCATGACGCACTGGCCTTCGCCTGATGGTCTTGTTTGTCACCCTCGCTTCATTTCTTTTACTAACAGTCACTCAGATCGTAGCTTCTCTCCCACACTTTCACATCACAGGCACTCTTTTTTTAATGATATCATTAGCTAAATCCCCCTTCTTTGGGCAAATCCCACTCAGCAGTCCCCAGTAAAACTGATATATGCGGGGGCATTCGAGGAGAGGAAGGTCACATCGGGTGGAGGAGGCAGACAAGGATTATATTAACCCTTCAAACCATGCGAGGAGCTAGGAATGGTGGACACTTTCCCCACCTTCTCCTTTTCCAATAGCTTTGGTCGTATTCGTGACTCCAGACACACCAACAGACATCTTTATCGATGCAAGGATAAATAATGGCACGTAGCTATTTCAGCGTTATAAATCACACTGCATTTATGCCACTTCATGCGGTCGTCTTTGGAGGGGAAGAATTTAGCAAATTTGAGAGGAATGGAATTCAATCAGCAGATGCTTAAAATGCTTTACAGGGAAGCGGCAAGGTGTATGTGACAGTCGCTAACATGCTTTTCTGTGTGGTTTTCATAGCCTCATTGTCTTTTGTAAAGAGCACAGACGTTCTCAGAATTTCTCAGAATTCTCATCTATAATGATATGAGAATGCATTGACTGCACAATGAGTTGGACTGTATCTCTTGAAAGCATGTGAACTAGAGTCATTATGAAACTCAAAAAGGAAATGCAGAATAGTTTCCCCTGCTCTCCATTTGGCAAAAACATACTTTTGAGGGTTAGATAAGCAATAGAACAACATAATAACAAACTCAAGGGGCAGTAATACAAATTAGACAGCTTAAAAGCTAGCAGGGGCTTTGATGATGATTAATTTAGTTCTTGTTTTTAGAAGGCAGACCTCTTGACCGTTGGGTTTATTCTGTGTTTTTAATGTATAGTTGCCTTTTTCCAACTGTGGAGAATTATTATGTATTGAATTATTTTTCTTTTAGAACAGAAGACGGGTTGAGTTTGATGGATGCACATTGCAGTTCGCTTTGAGTTCAGGAAAATAGCCTGATTATATTCTGAACTTACCTTTTAGAGTTATTAAGTAAGAAAGGAAGAGGGAGAAGGGGAATAAAAAAGGAAAAACAATGACAGCAGCTAAAACGAGCTCTCTTATTGTGAAATACTGGGTGGCTTTTAATGGGTTTTATTTTTTTATTTTACTTACTTGTTCTTTGGTTTGGAGGGCAGGTCACATTTTACCTAGGCAGCCTGCTCGTTTTCTTTCTCTCTTTCTCTCCTGCCACGGCCAGCTGTAAGTGCTAGAGAAAGAAAAAGAGAAAATGAAGTGATTTGTGGAGGTATTGATCGGTAGTGAGGTTATTGATCAGGGTGTTGCGCGAGATGGAGAAGGGAGGGGGTTCGGGGTTGCCGAGCAGCTCTTTGTCTGGCTGGCCAGCTGGCATAGATGGGCACTCTCCAACCCTGCTGTTAGACCAACCCCGCCCCCTCCAGCAGGCCACAGCTGCTGACCTCCACCGTGACATGAGGGTGTGGTTATGTCACAGCTCTGTTTATCTAAATTATGCTGATGACAAGTGGGGTTTTCAGGAATAAATTGCAGATAGACTGACTCGGATTTATTTTGCATCATAAAAAAAAACTAAGTGAAATCCTAATCGAAGCAATCCAACATCCTAAATGGCCAGTTTTCCTCAATCAGGGGCTAAAATTGGAAGCATCTCAATCAAACTGAAAAAAGAAAATGCCTTCGGAGGAGAAAATTATACAATGGCAGGATTTGAAGTAGATGACGATTGGCAGAGTCTGTTAAAAAAATCCTATTTGAAATGGCTAAATGTATTGCAAAACATGGAAGAGGAATTTACTCAAAAATAATTGTGCATACTGATTCATTTGCACACACAGTCTGCTTTGTTAAAGCGCCAGATTAAATAAAGGAATTTATGCAGTTTCAGATCAGTTTGAATGCTAAGTTGTGGAGGATGCAGTCTACCATGATCTAGCATACTTTACCGGGACTATACAACGCTATGATCCAAACACCAAATCTGCTTTTTAAAATGCGGAAAATGTGCTTGACTATATTGTGTTTGGATGAATGTCCATTATAACAAATAATATATTGCCACCATATTAGTTATTAGCTGATGTTAGTGATTTTATTTACATTTTATGATATTTATTCATTTTATTTTAATGGTATTAATTGACCATTATAAGAATTTTCTAGAGTTAGAAATATTAAATTTTATATTTAATCAAATTTATTTATTTTATTCATTAAAATGTACATATTTAATTTAATTTCTACCTATTTTAAAATTGTTATTAAATTATTTTGTATGCAGTAGCATAAAAGTTTTTGACACATTTTAACATCAAAATTACTGCAGCCATGATCAATTCAAAATGTTCACAAGCATCATATTTAAATGAAATTCTGTTTTCTGCAGGCGGTAATAGTACAGTGTTAATTGCACAGTGATATTTAAGTGCATTAGCACCTAGTTAAACTGGATTTGCCGGTGGTTAGTCGAATAAAAACATTTTTTGTGTGTTGAAATGCCACGTTTAGTGAATTCGCCCCCTAGTGTACTGTAATTTAGCAGATTTGTGTATATATACCGGGGCTCTTTTGGTGTTCCTGGGGGTGTAGCATGAAGCCATCTGGCTATGGCTTGGATTTAGTCCAGAAGAGATGCCACAGACCCCCCATCCTTCTCCATTATTGAATACTTCCTATGCCACCCCCTTCACCAAATCTCAATGGATTTCCAAAAACATGTACTTTCACTCTTCATTTTACCCCATTTCAATATTACTTCACTCTCATCTTTTCAGTGAAAAAAATAAGATCCATGAGGCTGATGAGAGAGAGAGGTGGAAGAAAAGGCTGAGTGAGGGGAAAATGGATAAATTAAGTGAATCGGTTGAACAAAAGCACATAATGATGTGGATGGACTACAGGGCAGATCAGAAGGAGCGTGGGGAATATGGGTACACACGGTGCAAAGGAGGATGTGCATGAAAGCGTGTTCAGATGGAGTGAGAGAGGAAGACACACTCTTCAACACACTCCGGACGGCTTTAAATAATAGAATCTTGCGTAGCATCACTGCAAGGCACCAGTGACTTATTCATGTATATTTCAGGAAGTTGTCATCATTTCAATGCTTGTCTGCTTTCTTTTGTGCCAGAAATGAGATTGTGACAGAATTGGTTCTGCTCTCAGGTCTCCATCTTTAATATTTCGGCTTGAGAAGTGCTAGTTTTTGCCCAGACTTTGGACTACTCACTACAATCTATTCATATTAAAAACTGCCCACTTAATGTCTGACATATGAACCGACTAAACAGTTTATCTTGTTTTTATGTGTTGTTTAGGGACAGGTGTGTATGATTTTGGTTTGGAAATATCTAGTTTGCTTGCTGTTAGTTTACTTGCTAACCTTTGGAGAGTGTTTATTCTTTAAGAAAAAGGGCCTTCCATCTATATCCTTGACCACCTTGTCATCATAGATTTAGCTGTCCAGGGCTACAGTGCCCTTTGGTAGTCCAGTGGACTCTCCCTCCTAAAAGTGGTTGCCATAAACATGCCTGAAGAAAAACAAAATCACATTTCTGTGTATCTTCTTTTCATGTATAGCACTTCTTCATTTTGGCTCTTTTCTCTGTCCCTTGCCCTTTGTCTGTGATGTGTGGGAGAGTTTTAACCAAGAGTCGACGCTGGTAAATAAGTTCAGCGAGGTTTAAGCCTGGGTCAAGGCCTCGAGCTGGCGGGAATGCGCACAGAGAGAGAGGGGAATTGATTGGGCTTTTATATGTGGAAATTGAGAAAATAGAGGGTGTCTTTGGCGTGACCTGCCCTTGCCCAGTGTACTATCTATAGCTACAGAGAAACAAAATGACACCAGCTTTTATATTTGTTTTTCTTTTCCCCGACCCTTCATTTTAGTTTTTAATAAAACGTAATGAAATGGAAGGACATGGAGGAAGTGGGTGAAAGTGGACAAAATAAACAGAGTGAGAGGGAAGCCCAGCTAAGGAAAAAATAAGTTTTAAACCAGTCTAAGATGATTTGTTGGTCTGGTTTGCTGGTTTTAGAGGAGCTTTAGACAGTCTGCAAAGAACAGCAAAACCAGCGGAACACCAGATAGCCAGGTTGGGAGACCAGCTAGACTAACTTAAGGCCAGTTTAAGGCATGTTAGGGGACCAGTTATACCTCCTTAAACCAGTTTTGTGCAGGCTAGAAGAGCTTGACCAGGCTGGGGGAATAAAACCATTTTAGCTAGGAGATTTTGACCTGAATGGGAGATAATTTAGACAAGTTTAAACAGCTTTAGGCATGCTGGGAGACCAGTTAGACTTGCGTAAACCAGTTTTGGCCAATTGGGAGGTCAATTATACCATCTTTTACCAGCTTTATGCAGGCTAAACAGTTATTTGCTTAAAACAACTTAGGAGACCAGATATACCATATTTTATAAGCTTCGTTTAGGCTTGACTAGGATGGGGGACCAATTAAACCACCGCAAACCAGCAGAATAGGAGACCAGCTGGACATCCTTAAACAATGTCAGGCAGGATCAGTTCTAGCATCTTAAACCAGCTTTGTGGAAACTAGGATAACTTGACCAGGGGTGCATTTCCCAAAAGCATCGTTAGCTAACTATGGTCGTTAGTTCCATTGAACTCTATTGGTAACAACAGAACTTGTGACAATAGTTGTTTTTGGGAAACGCACCCTTGAATGGGAAACCAATTAGACCAGCTTAAACCATCTTTGGGCCGGCTGGGAGACCAGTTATACCTTCTGAAACCAGCATTGCGGATGCTAGATCTTGACTAGAAAGGAAGATCAGTTAGACCCATTTAAAACAGCTTTGGACATGCTGGGAGACCAGTTAGACTTGCATAAACCAGTTTTGGGCTGTTGTGAGGTTTGCGTAAACCAAATTAGTAGACCAGCTATACCAGATTAAATAAACTTTGTGTAGGCTTGACCAGAATGGGAGACCAATTAAACCAGCAGAATGAGAGACCAACTGAACATGCTTAAACCAAATTCAGGCGGGTTCAAAATGGGAGACCAGGTTGAACCATCTTTTGGTAGACTTTGAGACCAGTTAGACTTGTTTAAACCATCTTCAGGTTGGTTAAGAGACCAGATATACCAGCTTAAACCAGCTTTGTGCAGGCTAAGAGAGCTTGACTGGGTCAGGAGAACAATTAGACAATCTTTGGACAAGCTGTAAGGGCAGTTAGACTAGTTTCTACCAGAAAACTATCTGAGGAGTTTAGATTTTAGAGTTTAAAGTTTAGCAGAAAACTTAAGTCCTTAGTTCCGAACTTCCACACATACTCTCACACAGTGAATATCTGCTGAAACTCCGGTCAAATAACTACTGTTTATAACTGCAGTGCAGAGTAGTCGATAACTTTATCAGACAGTAAACAGTGAGAAATCTGTATAGGAAGCCTCTGGGATTTACGTACAACCTGTTATACTGAAGTCTGCTTATTCTACTAGACACCAATCACACGCTCCCTCAGTCTGTTTTTGTTATTGTAGAGCAAAACTGATGCTGTGTTTGCCTCACCGTGAGTCAATGGTCAAAGTCTCCAGAGTCTTTCTCCATTACTCATGCACAGGGTAGAGGTGTATCACACGTACCCCTGGTGGTCTTGTTATAAATGAGTTTTTTAGAATAATATCTCTCAGGATGTCTCCCAGGAGATGAACATGTCCTCACTGACACAAACAGGCCATTATTCCTCAGCCATTTATTTAGAAACCCAATAATGTGTTTTAATATGTGTTTTAGTATCACTTTTTTGTCTTATGTACCTCCGCTGGACCATCATTTTTCATTATCATTAATATTATTAAAGTGAAATGATTACAGCAACCAATAATGGGTCTCTTCCTCTCAAACCGAAGCATTTTAACAAAACACAAAACCAATATTTTATGCAATGAACAAGATACATTTATTGTATCTTATAGAATTACAGGCTTTATATATAGAGATTCAGTATAGAGTTTCCAATTTAAGTTAATTCATAAAAAAATCCAATTCGGAAAGCACAAATATACTGTATCTGAAGCCTTGAGCTTAACGCACATCTATATGTGCGAATGGGGCCCATTGTAAAACCAACAACGTCTTTTCCCCATTGATTCTAGGGCTGTTGTCATGGCAACATGCTCCAGCGCTCATGGCTGTGGCACCACATGGCTGGGAAATGAGTGTGAAGCTCAAAACGCCTAGGCTGACATCATGGCAGAAATGTGCAGCCACAGGAAAATTCTACATAATACTTCTACATAACGCAGATTGCGAAAGACATGAGTACCTAATGCATATATAATGAGCAATATGTGCTGAAGGACTAGGTTTTCACTCCACACAGAATGCATAATTGCTACACTTTCAGCCAATCAGAACTAGAGACGTTTCAATAATCAAATTTTGCCTGATAATAAGCCGATAATTCTTTTTATAGCTAATAACTGATAAATTGGTGATGGTAAAATTCTATACTGTTTTGTCTAAATAATTTAAAAATAAAACCCTAAAATCTAGAATCAATCAATGCTACAACTGAAATTAGGCATTATAACATTATAATATATAGTATGAAAAATATATTATAATTCTAAAATAGTTTCTAATTGCTTTAATTAAAGTTATGTAAATTAATTTGATGGAAATACTATTATGTGGGCTCACATAATCATCAGAAAGATGGGAATCTTTTTCCAAAAGATTTGGGAGGTGTAATGTTGGGGTACGGTATGTATTGTAATTTTTTTATTTTTTATTTTTTGAATCTGTGATAGTTTTTTCATTTTCAGGATTATTTTACGAATAAAAAGTTTAAAAGAATAGCATTTATTTAAAATATAAATCTTTGTAACAATGTACACTACTGTTCAAAACTTTAGGGTCAGTATTGTTTTTATTTTTTTTATTTTTTGAAAGAAATAATATTTTCTTCAGCAAGGATGTGTTAAATTTGATAAAAAAAGTGATAGTAAAGACTTTATTTTGAACAGCTGTGTGTGTGTATGTGTGTGTGTGTATATATAGATATAGATATATAGATCAATGCTACAAGTGAAATGAGACATTACAGCATTATAATATATATGGTATGAAAAGTACATATTAATTTTAAGACTCTAAGATTACCTTATTTGTACTTGACTGCAAAGGTAATCTAAATGTAAAAATGAGCAGAAATTATCATAAACTTATTTTCAGTATACTGCTGTAGTGAATATACAAAAAGGTTTTTTTCACTTAAGTATTGTGTTATTTCTGATTAGGACAAAAGTCTGGATGGAGCATCTGTGTAGATTTTGGCTACTTGTTCAGCGTGCTACAAATAAAAGAGTACTTAATATGAGTTTCAACAAAGGCGCAGGTGTTGCAGCACGGATTGAACACTTGACGTGAAGTCATGCAGAATGCAAAATAATTAAATGATTGATAAACTACACATATGGATGAAAATCTGTGTGGTCCGTCTCACTGGAGAATCCCATGCCGTGGAAAAGCTTTACTCGTGATGGAATGGACTTCAAATTCCCTCCCCCCTTTCAAAACACGTTAAGTAGTAGATGTTTCACATGCGTATGCATTAATAAAACATGAATATGCATCACTTCGACACTCAGCACCTGTCACGCTCACAGCCTTTATTTAGTACGGTTGTGTGCTGCAGTGTAGTAAGTTTCTCTAGGGCTCAGAGTCACAGACCATTCAGGCTCTGACCCTAGATCCAGGTGGTCTACTCTATTATTAGATCTATATTTGATAATGCTCAACAGCCACTAGGTTTAAACGCTTGATTTCTCTGTGCAAAGCACACAGTCCACAGCCATTGATACAGGGATTGTGGGGAAATGTGAGTCAACACTGACTTCTTATTTGTAGCTGTTAATATCTACTCGATTAAAAGTGTTTGCATCTAAAGTTTCTAATTGCTTTAATTAAAGTTCTGTAAATTAATGAATTTGATGGAAATACTATTATGTGGGCTCACATAGTAATCAGAAAGATGGGAATCGTTTTGCCAAACGATTTTGGAGGTGTAATATTGGTGTACGGTATGTATTTTAATAAAACACTACCGTAATGGTTTCAGCCAGTAAAATATATTTTATTATTGCAATTTAAAATAATGTTCCCTTCCAGGAACGTCGAGCTGCGTCGGAAGACGCTAGGGGAACGCCATCAGCGTAACCGACGCTCTGAATATCGTCTACACCTAGTCCGATAGAAGGGCGAGGCGTCACGGGCGGAGTGACGTCACGACCAGGAAGTATATAAGCACGTGAGGCAGAGCCCGCGTCAGCTTTTTGTCATTCAGCAAGCGCTCTGTGTGTTGTCAGTCCATATCTGTTTGTGAGTCTTATTTAGTGTTGTATGTCCTGAAAAGAAATTAGACATCCCTAAAGCCAAGACCAAAACAGGGGGCGATCCTAGATCGCGTTTCAGATTGTGTGCTAGTCCACTGCCTGCGTTATGAAAAAAAAAAGCATTATGAGCGGGGACACACATGATCTGTGCGTGGTCTACCTGAGTGCGGAGCGCGAGGCAGCGGCTCTCGAGGGAGCTGACTGTCCGCATTGTGAGCGGCTCTCGCTGCGCACACTCCGCACTCGGAGGGCTCTCTTCGAGAAGAGAGTCTTTGTGAGCTCCCCGCGTGGTGCTGGCCCCGCTTTTGCCTAGGCAGAGCGGCGGCTGCGCTCGTGGGACTCACAGGCTGATTTGGCGAACGAGAGTGAGACGGGAATGTCCCTATCTCCTCCCGTATCCGTCAGATCTGGCGCCCCGTCTCGCGATTCGGAAGCGGTCTCTTCCCCCCGAGACGAGGGCTCAACGCTTCGTCTGTCTTCCTCCGAGGAGGTTGACGTGACGAGCGTTGATGAGGTTTCGCCGCCTCTGTCGCCCCAATTTATATAGAAGGAAAGCGAGCTCTCCACGCGCTGTCGGTCCCGCTTTTGTGCAAAAGAAAGATAGAGCGGTGGCTGCGCTCGCGCGGCTCGCAAATGGATCAAAACAAATCCAGCGCCCGCTCTCTGTGCTCGGAAGCGGTTCTCTTCCCCCAGAGAGAGGGCTCGTCGCCCCGCTTGGAGGTGGATGAGAAATGATGAGCGTTGTAAACTCTAGTGTTGCACAAGCACAAATAAAGCCAGCCCCACTCTGTCGAGGCAGAGCGGTGGCTGCGCTCGTTGGGCTCGTAGAGAAAAAAGGCTGATCTGGCTGGCGGGCATATAGAAGAGAAGAGAAAAGAAACTATCTTCTCCCGTATCCACCAGATCTGGCGCCCCGTCTCGTGGTTCGGAAGCGGTACTCTTCCCCCCGAGACGAGGGCTTGACGCTGCGTCCTCCGAGGAAAAGGGATGTGACGAGCGTTGACGAGGTTTCGCCGCCTCTCTCGCCCCAGTGTGATGAGCCACAAGAGCCTTCAGTTTCCCCCGATCTCCACCGAGGTGTTGAGATCGCGGGTGGAATCTTTGAGGGCAGATGGTATGCGCGCTCTCGAAATTCAGGCGGCTGCTGGGCGGGCGCAGCCTCCTCCGCATACCAGCTCCTCGCGCAGCAGGTCCTGACGGGCGAGCCCCAGGACCGCGGAGAGCGACCCCTACTGGGGTGGAGCGGCTTGCACCGCGGTACACGGTGACCGTCTCCCCTCGGTGCTCTCCGGGGATTTGTCTGTCAACCCTGCAGTTCCAGGGCACAGCAGGTCCCAGCGAGTGTTTTTCTCAGAATTCCCCGCCGGTAGTGACTGCGGGCCTGAGAAACTCGCCTCAGTTGCCAGAGACCGCGTCTCCCTCCGAAGCTCCGCAGCGAGACAGCGGTCTGGCCATTTCTCGGACACCAGAGGTCAGTTTCGAGAGCCTGATTCCCTTAGTAGACCATTGGGCAGTGAGCTGCCGAATGCGTCTCTTTGGGCCCTGCCTGGCAGGGTCTGGTTCGTTCAGAGGTCCTGACGGGCGAGCCCCAGGACTGCGGAGGACGACCCCTACTGGGGTGGAGCGGCTTGCACCGCGGCACACGGTGACCGTCTCCCCTCGGTGTCCTCCGGGGATCTGTCTGTCAACCCTGCAGGTCCAGGGCACAGCAGGTCCCAGCGAGTGCTTTCTCAGAATTCCCCGCCGGTAGTGACTGCGGGCCTGAGAACCTCGCCTCAAGCGCCAGAGACCGCGTCTTCCTCCGGACTTCCACAGCAAGACAGTGGTCTGGCCATATCTCTAACACCAGAGGTCAGTCTCGAGAGACTGATTCCCTTAGTAGATCATCTAGCGGCCAGGCAGCGGCTACCAGATGTGTCTCTTTAGGTCCTGCAGATGGTAGAGCATGGTTATTCCATCCAGTTCGATGGGCCACCTCCGCCGTTCAACGGGGTTTGCGTGACTACGGTCCGCCCCGAGCAGGCTCTGGTTCTGGGACAAGAAGTCGAGAATTTAGTAAGGAAGGAAGCCATCGAGTGGTTCCTCCTCACGGAGTTCACGCCGGCGGCTCAGCCGGCACTTCATTGTTCCAGAGAAGGATGAGGGGCTGAGGCCCATACTGGATTTGGGGTTCTGAACCACTCAGCCAGAAAGCTGAAGTTCAAGATACTCACTGGCAGGCAGATCGTGTCTCAAATCAGGTCCGAGGACTGATTTGTCACGACAGACCTCTCCAGTTACCCATCCTTCCCTTTCACAGGGAGTTCCTGAGGTTCGCTTTTGGGGGCAAAGCGTATCGGGTTCCTCCTCTCGGCCTTACACTCTCACCCCGCACTTTCACTAAGTGTGTGGATGCGGCACTAGTCCCGTTGCGACTGCAGAGCATCTGCATACTCAATTGCATCGACGATTGGTCGATCCTCGCTCAATCAGAGCGGGTGGCGATTCGGCATCGAGGTGTCGTTTTCGCCCACGTGAAAGATTTGGGGGTTAAGACTAAACGCCGAGGAAAGTGTGCTTTCTCCAGCTAGAGAACCACTTACCCAGGCGTAGTGAGGGATTCGACCACGATGCAGGCTCGTTTGACCCCTGCTCGGATCGAGTCGATCCTCACGGCAGTCAAGAGAGTGCGAGAAGGCCAGCCATTCACTGTCAAGCAGTTTCAGAGACTGCTTGGGCTCATGGCAGCTGCGTCCAGCGTGACTACTTCTGGCCTGCTGTACATGACGCCCCTACAGTGGTGGCTCAAGACCAAGGGGTCTCCCCGAGGGGAGACTTGCTCCGCGCTGTCTAAGTGTCACGCCGCTGTCCGTGCCTTAGACATGTGGAGGAATCCTTGAGTCTTGTCTCAGGGCCCGGTGATGGGAGCTCCTTGTTGCCGCGTTTCGCTAGCGACGGACGCTTCCCTCACCGGCTGGGGTGCGGTCATGAGTGGCCACCCTGCCCGCGGTCTGTGGAGTGGTCGCCACCTACGTGGCATATCAACCAGCTAGAGATCCTAGCCGTGTTCTGTGTGCGCAGGCACTTCCTCCCAGACCCAAGAGATCACCACGTGCTGGTGCGAATATGGGAGCAGACGTCCTGTCGAGACAGGGGCTGAGGCCCGGGGAATGGATGCTTCACCCCGAGGGGTGAAGCAGATTTGGAAGGCTGTGGCCAGGCACAGGTGGACCTCTTCGCCGCTTGAGAGTTAGCGCAATGTCCCCTCTGGTTCTCTCTAGCCCCTCCAGCTCCTCCGGGACTGGACGCTATGGTACAGACGTGGAGACCGAGGCTCCGTCCGTACGCCTTCCCCCCCGATCGCTCTGCTCCCGGGAGTTCTGGAGAGAGTGCGCCGGGACGAGGTCAGTCTACTGCTGGTAGCACCGTTCTGGCCGGGCCGAGTATGGTTCTCCACCAGCTCGACCCAGTCAACTGCCCGATTCGCGCAGTTCTGGAGTTCCTGCAGGCCCGCTTCTCCGCAGGGTTAACCCACTCCACTGTTAAGGTCTACGTGGCAGTTATCTCTTTGTACCACGCCCTTAGCGGTGGCCAGTCAGTGGGCAGACACCCCCTAGCTACACGTTTCCTCCGGTGCGCTGAGGCTGAGGCCTCCGGTACGATCATGCGTCCCGACTCGGGACCTGGCTGTGGTTCTGAGGTTCGGTGCGAGCACCTTGAGCCTATCGAGGAGATAACAGATGGACTCCTCACCATCAAGATCGTCTTCTTGCTGGCCATCACTTCTCTGAGGAGGGTGTGTGGCCTTCAGGCCCTGTCTGCGGCCCCTTCGATGTTGACTGTGCGCCCGGTTTGGCGAAAGTCTTTCTCTACCCCTGTGCGGGTTACGTTCCGAAGGTTCCAACGGTCATACCACAGCCGGTCGTACTCCAGGCCTCTGTCCTCCTCCCTTCGGGGAGCCCGGCCAGGAGAGGCACAACTATATGTGTCCAGTGTGAGCACTGGGCACGTACATCCACAGAGCTGCCCTGTGGAGGAAGTCGGACCAACTGCTCGAGGGCCTTGGTCCGCCTAAGAGGGTAGGGCTTGGTAGCCCACTCTTAGTAAGTGATGTTGGATGCTGTCAATTTTGCTTACGAGGCCTCTGGGCTTGCCCATCCGTGGGAGTCAGAGTGCACTCAACCAGAGGTATGGCGGCCTTCAAGGCCTTTTTGGACAGATGTACCGATCAGGGCATCTACGACGCTGCTGGGTAGTCCACGCCCCTGACTTCGCCAGGTTACGACCTCGACATCCGAGCCACTACAGGCTCTTCTGTCCTCTTGGCCTGACATCAGGCAGGGACTTGTCAGTCTGGCGGCGTTGGTATAGCGTTCCCCTAGCGTCTTCCGACGCAGCTCGACGTTCCTGGAAGGGAACGAACCAGGTTACGTATGTAACCCAGGTTCCCTGAAGGGAACGAGAGCTGCGTCTCGCAGCCATACTTCCGGCATCCCTGCCAGCGCTTGCTTCATGACATGAAGCTGACGCGGGCTCTGCCTCACGTGCTTATATACTTCCTGGTCGTGACGTCACTCCGCCCGTGACGCCTCGCCCTTCTATCGGACTAGGTGTAGACGATATTCAGAGCGTCGGTTACGCTGATGGCGTTCCCCTAGCGTCTTCCGACGCAGCTCTCGTTCCCTTCAGGGAACCTGGGTTACATACGTAACCTGGTTCGTTTTTCTATTTTAATATACTTTAAAATTGAATTTATTCCTGTGATGCAATGCTGTCTTCAGTGTCACATGAATCGTCAGAAGTCATTCTAATATGATGATTTATTATCAGTGTTGGAAACAGTTTAGCTGCTTATTTTATTTATTTATTTATTATTTTTTCAGGATTCTTTGATGAAAAAGTTTTTTTTTTTAAAGTTAAAAAAGAACAGCATTTATTTAAAATGTATTTTTATTTTTTACACAATTACCGTATTTACATATATACATGTATATACATATATTTTCATAAATATCTTTAAGGCAAGCAATTTAATTCTCTGGCTGTCCATTTTTGCCTGACAAATATAGATTTCTGTGCAAATTCTAAAAGGTTAAGTGGTTTACAATAATTATAATGATTTGATTACAACATTTAGGGATGCACCGAATGTTCGGCAACTGAAAATGTTCTGCCGAATAAGCAAAAAGACCGAATAAATAGTACCAAACAATGACGTGACAAGATCAAATAGAGGCGAGCACTAATGCAGCAAATACGTCTGCAGCGTGGAAGTATTTAAAACTGTCAGAGAAAGACAAAAATCATTACAAGAACGAAACACCGACAGCGAGAGACTGCTTAGCGCTGCATCTCATATCTCTGATGAAAAGAGGAAGAGGTGATTGTTGCTGGTTACTGTGATGATTGAAATTGTGAAATGGCCTCAAACGATTAGTAAATAAACTGCAGAATGTTATGTTTTGCACAAATTGCATGTATTCAAACAGTGCAGCTCGCGGCGCCAGGGTTCAAAATCCAAAGCGCGAGAAAAATCTGCACTAAAACACTCTTACTCGTCATTTGCTCAGTAACATTTTTATAATTCTTTTAGAGACGTGACAATGTGATACGTGCGTCAAATATCTTCCCAAATTCGTAATGAGAATTTTTTTTTTTAAGCAGGACAAAACAGTAAAAAGCACATTTTGGCTATTTAATTTATGCAAAGGTGAAAAAAATGGCAACATAGGCCTACACGGGGGAAAAAATGTGAAAAACCGTGTTCGGTAATCGGCCTACGGCCCAGTATTTCATTTTGTTCAGCTTCAGCCAAGAATTTTCATTTTGGTGCATCCCTAATAACTTTATTACTTAAGGAGCAAAATTACATATTGATTGAGAAAACAAACTGACTTATTTTCTGCTTTTCAATTTCTTTCTTGTTTTCTTCTGAAGATTAATTTATACAGTGTAAGATAATAGGAATAACACCAGCCTCTGTAATTAGTCTGTAGATACGCGACTGAAGAGCGCGCCTCCAGGAAGTGCTGTCCTTTGCAGCCCAATCCCACCGAGATCCGCAGGCTTTCACGGAGTCTCTACGATTGTGTCCTCAAGTTGTTGGTTTTGACCTGATTTACTCAGAATCAACAAAGGGCCGGGCCGCCACAGCGCTGCGATGAATCTCAAACAGGCACAGAGGTGACAAGCACTGTGTAAGGAGACAACAGTGGGCAGGTGTGCATGTCGGATTGACAGCGGAGTTTAAATGCAACTCTCCTCATGCCTCAAGCTCAGGTGTGCACGCTCACGTTCCACATGTGTGATTCTGTGTAGGTAGCTGGTCACAAATAAAAAAAAAAGCCCATTGCGTTTAGCTGATGGCTGTCAATCAGTTTGTGGCAGCTCCATAGTGGACCCTGCCTGGGGGAATTATGGAAGTTTGTGTTTTGATGGCAGTTGTGAGACAGGAAAGCAATAGAACGAAACCGTCTCAGAGGAGTTGACACAGATGCTCACCTGTCAGTATCAGAAAAGAAGAAAAGTTGTGTGTACATGTGTGTGTGTTTTATGTGTTTGTGTGTTCTTGTATGAAGTGAAGTCAGTGATGAGGAACAGCTAGACAGATCCTGGAGCATTTCGAGTGGTCATGCCACCCTGTCTGGACCTGTTCTGGTAGTCCGTGATAAGAAAAAGTGAAAGAGCGAGAATGTGTGTGTGCGTGTTTTAAAGATCATTCATCAAAGACCAGGTCTTCTCAGCATAGACTTGTGCTTGCTTTGATTTAGAATAAGAAAATAACTGTAATGCTGTATATCTCCTTAGATCCCAAAAATGAAAATTCTGTAATATACTGGAAATCTTTTATTTACACACACACATACACGTATATATATGTATACGGAAACTGGCTGCATGAGTGTTTCAAATACAATGACTGAGGGAGTGACGGCAGATTTGTCATCCTTCTCTCTTCTGACCAATAATCTCTCGATATGTTTTCTTCTTTTGGAAAGTCATAGAAATGCTATTGTGGATTTTTGTGGATTGGGACAAATGGGAAGGCAAAATTATATTTGCCATCATTTCCATTCACTACTATAGAAGTTTAGCTAGGGCTGGGCGATATGGCTGAAAACTGTATCACGATATCAGTGTTTCATATCGGTCGATATCGATAATTATTGATATTGCTTTTAAGGTGTTACATCAAGTTCGTGGTATTACCAGTCTTGGCGGGGACGACGGTCTTGCATAATTTGCAGACGACATTTGGTCTGACTACGGTCAGACTTATAATATCCAAAAAACTGCCATACTGGCGAGCTGACTTTCTCTTTTATTTACAATTTCCTCGCTCGCTACGGCACTCATTTTCTGCTTATGAAGAGGAATCCAGCAGACCAGCCAGGTCTGGCTGCAGACATGCACTCTCAGCCGCGCGTGCGCACTTAGACACGAGACAACGATATGGCGCAACCAAACTTGATACTGTTACATGATTGGCTGTTAGCGTGTCACTCCCTACGTTGCTAGGTTACCAGAGAGCGAGTGCCTTTGTCAATGCAACCAAACTTGCTTCGCAACCTTTGTTTTCTTCCGACGTTTTATCGAACACATTTTTTATTGATATCGTTCACGTGTCTATCGCGATACATATCGTTATCGTTTTATCGCCCAGCCCTAAGTTTAGCCAACTATGACGACTTCCAGTTCTGAGAACCCCAGAAAATATGAAAATGGTCTTTAAACAAGGACTAGTGCTTCAAAATGAACATATAAGCACAATGAAAGTATTATAAATGTGGTCCACACAACTCATGCTCTATATTCTATATATAGTTGTTTGAAATAATATAATAGTGTGAAAAACTGAAATTTCTGAACTCAAGATCATGATTTGTGATTGAATCATTCAAACTGGTTTTGTGAAAAGGAACTGATTCATTGAAAAGTTTTGACTCAAAAGAATGATTTGTGTACAAATTGGACATCAAAGCTTCTCTCATGAACTCTCATTAATGTTCCAAGGAAAACTAGAGAGCTGGTCAATACTTTCAGTGTGTAATGAGTCAAATTTTAATCAGTTTATATGGCTTCAGAAGACTGTAGAGTGGGATAGGCCTCTTTTATGATGCTTTTGTGTCCTTTTTGAAGCTTGAAAGCTTGCATTCTGTGTTCCACAAAAGAATGTCATGCAGGTATAGAATGTTAAATTATGTCAATTTTCGTTTTTTGAATGAACTGTCTAAAACCAGGTCTTCCTAGCAGAGTGCTTGTGTTGAGACAGTGCTTTCATTGATTCTGAAAAAGAAAGCAACGATAATAATGTCGTACTCGTCTCTTCAGACAGGAGCTCTAAAGGTCATGTGTTAACTAAAAGCGTTTTTAAACTGAGTGCTGGTTTGCATGAGCTGTTTTACAAGGGTCTTTTGTTCAGTCCTCATTTGACTGTAGTCTTCTAGAATGCTGCACTTGTCACATGATTGTGGCTTTCTAAAATTGATTCTTATGTCTGTGTCTCTTTATAGGTTGCAGAGGAAAGCTGTGTGGATTTGGAGCGTTGTGTGAGAGAGACCCGACTGACCCCTCTAAAGGAGAGTGTGTTTGTAAGAAGATTGCATGCATGTCTGTGGTGGCGCCGGTGTGCGGATCTGACTCCTCTACCTATTCCAATGAGTGTGAGCTGGAGAAGGCCCAGTGCAATACACAGAGACGCATCAAGGTGATGCGCAAAGGCCCCTGTGGTGAGTCTAGTCACATGCAGTATCTATACTTGTGAGGACCTGACTGTTATTTTCAAATTAAAGGGAAAATTCACAAACAAATTCATCCTTATGCCATTCCAAACTCTCTTTTTCACTGTGGAACACAAAAAAATTCTAGAAAACTATTTGGTTGCTCTTACAGTGCTTTTAAACAGTGAAACAGCATTTATCTTACACCAGCAGTTTTTTTTATGCCAAGGACCCCAAAATATGATGAGGACAGCCGTCGTCAAATGTAAAGGCAGCTATACATTTTTATGTGTAAACATTATATACTGTGTAAGAAAAATTGTAAGCATGATATTATAAAGACAATGTGTTTGTAAAATCAATCATTTAATCAAATATAATTTAGCACATTCTTTAAAAAAAAAAAAAAAAAAAAAAAATATATATATATATATATATATATATATATATATATATATTATATATTATATATATTAATATATATTATATATATTAATTTGTCAAATAAAATAAAAGTTACATTAATCTGTTTCTGGATGAAAAACATTTTTAATTCATTTTAAATAAAAATATTTAAAATAAATATTCAACATGAATTTAAAAAAAAATACTGTGAATAGTGAGAAAAGTTCTATTTATTTGTTTACTTATTTATTGAAAACTTAGAACACTTTTGATCATTTATTATTTATTAGTTGACTCTCTAAGTTTTTACTCTTTAGTTAGACTAATTTAGAGCATCCTCAAAAGTTGGATTTACTACATGGCAAGGCCAAGTGAGATATTATATTTACACCCTTCCACTTGCTCACACATTTTTTTTTTTTTTCTTTTCAAATTCAAGCTTTTTTTGGTGCATGCCAAAAACAATAATTATCCCTATTTTATGACAAGTTTCCATATTCATGAACCCCCACATGGATAGATGGTCTATGGAGTGGAGAATATGAGTTTTGTGTTTTCTACACTGTTCATCATGTATATTCCAATCAATTTCATTCCAAGAATGATAACTAATATGTGAAATGTGGCTCGTCATTAAGCGGGCTCTGTGGCAGTGGGCCTGGGCAGCATGAGCCGTAATTACGTGATTCGGTGGAACATGCCGTACAAAGCCTTCAAAGAGCTCTAATTAGCCACCTCACATGCTGTCTAGCAGAAAATGATCAGTCCTGAGGAATGAGAGCTCCAGCCTACTAGTGAACTCCAGCCTCCATTGAGAAAGGCATTAAAGATCACACTGTCCTGGTGTGTTAATGCAGTTGAAGTTCGGCTCCATGCTAATCGGCGCTGGCTCCGCGGCAGAGCTTTAATGGGCAGTAGCCTCCCTGCTATTGCGCTAATGAAATTGACAGTGTGGCTATCAGGGGTCATATCTCTCTCGCTCAAATGGGATCAGCAGCCATAGATAACGGACGGTTCAGTGTTTCTCCTGGGCAGAGAGGTTGAGATGGGAGATGAGAGTCAGCTTAGTCTTTTGCCAAGTTCTACTCCAGTGGTATCCAAAATTAACCCATGGCCTTTTTTTTGTAATAAATATGTAATATTTTTAGATTACATACAGTGTTGGCCAAAATGATTAGAACACAAGTATTTTTACCAGCTAAAAAATGGTTTTAAGTAAGTTATTTCTATCTTTTGCTGTAGTGTGTCAGTAGGAAATATCAGTTTATATTTCCAAACATTCATTTTGCCATTAATAATCCAGTGAGATTTTTGTTTGCACAAGGAGTCTGACAACAGCCAGTGCTTCACACAGAGATCTGATCTGATCATCATCCAGTCTGTCTGGAATGACGTGAAGAAACAGAACAAACTGAGACAGACTAAATCCAGAAGAACTGTGGCAACATCTCCAAGATGCCTCAAGAAACCTCCCTGCAAAGCTACCTGAAAAACTATGCGCAAGTGCACCTAGGGCAAAAGCTGCTTTAAACGCAAAGGATGGTCATACCAAATACTGATTTAATTTAGTTAATAGAAGTTAATTGATAAAGAAAATCTGTTTATGACATTATTTTTGACAGCATCCTCATTTTACAGCATTTTTCCACAAGTGCCTAAAACTTTAAACAGTACTGTAGCTTTGCAGGGAGGTTTCTTGAAGCATCAAGACGTTGCCACAGTTCTGGATTTAGTCTGTCTCAGTTTGTTCTGTTTCTTCACGTCATTCCAGACAGACTGGATGATGATCAGAGCAGATCTCTGTGTGGAGCACTGGCTGTTGTCAGACTCCTTGTGCAAACAAAAATCTCACTGGATTATTACAATTAATGGCAAAATGAATGTTTGGAAATATAAACTGATATTTCCTACTGACACACTACAGCAAAAGATAGAAATAACTGACCATTTTTTTAGCTGGTAAAAATATGTTCTAATCATTTTGGCCACCACTGTATGTAATCTAACAATATTACATATTCATTACAAAAAAAGGCCAAGGGTTAATTTTGGACACAACCGGAGTAGAACTTGGCAAAAGACTAACCTGACTCTCAGCTGCCATTGGTTTCTTTTATAATATTTTTATGTTATTACTCCTGTCTTCAGTGTCACATGATCCTTCAAAAAGCGTTCTAGTGTACGGATTTGCTGCTCAAAAAACATTTCATATAATCAGTATCAGTGTTAAAAATGGAAACTGTTTGATTCAGTTTATTTGGAAACAGAATCAAAAGTGGCCAAAAGAAAAATGTTATAGCTGGTAGGTTTTTTTTCAGTTCACACTGCATTGGCAGGTGTGGCAAAGGGTTAATTCACACCCCGGCATGGGATAAGAGGTGATACAGAAAAAGAAATACAGAGAGGTGCCCTATTTCTAAAGATGAGCAGGGGAGCGTGGGTGCTTTGATAATATTGAACTCCAGTGGGTAAACAGAGTCTCCAGCTGTTTGTGTGAGAGAATGAGTGAGTGAGTGAGTGAGTGAGTCAGTCATTCAGAGAGTCAGCGAGCAGAGGAAAGAAGTGGAGTGTGTGTGGAGCTTATTTCAGACGGGCCGTATGCTGGAACTCGTCTAGATTGGCAGCGGTGCAGTGGAGCATTGGGCCAGAGTGATTGATCAATGAAAGGATTGATCATATGTGTGCAGAGCACGTCTGGAATTACTGTGATTGCCAGGAGCGCTCTCTTTTCTCACTCTGTCTGTCTGTCTTTTTTTTTTCTTTTTTCTTTTTACACGTTTCTTCACCTCCACCCTGACTCGACTGATGAAATCCTTATACTCGGCTTTTGAGTACCCACGGAGGAGGTAAAATCTGGGCATCAAATATTCACTCCCTAAACCAGGCCTACAACTTAAACTAGCCGCAGAGGCTGAAACTGTCAGCTTCTGTTGTCTAAATGAGGTTATTCTGCTGTACAGAAGAGCGGGGGAGGAAAAGCCTTAACCTCAGGGTATCATGGGAAGCAGCTTAATGGAGGAATCAATATGTTTGTCCCGTTATTGACGGCTGAAACTGTGTTCCTTCACTTGGGAAGTATGGCTCATTTCTCTCAGATCCTTTTACCTGCTATAACTCCAGGTGTTGATACTGTTGGACACATATGGGCTGTTTTTCTCCCTCGGTTGCTTCTCACGCTCTCTGTCAACCGATTCTCACGTCATGGTGCACTACATGCATGTTTTACTGTCCTTTAATATTGTCAAAGCTGACGTTCACCCAAGCACGTAACAGTTGCAGCAGCAGCCATGAGAGACTGTTGATTTATGATCTTTCAGCATACACATCTTAGTCAATATTAAAGCAACTCTCTGAGTTTAGCCCGAGGCTAAGTAGCATAGGGATATACTGTTTGAACGCATCATAGTAGTGATCCATCTCAGAAGAAAAGGACAGAATTTGTTCAAAGAAATGATTGATTAATAATGCTTGGATGTGTGTGTGTGTGTGTGTGTGTGTGCACCTGGTATTCATCACGTCCTGGGGACCAAATGTCCCCACAAGGATAGTAATACCAGTAAATCTTAATCTTGTGGGGACATTTTTTGGTCCCCATGAGGAAACAAGCTTATAAATCATACAGCATAAAGTTTTTTGAAAATCTAAAAATGCAGCATGTTTCCTGTGAGGGCTAAGTTTAGGTGTAGGGTTGGTGTAGGGCAATAGCACATACAGATTGTACAGTATAAAAACCATTACGCCTATGGGATGTCCCCATAAAACATGGAAACCCAACGTGTGTGTGTGTGTGTGTGTGTGTGTGTGTGTGTGTGTACGTGTGTGTTTGTGCATATATACATATACATGTATACATACACACACACACACACGCATATACAGTATTTATAAATATATATGTGTGTGTGTGTGTGTGTGTGTGTGTGTATATATATATATATATATATATATATAAATGAGTTCAGTGCCGTCTGAAATTTTAATCTAAAATGAGGATTTTTAGCAGGCTCCTATGTTTATGTTCAGTTATTTCACTTTAATTGCATTTGAAAAGGACCTATACATTGCCATTAGAGTAAAATTACTGAACCTAAACAGAGGAGCCTGCTAAAAATCCTCATTTTAGATGAAAATTTCAGACGGTACTTAGAGGATTTTGCATCTGAATTCTTCATATATATATATATATATATATATATATATATATATATATATATATATATATATATATATATATATATATATATATATTGACCCTCTAACTCTAGCACTCTCTATTCTAATTCTATTTTATCTATTTGTCTTCTTTTTATTTAAAACAAAAACACACACACTTGACCCTCAATCAATTGCATATTTATTCTCTAACTGCTATCTTTTCTTGAAAAACTAACCCTAGCTTTCTTTTCTATTTTATCTAAAAATGTGTACTGCGTTAGGCAAACCGAGACTTGTCATAGCACTTGCATCTTGTTGCTCTTTTGTTGGTTTTGATTGCTTCTATTGTCCTCATTTGTAAGTCGCTTTGAATAAAAGCGTCTGCTAAATGACTAAATGTAAATGTGTGTGTGTGTGTGTGTATATATATATATATATATATATATATATATATATATATATATATATATATGTGTATGTGTGTGTGTGTGTGTGTGTGTGTGTCGCACTAGTCACAGAAAGTGTCATCATAGTGTCACCCTACAGCAAAGCTTTCATATATATATTTCATATATATTTAATTATTTATTCTGAAATTATTATTTATTGAAGCTTGATGCTAAATGTGTGACGTATAGCGAGTGTTGCTTTGCAGTTTCTAGGGATTTCTGGATGGTTGTTAGGTGATAGAGCCTGTACCTTGTATAATATTCAGGCCCATACCTTGAACTTGTCTATGGGAATTTTTCACACACAGTTTGTTTTGTTATATATATATATATATATATATATATATATATATATATATATATATATATATATATATATATATATATATATACATATATATATATATATATATATATATACATATACATATACATATACATATATATACATATATATATATATATATATATATATATATATATATATATATAAATTTTTTTTTTTTTTTTTTTTTTTTTTTTGGTCTGTTGGGATTTTCAGTTGTTTTTGCTTTTGGTTTTGTTTTGTTTTTTGGGGTTTTGTTTTGAGTTTTATTTATTTTATTTTTGTTTGTTTGTTTTGGGGTGTTTTTTGTTTGTATGTTTTTTGCTATGTTTTAATTTGCTTTATGTCTTGCTTTATGTTTGCTTTATTTTGTTTTCAGGGCAAAAATTCAAATCACTTAAAATATATTAGTACATCTTTCTTCAACACTTGACTTGATTTAAGTAAAGTTTATACCTTTTCAATCTACGATTGTGATGTTTATAGGTTTGTCTGTATTGATATTAGATAAATTCTATGTTATACAATGATAGATTACACTCATCAACTTTAAGAATTTGTTAATGGTTTAGGTGTGCGTAAATGCACTTTTGTCTCCCTTATTAGAGAGGTGGTGTGAAAACTAGCGCTCTGTTTGGCTGATTGTTCCCCGTGATGGCTCGTTATTCAGGCACAGCTCCGGTCCTGGTGACACCTCCACGGCCACTGAGCTCGGCAGCCGCCGCCGATGGCACGTAGCCAGCCCTGCCTCGTGCAAATGAGTTTTCCGCTCACCCTGTTCCACCCCTACGTTGGCTCCCGTGCTCGTGCGTGGCGACGCTCGCCTCAACACATTCACCTGTCTCCGTGACAGGAGACTCAATTCACACTCATCAGCGGCTTCTCGGCTTCCTTACTCCATCTGCAGAAAAAACCCAGCGGTTCCTCGCTCTCAGACTAAATTTAGCTTGGGTTACGTCTACTACACAGTCTGGGCCTGTCCACCGGCAAACAATTATAGCAAGATCGACAGTCTCCTTCAATAATGGAGTTCTCTAAATTAATTCTGGAAGCAAATACTCTGTGATCTAGCAACATCCATCATAGAGATGTTTTTTTTTTTTGAAAACCTCATTCAGCTGAAAACCAGAGTGATCTTCTGAGTGAAAAATGTAGCTAATGTGATCCAGCATGCTTCTGGTAAATAATATTAGGGGTCTATGTGGATATGCACAGGGCAATAAAACTGAAATATGCTCTGCAAATGTGATGCTTTGACCCAAAACAACTGGCAGTTTTGCATTTTATTACTATTTGATTTTAAATCCTAAGTTGTTATTGTGGTCTCAAACTCTCGGACCCCCATATTGGGTTCCATCAGGCTCAAATCTGGTATATCACATGCAGCTTGTCTTATACCAACACTTCCACACAGCTACTCTATATAGGCTCACAAAAAAACACCCAGATGTCGACGAGAATATGATCAATGCCATCACCAGAGCTTCATTCTGCTGCTTATCCCCTGGAGAATGAGGATACTTCTTATACAAATCTGTTTCTCTTGCTCTCCTCCTCTGTCTCTCTCTCTCTCTCTGCCATCCTGCTCACTTCCGAAGGGGGAGGATGTAGTGTTGAAGTGCGATAAGGCAGATTACAGCAGGACGGGCACATTAAAAAGGCACATTTTCCACGCTCTCGCTTCTAATACCAGACGGGAGACGCTTTTTACAACTTATTCATGTATTCATGCATTTGACTGGCCTGAATAATGCATTGTTATTTTTAACCCCTACCACACTCGAGTGGAGTATTGAGTGCAACAATCAGGGGCTTACCAACCGTTAGAACAATTCTACCACTTTCAGAAATTTCTGAGGACCCCCGTCCAATTTTTGGACAATAATAATTGCATTTTAAGAACTTCATTTGCTTGACCAGAGTGCACTGAATAAAAATGTAAGCGGCTGCATAAAAATGTCTGTTTTTAAACCCAGAATAGATTAATCGTATTCTGTGTGGTCATAATATGGCTACTTTCATCTAAATTAATATTCAAGAGCCAAGCTGATCATTGGAGCAGTAAAAATCACAGCACTACAGTAAAAATCCCATTGACATTCTCTATATAAAAACTTATTTCAGCAATAACAAAATTTGAATCTCTCCTGTGTATATATTTAGACGCTTTTACACCATCGTGCTGAACGGTTCTCTTTTCATAACCGTTCCATTCTGCGCCGATCCGAGTTATGGTTTCGTTTTCCACTGCGGGGCTGATAACGCATCTCTTTGGAATGCAATTCAAATGCATCAGTCGTTGCCGGGGTAACATAAGTGTTTACATATGATCTGAAGTGTAAATAACCACCGAGTTATGGAGGATGATCAGAAATTTCTTAGATTTTATTACTAATTTATGTTAACATTGCTCAAAATAGCGCACTTAGCAAGCTACGGAGAAACTAGCAGCCAGGCAACAGACAAGTGACAGATCCTGAGTGGCGACGTCACACGGTTGTTTAACCGTGCCGAGAATTCCTGGCCGAGAACGGTTTATAATCGTGCCGCGCCGTAACAGGCTCACGTGGAAATACAACTGAACCGTTCCTGACAGTTCTTAGAACCATTCGGCCCGATACTGGGAAAGCGGCTCTAGTCTATTTAGTAATAAACTTCAACTGTATAGCATTTTGTACTTTGTATTTCTATAAGTAGATCTGATTCATAGAAATTTGATTCTACGAATTCAGTTATGTTATTTACAAAGCTTCATGGGCTATGTAGTTCATTGCCTCATAAAAGACGTACACAGCCTTTGGCTTTTTTAATCCCTATGGTGAAGATGGGAAAAATACTGGAATCAAGGCTGCTGACGAAGTGAGTGATCATTATTGCACTAATTTGAATTAAATAGAGTATATATTACCCTGTATTTACCACGTCTTTACAGTATGTCTACCATGCGCCTTGATATTTGATGGCCGCAGTATGCTTCAGGACACATTCTGTGCTTTTGAAAGTAAATCATAAAGGCATCTTAAAGAAACAATCACAGCTGATTGGGTATGATTATATTTTACCTTTGAAAACAATGTTTGAATGCACTCCCGTACTCGCTGTGCCAGATAATGATTATTGACTGTTACATTCAGCTTCCAGTTTGTGTAGCACACAGACACGCCGCCACACACCAACGGCACAACCACTACCTTTCCTGACGTCTTCATGATAATAAGCTGCTATTTGTCCTCTTTCTTACCCTTTCCTTTTTCTATTTTCCTCTCAAGACATCCTCTTCCAAACGACTAGTACCTCTAAACTAGACGAGTTCATTTCGGCCCATAATTACATTTCCCTCCAACGATGTCCTTCTCTTCCGCGACCTTTCCTGAATCACGTACACAGACCCACGCCACTTTACACGCTTGCACATTCAAGCGCGCAAGAGTACAAAGTCATTCATGAATACCTGCCTATGTCCACTCAAGGCCCTTTGCAGTAATCATAGAGGTGTCTGCCCGACCTCTCTCAGTTTAATGCAGGAGAGAGCAACACTTCCCATCAGCCAGCGGGGTTCTGGTGACCAAGAGATTCTTCATATGACCCTCTCAAGAGCTCTTTATGTCTTACAGTCTCCACGGAGCACACAGGTGCAGGAGAGGCCAGCCACTTTGAGAGAGAGTTCTTTTAAATACTGTTCTCATTTCTTCATGGTGTTGTAGAGATCAAATAGTAGTCAAATTCACCTGTTCTAATCAGTTGTTTATATAGTCAAACAAGTTGATCTATCTATTGTTCTATTAGAAAATGTGTTTTGAGTACTTTTTGATTACTTTTAGATTACCTTAGTCATAAAAAAATACTTTCCATTCTTTGTTACCCACCTTAAGAAGTTTATTGAACATTACATTACACCAAGGTTTCCCAAACTGGGGTTCAAGAGGTGATGAAAAGCTAATAATTAAATCATAAAAATGTCAAATTAAACTAGTTTTGTGCCCGTTGCATTTTTAGTATAATTACAGTAACCTGATTAGTGGCTGGTGTGTGCAGTTCCATCAAACTGTAAGACTTTCCAAATGGACTGTATAAGCAGTAGGATTTTTTTAGAACCTTTAAGAGAAAAAAAAAAAAGAATTTGTGTGAATCAATACATTATGAATAGTTTACTGCCATTGTGTAAACATGTAATCATGTAATCTGTAAAAAAGTAACTGTAATTTGATTATGAGCAATTGAAAACGTAATATAATTAAATTACAAGTACTCAATTTTTGTAATCTGACTATGTTAACCAGATTACATGTAATCAGTTACTACCCAGCACCAAACCTTCACGGTATGGACGTCACAGTTCGGTTCATGCAGTCAGATGATGAACAGGAAAGAGCAGAAGAAGAGACGGTCTACGCACCAACCTAAAACAAGAACAGCGAGTTCAGATGGCACACCTGCTTGTTTTAAATCAGCAGTGTGGGAAAGTTTCAAGTTCTAGAGATGCACTGGTCAACTGGCTATAAATCGGAGCCGGTTTTTAGATTTATTTTGGCTGATCTTTATTCCAGAATTGCACACAAACTGCTTTGCAATCATTTCCCAAAATGTAAATTGTGTGGAATTTTATTAAGTCTCATGAACTGTGACCCCAAAACCAAAGTGTGTACCGAACGTGGCACTCCTAAAATAAATAAATATATTATATATATATATATATATATATACTGTGTGTGCGTGTGTGTGTGTATATATATATATATACACTGTACATGTATATATGCATGTATATTTGCTGTTTTAATGCTTTGTGGGTATCCACATTTTGTTGTATGGAGCTGCTAAACCACTTGAAAATCTAATTCCGTCTCTCCCGACAGACTGTATATTATCAACTTGCAGAACGCATGAATACCAGCTGATAAATGTGTGTGTGTGTTTGAAAGGGCTTGCTTGAAGGAAAAGAAAATGATTAGCGTCAAATGTGCTTGCTGATTGTACTCAAAATTTGTTTGAAAGAAAAAAAGAATTTTTTTTTTAGGATATTGCTTTTAGCCATAACAAACAATTCCATCTTTGTCATTATGTTTGAGTACTGCAGTAACAGAGAGCAGTGTGGGGAAAGATCATTATGTAAGCTGTATGTAGCCTACAAAATAAGGTTTCTTGCTCTTTTCTTTGCCCACTATCATTAAGCTTTGACCTCCTGAAAATCCCAAAGCAGTCGCTTTGAATCTGGTGACCTGTTTCTGTTGGAGTGCAGTGCCTGCTTGAGCCTCGCTATTGTTAATTAGTTTTGCTTGCTGAAGTAGGTATCGCTATTAAACCACTACTGCTTCTACTAGGGAGTTTTTACAAACCCCTACCATTAAGTATTAAACTTCAAAATGTATCTCGACCCACATTGTTTGTGCTACAGTAATGAATTATAAATTACACCTCCAATCTTGCAACTTTGTAAGGTGTGCTGTTACTGTGTAAGCAGCCAGACTTATGATTTACACCTGGCAGATGGAACAACAGGCAAGAATATACCATAGACTTGAACTGTTGGAGAAACCAGTGATTCGATTTAAAGATCAGAAAATTATAGAGACTGGGAGTGTGCTTTTTTGACCTGACACCAACTAGCATTGGCCTAGCAACTACCCAGAACATCCTAGCAGCTACAACATCCAAGCAATACCTAACAACCAGTGCAAGACAGATTACAATGCAATCTGGATTATGTAATCAGAGTCCAAAAATTACGTACTTGTAATTAGATTATATTACATTTTAAAGTGCTCATAATCAGACTACAGTTCATTTTTTATAGAGTACATGATTACATATTATTTACACAAAGGAAGTAAATTATTCGTAATGTATTGATGCACCTTAATTCTGTTTTTTCTCTGAAATTTTCCTTTCTAAAAGGTCCTATTGCTTATATACATTTGGAAAGTCTTCCAGTTTTCTGGAACTGCACACACCAGCCACTAGTCAGGTTACTATAATTACATAGAAAATGGACAGACCACACAGTTAGTTTAATTTGACATTTTATGATTTAATTATTAGCTTTTCACCACCTCACAAACCCCAGTTTGGGAAACCTTGGTGTAATGTAATGTTTAATGCACTTCTTGATGTTGATAACAAAGAATGAAAAGTATTTCATATGAGTTAGGTCGAAAGTAATCTAAAAGTCTTCAAAAAGTACTCAGAATACATTACCATATGTGTAATCCAAAAGATTATTACTAACTACATTTTCTGTTATGTCATTTTTTATCAGTAATGGACAACAATTTGTAATTAATCTGTCCAACACTGCTAACAACCACCTTGAACTCCAATGACCTAGCCTTATTCACATTTTTGTCATTTTATTTCTTCTGTATTCCATGTGCCTCCAGTTTTGACTTCCAGAATACTTTTTTTCTGAATTAATTCTCCACTTCCTTTGAACATAATTGTATATCACTTTTTAGCAGGCTATGGAAGCAGGGATTATGTTTGAATTCATCTTGATTGTGATCTCTTTCCAGTCGTGCGGATGCATAGATTTGTCTTTTGCATACTGAATGCACACGTGATGAATTAAATCCAGTTTTAGGCTGCGATCTGAAGCCTGTGCTAGTGTTTGCAGTGCACTGCATCAGGTTAACGCTCACTAAAGCTCACAGGAGATTAACCTTGCCTCTGATAGACATGTTTGGTTGTGTATTAAACCCGTGAGCTAACGTCGTCCTGCTGGTCTTGCCCCTGATGTTACCTCTGTGGCTTCACAGGCCTGAGGTTAGGAGTGGCTCACCTCGGGAATACTACACAAGTATGCGCACTGACAGCTATCGCAGGAGAACAGGAGTGCTTGGCCTTTGAATCCAACCACAAAAAGATGTGTATTATCCATTTTTGTGCCTAATTTTCTTTATCCAAGGGCAACACTGAGGCGTGCAAAAAAGGAAGACAGCTGCAGTCAAATAAGCCCTTTGAAGAAATACATCAAAAGAACAAATCATCTCACCGTGTGAGGGATGACAACAGCAGAGGGTGGGACACTGGGTTTGGAGGTCATCTGTGGAGGTTCAGCTTCATTTTTTTGGTACTCTTCCAGTTTTTGCTGTTGATGCATCACAGAAAATATGGCAAAAAACATAAATGCTTGAGAATACTAATGGATAGTTTTCTCCAGGCTTTGTAGACCTTATTATGGGTTGAGTACAAGTTAAGCTCAGCATTTGTGACATAAAATTTATTATGGACAAAAAAATACAAATAAATAAAATCAGTGTTAAACTGTGTGACAATGAAAGCAAATGCAGCCAATCTGTAAACGTTAAAATACTTAGTGTTTTAAGTGCACAGCCACAAAATTAAGTATAATTAAGTAGCTACAAATCCTTTTCCAAACTGTGATTAGTAAGGAAAGAAAACATGTTGGTGGAGACTTGGTTTAGTTTATTGGTTGTTGATTGGATGGAATCAAATTTGAATGTGGTTGATGTTGTTTGTAAAAAAGAGTTGGAGTTTATCTGGACAAAATCATAGGATAACTTCAGCATACCTCACCAGAGAGATCTGTTGTTTCGTTTGAAGATCAAGCTCTATCATGACAACTCTCGGATGATTCTCAGATTTTAGCATGGTAATGGATATGACAATGTTCATGTATTTGGTCTTGGCAGAGTAGATCTGCTACGCTGCTGAATTGCTGCTGTTTTTGTTGTTTATTGCTGTTGTTGGAGATTATTGCTGCTGCTGCTGCTGCAAAGCAAGTACAAGAAGTTGCTACTGCCAATACATATGTCGTTACGGTGCTGTAAATATTTAAGACATACTGCTGCTGCACAAGTAACATATATAATAACCCTTTGCAGATCTATACAGGTGGAGCTGGGGAAGGTGTAGGGTTTCAGACTAACTCTGAAAGCGCGCTGCGAAATGCTCTAGTGGATGTTAACCAGCCATTTAAACATAAAGCAGCAAGCTTATTGGCTGCGAATGCAACATGAACCAATCAGCTTGTGCCAACTTGTTTAAGACTGTAAATATCATCAGTTTGCATTAAGGACTCATAAGCCCTCGCCATCTAGAGTTTCATGACAGAACTTGGTATTTATGACATTGCTCCCATTCACTTCTGTTGTAACTGCCAAACTGTAACCTCAATTTTTGCAGTTTTTTTTTTTTTTGTGCTATTATCCCACCAAATACTGTTTATAGCGGTTCACTTGTGTTGAATCCATAGTATTCAGAGGAAATGAGAGCGGCACCACCCGCAGCTCTTCTCAAGCCTCCTTAACACATACGCATGCTCATACATTACACATACATCTTCTGTCACGCTGGAGAGGGCGCCTGGGGCTCGCGGTGCAGGGCGGATTGTGCCGAGCCGATCCTGTCAGGATCACGTAGCGGCCGTTGACAGCTCCCTGCACACATTACGCATTAATACATCCAGCACTAAAACATTATCACAGCACTGTCTGAAAGGCAGATCAGTGCAAGCTTCCTCGCTGTCTCGACTTCCTCTCACTCTGTTTATGCCTTATTAGTTCATTGTATAGGTCCTATTATTTCCTACTTTTCTTCCTGTCCTAACCTCTTCAGAGCTGGAGGACAGCAGTTAATTGGCTGCGAGAGACATTTCCAGTTCATCAATAGGTAACTATAGACTCCCGCTCTTTCCTCAGGATACTGTATTTCTATCCTTGAAAATGAGCACTAAAGCATAAGGAGGAAACGGCTCATCTCTGTTGCGACCCCAATAGTTTGTAGCCTCTCGGCTTGCAACGCCAGTCACATTCTAACAGGCAATTTGCCTGCTTGTCTCAGCCTGAGAGGGCAGCTTATCTGTGCTAACACAGTGGAGAGCCGCGTACGGACCTTATACCGGAGCTGCCTTTTGCATTTGAATCAGCTCATCCTTTTCCTCGACGCTCATCAACTCTCGGCGACAATAGGTGGAAAAGTGCCGACTGTTATTTAATGGGTTCGCGGAGGCAATTCTGTGTACTGTCACAAAACAAACAGAGCGCCACTAAGAAGGAAGCTGTTTATGCGGATCGTCGGACTCTTCTCAGTGTGTACTTCCGGACAGACACATCAGAACTGATTTAAAGAACCGTTTTACATCAGACTGATGAAATCAGATGTCTTAGTGGCAGGCTTTTGGGGATGAGGCCAATCTGTCGAAGCAGAAGTAATGAGTCAGAGCTCAGCTGCCATTAGTTATGACTGCGAGGATGAGGAAAGTACCGAAATGCGTCAGCCCGTCTCAAAGGCCATCATAGACTGAACAGACTTGTTTATCATTTTAGGGAAAAAATAAAACTGCATAGACGAGAGAGGGGTCACAATTTGCAACATGTTAATGTTGAATCATATGGTAATAAATAAATGATGTTCTAATTCAAATATTTAAAAAAAATATTTTAAAATAAAATATTGCATTCAAATATTATTAAATAAAATATTTAAAAAAAAAAAATTATTTTATTTATATTTATACTAGTAGTTTTTAGCATAAAAATGTGTATCACTTTTCTCATGTATATCTCTCAATCGCAGTTAGCTGTTTGGCTTTTTATGCACATATGATCACCTGAAAAATATTGTGCACAGGGGTGTCCCATCTTACCCACTGACCCATTTTACCCCATTCCCCCTTATTGGGTTCCACTAGTCCAATGGTTGTCAACAATTAAGGTCCTGGGGCCATTAGGAGCCCTAATAAATCTTAATTTATTAAAATAGTATTATATTAACGGTCACACTTTATTTTAAGGTCCAATTCTCTAGATTAGCAAACCATTAATTACGACTTTTGCCTCAGTAAACTTCTAATTTGCTGCTTATTAATAATTAGTAAGGTAGTTGTTAAGTTTAGGTATTAGGTAGGATTAAGGATGTAGAATATGGTCATGCAGAATACTGTATGTGCTTTATAAGTACTAATAAACAGCCAATATGTTAATAATAGGCATGTTAATAAGCAACTAGTTAATAGTGAGATTTGGTCCCTATACTAAAGTGTTACTGTATTACCATAATTGTAATTAAAATGAAATTAAGTTGTAGGCCTAATATAGAGATGTACAGCATTTAACTGCCATTGTATGTTTGAGTTTATTTATTTTTATTACAAAAGAAGTGAAGATATGAGGACTTTTGACTGTTGTCTATTCTAGATTTTTGTATACCAATGCATCTCTCAACTTTCCTTGATTCAGCATCGCTACAAAGTGTAAAACAGGTCCTGTATGTGGCTGTTGTCTGCGGTATCAGGGCGTGTATTAGCACTTCCTCCACACAAACATTCACAATGAGTTTTTTGGAAGTGCGAGTGGTTGGTTAGTTAGCGAGCCCAGGCTGATGAAGTGCGAGGTTCAGATGTGCAAAGATGAGGGAGGCACAGTCATCTTTTTTTAGAGAGAGAGAGGAGGAAAAGAGAATGAACACTTTGATCACACAACACACAAAAGCGCCACTGATCTCATCCTTACGATGCCGCTTGCCAGGTTTATCACATGCGTGTGAGTGGGTTTGTGTGTGCGTAAGTGGAGCGTGGTCCTTAGAGACAGGCACAAACCTTTAATTAAACAAGTGGGTTCTTTTAACAGATTTACACAAAGTAAAACTCACAAATGATAGAGGAGACTGGAGGCTTATATGACGCACGGCAGAGGTGAAAACAGGGACGGAGATAGTGAGAATGAATTGGAGTGTGTGGGGACAGTCGGAAATGAAACTAGCCCTCTCTGAAGTGACACGGTCTGTTCACTCTTCAGCAACTCCGTGTTTGTCAATGCCTCATGAATATGTATCATCTAACTAATAATGATAATAATCAGATGGTTCTTGTGAGTATCGGAAACAGATATGTATTCATTCCAGTTAAATCGACCTGGTGTATTGCAAATTAAAACTTCCACCTTTCTCATTTATGTAGAATTAAGGGATTAGTTCATCATTTACTCAGCCTTATGTCATTCCAAACCTGTATGACTTTTTTTTTTCTAGCATAATCAAACAGGAGAAATTTTGAAGAGTATGCTGGTTTTCTATGCAATTACAGTCTTTTAAGCTTCAAAAAGGACACTAATGAATCCTAAAAAATGGTAAAAATGGTCTTGTGTTATATTCAGAATTTCATGTGTTAGCTTTCTGATGAACAGACTGAAATTCAAGTTCTTGTTAACTGTATTTTTCATCTAGTGAGGTGTTAACTGCTGCAGTCTAATATTTGAGTCCCTAAACTGGATTTGAGATCCAGATCAGTCTAGTTTGTGAACAAATCATCCGTTGGTTTTGTCAGTGGCATCAAATGATTTGTTGCTGTGTTTTTATTAACTAAAACTAATACAATAGTTTTTCGTTAATTGAAATTGAGCTGGAACAATACAATAAATATATTATTATAATAAAAAAAATTAGATTAAAAAGTAAAAAATTACAAATGCCAAATAACTAAAATAAGTAGATATAAATAAAAATAAAATAAAAAAAAAAAAAATTAATTACAGCTAAATAGAATAACAAAAATTAAAAAGATGACAAAAGCACATAAGCACATTACTAAAAATGAATGAAAATGACAAAAACACAATACTAAAATTAAGATGCTAAATGAAAATATTAAAATAAAAGATTTTTAAAAAATATTATTAATTACAATATATAAGTATATAAATAATACTAAAATAGTATGAATTTAAATAGTATGATAAACTTATCATATGGCTTCAGTAGACTTGCTCTTGAAATATAATGCATGAATCAAATGGACCACTTATAATACTTTTAAGACACTTTTTGTCATTTTGAAATTTGACAGCCCCAACTCGCTTTCACTATATAAAAGAGAGGAGCCAGGATTTAAGATCTGTTTGTGTCAGGTTTGGAAGTACAAGTACTGAAATACAAGTAAATGATGACATAAATTTAATTTTTCCGTAAATAATTTCTTCAACTTCATTCCTGAGTGGTGGAATGTTTAATAAGAAATAGACAAAGTCTTTTTCAGAAAAAATGTGGCTTTCTTATTTTCAGAGTGAAAAAAGCTGATTAGGTCCCTCCAGCATAAGGACGGGTACGCTGAAGCATAGCAATTGAGAATGTTTTGTGAATGCAAAGCTTGCTTGAAATGGTCCGTGGTGAATTAGAGTGACTTGTTTGTACACCCACCCAGCTGTGACCGAATATTCAAGTCTGGGCCACTGAGCTGTTCTTCAGCCCGGGTTAAGCCACTTCACTCTGCCATCTGTATCGACACGGGGCACGTCTGAGCCATGTGGAGGTGCTGGGAGACCGTGCCTCATTTTAACCCAATCTTATCTCAGTAATAGGGTTCATGTTTAGAGCTCACCCATGAACTCCCACCTTAAACAGACTTTATAGTGTGAACATGACAAGAAGCCAACCAATTATCCGAACATGACCAACGGTGCATCGTGTAATTTGTGCTAACATTAATATTAAACTTTGGCACATAACACCTCCTGTACCGTGTGTGCTAGATGCATGAATAGGTACGAGCATACTTGATAAAACTTAAAAACTAAGCAACCACATAGCAACACACTAAAAGCCACTTCATCTCCGATTATGTTGTCAAATGTTATTCAGGCATTTTCTACACTCACTCTCTCTTTTCCTTGTTTTTCAGCCCTGAAGGACCCATGCAGTGAGGTGACCTGTAGCTTTGGCAGCACCTGCATCCAGTCATCCGACGGTCTGTCCGCCAAGTGCATGTGTCCTCTGAGTTGTGAGAACGTCCCCAAGCACGTGGTGTGCGGCAGCGACGGCCTGGACTACCAAAGTGAATGTGAGCTCAACATGAAAGCCTGCGCCACTCAGAAGAACATCCGCGTGCATCACCAAGGCCGCTGCGGTGAGTCTATGCAGCCTTTAAATAGTCATAAGCATTCCATTTATGTGATTATCACGTGTATTTCTGTTACCATCTTGCCTTTCTTGCATTGCAACTTCCTTCAAAGTGATCACAGGTCGTTTTGGCTGCTTTTAGAATGCAATTGTGGTTAGTGTTGGGGAATGTTACTTCTAAAATGCAAGTGATCCTCTTTCTAAAACAAAATATATGGCAGCTCTATATATATGTGTGTGTGTGTATATATATATATATATATATATATATATATATATATATATATATATATATATATATACCTGCCTATTTTATAAATAATTATTAATAATAAGAATATAAAATAATAAATTACTGTATATTTATGTGTATATGTGTGTGTAAGAATATATATATATATATATATATATATATATATATATATATACAGTGATACAATATTTTGTTATTATTAAGGAGTTTTATATATTATTATTATTTTAAATAAAATTATAATAAAATTAACAAATTATTTATTTATTTATTTTACATTTTTAGACTGTTTTTATTTTTTTATTTTTCATGATTTGAAACTGATAGAAAGCAGGAAAGTAACTTTGACATAATGTATTAGTAAAAAGTATTAAATTAAATTTCTTGTTATATTACTTGAAAGAATTGAGAATCAGAAAGCGGTTTACAGCCAGGGAAGGGATTTTTCTTGGTAATGAAGCTTCCAGTGTACATACATGAATACAACAACAAGAACATAATATATCTGATTATGCAACACATCACTTGTATTGCGTTATTCCTATTGTGATTTTGGATTCTGAATGCTTGTTAAAGAGTATTATGGATGAATTTTGAGTAAAAAATTCAACAGATCAATTATTCTGCTGAAAGCTCCCGTCACATTACACTTCTCCATGCTAACTGTCTGGATTTTTGAGCTCTTCTTCTTTGATTAAATCCTGGCTGTTTCATGTTAGTGGGGAGTTTGAGTCATGAGGACAGAGTGTCGTTCATGAAAAGCCCCCTTCCCACCCTGGACTGCCTAATGACATTTCCCTTCCACGCTGCCTGACGAGCTGTCAGATTCTTTTTTCAGCTTATTCCGCCCCTCTCTGACATTTCAGAGTTTTATTTTGATCTCTTTTATTCGTCTGTACTCCGTGAAAGTCTGGACACATTCACATTTTTAAGAGAAGTCAATAAAGAGCCCCACAAACCAGCATGCTTGGAAAGGTCCAGACTTAAGCCCTGCTTTCTGTCTCTGTATATTTGCTCTAGCATACCCTGCACTCTCAGAGGATGATCAGTAGATCATTTTCAGTTGTTTCCTTAGTGTTTAACGAAGATCAAACACTCCTCCTTATTTGACCTTGCCATTTTTTACAGAACATTACTGTATTCTTGTTAAAACTGTAGGATGGTTAGATGATCCACAGCCTCTATTCTCTGAGTCTGCAGTGCAAAAGAATCATTTTCTTAATCTGTATTTTTGTCATGGTTTTGAGTTAAAAAGATCAAATTACTTGGAGCAAAAATGCATAAAATAGTGAGACTTGTTTTCACAGAGTTTGTCTTAAACTTAAGTATATCTTTCCTACTTCATTGCCGTTGGAATTGTTCCAATGCACAAATCTAACAAAAGTTAGAGAGGTTTTGCCCATGGGGCTAGAAACATAAATGTAATTGAAAATATTTTCTCTGAAAACAAGTTTCATTATCCTGTGCAGTTTTGCTTCTCAAGTGTTTTATGAATGTGAAGACACAAGACAAAAATACCAGTTCAGAGGATGATTTTGGCTGTATTTTTATAGACTTTCTGAAAGCAAGCCTTGTGTCTTGTCTGGGGTGTGTGACATTGTGGTGTTTCCTGCGGCAGACAGACTCAGAGGGAAGTCACCTCTTGTAAATGATGGCTCTCTGGGCGGCAGGGCTGGATGAATGCCTCGGGTCCCAGAGGACGTGTGGAGTATGTTTCTCCGTGGCTCTTGGGAGAGTGTCTTTCATTTTAACCCCCTTGAGAGTGCAAAGCACCAAAGAGGACAGACAGCAACTCTAAATCTAACTTAGAGACACCATCCTTGCGGTTACTGACTCCGATTCAGTCAGCACATACACATGGTATTTTTATCACTGAGGGACACTCCATTGAAAATAAGAAAAATGAAATTAAGACAGAATAAGAAATCTGACCTCTAAACTATCTATGCAACAAAAGTTAAATCATGTTTCACTGCATAATCGGTTTCTTAAACTGATTTACAGGAAAAATATTTAAACATCCTTAAAACAAGAACATTTAAACAAATTTATCAGAATCACTATTTTTGTTTTGTCTTGTTTTGCAAGAAAACATCTTAACATCTTTAAAAGAGGATCAGTTTACTTGTGAAGCAAAAATAAACATTATTTTATGTCTGTTTTCCTAGAAAACATTTATAAAGATGCTTTTAAAAAGGATAAAAGGATGGTGCTTCTGCTTTCGGGTTTTTTTCCAGGAAACATTTAAAATCCTAAAAACAAAAACAATTATCTGAGAAGCAATAATTACAATAATAACATTAATAAAATAATTAATTACAATAATAATTACAATGATAAAAATAAATTAATAATAATATTGTGCATATTTTTTCCATGAAAAATAATTTTTGTTATTATAATTTTATTTATTTTTTAAATCCTGCAGTGTTGCAACACATTTTGTTTTACACAGAGAACTGAGGAACAAAACAAACAAACCAACAATCAATCGTACAGCAGGATATGGGCCACTGTTATTTCAAAGCACACTTAGACACATTTTTGGCCAGCCCTGTATACACATTCATTCCCGTAAACCATGGCTACAGCTACTGTTCCTCCAACACATGCATTAAGGTCTTGGCCAGCAACTGTCAGGCACACAGATACAGGGTCTGGACTAATGGAGCGGCCTCATACACACTCCCTGCTGGAGCGGGGCTCAGTGTGCCTGGCTAATTACAGCCACCCCTGCATGGCACTGTTAGGCAGCGATACACTGAATGCTGGCTCCAGCCGGCCTCTCTTAATGGGAGCTAATGGTTTCTCCAGTGGTAATGCCTGGCTTGCGTGCCGAGATGTTGTTGGAGGCGCTGCCCGCATTGTGCTGGACCCTTTTGGTCGAGCTCCATACTCCCCTCCTTTGAGAGCCGTCCTAGTATTGTGTTAGTATACACCAGTCCCTGACCTGACAGCAACACTTTCTGTCGGCCCACCTCTCTCCCTGGGCTTTTATGCTTAATGCTTGTATATTTGTTTTTAATTCAGAGCCTTAGAACTAGGGGTGGGCGATATGGCAAAAATATATCACGATTTCACGATTCTTTGTCATGTTGGTTTTACTATCTTGTCTGAGCAGTGCAGCCAAAATAATTTCCCTATTATAAAGACAAAGCCTTTCAAGGGTACAAAATATATTTAAAAAAAAGCATGGTGGATATTATATATTTATATATATTTAGGCCAAAGTGGGTGAAGATAAAAATCTTTGTCATTATTCTATCTTTGTTATTAAAAATAAGAACAAAGATACACATTACAAATACATATAATATACAAATAAAACAAACAGTGCTTTATTTTCAGGTACAATAGGCATATTTAGCAGGAGCATTCAAGAAATTGAATGAACAAATATAAAAATAAAACACTATATAGAGAAAACACTATACACTTAACTTTAAGCAACTATTAATTTTTTCAGTCAAGAGTAGTGAGTTATTTTTTTTCTCTTTGCATTTTGTTGTTTTAACATTAAAGAATAAAAATTCTGTCATCTGTCTGTCAATTCTGTCATAGTGTTTTATATTTATACCACCATTTACTCACTCAAAATTAGTTTTAAACCTGAATGAGTTTCTTTCTTCTGCTGAACATAAATGCAATTTTGAAGAATGTTGAAAACCAAACAGTTGCTTGTCCTCAGTGACTTCCATGGTATTTTTTTTCCTGCTATCAAAGTCAATGTGGACCAGCAACTGTTTGGTTACCCACATTCTTTAAAATATCTTCTTTTGTGTTCAGCACATGAAAGAAATTAATACAGATTTGGGATAACATGTGAGTGCGTAAATAATGACAGAAATTAAATTTTAGGGTGAACTGATCCCTTTAATGACAGTGGGCTACATGTTTAGATCTGTCCCTTTAAGACCTGCGTACATCTAACAGGCACGCATCCATTTTTCTCTCAACTGTTTACTTTCATTTTAGACATAACCAACTGAGTCTATATGTAAACCTTGTGTGTTTTGACAGTATTAGCGCAAAAGATAACTTAGTTGAGTAATCAGGCGCTATTAGACATGCTTTTTAGTTTGCGCGCTTCGGGTGTACGGGCTCAGAAATAGTGCACGTCAGACCCACGAGTGAATGAAACGTTTAACCGGCAAGGCTTTAAAACACACGTAAATAATGTACTTTTGTGATTGTGAATAAGTGCAGTGACCCATGAGAGTTACTCCACCGCTGAGTTAACACTGATGTGAATGCATGTCGTGCTGTACAGTATATTGATACGGCGGTAACATAACTGCAGCTGATAGAATGTATGCTGTAGCACGATACTACGATATTTCTTCAAAAGCAGATCGTGGAGACATTTTTATCGCCCACGATCAAAAATCGCCATATCGCACACCCCTATAGAACTATTGAGTTTGATTTGTGTGCAGTTAGAATGCGTTGACTTAACTTTGGCATATTTACATTCGAAACAAGACAATAAGAAATAAAACTTTCAAAATCTCTATAAATGTTCTAAATGTCATGTTGTACGATCTGTCACTGCAAATAATCATTTTCTTAATCTTTTTTTTTTCCCCGGGGAAAAATCTTTTAACATCCTAAACATAAGACAATTTTATGTGAAAATTATTATTATTATTATTGTTGTTGTTGGTGTTGTCTGGTTTCAAAAATAATCATTATTGTTGTCTTGTTTCTCAGAAAAAAATCATAAACATCTTTTAAAGAGGATAAATGTATTTGAGAAACAAAAATAATCTATTTTTGTTTTGTCTTGATTAAAAAAATTATTCATTCATGCATTTATTTATTTATTAATTATTCTAGAACTATTGGGTGTGCAGTTAGGATGGGTTAACTTAACTGACTTTAACCTTAAAGGAACACTCCACTTTTTTTGGAAATAGGCTCATTTTACAACTCCCCTAGATTTAAACAGTTGAGTTTTACCGTTTTTGAATCCATTCAGCCGATCTCCGGGTCTGGCGGTAGCACTTTTAGTTTAGCTTAGCATAGATCATTGAATCGGATTAGACCGTTAGCATCTCGTTCAAAAATGACCAAAGAGTTTCGATAATTTTCCTACTTAAAGATTGACTCTTCTGCAGTTACATCATGTACTAAGACCGACGGAAAATAAAAAGTTGCAATTTTCTAGACTGATATGGCTAGGAACTATACTCTCATTCCGGCGTAATAATCAAGAAACTTTGCTGCCGTACCATGAGTGCAGCAGGCGCAATGATATTACGCAGCGCCTGAAAGTAGTCCCTAGCTCAGTAGCCTATGATATAGCTGGGGACTACTTTCAGGCGCTGCGTAATATATCCATCGGTCTTAGTACACGATGTAACTACAGAAGTGTCAAGTTTTAAATAGGAAAATTATCTAAACTCTTTGGTCATTTTTGAGCGAGATGCTAATGGTCTAATCCAATTCAATGATCTATGCTAAGCTAAGATAAAAGTGCTATCGCCAGACCTGGAGATCGGCTGAATGGATTCAAAAACGGTAGAACTCAACTGTTTAACTCTTGCGGAGTTGTAAAATGAGCCTATTTCCAAAAAAAGTGGAGTGTTCCTTTAAATTATTATTTGACATTATTGATGTTTGAGAAACAAAACTAAGCCTAATCCTTTTTTGTCTTGTTTTTAAGGAAAAAACTATATCTAAACATTCTTACAAGATGATAAATGTACTTGGAAAACAACAATCATTTTTGATAAGTAAATTTATTTTGTTGTAAGGATGCTTAGGTATATATATATATATATTTATATATTTATTTATTATTTTTATTAAAAAAATTTCTAAAAAACAGACAAAAATACTAAGAATTATTTATTTTGTTTTATTGCTGGAAGTATTGGATTTGATTTGTGTGCATTTAGGGTGGGTTGGTAGCTGACTAGTTCATTTCTAGCCTAATTAGTTGACTAGTCATTCAGGAGAAAGCCACTGACTAGCTGATTCTGAAATATGTTGTTTTATACATCCCTAGTGTGCATGTGTCCATCTGTGTGTTATTTGCTTTCATGATGTCTCTTTATCTCTGTGGCTTTGTCTTCATTTCCTGCTTATTTTGTTCCCATTTTCTTGTTCTCTTTATTCGCCTGTGTTCTTCCTCTCCTCTCGTTCTTTGTTTTGTTTACGTGTTTTGTCTTTCTTGTCTAATTTCCTCTGTCCTTTCTGTCTCTGTCTCTCTTGTCTTTTTTTCTTTCTGTCGCCGCGCTTCTTTCTCTCCCGCGATTGTGCGACTCGCTCGCGGCTCGGCATTGTCTTAGCACGACACCGGCTGATAAGTCCTTTGTGTCGTCTTGTTTCTGAAAAGTGTGGAGGCTGGCGAAACTGTCACACTTATTCAATAACCATCATGGCATTTTTATTACAATTATGATCTTGCCATACAGGGCCAGGGCCTGGAGCCCCCTGCAGCCACAAAGACCCATCAGCTCCCACATACTCATCACTCCCGTCCCGTCAGCTGTCACCCTTATCTTTTCACTTTTCAGTATTTCTTCTCAATAAATGACACGCCACTGACGACAGCTCCATCAATAGTGCCTAGAAGATGCACTAAAAAGAAAAAAAGAACATTCTAGTCAAAAAATGGCATTGCTGCTGTAGAGTAGTGGATAGGGCATGAGCTCAGATACCAGAAACTCTGGTCCTGGAGGTGCACTGTCCTTAAGAGTTTAAATCCAACATTTATCAAAAAAATGAATCAAGATCTACAGGAAAAAATATACATGTACTGCTGTTTAAAACTTTTATGGTTGGTAAGATTTATGTATTTAATGTTTTAATGTAATAATTACTTATCCTCATGTCGTCCCAAACCTGTAAGACCTTCACTCATCTTCAGAACACAAATATCAAAAGATATTTTTGATAAAATCGGAGATCTTTCTGACACTGCATAGACAGCAACGCAACTAACATGTACCACATTCAAGGCCCAGAAAGATAGCAAGGACATTGTTAAAATAGTCCACGTGACAACAGTGGTTCAACCGTAATGTTATGAAGCTACGAGAATACTTTTTGTGCGCAAAGAAAACAAAAAGATCAACTGTATTCAACAATTCTCTCTCTTCTATTCCGTGTCAGTCTAGCTTCATAACATTAAGGTTTTACCTTTTCTGTTAAAAATAATAGTGAGTCGGCACAGATTGCCTCGTGGGCAACATGCCGACATAAAGCACTGTTGTGCTACGGGCGTCCCGAGTTCGAATCCCGGCCTTTCCTGATAGTATGGAATTGCATATTTAAAAAGAACATTGCTACGCTAATAGGCTAAGCTGTTAGTATGCTAACTGATGCCTAAATGAAAACACAAAGAAAGCTTTGGTAGTATTTGGTAACATTTTGGCATTATTTAGATTCAGATTATCAACATTATGTCAACAAAATACAATCAGTCATGAATTGCCATCTCGGTCTGACACATTTTATCCACTCTTGTCCTCAGATCCTTGCAGTGACACTCTGAACAGCTTGAGTGTGGCCTGTCGGGTGAACCCAAAGACCTACAAGCAGTTTACCTTTGCCCCAGCTGATTCCTGCCCGCCCGACAGTACGCCCATCTGCGCCAGCGACGGCCACACTTACGATAGCGAGTGTCAGATGGAGCGGACGGCCCTGCAGAACAACTTGGAGCTCAAGAAGGTTTCTTCAGGCAGCTGCAAGGAGAAAGGTGAGTTCCTCCTAAAGCAGAGATGTCACAGACTCCCAGGAGCTCATGCTCGTGTCTGATAAAGGAGCCCTACGGCCGCATTTGATTTATTTTGTCATGGCTGCGGTGAGGAGGCTCTAGACAAATTAAGTCAGGTTAGCAGTACTGTCATGCCTACACGATACCAATCTCCACAAATCCAATTTGCCTGTCGGGCTCTGGCAGGTGTATTGTGGCAAGACTGTATCTTCACGGGTGATGAAAAGATCGTCCCTGCTTCGCTCTGAAGCCCTGTGGCAAAGCGCAGAGAGAGTGTGTGTTCAGCTGTGATAGTGCGCGAACAGTGGCTTAGTGTGTATGTGTGTGTGCTTGTGTCTGAACTGTGTTTGTGCCGTGAGCGATAGCGGTGTTATTCGTGGGCCACTGTTGTCCCAGTACAGAGCAACTGTTTCTGTGCTGGTGTAACTCAAGAAATGATAGCATTTGTCTACGATGAATGTCTTACTTTGTTAAATACATGTCTAGCATGTTAACATGTGTTTGGTATCTGCTCTCAATACGTAAATCAAAATGTATCACTCACATCATTAGTGTTAGTGTAATGCATTATTACCATAATTTTCTATTTCCATATCAAAGTAGATGCCTCAAAGTAGATGCCAGTTGTTCTAGATTCTTCCGATCCTGATCAAATGGGTATCATGTTATTGCTAATCAAAAGAGTCTTTCTTAAACAGTAGTAATATGATGTGCTAGTAGGCTTAGCTGCTAATTGAAGGCTAAATGAAAACAAAGAAAGGGATATATTTAGTCACCATTTTTAACTTTGCTAATATTTTCTTTAGCATAGCCTACTATTTTAACACAGAGCTACTGGCTAAAAAGGCTATATTTTTATTAGTTAGAACAAGATATTGTGATAATATGCTACATTTTTTATCAGACATTACAAAGACTTCCAGGGGGGATATGATTATGTGGGGTGGATTTATATTTACACCAGGAGCTTTTCAAGAGAGAGTACTCTATAATAAACTGAAAACTCTCTTTTAGGTCTGCTCTTGTATGAAGCACTCAGTTTTCACAGTAATTGCAGATGGAGCATGTTATTTAAGGCTAGCCGTGCAGGTTAGCACAATGCTATGCTAGAACACTAAGCTCTTAGTTTGCTAAATAAAGGATAAATGAAGGCACAAAAAAGTGGGTTGTTTCCATTCAGAAATCTGGTCACCTTACATTTTTAGCTTTGGTAAGATGTTGTTTACTAGTTACAGCTTAGCCTACTAGCATAGCACAATGTTAACTAGCTAAGAAAGGCTTTTTTGATAAGTTAGAACAAAATATTGTGGTAACTTGCTACATTTTTGATCTGACATTACAAAGTGTCACAGAGCAGGGCTATAGATATTTCACAACACCAGCAGTGTTTCAGGAGTGAAATTCTCCTTAGCAATCTCTCATAGGTCCTTTCTTATGTGGAACTCCCAGTTTTCGCAATCCAAATGATTCCCGATGGATTAAATCAAGTCTTGCCCTAGATTTTATCTCATTAAATATTCTTTTACTCACAAATACGTCACACTGTGAAAGTACTAGGGTTGTGAAAACTTTCATGTAGTTCACGAAATTCCACTTCCATTCCTATAGCTTCCTGTGAGTCCACTTTCATCAGCATGTATGTCACATCCTTAAAGATAGGTTGGATAATGCAATCAAACATAAATCAAGCTCAGATTTTACAATAACATAATAGGTCTCTTAATTTTCTCAAACAGATGAAAGGCTGCTGTAATTACACACTGCCCCGGCCCATCTGTGACAGCTTAACACAACTCTGAGTTGGAAAAAAACACCCCAAATCAATCTGAATGGAATTAGATAATTGATTAAATAATCAGGCACGGTAATTAATTCAAAACCCCTGAGTGAGTCAATATCCGATGTCTGATTGAGCGAGAGCGAAAGAGAGATGCCTCCAGTCAGTGTTGATTAGCACCAGGATGGTTACTGCCGTTCTTCATATTGTTGACGCACATATACGTGTGTCTCCGGTCTCCAGGCGGCTGCCCGAACGGTTGTAAGTTCAATGCCATGTGTTTGCTGGAAAACGGAGAGTTTCGGTGTTCCTGCGACCCCATACAATGTGACGGCACATACAAGCCCCTGTGCGGAAAGGATGGAAAGACATACCCTAACGACTGCGAGAGGAAACTCGAAGAGTGCCGGACCGAAACAGACATCCCCGTCAAGCAACAAGGGCCCTGTGGTGAGTGTGGAGAATTGTACAATGTGTTTCTGTGTGTTCTTGTAATTTTATGTTAGTGAAATAGATGTTGTTTAATTAGCATTGTATGTCTGCTTGTGTTTGGTTGTGTCCTGCGAGAAACTCTTGTGGAAGGTGCTCATTCTCTTTCATTTCCATGCCGTTCTCATTCTGCCATCAGCTCTGATGACACATGAAACGCTGACTTCATGTTTCATTCATGTCCTCACCCCTCCAGTGCCAGTCGTCCACGCCAGTCCTTCCATGTTCAAATGTCTCGTCATTTCCCCCTTTGTCCTTTTATGTCCTTTTTTGGCTGTCTTTAAACTGTTTTTTCTGTTCCAGTGTGTCTCTCTGTCTGTCTTTGTCTGTGTTACGTCTGCTCAGGGCTGCCGCCGGACACGCCACTCGTTGCGAGCGGGGAAGAGTTCAACCTCTGACCTTTCTTATTGGAATTCTGACCTGTGGGTCTCCTTCAGGGGGGCCCTCAAAGGGCTGGTTTGATGTCTTTTTTTTCTACCTGTACCTTTTTGTCTCTGTCTCTTGTGTTTGTTTGCGTGATGGAGTGGCCCTCCCTGCAGCTCCAGTCCTCATGGCACTATTTGGAAGGGAAGTGAGGTCATGGAACTCTTCTTTTTTTCGAGTGCTGTGTTTGTCTGGATGAATCACTACCCAATCATTCTGACCCTGTTGTTGCCCCGCTACCTGTTTGCATGGATGCATGCATGTAGCCCCCTTGATAGGAGCTATTTTCATTTCTCTGTTATGCTTAAGCATAGAAACAGAATCTACGCAATTACGCAGACGTAAAAACTCAAAATGTGGAAGCGAACATTCCCATATTTAAAGTGTCCTGGCATTACTCTGGCAGCAGAAAATCTTTTCTAGAGGGCAAGAGGGTTACTGTCAAATGTCTGACTTTTTATACTATATGCTGCCATTCAAAAATGACAATGAAAAGTACTAAATATATTTATAAGTCGCTCAGTGAAGATTAAAGTCTGGCCATAGAAGAAGAAAGTTTTTGGGCTTGCATTGCTTGAAACGTTTGCGCACTTGTGTGGCATATCCCTTTGCCATTCTCCCTTGAGTTCTAGTGTGTACTTCCCTCCTATACAGTATATAAGAAGCAGTGTAGTAAAGCTCAGGATGTCCGAATATGCAGGCGAGCAATACCTGCATTACCCACTGCATCCGCAAAGTGTGCTACCTTTGGACATTTGGACACCCCATTTGGACATCCCATAAAGCCATAGGAGATGAATATCCATGAGATTCAAAATATATATAAAAAAAACCAGTCAGACATTGCTTTTTATGGTTAAATTGTTCTTGTTTAACAAGTGTATAGTTGATGCTTTTTGGTTAGTAATAGCTGAAAATCTATTCTCGTTTTTAGAGAATATCTTAATTCTCTTAGAAAAAGAAATATATAATATCTTAAAGTTGTTTATGAATATTTACTTTTTTACTTGCAAACAAGACAAAAATATTAAATGATTTTTTTGTAGTGCACACCTGGCATATCTACCAAATGTACTGCATTAACAATCAAGAAATAAATTATATTCAAGTACAGTAATTCAGAGGTTCCTTGTTTTGTGCGCCACTCTCCATTTTATACTAAAATACATTAAACACCTCAAAATTATTGCAGCAGTTATTAAAAAAAAAGGCTTGAAAGGGAAAAAAAGGGATCTGGACAGTGTGTTAATTATGGGACGTGTATCCAGGGCTGTTTTGGCAGGGCTCAGATTTTGAGCGCATTTTAACAGTACAGAAATATCCCTCTCATTTATTCTGAATGCTATGTGTGTCCTACTCCCTGGCAGCACATATGTGGCAACTATAGTGCTGTATGAGTCTTTCCTTTTTTTCCTTCCTTATCTCTTCTTTATTCTCTTCTCACTATCAACCTCTATGACTCATTAGGATTGTTTTCCAGTCTTCAGCGAAAAGATGCATAAATTAACATGTAAAGAGGTGTAGTGCTTGTGTCTTTGGCTTTATTTCATTATTTCTGACAAAGTAAATGTTTTGGTCCTTTCAGGCTTTTGCTGGTGGCAAGTTACAGTATGTTTTTTTAATACATTTATTTACATTTGCATATTCCGCAAACAGAACATTAATTAAACATCAAAAGCAGACCTGAGCCAGGCTGACTGCCTTTCATGCAGAGGAAGATACGGAGCATTGATGAGCGAAAGTCTTGTGCTTTGGACACCTGCTCTCAGTTTGATGTGTAAATGCAAAAAAAAAGTTGCTTTGTTTGGTCATCTTGTTTTGCTTTTGTCACATTCTTTGTCTTCTCTCTGTCTCTTAAATCCATCCAGACGTTTTCAGGTTTTGCTTTTTAGCGTGTTCCCATTAGATGTTGTCAATAGGAATGCTAACAGCTACAGTTGCTTCCTGCGGATATTATAGGCGGCCTTCATACTGACAAGGGCCCAAGTGAAGTCTATGTTTTACTAAAGTGCGTTTCGGTCCTTTAGAAGACACTCAAGCGTGACAAAGCTCACTTTTCCTGCAGTGGAAAACCTCTAAATGGACCTCTTGTCACACGCTAATCAATAGCAGAGAAGCTGTGTGTGTACAAGAGTCATTTCAAACACTGAGCATGTCAGTACTTTTTCCAGTGTCTGACATGGTTTCATCTGCTTCCCGTTGTCTTTGGAAACAAGCAGAGTTGGGTCACTGTGTCAGCAGCTCTCGTCGAGAGACGATTTGCTCTAAAATCAAATAAATGTGTAGTACTGAGAAAGGTCAAAAAGAGACTGCAGCTCCTAAGGAAAACAGAAAACACTGTGAAAGAAGAAAGATTGAGAACAAAGGATTGAAGATACACAAGACTAGACTGTGGTTCTTCATCTGAAAGTCTACCTGCATTCTGTTGATGGAGCTTTAAAATATGGTGTTGTATAGAGAGTTCAGGTCCTATTAATGTCAGCGTGGGTTTTTCGGTCTGTTGTTTGGATGTGTGAGATGAGTCTAAGAACACCTGTGTCAAAGTCATTTTACGAGTGACAAAAGGAAAAGGTTACCAGTTAGACTTGGCCGATTATATTGAATATTCATATTTAGTTTGCAGGGTTTTTACTGCTGATGTAAAATTGAGCAGTATTGTGATGAATGTGCTTTTCATTTTGTCATAAAATTTATGAAGAGCATGTCATTAGTCTCCACATGGCTTTTTCATGCAAAAAAAATAATAATTCTTTACATTCATTGTAACCATTCATTAGTAAGTTGGTTTTTATTCAAATCATAGTTGTTCTGATTAATAAAAAACATTAGCAAGATTATTTTTTATTTAGTTAAATCATTGTTCTGATTATTATTTTATGATATTTGCATAAGGCGATCTGATTGATTGACACCTGCGTTGACACATGAAAAGTTGAAAAGTTTTCAACTTCTGCCGTGAGCAACGCCAGTGAAGTGATGCGACGGACCCACAATTCAGTTCGGCAACGCTTGACGTCACTCCATTCAAAGTAAACGAGAGGCGTTGACGCCGACGCCCTGTGTGAACTTTTCAACTTTTCAAGCGCCAACGCAGGCGTCAGCCAATCAGATCGCCTTATGCAAATACCCTAGCGCAGATGCTAGCCAATCCCGTTCACGCAAAACCAAAAATGTATGTGATTGGCTGTTGTCACTATGACGGCGCATCAGCACCAAGCTTCAGACACGCCCTCCGTCAAGCAATGACGCCGACGCTCCATGTGAATGGAGTGTAGTCACTCATAGTGAGGGAAATCCACCTGTGATCCGAGTGGAGAGGCTACTCGCGGACTGAATATGCGCTCTACAATAATAACACGATCGGTGCCTATGGTCCACGCTGATAGCTGTTCTGGCACTTCCGGGGCAGTTTTTTTAGTTCTCATCTCCATATAATATAGCAGTAGAGCTAATACAGTGGCTGGAAATCTGTTTATCCTTCGGTTGCTTCACCATCTTCATAGAGAACGCGGTTCATGGTTGCTCAGAGTGCTTTGGAAAGAAGCTGGAAATGGCGCGGCTGTGATTTCCACACATTTTTAGACGCTGGGAGCAGGGAAATCTATTTAGAGCACCTTATTATATTAATGAAAATATTGATATTTGGCACCAGATATCGATTCTCGTATCGCATGGAGAAGGATCGCGATATATCGCCATATCGATTTATTGTCCCACCGCTAATCTTTACTTAATATCGTAATGATTCTTGGCATAAAAGAAAATTTGGCAATTTTGACCCATACAATTTTGGCTATTGCTACAAATATACCCCAGTGACTTATGTCTGGTTTTATGGTCCAGGGTCACATATGGTACTGTGATGACCGTGGTACTATACAGTAGAATATGGTAGTACTATGGTATTATCAGATATAATATACTGTTTTTGGTTAGTTTAAATTAGGTCCTGCGCTCGTCTTCACAATTTCCACCACACTTGGAATCCACCAGGATGTCCACCAGGAATCTGTTTTCCAGGTTTCAATGGTTGAACGAACTCTATCCAGATATACGCCAGCCACAATATATTTAACGGGCTATTTCCGTCCTTCACAGCCTCATTTTCGTTTACTTCAAATTAAATACAGCGTCTGCTCTGACTGAAGTCTATGAGAGCTTGAATGATGATCTTTGTGCATTATCATGGCTCAGCTCCATCCAATGTAATTTCAGAACTCCATAACTCGGTGGGTGTGCCAGCCGTAATGGACTCCTAATTATAAGGAAAGAAAGCAGCCCGTTTCTCCAAGCAGAGCAAGATGGATCCTGCAAATGAAGCTGACCTAAATACACAGCTGTCATTATAGTCCGGAGGATGTTTCATAGCTTGTGTGAAGTGAACAGACCCTCAGAATATACCAGCTTTCTGTCTCTGCCTGTCTGTCTCTGTTCCCATGGCAGTAACTCATAAAGACTAACAATGGGCTCAGACTTACTGACAATGTCATTGAGCAAGAGCTCCGTGAAAAGAGGTGCCTGGGAATCAACGCCCCAGGTGACAACGCACTCTGATTAATATTTATCATTTGCATATTTATTTGATTAGCATCTCTTGCTGAAAACGGCATAAACTTGAATTTTTTTTCTTAATTTTCAAAAAAAAAAGAAACAATAACAAGTTAAGCACCCATTGAACTTTGGAGGGCCTAGTGAGATGTGCGTAATGAATCCAATTAGACGAGTAGATTGAAGAGCCAGGGTAGCGTGATTATAATTAGCATGAACCTTTGCACCTCGCTGTGTGAGGAAGGGTTGTATCTGGGTCGCTGTTGTAAGTTGGAAAGCCCTCGTCGGATTCTGTTATTTGTGTTTGTTAGGATGCTCTTTGTAGAGCATGCTTCTGTAATGCACATCTGCCTTCCGCCTCGTTTTCCCTCATTCCCTCATCCTCCTCTGCTTCCCTTTCTTCTCTGTTCAGAGTGCTATGTGCAATGCTTGTCTTAACGTCTGCCTGTGTGACGCCCTTCTGCTGAAGGGATCCATGGATCCGACTCGCTCTGTGCTCAGTTTTCAGGCTTCTGTGTCATTCAGAACTGAATTATGAATGACTTCAAATTTCCAGTTCAATTCCTGAATTTGAATTGAGGTAGCAAACTGGGTGCAGAATTGTAATTTGAATTTAAAGAAGTACAATGAAAATATGTGTATGTGTTATTATATAATATATAATATTATTATATTATATATATTTGTTATGTCAAATATAATATTTGTAATTATTCTGTTAATAAATTGTATGTATAAAATCCTTATTTATTTATTTATTTATTTGTCAGTATTATTATTATTTTAATTAATTGTCTAATTGGATTGGCTATGGTGTTGGAATAGATATTTGTAATTTATAATATTTATAAATCTAATTATAATATACCTTTATAAATAACTATTCATAAAATAAATAATAATTTGTCATAAATATAATTAGTAATAATTATATATTTTTATATTAAGAATTAGTCAATTATTAGCTATTTTAGTAATGATGTGATTTGTTTGTTGATTTTCTTTGAATTTCAGTTAAAGTCAATTTCTCTTCCTTTCATTCCAATTCAAATTTCAATTAAAAATCCTTTTTGCGATGCAGCCAGTTCAATTCAAATTCACACTCATAAAGTGAAAGCCAATTCCTTAGTTCAGAATTTCACCAACCCTCTCTATTTTCTGTGTCCAACATTAGATAGCAAGCTAATCTAATTTGTGTGGTTTATTCTGTCCTCCCTTCTCTCTCCCTCTCTTTGTCTCGTTCTCTCTCTTCCGCTCCTCTTGCTTCTCCAGTTTCACGGTGTCTCACCTCATCCGTTTCCTCCCTTACGGTGCGGGGAGGGCAACGGAATTAGTTCCTTGGTTAAATTCTTAATGCGTGGGGAGAAAGTTTCTATGCCCTTGAAGCCATTGTTTGGTGATAAGTACTCCTTCAGAAACCAAACACCGCCTCTGGGGGGATTTCTGCTTGTGTCATGCTAATATTTTCTTCTTTCCCTTTTCCTTGCACCTTCTCCTACACGCTTATAAATGTTTCCCCTCAAGCTGAAGGGAAAGGTAGGGAACGAAAGAGAGAAAGACAGAACCAAGGGGGACGTGGCGGGGGGGAAGTCATTGCTTCTGATATGCAGACGCACAAAAAGTGAGACACGCACAGCTTGCCGAAACTCTCAAACTCCTCTCATATTGGCAAGATGCGAGGGAGCGGAGAGTTGGAGTAGACGCTCGTGCGACTGTTTGTATCATGATTCGCACACGCCCTGTAATCCCGATACGAGGGCTGGAGATCTCCATATGCATGAGCGTGCATACAGCAGATCGTAGGAATAATTCTCTGCGTTCACACTGTGCTAAACTCACTAACTTTGCGCCAGAGCTGAGCTGAAGGAGCTTACCGGACCCCCTGAAGTGAGTGTTGGCTAACTGTCTGCGTTCTGACAGCCCTGCAAACCAAGTTAAAGAAATCTTCATTGGCTCAAGAGACCTGCACTTTAAATAGCATGTAACGGTGGCGAGATGTGAGTGGGAGTTTCAACGTGTCAGGATAAAGTATGTAGGGAAGCCGTCTCAATAGGAGAATCTCGTACTATGTGCTAATAGTCCTTAACATCATGTTTCAGTGGCAGCAGTAATTAAACACTACTAGAACGAATGCATAATGCAATACAAAATTGCAGTGTGAATGTAGAGCAGGAGGCGGAGCCACATCGCGCATATTATATAACACCGCAGGGGTCGGAGGTGTGCGGAAATTCTCAGGCCTGATCGCGGCAATTACTCAGCTTCCAAGTCCCGTTATTTCTTCACACCTTCTCATTATTAGAAAACCCGCTTTTCCACACTTACGCTCTCACACAGGCTCCTAATTAACGTCCTCCACCGCTTTCCAACGTTGCTTACGCAACTTTCCTTTCTTTTACATACGTTAACCTCTGCAAAAAATTGCAAATGCAAGTTTGCAAATGCGCTCCTTTTATACGTGCATTGCGTCCCAGTGGCAGTCCCGTCGAGACATATGGCTGTCATCCAGCTTACAGCTGGAGTCCTTGAAGACTGGCACTGCAGCACAGGCCTCGGGGATGGCAGCCCACTATTTCAAAGAGGCTCCGAAAAGGGCTAATTTTTTACTGAGAGAATATGCAAGCCATCTCAATAACCAAAGCCAGGCTGCTTTTTTTTATGAAGTATGTAATCGTGGCTGCACGATTATTTCTCAGAGAACTTTCTCTCCCTTGACTTATTAAATCTGCAAGTTTTTTTTCCCCATCCCCTAGAGACGAAAAACTGAAAATGAGAAACTGAACAAGTGAACGTTTCTTTTCATATCTACTTTTTCGTATTTTTATTTTTATTTTTTTTTAAAGGAGAGTGATTCTTTCATCTTTGTAAGGAAACAAAGGTTGGCTTGGGACAAAGCATTATCGTAGGCTACGGTTCGGGTTTTAGGATCTGTGCCTTGGGAAACGGGTCACTAAAGCGTTTTGAAGGCCATGAGGGCTTTACTGATGAGCCTGATCTCGTCCTTCAGCCGGGCGCTTAGAAGGCACAGATGGAGAGGCGCTGAGAGAGAAGAGCTGGAGGAAAAGCCCGCTTTCAAGGCCTGCAAAATTAGGCACCGATCCACTGTTTACACAGTTACGTGCCAGTTCAAGACGTATTTTAAGCTCTCATTCTCAGCAGAGAAATCAATAGCCGGAAACGTTCTCTTAGAGGAGCTTCTACTGTAGGACACTTTTAGATTGGCACAGGAACACAGCAAGTCGGGAAAGTAACCTGCTTACTTCCCACTTCTGTTTTTATTTTCATTGGCTTAGCTGAGCAGTTGCGTGTGTGGGTTTAAAAGAGATGTGTGTGGCACTGCTTGATTTCTGTCATGAAAAACATGCTTTGGAGTACTAATCATGGTCTTTTGATGCACGCTGTGCTTCATGTGTGTTTGATATGCGCTTCTCCCTGGTTGCCGCCTTCAGATGTGAGGCGGGATTATAGGTGAGCGCCAAGAAGAGGTTAGAGAAGGGTTACGTTCAAATAATTTCCGTCGGTCTCCTGCAGTTTACTAAAGCCATGAGACTGTCTGAGGGTTTCACTCTTGCTAAGTAATATTTAAGGCACAGGCTAAGTCTTTAGCTCTGTTTGTTAGTGCTAAACCTAGTGAGCTGCCTTCTGTCTACATAGTCAGCTGCCTTCTAATACAACATCAACTGCCATGGAATCTTGTTAGTAACCAGTTTAGAACTTTCTACATAGAGTGTGCATCATAGCAATAGCACTACATGACAATTTCAATACAGTCTTTGTTAGCATGCTGCTAAGCTAACACTGTAAAAACGCTTAGCACTCTTAGAAATATTTTTATTGATATTTATCAGTATTGACTTAAAATTAAGTTTATTATCAACATTCCCATCGTATTTATTTTATGAAAATGCATTCTCGGATTGACTTCTTAAGAATTTCACTGAAACTAGGCATTTAACTTCTCTATTACTCTTCATTAATAATAAAAAAAAATAAAAATACAATTTATGGACAAATTATGCAGCCCTACAAACAAACCTAATGAAAATTAACCATTTGCTACACATAAACTCAAAAAACCATAGTTGCTATAGTTAAACCATGGTAACAACCAATTAACCATGGTTTTACTACATATAAAACCACAAATCCATGGTTACTATATTTATTAAACCTTGGTAACCACAAATTAACAATGGTTTACACTAACCACAATTTAATCATGGAATTTGTAGTAAAACTGTGGTTGTACAAATTGGAGTCAAAACACACCAAAAAGCCATGGTTACTACACTTTTACTATAATAAAACCATGGTTAATTTTCAGAAGAGACACTTAGCAAACCTGGCACATTTTGTTTGCATTGCATTTTAAATCGGTTTTTATTAGAATCATAATTAGATTTTTTTACACCCCCAAATCATATTGCCCTAACTAGCATTCTTGAAAATGCTGCCTCTTTAAGCAGCTCAGTGTGTTTTGGAACACAGCAAGTCTCTTCTCCCTTCAAGAAACTCAATGATGTTAATTTTTTTTTCTCATTATTTTGTCCTTATTTGCTCATATCATATTGGAAAAGAAAGTTATTTTTATGGCGAGGGACGTATTTGATTTATCTGAAGGCAGTATGATAGCTCTTTGTGTGCGATATTAAATGTATCTGAGTGTCTGTAATGTTATTTGGAAACGATAGCATCTAATCCAGGAATAAATTACTGCTGTGACAACACCGTGTGTAGCACGGGTAGGGATGCACAGACACGCACACACACACACATTCTTAAAACAAACACTGAAGATGGAGGGGTTCTTATTTATATGTACATACATGTCCAAAGACATACTCACAAGCAAACAGTCAAAAACATGTAATCTTCTATACTCACACACGCCGACCAGCATGCACCTGCAAACATTTGCTGTCACCCTGTCATTTTACCTCTCACACAATACTGAGTGTGCCTGAAGGGCTGCCCTTTATTTTGACATGTCTTTAATCTTAGTGTGAAAGTGCAAACACATCGCGTTTACTCCTCTAGCATTTCTCAGCCCTCAGCTATGGAGCCCAAGCACACAAATGTGCAGCATGTTGTGCATTTGTTTATAAAAACAGTTAAACTAAAAAATATTTTAATTATATCAACATTTACTCATTCTCGTGTCATGCCAAATCCGTTTGACTTTCTGTAGAACACAAAAAAGATTTTAGGCAGTATTAGACAGTGTTCACAGGTGCATTGTTCAAACTCCATTGTATGGAAAAGAGCAGCGTGAACATTCTGCTTTTGTTTTATACAGAAGAAAGAACATCACTCAAGTTTGGAATGGAAATGAGGGTCACTGCTTTTACAGAATCTCCCCTAGAAACCTTCTCCATCTTTTTGTGCATTAATTTTTTACCTTTTCTATAAAAATTCCTCCTGATTGGGCGAAATGAAGCCTTATTTGGTGACGAAAGCTTCTCCTCTAGAGGACGGTGAGCTGTGCTGGTTCACCGCTGACCCACTTCTTCTTTCTTGTTCTCTTTCTCTTTCCCTCTGTGTTGGCATCAAAAACAGGGCCTGTGCTCAGTCCCACTGTCCCTCGGCCCTCTGTCTGCTAACTGCAGCAGTTAATGAACTTACTGTGGAACTACTGTGGCACCACTGAGAGTCCCAGCTACTCTCTTTCATGTTCATTTTTCATATCTGTGCTGTAGCCCAGCATGCTGAATTATTAACTAGAGCTCTCCCTTTTCTGAGATGATGCTTTGTGTTTTACTTGTCTGTCTTTTTTTTTGCCTTCTGTCTGTAGTTGAGGGAGGCTTGGTTAGTGATGCATGAAATGAGATGTGAGTAGTTAGTGTTCTGATTGGATGCTCTAATGGGCTGCATGTTTACAACTGCAAAGTCAGAGTGCATATCTGTTTAGCAAGCAGTTCTCAGACCATCAGGTGTTATGGGTTGGGGAAAAAGGTTGTGTTTTGTGTCCAAAATAAACTATTTCTAATAAAACATAGGTCACATACCCACTGCAGTGGTTATGGGTGTGAAATCCACATTTAAATGCAGGAGTGGATCTATTAAATTATTCTATGATGTATATGAACAGAAAACCGGAGTCACTTAAAAAACAGAAATTTTTGATATAGAGATAATCATAGCAACGGTTTGGTGTCTCACAGGTATAAAAGAGGAATGACATTTCACATGCACACTGCATTGGTTATGGATGTGAAAACCACAATTAAATGTGAGAGTGAATCCATTAATTATTGTGCCGTGTGTGAACAGAAACCTGGAGTCACTCCAGATCCTGAAATGTTTGCTATAGAGATAATCATAGCAATGGCTTGGTGTCTCACAGGTGTAAAAGAGGAATGATATTTCACAAGAATAATGAATACTGCCGTGGTTATGGATATGAAAACCACAATTAAATGCAAGAGTGAATCCATTTAACTATTGTACCGTGTGTAAACAGAAAACTGGAGTCACTCCAGATCCTGAAATGTTTGATATAGAGATAAATATAGCAGCATTTTGGTGTCTCACATGTGTAAACGCGGAACATGGATGGTGGTGGCAATTTAAATGCAGGATCGGAATGTCGCGCTTCTAATAGTTAAAACACCATGTGTAGAGAATCCTGATTAAGCACTGGGAAGTGGAATGACATCTGGATTTAGCAACCTTTACTCTTTCCCTTCCTCCTTATCTCTCCCATCTTCATCTAAGTAGAATGATAATTTGTTTCCCTGCTTTTTGGGGCAGATCTTAACCTGGAGAGCCCCTGCCTGAAGAAGATCTGCGAGTTTGGAGCTGTGTGTGTGGTTAAGAACAGCGAGCCTGTGTGCGAATGCTCAGACGCGTGTCTGCAGGACCAAGACCCTGTTTGCGGCAGTGACGGGCACACTTACAGCAGCTCATGCCAAATGAAGGCCATGGGATGTGCCCTTCAGAAACAGATACAGATGCAGCACAAAGGACCATGTGGTGAGTCCACACACACACACACACACGCATTGATGCCACTCACTCCTTCACTGTCTTTCATCCCCGTCCACCCCCTGCACTTAAGCACTCCACCGATATTTCGAGAGAGGACTGTAATTTTCCTCCTCCGCAACCTTTTTTTGAAACGATGCACTTAAGTTAGAATTAAAGAGGGCAGCATCCTTCACAGTAATTGTTTGCATGAGTCATGGGTTTTTTGTCTGGCTTTTGTAAGCACGCTCCAGATGAGTCTGCAGAGGCCTGCTCGCCCTCCAAACAAACACGTTTATGTGTGTTCTTCACAAAAGGTTTGTAAATCATTTTCGATGGCTGTCTTTATGCTTGGAAGGGGAATATTAACGGTGCTTTTTCTGCTAAACTTGGAGCCCTTGTAAAGCCAGTCCCTTTCACTGTCGGCTTAAGTTCAGAGAGAATGAGGTGGAGCTATTGTGTTGACAAAAGTGTCATGTGTTTGCAGTTTATACATGTGAGTGTATTGGCTCACCCTCCAGTGAAAAGTTGGAAATGGATGCCGGGGGTCATTTGGTAGCAGTAGAATTAATCTCAGATCGCTATAGGCCACGGTTGCCCTTTATTGCAGTGCCGCCTATCATGCTATATATGTTTCCAGATAGCAAATGACAAATGAGAGTGATATCTCTCTCCTCACAGGCTTCTGGAACATAAGCTTAACTACCCACAGAGATTTAACCCACAGAAACAGGTTTGGTTGGGGCTAAACAAGTCAGTGTCATGCATGCATGGTGAAATCTTAAAACTGATGATTCAGGTCTAGAAATAGAGGATTTTAGAAATGCTTGAGCTTGACAGGTTTGTTTTGAAACGGCAAGCTTGATGTTCTATGTGTAGAAAGTAATAATAGGCTTCCCACAATCAAAGAAAACCTGTAAATAAAAGATAATGGTAACACTTTAGTATAGGGACCAGTTCTCACTATTAACTAGTTGCTTATTAGCATGCCTGTTATTAACATATTGGCTCTTTATTAATACTTATAAAGCACATATTCTGCATAAGCATATTCTATATTCCTAATCATACCCAATAAAACTTACTGGGTAGGTAAAAACAACTACCTTACTAACTGTTACCGATTAATAAGCAGCACATTAGCAGTTTATTGAGGCAAAAGTCATAGTTAACAATAGTTAACATAGTTAACGGGGGAAGTCGTGGCCTAATGGTTAGAGAGTCGGACTCGTAATCGAAAGGTTGCGAGTTCGAGCCCCCGGCCGGCAGGAATTGTAGGTGGGGGGAGGGAATGTCCAGCGCTCTCTCCACCCTCAATACCACGACTGAGGTGCCCTTGAGCAAGGCACCGAACCCCCAACTGCTCCCCGGGCGCCGCAGCATGGCTGCCCACTGCTCCGGGTGTGTGTTCACGGTGTGTGTGTGTGTGTGTGTGTGTGTGTGTGGATTTGTTCACTACTCACTGCTGTGTGTGTGCACTTGGATGGGTTAAAGGCAGAGCACCAATTTCGAGTATGGGTCACCATACTTGACAATACGTCACGACAATACGTCACGACTTAGTTAATAGCAAGAATCTGACCTTAAAATAAAGTGTATTCAAGGCAATAAACTTAAATATATATATTTAGATCAAATTTAGATATAAAATTATTTGCTTTTTAATTATATATACTTTATATTTATAATTACATAAAATCAATCATGGGTACCCCATATATAATTAGAAATATGTAATTAGAAAGTATTTATTTAATTATGTAAATAATTTATTTTATTTTATTTGACAAGCTTTATCAAATGTATTAATGTTTACAGTTTAGTCATTCATTCACTGAGAAACAACTGAAAACTAATCCAGTAAAAACAGCAGTGGTTGGTAGATGGTCCAGTCTAGATGATTAATCAGCTGAACTGCAAAATTGTGTGACTGGTTTAGACCTGCTAGATCATGCTGGACAAGCAATTTAGAGATGGTAGAACATCTTATAACCAGCTGTGGTATTCCATAAACAAGCTTAACCACCTTGAACGGGATTGACCTGGTTATTCCAGCTGGAAATAATCATTGTAGTTTGAAAGAAATCCACCCATTACAGCATCACAGCAGTGTTGATGGGTCCGGCCCCTCGCTGGAACAGGTGTCAATGGAAAGGGGCAATAAAAAGCTGCAAACAGCTAACCATACAGAAGGAAATGTTGTTCATTTAGTGCTGTGTACACAGACACACTCTCCACCACAAGTGAATTCTATTATTATCACCGTTAATTATCCAGGCCCATTCAGACCACAGCCTCTGCCTCACTAAGACCCCAGCTGTGTTTGTGTGTATTTGTTCATGAAAGCTTGTATGTGGGTCGCTGTTGGTAGCAATGCACCCACATGAGTGGGTGTATGATGTGCTCGTGACCAAATGTCATTTAATTTTCTTCACTCCGCATAGAGGGGAGACTCATAAATGCCCTTATCTTTATAGTTCAGGTGCAGTCGTTTAGAGGTATGACTGACATTGTTTATTATTCAGATTTTTCCCTCACGTTTGAGTGGCGGCTGACCTTGTCGCACAGCTACAGGAAAGCGTGCAGTTGTAATGGAGTATTTGATATCTGCTCCTCTGAGAACCAATACGTATATGTTTATATGCAAGGAAATGAAAGAACAGCCAACGAGTCAGCAGCAAATAAGCACTTTTTACTGGTGATTGAAATATTACTGGCCACAGTTGGGGAATATAGGTTACCTGCAAGACACTGAGCTGGAAGCGGAAGAAAAATCATCAGGCTGTGGAAGGAGTGAGAGGGCAGTAAATAAAAACTAGGAGGAGATGGAGCAGACTAATAGAGCCAGTGCCCTTGCCCAAGCACCAATCGCCAGGGAATTTTTACAGCTATTCACAAAAACTGCTGTTCTGTACCTGACATTAACAATGTTCCTTCCTTTCTCTGGGCAAAAGAGAGCAGTTTACCACTCACCTTTAGAGGAATTGTTCATCCAAAAATGAAACTTTTGTCATCACCAAACCTGTATGACTTTTTTTTGTGAAGAAAAAACACTTTTTCATTGGAATGAAACTGAATTCTGAACATTTAAACCATTATTCATAGAAGTTCTGAAAACATCCATTCTAGCTTTCCTGCACTAAAAAAAAGTTTGATGTAGAAACAATTTTTACTCAGAAATTGGTAGTATTTCACAATTAATGACAAAAGGCAAGTAATACATTGAATTAAAGCTGAAGTTTTTAAGTGGAAAGACTGAAATAGCATCTTTTTTTAAGACAATTCACTTTTCATTATAATGGAATTGAATTCTGAACATTCGAACCATTATTCACTGAAACAAAAAATCTGAAAACATTCATTCTTGCTTTCCTACATTGAAAAAAGTTTGATGTAGAAACAATTTTCACTGAGAAATTTTATTTCACAATTAATGACAAATGCAAGTAACATATTGAATTAAAGTAAACATTTTTACTAGAAAAAAATCAATTACAGATTGATTCGTTCACATATCAGGCTGATTCAGTTCTCAATGACTAAATTTCAGTCTTTTTCAACACAGCTGCCGCAAGAAGACATGTATTTGACACCCAAATGGTACCTTTTTTATACCTTTATGATATTTTTGTGGTGCTTTTGTGCTCTTCTTGAAGCTTGAAAGCTCTAGTCCCCATTCATTCATTGTAACTGCATACAAAAGAGAGAAACATTATTCAGAATTTTCTTTCTGCTTCGAATAAGAAAGAGCGTCATACAGGTTTTGAATGACATGAGAGTGAGTAAATGACGGCACAATTTTCATTACTGGGCCTGAATGCACAGAATTTCTTCTTGTTTCCCATAAGGCTAAGCTCTGCCCTAATGGCCTGTGTCTGTATTCGTATCTCGGGTCCAGCTCTGTATGCTGGATCGCTGTTTATATGTAACCAACTGCCATATCTACTGTATTGCGCTCCCCTCTGCCGAGGCCATGAAAGCATGGAAACATGTTGCAACTGATAAAGAAATGCCTTTATCACACATACTGATAAAGGAGAATACCAGCAGCCATGAGAATGTGATTTATCGGCCTGCATTGGACTGTCACGATGAAGCGCTCTTGGGCAGCCGCTGGGCAGCATGCTGCAGCTGCTTTTAATAAGACGGCCGAACACAGTCCCTGAGGTTGACTGAGCGCAGATCCTGAGCGGGGGTGAGGTCACTTTATTAATGTGCAATAAACAGGTTGGTAGAAGAGAGACGAGAGATTTATGCATGAGGACCTCTCTCCATTAACACTAAATCAGGTGCTGTTATTACCCCAGGACTAATTGAATGTGATAGCAGTTGCTCTAATGCAATCCCCCAGGTGTAATTGTCATCAGCCATGCTCCCTCCCTCCCTCTCTCCCAGTTGGAACCACATTTTGTTTTACTGATTAACTGGGCACTCGGTAATCATAGCAAGATATCTGAGAACTAGGGATGTCAATTTAACACGTTAACTGTGATTAATTAAAAAACACACATACACTAAAACCCTTAATCACACTCTCTGACCCGTATTTAAATTGTGTAATAAGGAAATAAATAGTACTAGAACGATTTTATATCTTCAGTTAATAATTGAATTGCATATTGCAATTAATATCACAAATTAACATTTTGTATAAAGTTTAATACTATTAATTGTTTCATATTAATAATAATTATTTTAAATTCTTCATTTTGTATGTAATAATTTTATAATATATCTAACATTTCTTAATATATACATTTTATATTAATATAATTTTAAATCAATATAAATAAGAAATTAATAAAATTTATTCAAATGTAATATCATATATAAATGTAAAATTAATCATTAGTGCTGTCAATCGATAATTTAAAATACTAGGATTTTCCTGTAAATGTGTTGAAATAAAGGAATGCATGACAAACTAGTTTAAGGAAACTAGTAGAAGTAGCCCAAAAAAAGGCAACCCACAGCTCTGTAATTTTTCCCGCGACTGTATTTTCAAAATAGCCCAATTGTGCAGGAAAACCGTGACCCTGGCAACACTGGTTCGCTGTACCCTTATGACATATGTATACATATCTCTTGCGCACTCTCTCTCTCTCTCTCTCTCTCTCGGACACACTCGCTCTCTCTCTCTGTGTTCGCTTCACTTTTGTCGAGCCCGGCGCCCCATAATCACACAATCCCTACATCCCAATGTGCATACATTGGGACGCAGGCCATGATTTCCTTCCATGCTGCGATGACGGCAAGAAGTTGGGTCAAACCTTATCAAACGATTAATTTGCGTTAAAAAAATATTAACGTGTTAAAATTTTTAGATTAATCACATGTGTTAACGCTTTAACGTTGACAGCCCTATTAATAACACATTTCATATATACTGTAACATATAATGTATTAATATAAAATATATTAAAATGCAATTATTATATGTAATATAATTTAGTTAATAATATGTGATTTTAATTACACATACATATATAAAAAAATAAAATGAAATGAATGCCATATATTTTATATATAATATAACTGTATTCAATAATATGTGATTTTCAATTGCATGAAATATATACACACACACACACACACACACACACACACGCACGCACACATACACACAGACACACATGTTGGTTTTTGTGGTTTATGGGGACTCTCTATAGGCGTAATGGTTTTTATACTGAACAAACTGTGTGTGCTATTGCCCTACACCAACCCTACACCTAAACTTAGCCCTCACAGGAGACTTTGTGCATTTTTAGATTTTCAAAAAAACACCATTTAGTATGTTTTTTAAGCCTTTTGAATTACGGGGACATAGGCAGTGTCCTCATAAACCACCTTCATATTGTAATACCTCTGTCATACCCATGTCATTATACAAATTTGTGTCCTCATAAACCACATAAACTTGCACACACACACACACACACAAACACACACACACAAACACACACACACACACACACATATATATATATATATATATATATATATATATATATATATATACAATAAATCACGTAATTAATTCCATATATTTTGGTATAAAATAAATGGAATTATTTACATGTTTTTTTAAATATATGTATATTCTATCATTTTGAATGAATTACTTTGTATAAAACTAAAAAACTAACACTAGCTTCTCTAATCTTTTTGTATTCTATCTGTTTGTTTTCTTTTGTTTTCTTTATATTTATTATAAAATTTGAAATCCATCTATGCTTACTTGAATTGTCTCTTCTTTGTTAAATGTACATTGTGAAGTGTCCTTGAGCACTGGAAAGGCGCTATATAAATAAAACTTATTATTATTATAAAATTAACAAAAGCAAAAAAAAGGCCTCTAACACTGGCTTGCTACATTCTTTTTCTATTCAATCTGTTTTCTTTTTATTATATAATAAAAAAAAAAAAAACCCTTGCGTTAAGCTAATTGAGACATGTTATAGCACTTACATATCGTTGCTCTCTTGTTGATTTTGATTGCTTCCGTTCTCCTCATTTGTAAGTCGCTTTGGATGAAAGCATTTCCTAAATGACTAAATGTAAATGTATAAAATAGCTTAATTTGGGGGTTTTCCTCTGTAAATATTGAAATGTGGTTAATTAAATGCAATGTCATGTCAGGGGGCTGTAACTATTTCCGAAGGCACAACATCAGTAGAAATGGATGACATTATAATATGCTCTGCTGTGCCTGCATGTAAACAGAGCACTGTTGCTCCCATCTGCACGATGGAAGGATGCTTTAGCCCAGACTTTGCAGAGAGATTTTAATAAAGCGGTCAGGCGGCCGGGCAGCTGAGGCTGATCCTAGTGAGCGATGGCGTGAATCTGTAGCCTGAATCTCTCCGTTGACATCACACTTCCTTTTCAGCAGATGAGTCCTGCACCAACTGCTCGTTTGGCGCGATCTGCGACGCTCAGACTGGCCGGTGCGTGTGCCCCAAAGGGTGTTTGGAAACACGGCAGCCCGTGTGCGGCAGCGACGGGGTGACGTACGAGAACGAGTGCAAGCTGAACGTGGAAGCCTGCACTAAGCAGCTGGATCTCAGAGTGGTGGCCCATGGAGAATGCAGTGAGTACAGAAAAACAACAATCAGTTCATCCATCACCTTCATACATGTTCACTCATCAGTCTGCGTTTGCTGCAAAAAAAATCATTTTCTGTAGTATTTTTGTTTTGATTTCCAGTAAAAGTTATAATTAATATTAATATATTAATATTAATATTCTGACAGATATGACTTTTTCTGATGTATCTTGAACTAAGGTTATCTGTTTTGTTTGTTTATTTTTTAGAATTATGCTTTAAGCAAGAAAATTGACAATTTAGGAATAAAAATTTACTTAATTCAAAATAAATGTTCTCTGAAAAACTCTTGTGCAGTTTTACTTTTCAAGCAAATTATGTTTTGTTTAGTTTATTTTTAAATTGCTGGATTATGTGGTACTAGAAAACAAGACAAAATACTGATGAAGAAAATGTTTTGCAGTGCCGTTTTCTTGTCAAAACACAAGAAACTGTTTCAGCACTCTTTCCAAATCATGCATGCTACATGATTTTACGTGGTGCTTTTTTACATAGCAGAATCCCATGTGAATGCGTTTGGAGTTTCAGGAGGACGTTAATTGAGGTGGGAGCATGTTTCTTGCATCTCTTTGTTTCTCAACAATCCTATCCTGTGATTTGTGCCTGTCGTGTGTGTGTGATCAGAAACCTGTGGCAGCACTGTGTGTAGCTGGGGAGCGCGGTGCGTGCAGAACAAGTGTGAGTGTCAGCAGTGCATGGGTCAGCCGGTGAAACTCGTGTGCGGCAGCGACGGCAACACCTACAACAACGACTGTGAGCTTCGGCTGGCCTCCTGCAAGAAACAGAGGAAGATTGAGGTGGACAAACCTGGCGTCTGTGATGAAGGTGGGTTTATGTGTTCATGTATGCGATAAGATAAGTGAGAAGCTGAACTCCCTGTTATTTGCTGATTTTCACAGTTGTATTCAGGGCTAGCCGAGTTAATGCATTCACTCCAAACTGTTTATTGCAGCCAATTTAACATCCTTGCATCGACTGCACTTGGTGACCCGTCATATTTGAAGCATGAAATGCAGGCATCAGTATGCACCTTGTGTTCTCTGTTTTTTTGCCGTAGGTCTCTGTTGTGTCAGTGTTTGAGATTCAGTTTTATTTTGGTTTTGATGCAGTTACAGATGGTACCATGCTTTCTACTTGTACTAACATTTAATAGTACATATGTATAAATGTAATATTCACAATAAATGTGCAATAAAACACACACACGCACACATAAGTATGTTAATGAGGCGCAATGGAGTGACGTCAAGTCCCCTCTTCGACTGATTGTCTAGAGAAGGAGCTGTCAATCTAGAACTAGTGGACCAATGATAACGCTTAAACCCATCCTGGTTAACATGAAATTGCAATATTTGGAAAAGCAAGCACTAAACGTGGAAGCAAAAGCGAAGTGAAAATCAACATAAGCATACAAAAAAAAAAAAATATGAGCAGAAAATATCTGAGAGCACAAAAAACAGAAAAATATCAAAGGAAAACATGATTTTGTGTGAAAGTTAAATAATTTTGCATTAATATTTCAGTTTTGTGCAATATGATTTTAAATGTTTAAAGTTTTGATTCATGCTTATAATTTTTTTTAAATGCTTTATTAAATTTTTGATTTTGGCTAATTCGTTTTTTGATCTGTGACCATTGTTTGCTATTCTTTCATTTGTACATTTTGTGCAATATATTTTGACTTATATTTTTACATTTTGGTTTCACACTTATCATTTTTTATGCGTGACTGCAATACTTTTGGCAGTAAACTGATCCCATAAAGTATCCCTGAGATTTTTAAATAAATATTTAATATATTTATTTAATATTAATTAAGTATCATTTTTCATGTTCACGGTTCTCTGACATTGGTTACTGGTCACATTACATGCAGGTAAACAAATAAAATATTTCATTTTTTACTATGTGTTTTGTTTTGATTTATGTTATTTTAAAATTATTTATTTTAATTTAACATTTTTATGATTTAATTAATTATTAGCTTTTCTTTAAACTCACAAACCCACTGCAGTTCTTTTACAAACCATGGTTTGGGAAACCTTGATGTACTGTAATGTTTAATCCACATTGTTAATTACAACAAATGTAATAACTTTTCTTACTCTTTGTATTTTTACATCAATATGGTGCAAGATTGTCCAAAATGATAAACGAGAAGTAATCTAAAAGTAACCAACAAGTAGTCTTATTATACAGTATTACCTAAAATGTGTAATGCAATGTATTACATTACAAAGTACAATTTTTTTTCACATAAATTGAAATCAGTAACAGACTACAACTTAATCTACAAAGTACTCTACCCAGCTCTTTATATACAACCCGAATTCCAGAAACTTTTAAATGTGAATAAAATGAAAACTAAAAGACTTTCAAATCACATGAGCCAATATTTTTTCACAATAGAACACACATGTTTAAACTGAGAAATTTTACAATTTTATGCACAAAATGAGCTTCTTTCAAATTTTGATGCCTGGTACAGGTCTCAAAATATTTGGGACAGGGGCCAATTTACCATGGTGTAGCATCTCCTCTTCTTTTCAAAACAGTTTGAAGACATCTGGGCATCGAGGTTATGAGTTTCTGCAGTTTTGGTGGTGGAATTTGGTCCTATTCTTACCTGATATAGGTTTCCAGCTGTTGAAGAATTCGTGGTCATCTTGGACGTATTTTTTGTTTAATGATGCACCAAATGTTCTCTATAGGTGACAGAGCTGGACTGCTGGCAGACCAATTCAGCACCCGGACTGTTCTACTATGAAGCCATGCTGTTGTAATAGCTGCAGTATGTGGTTTTGGATTGCTGAAATACACGTCGTCTGGAGGGGAGCATATGTTTCTCTACAACCTTTATATACCTTTCAGCATTCAAAGTGCCTTCCAAAACATGCAAGCTACCCATACCGCATGCACTTATGCACCCCCATACCATCAGAGATGCTGGCTTTTGAATTTAATGCTGATTACACGCTGAAGGTCTTCCTCCTCTTTTGCCCGGAGGACATGGCATCCGTGATTTCCAACAAAAATGTAAAATTTGGACTCGTCTGACCATAAAACACTTTTCCACTTTGAAACAGTCCATTTTAAATGAACTCTGGCCCACACGACACGACGGCGCTTCTGGTCCATGTTCACATATGGCTTCCTATTCGCATGATAGAGCTTTAATTGGCATCTGCAGATGGCACTTCAGATTGTGTTTACCGACAGTGGTTTCTGGAAGTATTCCTGGGCCCATTTAGTAATGTCAATGACAGAATCATGCCAATGAGTGATGCAGTGTCATCTAAGGGCCTGAAGACCATGGGCATCCAACAAAGGTCTTCGGCCTTGTCCCTTACGCACAGAGATTTTTCCAGTTTCTCTGAATCTTTTGATGATGTTATGCACTGTAGATGATGAAATTTTCAAAGCCGTTGCAATTTGACATTGATGAACGTTGTTTTTAAAGTATTCCACAATCTTTTTACGCACTCTTTCACAGACTGGAGAGCCTCTGCCCATCTTTCTTTCTGAGAGACTCTGCCTCTCTAATACATCCCTTTTATACCTAATCATGTTACAGACTTGATATCAGTTAACTTAATTAGTTGCTAGATGTTCTCCCGGCTGAATCTTTTCAAAATGTCTTGTCTTGCGTTTGTTGCCCCCGTGCCAACTTTTTTGAGACCTGTAGCAGGCATCAAATTTGAAATGAGCTCATTTAGTGGATAAAAGTGTACATTTTTATATTTGAAACATTTGTTATGCTCTCTATGTTCTATTGTGAATAAAATATTGGCTCGTGTGATTTGAAAGTCTTCATTTTATTCAAATTTAAAAAACGTCCCAACATTTCCAGAATTCGGATTGTAATAAACTATAATGTACCCTACCACATCTCTGTATAGTCCTGATGTAATATCTCACTTAAGTCATTCCCAGCAGGCTGTTTGGCAGTAAAAAAAAAAAAAAGAAACACATTTTTCTCTAAGTCTCATCAGACCTTTCTTTCCAGCTCTATAAGCTGTAGAGGAGTTGCTATTAAAGGCTGCAGGATCTGGGTCCGGTCAATAGACCCTGCCCAGAGGCCAGTGACACCTGCTTTGTCAATTTATTCTCTAGACTAGTGATGCAACACCGCAGCAGCTAAAACACATCAGCCGGCAGGTCTTTAGAAGAATTGTGAACGGGGTTTTAAGTTGACGAAAACTGAGCTCTTTTGTCTATCTTACATTTAGCTTTCAAACACCGCACTCCATTTGTGTGATGCCTGGTATGATTTTGTGGTTGTGGGCACAAAATATCAATGTCAAAGTAAAACATTTTCTCAGAGTGGCCAAAGGGGCTGTTTATTTACACAGAGATGGTTTATTCATTTGTTTAGACCTGGCTTCAATACGCATGTTCATTAGTCATAAGAAAGAAATGGCAGTGTTCTGTGGCTCTTTTATTTGGAGGTAATGAAAAATGACAGTGTTCCCTGCGTCTGGCCGTAGCGGTGAATTTATCACCTGTTTAATTTCACACTCTGCTAGTCTGAAGTCAGCCTCATTGTAGACACAGACAAAGCGATATGAGAGAACCAAGCATCACCTTGGGGCCGAGGCCCGCTTTTAATTGAATATACGTTTACTAAATAGGATTATGCATTGGAAATAGCAACATAATAGCATATGAAGCAGCAGTACACGCTCCGGATCACCCACAGGAAGAGAGTTTAGGAGAGGGCAAACAGGAGAGAGTGTGAAGTCATCCGTTACACACAAGTATCTTCTCATAAAGAACTTCTGCAGGCTGTCAGGATGCCCTATTGCTCCTAATGTTGGCACCATTACAGAAAGCAACCAACTAGGGCTGGGATTTATTGCTTAAAAATTTTTACTTTTTTTGTCTATAAATATCTTGATATAAAGTGTGTGTGTTTTGTATTTTTGTTAAATGTTTTGTTCATTTAGAAAAGAAAACAAGCTATTGTAGCCAACTGAATTATTCTTATTATTTTTAAATAATTCTATAACACAGTAAACATCTAGTACATGTATCTACACATAACTTATGTGACATAAGTAATATATGTGAATATCTAATTAATATTATGTAGGCATATTTTCCACAGTATTCTTCATAAAAATTAACACAAAAAAAACAAATATTTCATATTGTTATTAATGCTCCCCACTATAACAATACTTAGTATTAATAATAATTTATCTATTATTTTATTTAAAATAAAACAAAAAGTTTCTGAGCACTGATGAATTGTTGAATCAGTTTTGAATTGAATCAGTTTGAACAGATTGAAATGAAATGAATCATACTTTCCCATTCTATTGCCAGTTTTCTACTGAAGTTCAAATCTGAAGATACTCTGTAAGGAACAGTTTACCCAACAATGAAAATTCTGTCAAAATTTAATCTTTAAAAAATGTGTCTTTCTTTCCTCTGTAGAGCATGAAAGACAATATTTTGAGGAAGAATATTTTAGAAATGCCCACATAATGAATGTAAATGGCATCCAAAACAACATTAGACATCACTGACTTTTATTGGGTGGACAAAAAACATGGCGATATTAATCAATGTATCCTTTTTTGTGTTCTGCAGGGGGAAAAAAGAAAGTCATACAGTTTTGGGTCAACATGAGAATAAGTAAACAAGGGTGAAAATTTAGTTTTTTGGAGTAAATTATGTTTTTAATGTTCTCAGAGTCATTAAAAGTCATGTGATGCCTTTTGTCAAATCAAATATCCCAAAAAAGTCACGATATTCACAATTTTCCTTAATTTTATCCCCAGTAAAGTCATTGCATGTACAGTATATTGTGAATATTTTAGTTATTGCCCAATCCTACAACTAACCATCCAGCCGATATTGAGGGCCAAAGGTTGTGTATGTGTGTGTGTGTGTGTGTGTGTGTGTGTGTAGATGTATACCCATAGTTTGAGATACAGAGGTCAACAACTTGTGATGAATGTGAATGTTGACTCTTGAGGGGAGAAATGAAAAAGAGAGTGAGGAAGAGAGAGGTAGACAAGGTGTGTGTTTGTGTGTGCGTGCCAAAGTGAAGTGTGACATTTAGAAGGTCTGTGTGTGTGTGTGTGTGTGTGTGTGTGTGTGTGTGTGTGTGTTTTCATGGGAGTTATGCATTCACAGTAAGGCATCCCAGCCACCTGCAACAAACTAGCAGTTAAGTCTGAAGGTCACTGTCCTTGCCGTGCTCCCGCTTGACTTTTTTTTCTCCCCGTTCTTCCCATATCTCTCTCCTCTCCCTGTCATCTATCTCCTCATCGGCCAGAAAAACCTTTCACCTCTTGATGGTACCATCTGTTTTTTTCTACTGGAGTTATTCTGTCTGTTTACCCACTTTACTTTCACTCTAGCTCGCTCTTTATTCCTTCAGCTCTCCGTCTTAATGGAAACCGCATGGCTAAATGGACTCCGTAAGTACATGATTGAGTTAAAGAGACGGAAAAGGGCTTTGAGGACAGCTGATGTGTACATCTTGGTGTTCGCTAATTGAAAGGTTCGCATGCAGCGCGAGTGGTGGTGACATCAAAGGACCGAAACTAATTAGCACCTCCCCCCCCCACCCGTATCCACTCACTCCACCAGGTTTATTTATTCACCTTTTTACGTTTTTTTTTTCTGCTAACGCACAACAGAACCGTGAACGTAAACGCTTTCATCTTGTGCTTAGCTTGCACAATTTGGCTTAGGTGGCCCAGAGAGCCTCGTATATGGAAATGATTGCTGCTGCAGCTCAGTGGTCAGGTTTATCAGAGTCAGAGTTTAGAAACCTTCATTTAAGCGTATTATTTACTGTATCGCTGATGAGGGGATGAGAGCGTGTGTTGAATCTGTAATGGGTCTTTGCAGTGCAAATCTGCTTTGTGGCTTTGGAATTGCTTGTGGTATCAGGTCTGTTTCATACGCAAACGCAAGCAGCACATTTATTTATATGCTTAAATTACAGTTTATAGTATTTACACTGAGTGTATATGCAGCACAGTGCTGTGTAGAAGAAGCTCTGCTGCAAGATGAGTTTTTTTTTTAGTGCTGATCTTTACTGTGAAAAGTGTGCTTGACAGCAGAAAACACTTGAAAGTGCACTATAAATTTATCAACAATCTTTTATTATCAATATAGGCTTTTATGAAGCAACATAACAATTATGCAAACTATGTGATCCCTCAGAAATTGTTCTAATATGCTGATTTGGTGCTCAAGAAACATTTCTTATTATTATATACATTAAAAACAGTTATGCTGCTTAATATTTTTGCAGAAACTTTGACATATTGTTTTCAAGTTTCTTTGATAAATAGAAATTTTAATGAAATGAATATTCTTTTATTCTTTTATTCATCAGGAGTGCATTAAATTGATCAATAATGACAGTAAAGATATTTATAATGTGGCTCAAGATTTTTCATATAAGATTATCATAGATCAGTCAGTTAAAACATTTCAAAAACATGTTTATTTATATATATATATATATATATATATATATATTAGTATATTGTTGTTATTATTATTAAATGTATTTGTTGTGAAAGTATGTGCAGCATGAAGCACTTTGTGCTTCAGACAGTTTGTAACTGTTTTCTCTGTTTGCTGTGCCTTAATAATAGGCAAATGGTGTGAAAAAAAGAGAAAGGTTGTAATAATCATAGTCAAATGCTACATTCTTTCCCCTTGGAGTCTCTTGGCTGATCTTAACAAGACTCTGCCCTAAGGCGTAAATTCAGCTCAGCTCACATTAAGCAAAATACCAAATCTCTTCATCACAGCGTCGGATCGCTAATGCTCTGAAGCAGAAACCTGATGTCTACACAGTGAGTGCATTTGCTCTCTGTATCACTGTGGCCAGGGCTTCAGGATTGAGTGCTTTCATTGTTTCCAGGCTGGGGCTAACGAATTGAATGGCCTCCACGAGTATCGACCCTGCAAGGCTGTCAGTGTGGATTTTTGATAAGACGTATCAGTGCTGGCCAACCCCTAGCCTTTACTCTGACCAGCTTCATAAGCTGTTTAAGGAGATTTTTTATGCTAAGTGGCATTTCCACCTATACGCAATCGATTTTCCCATCAGTGTGCACGAGGTTGCCCTACCCAGCTTTGCATGTGAAGAAAAGAACGCGTTTAACTTGCAGTGGAGACATGGGAAAGAGCATCCACAGGCATTTGGTTTTTCCTCATTAATCAAATCGATCGACATGCGGATTTTGTGTTTCCCTGATGCTAATGATAAACTGGCTGATTAATCGCAATTAATTGCATATATGACTATCTGCAGAGATAAGACCCTAAAAGAAAATAATACAAAGTTGTGAAGTTACCTCAAAATTGCAAAATATTATTACAGGTTGAAATAAATATTGATTATTTGAATATTTTTTAAATGTTATTTCTTTATGAGATGGTAAGCTGAATTTTCAATAGACTTCAACTTTCAACTTCAGTCTTCAGTCACATGATCCTTCAGAAAGCATCTATATATGTGTGTGTGTGTGTGTGTGTGTGTGTGTGTGTGCATGTTTATGTGGTTTATGAGGACACAAATTTGTATAATGACATGGGTATGACAGAGGTATTATAATATGAAGGTGGTTTATGAGGACACTGCCTATATGTCCCCGTAATTCAAAAGGCTTAAAAAACATACAGTACTAAATGAAAATCTAAAAATGCACAAAGTCTCCTGTGAGGGCTAAGTTTAGGTGTAGGGTTGGTGTAGGGCAATAGCACACACAGTTTGTTCAGTATAAAAACCATTACGCCTATGGAGAGTCCCCATAAAACACAAAAACCAACATGTGTGTGTGTGTGTATATATGTATATATATACATATAAGCATAGTTATAGATATAGACATTTTTCTCAGCAAATACACATTTTTTCCTTAATTAAGGCAAACTCGCAGTTATGAACTGCAGCAAGTTTTACACTCTTTTTATTAGAGCTGCTCGGCAACTTTCATTAAAAATAACAAACGGTAATGCTTTGTTACGGAGAGTGGTGCTTTATATCTCCAGCAAGTCAGCTTTGTTGACTAATGAACTTTAATTCTAATTAAATAGGCTAGATAAGAGTGTGTTTAATGAGGCGACTCATCTGAAGAAAAACGCTCACGATTTCCTCACCCATAATCCTGGAGAGAATCGAGATTTTTCCCACAGAGAAACTAACCCTGAACTCGCACCAAGACTAACTGCACCCGACAAAATGTAGAGTGATTACTGACGTCACACAAGATGGTCGTGAAACACCTGTTTACAATGATTTCCTGTGTTAGATTACAGATTGTCAGTTATTTCACTTCTAATCGAAATGTGAGAGAGACTTTGCTGGTGGCACTCTGGTGTCTTGTTTAATTTATTTCATTAGTTGCTGGGTATTTCCGTAGTTGGTCATTATCTTGTTCTTCCAGCAGTGCCTTTGCTTCAATCTTCACCCCAACGTGAAGAAAATCTCAATGTTCTCTGCTCCATATGCACTGAATGTCTGAATACTTTGCCAAGCACTGCCCATTAATTCTTGGCAGCAAAAGTTAAAATAAGATGCTTGAGTACCTGGGAATATTTTTATTTTATTAGAAGACAATGTGCGGCATACTGATATGCAAATATGTGTTTGCATGAGGTCCCCAGTGTCTGCGTGTCTTATTTGTCTTTGCTCTTTGTGACTTCTAAAGTACTTACCCGCTGTTACACTCAGATCGCAGGTCTCGTGTGAGATTGCTTGTTTATCTCTCTGCAATCAGTGTTAGTGATTTTATTTGTTCTTTTATACGGTGTAAATTGAGGTTGTGCATGGGTTATTGCTCTTTGTGTGGACAAAGCTACATTTGGGGACCTGCCTTGTGTTTCTTATGAGGAAAACAACTGTGAATGGGTGTTTGTAAGACAGTGTGTCGGTACCTCATCATTTTTACATTTAGATTACCTTTGCTATTATCTAATGGTCATCAAAGTTAATTTTTAAAAAGAGTAATAATTTAAAAACACCTTTAAATGTAATGTTTAGCAAATCTGAAAAGAAATGCAATATTTTGTTTTGATTAGCATTAAACAATTGATTTTAGTTTAGTGTTTTATTTAATTTTAAGTCAGTTAAACTAAATTAAAGTGTTAGAGTGTTTTCTTTAATGTCTCCAAATGAATATCTTTTTTTCATACTATATGTTATAATAATACAATTGTAATATTTAGTATTCATTTTGTTTTATTGATTTTTGCATTTATTTAGACATGGTTTGGTTATTTAATATGGATTTTGTATGTTGTTTATTAATTTATGTCAATTAAGAGATGGATGGAATATTTGTCTTTTTAAAAATTTATTAATATCAGTGAAGACAAAAAATGTTTAAAATGGTGAAAAACTTTTAAAAAACTACAATTGTAATGTAGAGAAAAATGTTATGCATCAACCACCCATAAATGGACTATATAATGTTATTTTGTATTTAAAAATGCCAGACACTTAAGGGTTTTGGGTTAGAATGTCTGGCATTTATAGTGTAACAATTGAGTTTTATTTTAAAAATGTATTTATCAGAGGATTTTTTTAACAAACTAATGGAGACAATAAAAAATGAAAATGTTGACATAGTTATGCCTCAGCCCCCCTTAAATAGACTAAATAATCTCATTTCATACTTAAAAGTGTTTGAGTTAGAATTTGTATAATGATTGATTTACTTTATGGACAGTTCAAATCAATAAAGGGTATGAAGTAAACAAGGGTATTTGTGCGTGTTCCAGCAGACTGTGGTTCAGGAGGCTCAGGTTCAGGATCTGAAACCTGCGAGCAGGATCGTTGTCGACGATACGGCGGATCATGGGATGACGACACGGAGGATGACCGCTGCGTGTGTGACTTCACCTGTCAGACAGTGCCGCGCAGCCCAGTATGTCCATTCACACGCCTCGCCATTTCCAATCGAAGAGAGTGCCACAAAAGCGTTTGACTTGTTAAAACGTGTGCTAAATCTTGTTGAATTCATTAATCGCGCCAGGTTAACCTCTCCGTGAACATTTGCAGGTGTGCGGCTCTGATGGGAACACGTACACCAGCGAGTGTGAGCTGAAGAAGGCCAGGTGCGAGAAGCAAATGGACTTGCTGCTCCAGAGCCAAGGTCCCTGCCCAAGTAAGAGAGCACCTTTTCTTTCCTCTAATATTTATGTTTTCCTCAGTCATCTGAAGAATAACACTCCAGGAGCTCTGACAGGATGGTTGTTGGAGTCACTGCAGCAGAATGCAGTGTGTAGTCCAGACCTGAGCATCTACCACAGAGAGAGGAAGAGCGTGGCTCTGTGATCAGAGCAGTGTGAGATTCCCTCAGGCTTCAAGCCTAGCTTGACTCCACTTGCGCGCGCACATGCGCGCTCTTTTCTCTCTCTCTCTCTCTCTCTCTCTCTCTCTCTCCCTCGCTCTCTCGCTGCACCCCTTTATCTATGGTTTTCTCGAACTCTGAGTTTTCTGCTTCAGAGCCTCACAGGCCCTCTAGCCAGATCAGTCATGCTCCTTCAGTGGCCGTGGAAAATAAATCCTTTTGGAGAACTTTCAACCGGTATGAGGAGCTTTTGGCATCTGCTTCCCATTGGCTCAGCTCAGATCAATGGAAATCTCATCGGGCCCTGCATTTGATATGCACACTGCTGTCTCTCCTCCCCCAGTCTCTGACCCGTGCCTTTGAGAGCTGACGGGCCTCCAAAGCACCTTGCTGCTTTTTGCTAATTGGAAATTAGGTCTTGGTGACCTCTAGACAACCTTGCACTGAGTCTCCTTGCAGTGAAGATCAGAGGATGCTGTAAGCTGCCTCTTGCAATTTGTTGGCTGATTGTGATGCTCAGAGGAGATACTGAGCTGCGCTAGGCAAAAAAGCTACTAAATTGATATTTATAATATTTATACTTTTGCTGTTTTCAATATTTATGTACTTAATTTTTTTTAAAGTTAGAATAACCAGCATTTCTACCAAAAAAGAACCTTTGTGCCTGATTAAATTAAAAATGTTTAATGTACAAACAAGTCAAATCTAGTCATTTATTTAGATACAGATATTTAATATATGTAATTTGATATATAATAATTTTAATTTCATAATGTTTACCGTTTTGATTTAAGACTCAAAACAACTAGACTTTAATATTATGTATGTACTACCGTAGTATTTAGCAATATTTTGAATTAGCTTTTATTTTTATATTTTCAGTTTTCCTTTTAATTGTAGTTTTTTAGTAAATCTTGTTCCACTTTTAGTCATTCTAATGTGCTTTTGTCATTTTTTCTTATCTTTATCTTACCTATTTTTATTTATCTATCTTAATATTTTTATTTGAGTTTTAGTTTTAGTCATTTATTACTTCAACTTTTTTTAAGTGTACAATTTTTTTTGACACTCCATCTAATAATTTTTCATCTAATAAGCTTTTTTCCAATTAACAAAAATGTTTTTTTAATAGTTTTAGTTTTAGTTAACTGTAACAAAGCATTGAGTAGTTTAGATAATTGAAGATTTACAGATTTTTTTCAATTCTGAGCATCAAAAGCATGAAAACATATGATATATATTCAATATATCATACAGCCCTAATATTCAGACGTTCCTCGTTTGTCTTGGTGTGGTGATTTCAATTTAGTACAGAGAAACAAACATTCCATTTTCTGTAAAGAAATCTTCACTTCATCTATACCATTACCATCACCAATAATCTATGATATATTTCAATAAAAATAAACATCTAAGATGATCAGCCTCGCTTTTAGCAGCACCTTGTTGGTGTCAGAAAGATTGTGTTGTAGAACAAACGAGTGTAGAAAGAGGATGGTGAAGAACTGCAGTGATATGAGAAGAAAGGATCAAATTAAAAGCACCTTTGTCATAATGGACTCAGTGCAGAGAGAAGTTTAATGAGGTGTGGACAAAACCCATCTCTGGAGCCACAAAATGCTGTGAAAGGCACAGTGACACATCACTATAATACCCCAGGACGTGTATGCTCACGCCGACGGCCCCCTGATTTACGACAGCCTAGTCCTTCTAGCTCCGAACTTGAAACCACAAACCTGCCGCCTCGCAGCCATTCAGTTCAATGGCCTAGAGAAGAAGCGCTCGAACAGAACAAGTGTGGAAAGACTGGGGAAAAAATGACAGCACAGATAAGACAAATAGGCACCTTCCATCTGCCTCCGGCACAACGCTATAGTTAAACACCGCAACAAACTTCCTCCACATGTGAGCCGGGAACGCTAAAATAGTATAATTAGGTTCTAGCGAGAGTGGACTGACATCAGCACGTCCTGATTTGCGCTCTTGTGCATTTGCGTCCATAAACCCGGAGTCCATAAATCTTTGTTTGACATTGCGGCGTAGATGTAAACGGCACTATCTGAGATGAGAACAAATGGAGAGAACAGGCCCCTGAGAATGTGTCAAATGTCACCCACCAGACATTTGACGAGAGGTCTATTGTTTGTTTTCACGACTGGTAATAGCATCATTTTTTCCTGATTTTGAATTGGTGTCAGGAATTGTAAATAGAATTGTTATCTGGCAGCCAGATGCAGGCTCTCCCACCTCTGCTCCTTAAACGATTCTTATTGTGTTGTACTAAATTGCATTTCAGCTTGGATTGTTTAGTTTAATTTGTCTTAAGAACGCTGTGGATCTCAATATGTCTCTCTCTCTCTCTCTCCCCCACCCACCCCTGTTTGCTCTGTATCTTTTCTCTAGCTATCATATCAGCTCCTCCAGAGCTCGTCGCCTCCCAGCACTGTAGCGAAACTGTTTATGGATGTTGCCAAGACAATAAAACCGTTGCCCTTGGTGTTGGACTGGCTGGGTGTCCTAGTACGTATAACCGCCATGAACCCTTATCTATCAACTATTCAGTGGCAGTTTAATTGAGTCATGTTAAATATCAGACATAAGCTAGGCCAAACACATTTTTTTTAAAGAAATGAATCTTTTTATTCAGCAAGGACATATTAAATTGATTAAAAGTGACAGTAAAGACCTTTATAATGTAAAGATTAAACTAAAGATTTCTATTTCAAATAAATACTGTCCTTTTGAGCTTTTTTCTTTTGAATGCTGTTCCTTTGAGATTTTTTGAAGAATTCTGAAAAAAAAAATGCATCGGAGGGTTCCAGAAAACTGCAACACAACTGTTTTCAACATTGATAATTGTAAGAAATATTTATTGAGCTGCAAATCAGCATATTTAATTGATTTCTTAAGGATCATGTGACACTGAAGACTGGAATAATGACTGCTGAAAATTCAGCTTTGTTATCACAGGAATAAATGACATTTAATATATATTACAATAAAAAATAGTTATTACAATGAATTTTTTCACAATCTTCATTATATTATTAAATGTTTAGTGTTTGTAGAGGTCTTAAACACTGTCTTAAACACATTAAATGATAAAAGCATGGACGTAGGAATGGTCTGACATGGGGAAAAGGAATGTTATAGAGATGACATGATGACAACATTTCTACAATATTTGCTGAATGAAATAAGTGTGTACTGGGCATTCGTTCATTTAATCCAGGCAGAGGCTGAATGTCACTTCACTTCACTTCTGCTTGATCTTGACATGTTATACAAATTTTTATCTCCACAATGCCAATTAAAACAAAACTCTTGAACTATAAGCATTACAATTCATAATAATAAATATTGAAAAATGAATTATGTTTAATTATGCAAAATGTGAGTGGATGAACTTTTACTTTTTCAAGCTGGGATGAACCAGATTTAAAATTCTGTCCAATTCCAAATGCTTATTTTCTTATTATGGCCAATTATAGATAAATGGGCAATGTGCTGGCGTCGTTTGCAACCCTGACAATAGTGCTGTCAAACGATTAATCGTGATTAATCGCATCCAAAATAAAAGTTTTTGTTTACATAATATATGAGTGGGTACTGTGTATATTTATTATGTATATATAAATACAAACACATGCATACTTAAGAAAAACATTTTATGTTTATATATTAAATATATTTATATATAATATAAATATATAAATGTATGTACATTGTAAATATTTTCAAAATATATACTGCATGTGTGTTTATTTATATATACATAATAAATAAACACAGTACACATACATATATTATGTAAACGAAAACTTTTATTTTGGATTGGATTAATCACGATTAATCGTTTGACAGCACTACAACAGTCCAAAATGTCACTTAACTGTATTAAACGTAAAATATGTTCCGACTGATTGCAATTGTGTAGTTCAAAATTTCTTGTCTCATCCCACATGCTGTCAACTTATAGATTGTGCCTGTTTCTTCTTAGGTGTGTGTCAGTGTAATCATTACGGCTCATACGGAGGCACCTGCGACCCGTCCACCGGCCAGTGCTCCTGTAAACCCGGCGTCGGGGGACTCAAGTGCGACCGCTGCGAGCCCGGATTCTGGAACTTCCGAGGCATCGTTACAGAGAACATGAGTGGCTGCACACGTAAGCGTTCCTCTCTTCTCTCTTTCCTGGTGAATTGCTTTCGGGGCATTTTCTGTTAAATGTGTTAAATGTTCCTTTCTAATCCGAAATCCGAAGTGACAACCTACTCATTTAACGTGCACTATCCTTCCGGCCTCAAATGCGATTTCTGTCAAAACAAGCGTTTCGAGTTAAGCCTCCGAGCCACCGTGGGTAATGGGAACTGTGCGAGAGTGCAACGTGGCTTGACCTATAAGTTCTGCCTACAGACCAATAAAGCTCTGACACACGTATTTGTGTGTTTGTACACCGCTACAAAGCCGAGGATAGAAAAACAAGCGTGATTGAAACAGTTTGTGCTCTGTCCCAGGGGTCCTCGGAGCATTAGCACATTCTGTAGCCATGTTCGCTCTCACCCCAGGGCTTCTTGACCCCGCTTTGAACTCCACCAAGCTTTGGTCATTGACACAGAGCAAGCACTATTGCTGTAGCTGTGGGGTCAGAGATTGGAGCAGCTTCAGATTGCCTGCATGCATTTGGCGGATGTGTGGATGTTTTTGTCAGAGTGAAATTGAAGAGAAAGAGACAAGGAATCTAATCAAAACTGTTCAAGCAGATAAGGCTGACAGCCCGCTCTCTCTTTCTCTCTTTCTCTCTTTCTCTCCCTCTCTCTCTTCATCAGCGTGTAACTGTGATGGAGTGGGTTCGGTTCGTGACGACTGTGAGCAGATGTCAGGGCTGTGCTCATGTAAGCCTGGAGTTAAGGGCATGAAATGCAACGTGTGCCCCGACGGCAGCAAGATGGGAGCCAACGGCTGTGACAAAGGTAACGGCGGGATTTTAATTAGCACAAAACTCAGACGATCTCTCCAGGATTGTAGTTCTGATGCAGCTAGGTTGTGACTTTGACTTACAGTGGTGTGAAAAAGTGTTGGCCCCCTTCCTGATTTTTTATTTTATTGCATGTTTGTCACACTTTAATGTTTCAGATCATCAAACAAATTTTAATATTAATCAAAGATAACACAAGTAAACACAACATGCAGTTTTTAAATGAGGGTTTTTTTTTATGAAGGGAAAACAAAATCCAAACCCATTTCTTTTATAATATACATTGCAATGCTTTAAACAATGCTTTAAACATTACATTTGTGATTTCAAATTATACTGCGCTTTATGCATTTGCCCACTGTAATATTCATGTCATTTTCACTGTGTGCTGTATGTAAAATGAGTGTTACCTTGGCTTTATTTAAAAAATATGATTCCCACACAAACTTCCCAGGATACTGAGTGCTCTATTGGTTACAGTGTTTACTTCCTTTTTAATAATTATATTTTAATTAAATATTTATTTATTTGTGAAAAATACTTTGTCATCTAAAGTATAAGTATTTTATAAAATTATTTTTAATCCATTTTCTAATGATTTCAAATTTCTTAAATATTAATGAAAAGAAATACAATTATATCAGCTTTATATCGGCCATCGGCCACCCTGTTTTCCAAGAGATCGGCATCGGCTGTCAAAAAACCAATATCGGTCGACCACTAATCATTTATGATCATTTACCATTTTCATTATGTGAAAATAACAGTTTTTTTATCTTATTTAAATATCATTAGTATCTAATAAGATATTTTACTTAGTATCTATGCTAAAAATAATTATTTTATTTGAATAATTTTTCATTTTAATGATGAATCATTAATTATTATAATTATCTTAAAAGGCTGAGACTACAGTATGCTATTATATGCATTAAAAGTAGAAAGCCCATTAAAATATTAATTAAATGCCAAATTATTAGCTACTTTATACTAAATATTGTAGCATCAAGTATTTTCTGACATCATTAACAAATGATTGTAAAACTATATTTTAATTTGTTCTACATTCAACTATATGCTATAATGTAATTAAATCAATGGAGTTCAAAACTGAATCTTCAAATGCACACCAGGGGTAACAGTGAAATTATATCCTGATGTCACCCCCTGTGTTGGCATGGTGAGTAGAATGAAATCACCATCAGCTATTGACAGGAAGTGAAGAGCTTAATGAACTCAACAGTCCCAGCATAGAAGTGTTCATGCAGCGTCCCTGCCAGATAAAAGCTGTCACATGAAAGTGCAGAAGAGGAAGTCAGTCAATGCTGCAGGCCATGCAGTGCAGCCCAGCGCTCTGATGTCAGAGTAAAGAGTAGACTTCTGTGGCAGGCAAGGTCCCAACACTGCTACTGATGCAAGTCCATCTTTCTGATGAATATCTGTGGAGGAGGTCGCAGGGTTCGTATCAGAAGTGGATTAACAAGTAGCCCACAAAGAAATGACCAGCATATATTGTGTTTTGTGATGCTAGTTTCCCACATGTTTGTCCATGTGTGTTAGCTTTCAGGAACCCTTAAAAGTTCAAACATCAGTTATGAATTAACAAGAGGCCAATCTGTTCCACAGGACCTGAGGCACCCAAGTCCTGTGATGAGCTTGAGTGCCACTTTGGGGCATCATGTGTGGAGGTGAACGGACAGGCTCACTGTGAGTGCCCGTCGCCAGATTGTGATGAGAAAAACAAGATCAAGGTGAGCTTGTATGAGCCACAGAAATACACTCTACACCTACTTTAGTGATGAAGATTTATTTTCTAATAATAGACATGGACATGTTTGTGGACAGGTATGTGGTTCTGATGGGGTCACCTATGCAGACCAATGCCAGCTGAGGACCATCGCATGCAGACAAGATAAAGAGATCACTGTGGAGCATATAGGCCAGTGCAAAGGTGAGATTAGCCTCTTGAGATTAGATTTGCTATCTGTTTTTTTTGCACTAATGCATACAGACATCTAAGAAAATGTGAATGATAAATTATGACCCTGGACCACAAAACCAGTCATAAGTAGCATGGGTAAATTTGTAGCAATAGCCAACAAAACATTGTATGGGTCAAAATTATCCATTTTTCTTTTATGCCAAAAATCATTATGATATTAAGTAAAGATCATGTTCCATGAAGATATTTTGAAAATTTCCTACCATAAATATATCAAATTTTTGATTAGTAATATGCATTGCTAAGGACTTCATTTTGACAACTTTAAAGGTGTTTTTCTCAGTATTTAGATTTTTTTTTTTGCATCCTCAGATTCCAGATTTTCAAATAGTGGCCAAATATTAATCTTGGCCAAATATTGTCCTATCCTAGCCATGCATCAATGGAAAGCTTATTTATTCAGCTTTCAGATGATGCATAAATCTTAATAATAATAAAAAAAGACCTTTATGACTGGTTTTGTGGTCCAGGGTCGCAATTAAGAAAGTCCTTGGCTCATGAACCTCTACTTCAGTCTTCATGATTTCAACTGAAAAAAGGCTTAATCATTATTATTGTCTTTTTCCAGTAAAATATTATAAACATGAATAAACCAAGATAAATAGGCTATTTGACAAATAAAAATGTGTAGTATAATCTTAGATAAAAAAAATACCACAATGTTTTCAGAGAATACATTTTGCATTTTTACTATATTATTTTGCCCATTTCA